>NC_136644.1:7332799-7982799 GCF_949748355.1 Melanostigma gelatinosum | reverse complement strand
ATCTTGGCATGGTTTTACTAATCCTGGTTTCCCCCCCCCCCCCAACTGTGTAGTTCCATCCCAACCTTCGGAATTTAAGGGCGAGGCCAAGTCCGAGACCAGTATCCTGTTGTCCTGGGTCGCCCCACCCCAGGGCGGCCCCGACAACCAGATCACGGGATATGAACTGGTCTACCGACGAGCTGACGACACAGAGGAGGTAAAATAAGAGGGAAACAGACAGATTGGTAGCTGAGAGAGAGAGTTTTGCTGGTAAATTCATGGACGATAACAGATTACAGAAATGTTTTAATGAACAGATGGAAGGTTTGCCAAACAGAAGATGAATTGATCTTAAAAGTTACCTGTTCTGTTTGAACACCGTGGGGGGAAAGTTAACACAACCTTTTTCTTCTTCTTTTTTTTTTATTTCTCACCACCTGCGTATTCCACTGTTCTCCGTTTCTCTTCATGTCCTTTCAGAAGAAGGTGAGCTTTGAGCCCACCACCTCCTACCTGCTAAAGAACCTGAAGCCTTTCTCCACCTACACCTTCCAGCTGGCTGCCAGGAGCAAGCATGGAATCGGGGCGTACACCAACGAGGTGTCCATCGACACACCGCAGACGCGTAGGTCCCAATACTGTTGTGTGTGTGAGAGAGAGCGAGAGAGCGAGCGAGAGAGAGAGAGAGAGAGCGAGAGAGAGAGTGTGGTTTCAATTTTGACAATGCAAAAATGAGAACTGGCACAAAAACCGAATCACAAATACATGAAACGCTGGATCTGACCATCGTGTTACAAACAGTACTTGATAAATCATTTGGCATTTAGGGTTTTTTTTTGCATTGTCACAACAAAAAGGGCCCTCGTGGATCCAGACCTTGACCGACCTCAGATTTGATTCCAACAAATACATCATGAATTAAATCATTCCCAGAACTTAATCCCAAATGCGGTATTTTCGGCAACACATATAGTACCGGACAGCTTGTTGATGATTGACAGCAAAAGTAACGAAACTTAATTTGTTGGCTAGCAATCTGAGGTCTGTGAGAAAATCAGTGAAAACAAAGGTAAGGAGCCTGAGAAGTTAGATAGAGATGAGAACCCCAGCATGGATCACAGAGTCTTGGGTAGGCTGTGAGGACAAGTAAGTTATGGGCAGGTATGTTTGTGTGTTAACGCTCTAGTCAACGTTCCTGTGTCGCATCTCTTTTGTTTTTTAAGTCATCCACTCGTTTCCATCGCTCAAAACATTTCGACCGAACAGAAGCGGACACCCATCGTTCAGTATCTTTGTTCAGCCATCGTGCTCTCGAGCCACAGGGTCATTTTTTTGTCATAAGAGCTTTCTGCTCTCCAGTGTTTTGTTTTCATTTTATGTTTCTTTGTCTTTTTCTTTGTTCTCTGTCTCTCGTCTGCTCAATATCATCCCACCATTCCTTTACGGCAAACCTCACCGCCTCACCTCTCCACCCACCGATAACGACCTCACACACACACTCACACACACACACACAAACACGACCGAATAACATTTACCCAAACAACACACACACACACACACACACCCTCTACTGTGCTTCCTCGAAACTGCTCGATCAGTTCCTTCAGCGCCTCCCCAGGACATCACATGTGCCAGTCCCAGCTCTACCAGCATTCTGGTAAGTTGGGCTCCGCCCCTTCTGGAGTTTCAAAACGGCGTCATCACCGGATACTCCATCCAGTACTCCACTACCGAGGGCAACAAAATATCTAAAAGTGTTGACGGAATTCCTCCCGAGAGTTCTCCGTATCTCCTGGAGGACCTGGAGAAATGGACTGAGTATGGCGTAACGGTACGGGCGCAGACGGAAGCCGGCGAAGGACCGGAGAGTTTACAGCTGCTCATCCGCACCGAGGAAGATGGTATGTTCCCAAACAAACCTCCCCCCCCCCCCTCCTGCCTGTCTTAGGACGGTCCGTACCTCTAACAACAGCTCCCTCACTCATATAGCACCAATGAGCTCAGTGCACCCTAAACTAACAGCAAGTTTCTTCCACTGGCCAGTTCAAGCATTTTGGCAATCTAAATGGATGATGCATTTAGGAACCACTCCGACCATTCTGTTTTGAAAACCTCTCCTTTATTCCTTCATAACCGCCAGAAACCTCCAACATCCGGACACCTTTCCTGCTACTCGCTCACCACTGCGTTCTCTTGTCAACAGCAGCCCCTTTTTTCAGCAAATTTGACCCTCTCTTTTTCTTACCAGCATCTTTTTTTCCCACACTTTTCCCTTTTCTCATAAAATCCCCCATTTTTTGGGATGAGGGGTGGTTGGGATTTCCCACTTTTTTTCTCCACTAACGATACCAAAACCAATCCCTCTGGCTGTAGCCGTACCTTGGCCTTTCCACACCATGGCTTTCCTCACATGCCCTTCCAACTCCTCTCCAATTCTTTAAATATCTTTCATCTAACTTTAATCAATGCATTTTTTACTGTGTCTTGAGTAATTTGTAATATTGCAGCAATATTTTTTGATAATGATGCGCAATACATCATCAATGTCTCAGTTTTTCTAGTTTGGAGACTCCAGTTTGTTTCGGTATCTATAGAGGGAGAAGTGTAGTTCTTGGCAGCACGAGTGGAGGTTCTCTTTGACTGCCTGCCACTGTTTATCTGCCCATGGCAACAAATCATTTTCTATCTGCCATTCTTATCTTTCTCTACATTTGCTTCTTATCCTCCACTGCTTTTTTACTCCATGTTTTTCCTCAAGCACTCTCATTTGTTTTTGTTTTTTTTACTATTTTGACTTTTTTCCCCAAAACATCAGAGCAGTTTTAGACTTTTTGGAGAGTTGTATTTTTACATTTTTTTCAGCTTTTGGGAATTTTTTATTTTTTTTAATCTTCCGAGGAATCCAGTATATTTTTGATTAGAAAAAGTGGAGGCCTTTAGAGGTTTGAGTGCCCATCATCTGTGACCCTTGACCTCTATCCTAAAATGCGTTTTTTAGTTCCAAGTGGTCCTCCGCGAGGGGTGGAGGCGGAGACTGTGAACGCCTCGGCCGTTAGGGTGACATGGCGAGCACCAGCACCCGAACGGCAGCACGGTCAGGTCCGAGGCTACCAAGTCCACTATGTGAGGATGAACTACGGAGAACCTCAGGGTCAGCCGTTCATCAAGGACATCCTCACAGAGGACTCTCAGGTAAAACGAACATATGCTCTCCAACACCTCGTGATCAGCAACTCTTTCATCACAATTACCATATTTGTATTACACAGTTATATTCATTGCAAATTTGCAATTTAACATGTTAATTGAATAGTTTCATTGGAGCCATGAATAAATGATGAGCTCCCTAGATACATGGGTTTAGCTGGATATATATATTATGGATGAGAAAGCCAGCATGTTGCCATCTACGTATGACTCTAGATAAGATGAATCTTTTATTTTCTGCACGACACAAATCACAATGAAGCAATCTGTCCCAGATTCCACATCAACTTCCTCTATAAAATAGTTAGCATGGAGGAACAGTGCCAAATAAACTGACATATTGAGCATAAAGCTTCCTTAAGATGGTTTCAAACGGACATTTTGACATTTTAGGAAATCTGCTTGTTTGCCTTCTTGCAGATATTTAGATGAGAAGATCGATAGCCAGGAGACGGTTGGCTTAGCTTCCAGTAATGAAGGGAAGAAGGGGGAGACACGGTTTCCCCCACCAGCACCTCTAAAGCTCTCTAATTAGCACGTTATATATCTCGTTTGTTGGATCAAGCTATTTTCACAGTCTTTTTGCTTCGTACTTAGCACACAGACATGTGAGCGGTATCTATTTTCTCATCTAATTATTGACAAGAAAGCAAAGGAAAGTGTATTTCAGTCTTGATTCTTTTCATTTGCAGCATTATTGGATCTCTGTCCAGGATAAATAATGGACCTAAATCTATTTATAACTGCCAATTACTGCTGATAGTTTCAAGCTTATACTTCTATGGCAGTATAAGATGGTGCATTGGACTTCACAGTCTTTTATATTACATACCAAATATTAACAATTGTGGTTTTCTCTTCCTTTTCTCTTCTCTTGATGCTGCTATTTAGTGGGAATATGGTGACTCAGCTGAATATGTGAGTAAACCCCCTTTTTAAGCTTAGTATTTAATCGTGAAAACGATGAGTCATCTCCTATAAACTGGGTGACGGCTTTAATCCCAGCAGAAAGTCCCTTTTTTAATTTCTGCATGTGTGTTCTCCAGAATTTATTCATAAACAACCTTGAAAAAAACCAAAAACACATCGATAACTGATGATGTGAGTCACCCGCGGGTATTGCCAAAATAGCATGATCTATGCTTTCCGCAGGCCAAGAAATGAAGAAAATATTGTGTTTAGTGTTAGATGGAGACCGATCTAAATGAGTTTTGAGTGTCTGCGTGGTTAAAGGGCATTTTGTGTTGCTAGTGAACTACATTTTGAGCTCCGTTGGGATACTTGAATGTAGTTGTATTGAGTTGTGTTGAGATGATTTCCAGTCTGCAGTTTCCAAAAGCAGCATCTAAGTTATAAAAGAAGTGAAAATAACTTCCCGAACTCAGACAAGCATTGTTGGCGTAGAAAAGAGCTGAATATCTGTCACGTACAGGCACAGAATTGTATCTTTTTTCACCAGTTTGACCCAGACTGTTCCATGCTGACGGTGCTTTTTCTTTTCCTGCAGGAGGTGGTTCTCGGAGACCTGAAGGCAGACACCGCCTACTCTGTATCGGTGGGGGCTTACACTGCCAAGGGCGACGGCGCTCGCAGCAAACCTGTTACCGTCTGCAGCGCCCTACCATGTAAGTGTGTCCGCACACACACACACACACACACACACACACACTAATGATCTCTGAGCCCAAAGCGTCGCTAATGATCATTAGAGGCCATTAAATCGCTGAATTGCTTCACGTCTCACTCTGTCACACCTTGATATGCCCAGAAAGAAGCCAGTCGCTTGGTGCCGTGTTAATCATATTTTGCAGTTTCGCTCGAGGTGACGAATAATGCGCTTTGCAATTATTCCCTAATTATCTTTTCATCAGTCCCTCTCTTTCTCCTCCTCCCTCCCTGTTTCCACTCTTTGTAGTGCCCGAGAAGCCCAAGCTGACTGTGAGCGCCACCGATTCAGGTACGGCTCTGCTTAAGTGGTACCCCCCGCCCACCCCGTTCCTCGGGTACCGCCTCACCTTCGGACGCGCCGACGTCCTCCCCTTCACGGTGGTGGAGTTCCCTACCAAGGAGAACCGCTACACCGCCCAGGACCTCCACAAGGGAGCCAACTACGTGTTCAGGCTGTCCTCCCGTAACAAAATGGGCTACGGCGAGGAGGCCGTCAAGGAGCTGACCACTCCGGAGGACGCCCCAAGTGGATACCCAGAAAGTATCATCTCGGAGGAGGCGTCTGCCACCTCCCTCCGGCTGGAGTGGAAATCGGTGCCGCTGATTGAGCAAAACGGGAAAATCACCAAGTACTCTGTGCTGTACAAGGATATAAACAGTCGAGGGAACGCCTCTGAGGTCGCGGTGCCCACTCCAGGGGCCAGTGTTTTGTTGGAGGGTCTGAGTGCCGATACTGTGTACGAAGTCAGGTTGTGCGCGTTCACAGCTGTTGGCCCCGGGCCGTTCAGCCCAAGTGTCCAGTTTAGGACGCAGCGGCGAGACCAAGGTAGGGTTCACTTTTCTAACAACCCACCTGCACTGCTCCGGACGCACCACGCACTTCCTAACAGCACATTTGTGCATACACAAGTCCCACTTACACACACACACACACACACTCAGGCACACACAACATCTGGTGACAACATCCTAAGTGTCCTTTTTCGTTGTCTTGTCACTGTAGTCTTAGACCCAACGTCCTTTTCCCAAAGCAAGGTAAGAGTCTTGGGTCATGGGCGAGTATCGCTGTCCAGTCCCGCTCACTGTGTGTTGATCAGAGCAGGTAGCTAGCTTGAGACTGGCACTAGAGAGTGATACGCAGGTAAGGCCATTACTTTTGGTTCAGTAGAGAGATTAAACGAGACTGGAATCGTGTTCATTTCTTTTCGTTTTTCTTTTCTCTACCTTTTAGTTTTTGCCACCAACTTCAGAGTAAAAGCTGCCATGAAGAACTCTGTTCTGCTGTCCTGGGAGATACGAGACAAGAACCCTACCCAGCCGTTCACCGTGAGTAGATTAGCATTTTATTACATTTAAATGTCAGTCAATAAAAAGCAAAAAACAGAAATCAAATATTTCAGGTCGCAAAATGTGTAAAAAAAACAAATAAAGACGGGATGCAAATGTAGGATGGTGGGGGGAAATGATCTGCTCTGCAACAACTCTCTGTAGATTCAACATAATGTATTCTAATATTTTCAAGCAGTTTCCTATTTCTTTTTTTTTATGATAAAATGTAACACTTCCTGTTTGATGATTGATAAAAAAAAGTCTTGCAGGAACATACTGTAATGCACCTGCAACTGCTGGAAGGCTGTTAGTGTCAAATAAATAGAGGTGTTTAGGCAAACAGGCAAAAACATTGAGACTTTGTGCTAAAGTATAACAATATATACCAACAAAACTTATTTTTGCCAGTGTAAATCAAGGCACTGGGAACTATTTGACAACTTACCGGTACAATACGTGCTGCATTGTGTGTCTTACTCTATGCCGTGTATTCAAACTGTGTGGCCCATCCCGTGGTCCAGATCCTGTATGGAAAGGGCCAATCCGTGGAGGTGGATGGGAAGCAGACTCAGAAGCTGATCGCCGGCTTGGAGCCGGACACCCAGTATTCCTTCCTGCTCACCAACCGGGCCAACAGCGCCGGGGGTCTGCAGCACCGCGTCACCGCCACCACCGCCCCGGACATCCTGAAGACCAAACCCACGGTGGTGGGGAAGACCAACGCAGACGGCATGGTGACTGTGCAGCTGCCGGCCGTGCAGACCACGGCCAAAGTCAGGTAGTGATGATGAATGAGTGTGAAGGGGGAGGAAGTAGGTTTCATTTCATGACTAGATGGGAGTATCTTTGATCGTGACCTGTGCAGAATATGCTCCAATTTCACATCGTCCTCCCTCAGCTGCTGCGTTTCATTTATTGGTCCATCGGGAGGGATTTCTTTTGAATTGGCAGCAAAGCAGGTCTGAGAACAGGCCGAGTGGAAGCACAAAGCTGATAATCTCATCTGCCTTTTCCATAACAAATATACATAGCAAGTGGGAGCTGCCCCTCAGCCTGAAAGCACAACCTGAGTCGGTCCACTGCTACTCACATGTTCTCTCAGCCAAAGTATTTTGGGGGTCTTTAGAGTCCCGAACAGGATTTTGCTCTTTCAGGATGTTGCCCTGCAAGAGTCTTACCCATTTTCAGGGCCCCAATCCAAGATACAGTAGAAGCACAAACTGCAATGAGCCGGATATTAACAAATGATAAAACACACCGTAAGCAATTTTTTAATGTGATTAGCTTTTAGAGAGTTTCCCATTGATCAACTCATCTCCCTCCTCTCTAAAAATAGAATTGCCAGATTGATGCTCACATTATCTCATCTCGCTCGCGATTCCAGCTTTAGAACTGTAACAAATTCTGGCTGTCTCACATTTGACATAGAAAAGTTACTTTCTGCCGTATCACTCTGCATAGCACCGTACGTGAGCAAGTGCAAGCACGGAGCGGAGTGCCGGAGTGAGTCATCTATTGAGAACACATGGATGATTTTGGGTTCAGCGCCCTGTGATCGCTTGGCGGCTGCTTATGGTCTGACTGTCTCTGCAAAGAAATTCCACTCCTCCAGTGGTATTATTGTTTTTGTCTCACACGAGGCTTCAGACGGGGCCCTCTGTTCCAAAAACAACCACACTGTTTGGATTTAGCGTGCGGTGTCACAGCTGCTGCTGCAATATACAGAGTTACACAATACGCTGTAGTTCTTTACAGCAGAACGAGAAATAGACATTTAAGGACATATCTTTCCTCACTTTCTTGCTGAGAGTTAGATGATGTGTGCAGTAAATGTGAAGCCTAGATAAGATACCTTCATTGATCCCCAGAGGAGAAACTCAGACAGCAATAGTACAGATAAATAGAGAAAGAAGAGAAAGAAGTAATAAGATGTTTATAAAACTAAAAAAAGAATCGAATAAAAAGAAAATATATATATATATAAAACGTTAAAGTAACGTATGAAGCTACCACCAACAGCTGCTTAGCTTAGCTTAGCACTTGAAACACTTAGCCTGGCTCAGTGTGAAGGGTAACAAAATGCACAAGCACCTCTTCAGCTCAATAATTAAAACAACTGAATTAAACTAGCTGAGCGAAAGAGATACAACGTGTATATTAGTGAGACGATTTTGCTACCTTCTGACAGAGCCAAGCTAGCTGTTGCCCCCTTTATGCTAGGCTAAGCTAACTGGGTGCTGGCTGTCGCTTCAGATTTATCATGAGTGGTATTCATCTTCTTATCTAATGACTCAAAGAAGAAGGATAAGTACATTTCCCAAAATGTCGAAGTATTCCTTTAAATGTCAGAGCACTGGTGTTTCTCCAGGGACGGAAATGATTTTGTCTTCTTTCTTTTTTTAAATGTCATCTTTATTATGTATTTCCTTAAACCTGAACCCAGTGCACGGTGTGTTTCAGGGGTTACTATGTGGTGGTGGTGCCACTGAAGAAGCAGAGAGGAGGGAAGTTCCAGAATCCCTGGGAGGAACCCGACCAGATGAACCTGGATGAGGTGAGACATTATGGCCGTGATAAAGAGCTTGCTATAAGGTAATGCTAATGTTGAGAGGCAATTATGTTGATTGCGATTTTGATACTGTTCATTTTCAAGTCACACAAACAAAGAACAGCGCCGAGCAGGGCTCTGTTGTCAGAGTATTTGCATCTCATTATGCCGTCCGCGGCCTGTTCAAGCCAAACAATGCCTTCACATAACATTTCCCATCTAATTCCACTTCCTGCCTTTTTTCTATACAGACTTCATCCCCTCATTACGCTGTTTCCGAAAGCACATCCATGTGCGCGAGATTAGTTTCAATAGAGTTTCCATCGTGCCCGCCGTCTCAATGGATGAATGCGGCAGCAATTCAGTTGATGATGAAGACATTCATGCTTAGTATAGATAATGCTTTGTTCAGCCCCATTGTTCTTTCACTGATTCGTTTTTTTTGTGTGTGAGGTAAAATTTCCCAAACAGTTAATCCCTGTCCATTCTTTTTAGCTGCTGAAAGAGATCAACAGGACCAGCGTCAGTCGCGCCCTTCGCATCCGCAGACAGGCCGGCCAATCAGATCCGAGGGCCTACGTCACTGCTCACTTCAAGACCCTCCCCCTGGAGTTCACGCTGGGTGATGGGCGAAACTACGGCGACTTCCGCAACCGTCCGCTGCAGAACGGACAGGAGTATGTTTTCTTTGTGCTTGCGCTGTTGGACCTCTCTGAGAACGTGAGTTTAAAAAAAAAAACTCAAACACACAGTTTTTGACCATCTCGGTGCAGTTTCTGTCTAAATGTATGACAAAAAAACGTGTCTCGCTCCAGACCATGTACGCCACCAGCCCTTATTCTGATCCCGTGACCTCATCGGATGTGGATCCTCAGCCAATCGTCGACGAGGAAGAGGGTCTCTTGTGGGTGGTGGGGCCTGTGCTGGCTGTCATCTTCATCGTCTGCATCGTCATCGCCATCCTCCTGTTCAAGAGGTAAGGACGGCATGATGGAGGCAGGAAGATGAAAAAGAAGGGTTTAATAAAGAGTTGGGATTAGTGAGAGAAGGAGTGAGGAAATCAAAAAGAGACGGGGAGAAGGATGAAGAGTTTTGATGAATACAAGAAAAATGAAATAATTAGAATCGAGTTTAGGTCTTCACAGAAGAGCAACAGATACTCTCCAGGGAATAACTGATTTTCATTTCCATTTTGGCTTGTTGCTCCTCAGTATATTTCATGTTTGTATTTAATAGTCCTTGCCTTTTTGCTGTTCTATCACAGGCAGCAGCAATTGCCTTTGACAGAGCAAAGTTATAAAAGAAATAATGTAAACCATCTCTGAAAGGTTTTGGAACTACCCATAATGCTTTGGGATGTGCAAACAGGAAGTAAAATGTTTCCATGGACTAATTGGAATCTGAGTTCATGACATCATCGGTAAAGTGTAATTCACACTGAATCTAACAAATGTATCGTGTCTGTGTGATCAGATTTGAGTTGTGACTCTGAGAAGGAGTATGAATAGTGACGCAGATTGAAGTGAATGAAGCCTCTTAACCTCACGCAGTACCTCTCCCTCACGTGACGCCTGAACCAAGCCCAGCTGGTTCGTTATGTGGCTCCGTTATTCATGCAACATACAGGACTAGCGTTAAGGTGTATTTATTGCTTCACGCAATACTGCTGCAGGCGACACAATTAACTTCCCAATCTGTTTTGCTGACTAATCATCTGAGTTGAGCTCACAGGTGCTCACAGGTTCTTCCAGCAACTTAACTGTGTGTCTTCTATAATCTGCTCTTAAAAATCTGTATAGCCGGCCGTCATCATAACGGATAGTGGAAGATAACATTATCACTCATTGGCATTGTTTATGATAATCATCTGCTGGCTAGAGCAGTGCAGAATTATTAACCCTGATGGTAATAATCTGAAGTTCTTGAGCCGCGGAGTGTAAACAGTGGTGATCCACAGCCATTAATGTCTCACTTAATGTTATTCATCCTTGTCTGTCCTTTCATCTGCTCTTCTCTCCTGTCTGGATCCAGCAAACCCGACAGGTAAACAAACACTACCTATTACCATTTCCTCTGTCCTGCAGGGTATTCTCCGTTTGAAAAGCCTCTGCAAATAATGCTTTTGATAATAGAGCCCAGTAGAGTCAGGATTAACTTGATGCTTTTTTTTTTTTGATGATTGTATCGTAAGCTGCAGTGCACTGGGTAAAGACATAAGGCATAAAAGCATGCAGAGTAGGGAACAATGACAACCGCACTGCATGAGTTCACGTATCCGATTTCAACCAAAAGACAATGTAAAAGAAAAGACAGTGTGAGAATGGATGTCATTTATATTTCCTTGGAAAAAAGCCGACTTCCACCTCCATCTCAGACAATGTGCCGACCATTTACATCGAAAAAAGCTGCAAATCCCTCATTTTCCCAGATTCAGCTGTTTTTGTTTTTTTTGTCATGCAATAAAAGCTTTCAGCTCATCGGGGTTGAGATGCATGTTAAACGCTGCGCGTTGATCTGTGATTCCAGGAAAAGGGCCGAGGCTGAGGGCAGGAAGGGCAGTTTCCCCTGCAGCAAAGCCATGTCGTCCCACCATCCCACTGATCCCGTGGAGCTACGGCGAATCAACTTCCAGACTCCAGGTAAAGCGGCTGCGCCGTCGTGCGCGCGGCCACAAATACCTCGTGCAGTTTGATGTGCGTGTCTTTCTTGAAGTATTGGTTGTGTTTATTAGATTAACCGTGGTGTCGTTTCCCCCTTTTCAGCCTACCGTGTATCAGTGTACCGCGGCTACCGCCGTTTGTCAAGTTAGTTGGTCTTAGTCTTAGATCTTCTCAACTCTCTGCTGTTTTCTTTCTTACTGCATTCTTTTTCTTGCCTTCTTTCTTTCCATTTTTTCCCCCATTGTCATTGCTCACTAACCTTCCATCCCATCTAGGATGAAGCTGCTTGAATTGACAACATTTCATCAAAATGCCTCTGGAATACTTCTTTTACATTTGTTTTTAAATGTTGTGCTACATTTTTAACCACCTGTGTCACAGTCTTTTTTTGTCTTCACCAGCAGTGTGCATATACTCCGAGGACATATTATTGTGCCTCAGTAACTTTCAGAGCACGCACATTGTTCTTTCTGTCTGCCAAGACAGAAAATGGTCACTTAACAAAACAAAAAAAACACAACCCATTTGCTTCCTGCGCTGACTGTGGACAGAGCACTAAACAAACACCACCTCAGAGAATCCTCCCTTTTAACACTTTCCTCCAAAAAAACAAAGTTGTAAATGTATCCAAATGGCCTCTTTCTTCTATTTCTGTGCTCGGCAGGCATGACGAGTCACCCGCCCGTCCCCATCTCCGAGCTAGCAGATCACACCGAGCGCCTCAAGGCGAACGACAATCTCAAGTTCTCTCAAGAGTACGAGGTAGGAATGCTGATTATCTGCTCCTGGAAGTCGTTTAACTTGGGAAATTCATCTGGTTTGGATGCAGTCGCACATATATTTGTCGTTGACTCGATTTTTTTTTTAGGCTCAATTTCAACGACGAGCGCCGTAGATTGAGCCTCGCGTATTCTCCGAGTTGCATTTTGATTCGTCTTCATAGAGCAATACAAGATAAAGCTCACTTTCCTCTCTCTACTGTCTTGTCGTTATCTACACAAATACAAAGGGGGGGAAATTGAAATTGCAAGCTCAAAGTGAGTTTGCTTACTAAAACTACTTAAAACTACTTAATAAAAGAGAGCGAGAGAGAGTTTTTGATTAGTTCCCTTCAACTTGCAGCACAGTTAATTTGGAACAAAAAAGGCTTGTACTTGGAGATAACAAAGTGCCTGAACTCAATGTGCTGAACTGTGGCACGGAATAAGAGAGAGAGAAAAAACGCATCAGTAGAAATATTTCCCAACATATGCTGCCTGTGTAGCAAATAGCACGAGCATTACAATGAGATCCACAGAGAGCCATTAAAAGGGGTAAAACATGTTGTTCTTTTCCTCACAAAAAAAAAGAAAATCTGTTCAGACTCGACGGCCCTTTGGGTGAAGAATCAGACGTAAGGCTGTAATTGGCGAGCACGAGAGAGAGAGAAATCGCGTGTGACAGAGATACATATATAGAGGAAGACAAGGGCACATTATGCAAAGAGTAGAAAAGCAGAGCGATGGTGTTTTAGGGAGAAGAAGTGTCGGGAGAGCGGATAAAGCAGGGTGGAAAGAGACAGTGAGGGAGAAGTGTGTAATTGTGGTGTCAGTTGGAACCTCTCGGTTGAGCCCCGCATTCTCTCTGCATGACTGTGTGCTTTGTTCGGTGCCGAAACCCTTAACGACGAGGGAACGAGAGAGATGGATGGAGGAGGGATTGATGGAGGGAGAGAGAGAGAGAGGCAGGCCAGAAATGATTGTGGTGTAATAATCAGACACACATGATGTTGGGCAGCGTGCTTGGGGAAAGCACTCTCCAACACACACATGCATGCATGCACTCAAACCGGCACCACTCCGGCCCGTTTTTTTTTTCCCTCCCCAAACCACACCAAAATGATGCGTCGTAAAATATTCACAATTGCTAAATTGCTCTGGCTCTCTCCTCTTCGTCCCTCTCCATTGACAGCCCCATAATAACCTCGTGTCTGCCTCTCCCCAGCTAAAGGCGATGGTTACACTGTAATTACCCTCCAAGAAGTTAATGTGTTGGTCTAACTCAACCATCTTTTCTCTCCCAGAGGAATTTATTGTGCTTTTTATCCTCTGTCTCTGGTAGCTAGTTTTTTTTGTTTGTTGAGTGTGTCGAAAGCGGAAAGTCCCGACATCGCTGTTGTTTCTTGAAACGGGATATCGTATTTGCCGACATTCCTGTCCAAGTTCAATAATACCGTGTTCATTTTCAATTTGTCCTTGGCTTGTAATGGTGTGGTTACGCTCCAGCCACACTGGGCAATTGCTTGCGAGCTCAAATTCATGGAATTGTCCAGTTCTGGCTTTTCTGAAAGCCATTTTCTGCATTTTGTGGCCGATCTATAAGGAATAACAACGCCCCTGCCAGCACTTCATTTTCAGTGGTAATGCTTACTGTATAGCGTATGCATGATATTATCGGAGAATTATATCATACATACAGGAGTTTGAAAGTGCTACTTTCTGTTGGTGTTTGACCTTGTCCTTTGCATCTTGCAGTCCATCGACCCCGGTCAGCAGTTCACATGGGAGAACTCCAACTTGGAGGTCAACAAACCAAAGAACCGCTATGCTAACGTCATTGCCTATGATCACTCCAGGGTCATACTCTCCAGTATTGAGGGTAAGACACGATGCCAGTGTGTGTGTGTGTGTGTGAGAGCTCTTGTACTTCTATCTTTGTGAGGACTCACTTGAGCGTGGGACATTTTTAGGAAGTGATGGCATTTTAGTGACTTCTTTTCAGGCTGTTTGAGGTTTGTAGCTTGGTTACAGGGTAAATGTTAAGGCTCTGGGTTCAGATTGGGCATTTAGTTGTGATGGTTGAAGGTGCAATGTGTCAAATTTAGCCAACGGCCCCAAAGGAATAAGGGGCTGCATTTCACCTCTACTGGGTCCGTTCAATCAAAGTTTTTACAATTATCAGTTCTAAAAAGATTTAAAAAACGACAAACGACTGTGTTTGTCTATAGTTTACGTGACCGGTGGCGGTGAGGATCTGACGTGACATTAGCATGTGAAAGTGTCAAACACAACTGCATATTCTACCTTCCTACAGGTGTAGAGATAGAGGATCACGCGGGGCTGGTAGGCTTCCTGATTGCAATTCTTATCAAAATAGTCTGTATTGAACAATGGAAAAAGTTTTGATTTATTCATTAAACATGTTGCCTTCACAGAGGAGCGTAACTTGAGCAATGGACATAAATAGAAGTTAGAAAATTCCATCACTCTTGGGATTTTAAGAACAAGTTTGTAAAACGAGGATGTGCATGATGTCAACACAGTGAGTCATGCCAAGTATAGAAGTACAGTTCATCTGTATGAATGTGTATGTCTTAGAGCTGCTATCCATGACAGATGAGGGATAGATTTTTTTATTAATAGCCTATTTGCTGATATAGTTGCACGGTGTGCCCATTCTACTGGATTTGGTCTTTTTTAAACCGTCTAAAATTAGAGGAAAGAATATTCTCAGTCCTGTTCTCAGTGTGCTTTATGAAGCGCACACACCCACCTCAGCTGGGAAAGACCTGAGGCAGAGAAACTGGCAGCTCCAATGTGGAGAGAGGGAGTCAGTGGGAGGCCAAGCCCAAACAGATGAGCCTTATCTGGGCAGAGCATGTGTGAGCAGCCCTTCCACCCCCGCGCCTGTCCCGGAGCCCTGGCTGTCTGTCATTCTTTCAGCTTAGAAAACACATATGCTCTTGAGCATGTCCAAACACAAGAGCGTACACACACACACACTTTCTACTATAGATTTAAAACACATGCCCAGGATGTGCACAAGCGCAGATATGCACTTTTGCTCCCAGTCGACTCCACACATGCTGCATGAACACACACTCTCTGCCAAGCCAGTGTAGCCAGCAAGTAACTGGAAGTGTGTGTGTGTGTGTGTGTGTGTGTGTGTGTGCGTGTGTTTGTGTCTGTCTGTTTTATCTGCACAGCGCTTCTGCTGTAGTCCCTTGCAATAAAGTTGCAGCACATGAAAGCATTTAGCCAAGCTGTCTTTTAAAGACTGAGGTTGATAAACATATGTTAGAAGCTCTTCTTACCGTCTGTCCTCATCCCATTTGAAATAAGTTGTGCAAACACCCCGTTGTCCTCTGTCATTTAAATGTGTGTGTGTGTGTGTGTGTGTGTGTGCGATGGTGGCTTGGGGTTTTACAACTGCGTGGGGCTGAGTTGTGCTAACATGAAGAAGGGGCTAGGAGAGAATCAGCTGCAGGAGCTTCTTCCTGTCAGGGATTCTTCTGTTTGCTCTTTGACTTCCATCTTTTCAAACGTAAACTGCCATCAGACGACTCAAAAGGAGTTTTGTGTCCCACTTCGGCAGATTCGGGTCACCATGTGTGTGTGCACGCATGTTTGAGCTGTGACTCAGTGATTTTTGGGATTATGGTATTAGGCCCCAGATGAGCAGGACTGATCCTAAATCAAATACACACAGATGGTCTCTCACGTCGCACACACGTGCACACACACACGCGTACACACAATCCCCTCCAGGACAAGCAGTGTCAGCCGAGTTTTACACAGAGACGGGGCCCTGCAGTCATATTGCCATTCAAAGCGACACATCCAGAGTATACTCAGATTAGGCCCATGATCGTCTTAGCATGTATTATAAAACAAGACGGCTGAACAATCCAACACCAAAGGACGCTTGGCCCGGTGAAAACATTAATCCCCCCCCCCCCCCCCCCCGCCATGACCTCAGATGATCTGCATCCTTTATTACTGCGACGGCAACCCTGCTTTCCCGGCCGCAGACTTTGAATAATCCATATATATTATTTCACTGTGAATCAGAATAAGAATCAGGGAAAAGGACAGACACTGTTTCCATGCGATCAGTGCAGACACATTCGACCCTGATGTTATTCGCCATGCTAGCAGTGGAGTGACACAAACGCATATTTCAGCATCAGTGGCATCTATATAACCCCTCTGTTTATTCTCTCCAACCTTCACCCATCACAATTCTATTCTCCTCCTCTCCGTGCACACACCTCTTTCCCTTTATCCTCCGTAACTTCCACTTCATTTACCGCATCATGCAGGTGTCCCAGGCAGTGACTACATCAACGCCAACTATGTCGATGGCTACCGCCGTCAGAATGCCTATATCGCCACTCAGGGATCCCTCCCTGAGACTTTCGGGGAGTTCTGGAGGATGGTCTGGGAGCAGCACACGGCTAACATTATCATGATGACCAAGCTGGAAGAGAAGTCACGGGTAAGGAAAGGAGGAATGGAATGACGTGGGAGCAAGCGACAGCAAAGTAAAGGGGTAGCTCAGCAAACACGATGCTGGTGCCCTTCGAGAAGAGAAGGGAAAGGGGAGGATGGGATCCGGACCCAGACGCCGTTGTATCCGGACCCAGGATATAAAACCGATGGCGAATTGAGAATTATTACATTTTGACAGAGCGCTTCCATTTGAACCGGCGCAGCTTCTTCAGCCTTCACGGTACTTGTTCAGCGGTGCAAAATACATCACGTGATGCAGCTCAGCCAATCAAATATGGGTATTCTGACAAGTTTCCTGATTCGAGTGAGATGTACACACACGGGAGAGATGAGGAGAACGAGAAGTAGGAGAATAATTACGTGAGTCAGAGAAGTTATTTCACAAGATGTTCTCCAAAGAGAAAGAGACAAAAGTGGTCAGAGAGACCAGAGAGACCAGACTCTTGAACCAATAATGGACAGACTCTTATAGGTTAATTCTTCCCACGGCCAGTTTAAAACCAGTGTGTCTCATATGTTCAGAGACCGTGATGATTATTAAATGCGGTAATATGAAGCGCCACTACGAGACAAAGCACAACTCTTTTGAGCAAACGTACCCACTCACATCTAAATGAAGACACAGAAAATAAACCTAAGAGCCCAAAATGATCAGAATCCTAACGCATGAATTCACTTCACAGCAAGGATGTTACCAGAGAGGATAGGGCTGAAACAAGTGCTTTAATTAATAACCACAGGTAAAGTCCTGAACACTAATTTCTCTTGTTAGAAGATGAGAAAAATATAATACTGTGGCTTTTTTGATTGCCATCACTTCACACCTGAATGAACTGAATTTAAAGCTGCAGGGCAATTTAGTGAAATACATTTTTCTAAAATGAAGTACTTTATTCTAAGATGCACATTTTTCAAAAGCTTTCTGTTTAATCAGTTATTCTTTAATCCAGCCCTTATTTTACTTGAAATGAGAAGAACATTTATTTATGTATTTCTGTGTATTATTTATAATCCATCCAGTTCAATTTGAAAACTGAGAATAATAATTGTTAAAATACAATTGATGTGTACTTTCTTTATTTGATTTGACAGTTGTTGACTACACAGAGACATTGTTACTACTACTAGGCTTCTTGAATATATATATATACATATATATATATATGGCACTAGGTAGCGCAAGTTAGATATTATTGTAATGTTACGGACCTTTGCCCGAGGAGATTTTCTCAATCTGGACCTTTTGGAATTTTAATTGAATATTCTTGCTTGAGGATGTTGGAAGGACAGTAGAGTCCAAGATGGACTCAACAAGGAGCGGACATGAGAGAAAGGACCAGGATGGACCACTACGTCATGTAGTGCGGAAATAGATTGTTGAATCAACCAAAAGACAACTGACATCATGAAGGCGATCAAGCTGAAAGGGCTGTGTTTAAGTGAGAAGTTCAGAGTAGGATAGCGCACGGTGGCATGCAGTCGATCAGCATAGAGCATGATGCAGTAGACCAGGGGTCTTCAACTACAATTTAAAGAGGTCCAGTTAGAAAAAATGTCTTGAGGCAAAGGTCCGGAAGATCATAATGTCTAACTATTTAGTGTGATATATATTTAAGGCGTCTGGTAGTTGTATCAACATCTGCATGTAATCAACACCTGACCGTAAAATCAAATGAATTCAGTACGATTCAAAAACTTTTTGGCAATATTTATTGTCACGTAACATAGAACTGAACATATATGTATGACTGCAGATATGTCTCTCATTAACTAAATAAAAGTAGGGCTGCATTTCAAGATAAGAGAAAATAAATAAAATGTGAAAATTGTGCATGTTCAAATCAAGTGCTTAACTTCAGAAAAATAAATTAAAGGGAGGAAAAGCTTCAATTTCCCCTTTTCTATTTCACATCTTGACTCAACAGTCTCAACCAATTTTACAGACAATAAATTCCAACAAATCTTAACAATTGAACAGTTTTAGAGTATCACTTTCTTCCCCTCTTATATCCCACTCCCCCACTTTTTTGCTCAGTGAGAGAATTGAGCTCTAGCTTGTCCTGCCAGGATTTTAAAGCTGGGCTTGTTGTGTTGACCCAAAATCCAAGCAACTCTGAGGGAACACTCATGAGCACGTTGTTGGGCAGTGAATGTGTGGCTCAGGATCCTGGTGGACTGGTCATATTGGGCTCTGAGACGACTTATTTTCTGTGATCTCACCTCAGATTTCAGTGGGTATGTTTGTTCAAACCCTTTGTGTTAATAATAATGGCGTTTCACATTGGCACTTTTAATAAGTGCCACGGTTTCTGAACATATGGCACACTGGTTTGGTGCTTCCAGTGGGAAGTATGAACAGAAATGAGGCTGTCCATTCCGGATTAAATGCTCTGTTTTCGCTGTCCACTTTTCTTTTTTTGGAGAGCGCCATTTGTTCCTTATTTTTCTCAACTTTCTCCGTCTCACTCGTCGTTCTCAACTTCCTCCGGGACAGTCGCCTGTTTCTCTCCCTTTCTCCGTCTCACTCGTCTTTTTCTCAACTTTCTCCGGCTCAGTTTCTCTCCCTTTGTTTTCGCTTCATATCGCCATCTTTCTTTATCTTTCTACCGTCTTTGCGTGTGTAACTTGCCTCTCACTCTGTCATCTGTCTGCACTGTAGAGTCGCAATGTTTACCGCCTGGAATACACAGACTTGATCTGAGTCGTATCACGTGGGATGGCTTAACTTGCATGCAATTGGTCTGTGCGTTTCCTCATCCACGAAACCACGACCGTAAAGACAACAAAAGCTGCGCCGGTTAAAATATAAGTGCCCCGTGAGGTTTTAAATCATAACCTTCTGTTTTGGTCCGGGTCCGTATGGGACGGCTTCTGGGTCCGGATCCGGACCGCGGTCCGCCAGTTAGAGACCCCTGCAGTAGACTGTGGGAGAGCAGAACGGTGAGCCAGTCCTGGGGCAATTGCATGTACAGCTAAATCGGGGGGTAGGTAATGAATTAGAAAATCATTTAGCCTCGAGGCATTCTGCTGTTGTTAACAGGATACGCGCTTAAAAATTCAATGTAATGAGGAATGTCATGTTGGAATAAAAAAATAACAAGAATGGCTCCAGGTATGAATCATGATTAAGTGGTAACTGTCCAGGGCCCTGCTCAGAGAATGATCCTCTCCTTTCATCTGTGCTTCTTCTCCCATTAACCTGTGTCCTGTGTTAAAACTCTGTTTGCTTTTCCGACTTTCTCCAACTGTCTCTGTTGTGCCTGTTTGACCCTCAGATGCCCTCTTATTTCTTCTCGAAGGCAAGACCTCTCTTTCTCTCCTTTGCTAATCCCCTCTTTAAAAGTGCAACCTCACCTCACATGGTTCTCTCCCTACCTTTTATTTGCCCCTCTATTTTAATGCCCTTTTTTCTGCTAACCCCCCCCCCCCCTCCCTTTTCTATGCATTCAACCAGTGCATTGAGTGAGAATGCAGGATTGTTTCCAACTCCATCACAAGGCGCTCGTAGTTTTATTGTAACCACCCGCAGGCCAGACACAGTGCACATTAGCGTCTACAGTTTGCACGATCACGCCCGCAACAGTTTCGTTCTACTTTCCTGTCAAGTGGCTACGCAGGATGAAGCCATGGAAGAACGACTAGGACTGCAGAGGACCTAATTGTGAACTACAGGCTGTTACTGTCTCGTTAACGTGATGAATCTTCATTCCTGAAATGACTGCTGAGCTTTAAATGATCTAAATTCAATAAGTGATGACAACATTATGCTACAGCGAAGACAGTCAATTTGCTGAGCTGTTAATGATCAGCCCACGAACTCCATATCTGCTGTTTTGAGGGAGTGGTGGGCTGCTTGTGGGAGGAAATGATTGATTCTCATTTAACACCTCTCAACATTACGCCATTATGTGTTCACGCATTAACGACACAGATGATCACAGATGGTCCCACTGTGGGAATCTTGCCAGTGTCTTTGCTTTTAGCACCAATCAAACGACTGTAAGAGCGGGTGCGCGGTTATGCTAGCCAATATGTCGCTGGGTTATAGCCTTCACGCCGGGCGTTTACTGCGATCCTGTTTAGTCCTTGGCAGGGGTCTAGCCCCCCCCCTTTACGTGGACGGCTGTTCCTGTCCCCGCAGTGTCTCATGGTCTGGTGGGAAAACAGCAGTTAAAAAGCTGTAATTACAGCCTGAACGTCACGGGCCAAAACGCATAATCCCCAGTCTGGAGCAGCGGAATGCAGAGCGAGCTGAGCTGAGCTCCCTGCTGTCTTTGATGTGAGGACTGGAGGGATCAGCACATAACGTTTGGTTTGGCCTGATTCTGCCAAGTGCACCCACCCCCACCCCGTCCCTTTCCCCCTCCACTGGGATTTTTTTAATTTTTTTTCCTCTCTCCTTTGGGGTCTCTGAGGCTGAGTTGAAGAAACTACAAATATGACCGCGTTATACGTTGTAGGTGCTTCGGTGGTCAGGGCATGCTGGGATTTGGTGTGCGGGGGGTGTAGTTTTGTAGGGATTTGTGAGGTTGGAATGTAGGGCGATGTACAGCATCAAATATGCGAGGGCTGAACTTTGGGTATCACTTGGCTTTTTCCAGCTCTGCGGTGGATCTTCGTGAGAGCCCACCAACCTATATGGCAATTTCATGCCACACAGGTTTTTCTAGTATTTAAAGCGCAACTTATGCAGGATCACAACCCAGAAAGCAGATCTCTCACTCTTCACCCTACACACTCACTAAACCCGCTTTCACACGCCGGGTAGTTGCTATATATGCACATTTTTTCCAAACATTACTGTCTGAAGTTTGCAAAAATCTCTCTCAGTGATCTGCTTTCACATTCCCCTCTTTTTTTTTTGTGCATCTGTACACGAGAACACGCACCCAAGTCAGCTCTCTCTTTCTCTCTTCTTTCACAAAAAAAAAAATGTGTACAGACATCATGCAAACTGCTCCGCATCCCTCACAGCTTCTTCGCCCTTCGCTTCCCCCCCCCTCGTAGGTGAAGTGTGATCAGTACTGGCCAACGCGGGGCACAGAGACCTACGGCCTCATCCAGGTCACTCTGCTGGACACAGTGGAGCTGGCCACTTACTCTGTCAGGACCTTCGCTCTTTACAAGGTAACATGACATGTGTTCAGTGGAGTGTAATGGGGTCGCGTGCGTATTGATCTGTTCAAATATTTATGCGCACCAGTTTCTGCTCCATTCTGTGGTCATGTCACAGTTTGTACATGTAGTTGTGACCCATCATTAAGAAAAAACAAAACGACGGCAGCAACATATTTTCATACATTATTGATTCTTCCAATGACATTTAAAGGGATTCATCATAACCATAGAAGCATATTTCTTCTTAGATTTTCTCAACTAAATTGGACCACCTGGTTCAGTAGTATATTACTTAATATATATGCTTGCAATTTATTGTTGGTTTACATTTTAAAGGATAAGTCTTTGACACTTAGTTCTCTTGGCGTCAAAAAATCCCCACAAAAGCCACGATAAGTATTGACAGTGTCGCCAAAGCCTGATATACCACCATGGGACACGACATGTTTGCTGACAGTCAAACAAATAAGCAATAAGTAACACCGGCTTTATCTTGAACGCACTTGTCCGTCTGCTTGTCCAGAGCGGCTCCAATGAGAAGCGCGAGGTTCGTCACTTCCAGTTCACGGCCTGGCCGGACCACGGGGTGCCTGAACACCCCACTCCCTTCCTGGCCTTCCTACGCAGGGTCAAGGCCTGCAACCCTCCAGATGCCGGTCCCATGGTCGTCCATTGCAGGTGTGTGTGTGTGTGTTGTTCTTTGTCATTGCTTTATCTATGTTTTTTTTTATTGGTTTAGTTTTTAAAAATTATTGTAATTCACTGTGCTGAAATGATTCCTAAATTCACCAAGGAAAAAAAATCCAGGGGTCCCTGACCCAAAAAAAAGGACTTCTGGCCGTGTGTGTGTGTGTGTGTGTGTGTGTGTGTGTGTGTGTGTGTGTGTGTGTGTGTGTGTGTGTGTGTGTGTGTGTGTGTGTGTGTGTGTGTGTGTGTGTGTGTGTGTGTGTGTGTGTGTGTGTGCTTGCATGAAACGCTTATGTGTTATTTGGGGTTTTACTTGGCAACATCATTTTCAAAGGCCCGGGAGTCTGTGAAAATCAACATGAGTCCAAGAGCACTTGTATAAAATCATTCATAGGTCCTGGACTGATTGACCTGCCATTATGCAAAACCCCAAACCGTCCTGACTGGCTTAGACGGCCACATTCCTCCCTTAACGACAGCCATCATCTCTTATAAAGGTGTTACAACAGAGGCAGCCCCCGATGCTGACCCTCTTTTCCAGAAGTAGCTTTCAGGGTCCATTGTTTGCCATTCACGCTTACGTTACTGTACATCCAATATCTGAGCGGCAGGAGGCTCGCGTGTTGGCCGGAGGAAAATTCTGGAAACTTGTCATTGCAGTCTTGGCACAGCGTCGAGCTCCAAGAGCTGGAACGGAGCTGCTATACCAGGGAGAGAAGGAAGAGAACAAGCTGAAGCTCTCAGGGGGAAGGAAGAATGAGCGAGGTATAGTGGTAGGTAAAAGTGGTAGGGCTGGCGTGAGAGTGTTGCAAGGGTACTTGGGGAGAAGATAAAGAGGCAGGGAGATAAGGACGGGAGGGAAGGAGGGAGGGGGTGAAAAGGTTGGCAGGAGAGGAGCTCTTCCTAATCTTCCGTAGCAGTCAGATGGAGTATCTAACAGGATTATCAGTCAAATTGAATTATCCCAGCAAGACTCCATCATAATGTGCCTCAACGTATCAACCAGCCTCTGTATCAAACAATGGGCCGAGTCGCACTCCACCTGAACAGCAACGCACCC
Source organism: Melanostigma gelatinosum (assembly GCF_949748355.1). Taxonomy (NCBI): domain Eukaryota; kingdom Metazoa; phylum Chordata; class Actinopteri; order Perciformes; family Zoarcidae; genus Melanostigma; species Melanostigma gelatinosum. The sequence continues at coordinate 7,959,267 of NC_136644.1, read as the reverse complement.
GCACATACACACTGATATTAATTGAACAATATAAAGAGGTTTTTTTCTATTCGCTTGCTGAAACTCGCTTGGTCAGCGTGTTTCACCGTGTAGGTACCAGCACAGCAAAAACCGTGGAAGTGTTTGGGTGGGCATCTAAATGTATTATATTTCTGGAATGCATGTCGATAGGAGAGGATATCTTCCTAATGCCAGTCAGACGGTGATGCTGACTCATCGCTGATGTCAATTTTTACGTCCTTTGTTGGAAATATTGCTGGCTGGCACCTTTGCGATACTTAGTTGATTTAGGGACAGTATGTGAGGGCTTCTTTTTGCAATATGCAACAGGGCAAGATTTGTACCAGGTTTGAAGTCACGGCACACACACGCACTCAGGAAAATGATTTTCTCGGCAATTCGTACCTCGAAGGTTCGGTGAGAATATCGCATCACCATCTGTTCCCCTTTTCTTTTCTTTTTTTTGCTCCGTTTTGTCTCAGTGCTGGAGTTGGTCGCACGGGGTGCTTCATCGTGATCGAAGCCATGGCGGAGCGAATCAAGCATGAAAAGACCCTGGACATCTACGGCCATGTCACACTGATGCGCTCCCAGAGGAACTACATGGTCCAGACGGAGGACCAGTACATCTTCATCCACGATGCGCTGCTGGAGACCGTGACCTGCGGGAACACCGAGGTCCCCGCCAGGAACCTGTACTCCTACATCCAGAGGCTGACGCAGATCGAACCAGGGGAGAATGTCACCGGCATGGAGCTGGAGTTCAAGGTGAGGTCTCATTTGTGTGCGTGAGGGTTGTAGAGTTAGATCCAACTGATTTATGGTGGTTCATAAAACTGGTCAAACGACAATAATGGGACTCTTAAACTGGTCTCTGTAAGGGACACACAGAAGGCCAGGCGTCAGGGTCAGCGACACAATATCAGCCATGAATTTGGCACTGTAGATATTCAGTGCCTCCTCTCCACTTCAGGAGAATGAATCTGAGGATGGGCTCACTGCATGCTACTTTGCTCAAAAATAAAAATATTTTTTGTCCTTGTCGATTCAACCAATCGGCAAAATGCGACATTGGAATAACAAAACAAAACAGTCCGTCCAATGCAATCATATAAATGTACTTGTACTTGTATAGTACTTGTATAGTACTTGTATAGTACTTTTCTAGTCTTACGACCACTCAAAGTGGAAAGAAAATGAAGATCAGGTCAATTTGGGAGGGGCATCTTGTGCACCCCTTAATATTCACAGTATTAGATTGCCCCAGACTGACAAGCAGCATTCCATTACTTAACTACTATCAGACATTTTTCAAATCTGAACGATATAACCACTGGCCGGTTCGGCCTGCAATGGATTGGCTGTTTGGGAGTCCTCCCGAACTTCCCGATGGCCAGTCCAGCCGCTGGTCACTGAGCATCTTTCCCTGAGTTATTGGTTCCCGCTCTGAGAGTTTCATATACTCAGGCTGGGTGGTTGGATTTGAAGGGGATTATGGGATTGCGACTTTTGAATCCAAGGTAAGAGAGTTCTACTGGGGGCTTTAGAGGGCATGTTTGGATGTCAGATGGCTACACGCAGAAAGATGAAATAATGTAGGCCAGAAAGTTGCAGTTCATAACAAAACTCTCAGGGAAAGGTCATATGGGCACTTTCGAACAATTTAGGGTAGCTGATCAGAATTCAAAGTGAGAACACAGAACACAGGCATCAACACACAAGCGGGAAGAGTGCGTGTTGTTGAGTTGGGTTGCTTTCATTATATTCTCCCTGTTTTTGTTTTGTTTACTGTGGTATTCACCTCTTGCAATACCAGTTCTCAGAAGACCTGTCTGCTTCGGCATGGTGGAAAGACAATTTACCCATACAGGTATCTGTATTGAAAGCAGGTGGCTTCCATTTTTTTCCTGGAATGGTTTATTTCTGCTCCGACGCTCAGAGGGCAAAGTAAACACAAAGCCATTCTAAGCAATCTCCTCCATTCTATGCTCTGGCATTCCTGCCCTAATGGCAGCGGTTTCCTCAGAATGGCAATGAACCAAGGGCTCCTTTAACTTGGTTGCTCAGCCTTAAATCAACGTAAAACATGTGTGTGTGTGTGTGTGTGTGTGTGAGGTGTCCCAGTCGCCACGTTCCATCTCACTCAAACACTTGCGGGACAGACAACCGGCACTTTCCACCTTCATCAACCAAACACCAAAAAGGATGGAAGGAGAAGCGTCGCATCCCTCAAATGAAAAGAAAGTTGAGGCATGTGTGTGAGAAAAAGAAAGAAATGCAGCTGTCCTGGCAGCCTTTGGTAACCCAACACCCTATTAAGACACTCTGTTTTTGTTTCCTTACACAGAAAGAGAGAGTTTACTGAGGTTGCCAACAGGGCATGATTGTATCCAAGCTTAACAGATGGTTAAAACAATGGCCATGTATCAAAGGAACGGAACGTTTTGTGTGTTCCAGACTTTATTGATAAGGCAGAGTCCAATTCAAATCCAACTCGCATGAAGAATTGCTATCGTTGGCACTGGAAACCTCGGCTCAGAGAACCAAAATGAACTGGTGAACTTGTGGTCCGGTGTGGGATTTTCCAGCGCGGTCCGTCTGTGAGGAAAATAAGGATCCGCTGTTTCTCCCACAGCGCTCCGGTAGCCGCCGATGGCCGAGGCTCAGTTCACGAGATCCCATTGTCTCCGTCTGCGGTTTCCCTCTGCCTGCTCTCTGTTGTTCTGTCTTTTGTGTTTTCGAAGCCGTGTCATCCAATGGTCGAGTGTCAGAGAGAGTGCACAGCATGTGCTCGCGGCTGCACGTAGCCCACACGAACGTGTGTGTTCCAGGGTGTTTTGTTCTCCTCCCTTTGCTGGTGAAGGATCAACTGCGGTTCACATATGTGCGTTGAGACAGTGTGGGGCCTTGTGGTTTCCTGCCCCTCCCCCCTCTCTTGATTTTCTTCTCCCTCCTCTCATTCATTTTATAATATCCCCTCTTTCCCCCACAATGCCCCTCTTTTTGATGTGTCTGGCTGAATATCCTCAGGACTGCCGAGTCAAACTGATTTTTCAGATTGTCTGGAGAAAGCCAAGGTTTGTGCTGAACACATTTCAATGAGGTCCCTGAATTTGTCTGAACTTTCTTCCTTCCTTTTAATCAATCCCTTCTTGTTTCCATCATCCTTCATTTGATTACTTTGTGTTTTTTCTGCTTCTCACTACTTCTTGGAACAACATCTAAGGATCTATAAATGACGTTTATATGCAAAACCAAAAGACACATGTAAAACAGAGGTCTCTTGTAATCCCATGTGGGATTGGCCAAGTGTTTGACACAGGAAAAAAAGAATCGTGTAATATTATAGAACATTGATTTATTCTCCGTTCCAGCGTCTGGCCAGTGCCAAGGCCCACACATCGCGGCTTGTGAGCGCCAACCTGCCGTGCAACAAGTTCAAGAACCGGCTGGTGAACATCATGCCCTACGAGACCACGCGAGTGTGCCTGCAGCCAATCAGAGGAGTGGAGGGATCGGACTACATCAACGCCAGCTTCATTGATGGATACAGGTCAGACAAAATTGATCTGAACTGTTATTTTTTCATCTTCCCGTTTTCTGGTTGGCATTTAAGGCCTTGCATTAAGGTTTAGTTCATTCAGTTATTTTATGTAGACTCAAAAGGTATTTAGAGGGAGAGTATTTAACTCATCGGTTTGTGTTTGCAGGCAGCAGAAGGCCTACATAGCAACCCAAGGCCCGCTGGCTGAGACCACAGAGGACTACTGGAGGATGCTGTGGGAACACAACTCCACCATAGTTGTCATGCTCACCAAACTGAGAGAAATGGGACGGGTACGGATAAAAGTACACACTCATGTAATCAAGTACCCTATGTAGGGTACTTGTAAGAATAGAACCTCTAATTCTCCTGGTGTAAGGGCTTGTAGATCTGGTGATGGAAAATCAAAGAGAAAGAGAAAGTAAGCCACAGTCATTCAATTATTGTGAGCGAGCTGCAGCTTTAAAACGTTACACGTGGTTTAAATAAATGAAAATCGACCCAAAATATCATGTTGTGTGATGGAGAGATAAGGATGCGAGTTCTATCTCATGAACATCGTGTCGCGTTTGGCACAAGACAATCTTGGAATGAATAATTCATTTTTTGTGGTCAGGATGGAATTTTCCTGACAAAGTAGCCAGAAATAGTTCTCCTCATGCACTGAGTCCCTCAGGCATGATGTAAAGGCAAGGCACAGCCAGTGTATTTGTATAGCATAACTCGTACACCTGGGGAATTCAAAGTGCTTTACAGATGAGCAGATCAAACAAGCATCAAAGAAAGAGTGTTTTAGATCAACTGAAACAGCGTAGATAGAAAGCAGAGTGCGTTCTATCAGTGAGTAAAACAGCGTCAGAGGGACAGTGGGGTTCCACGTCTCGATGTGAGAGTTGGACGCTGCTTCTCCATGTTTAGTTCTAGCCGGAAGGTATTGCGAACAGATTTATTTCCAGTGATCTGAGAGGTCCAGCACAGTTGAAACATATCTGAGATGTATTTTGATCTTTCTCCATTGAATGATTTATAAACAAGCAGCAGTGGTTTGAAGTGAGGTTGGTTCTTTTGGTTTTCGTAGGAACTCTAAAGCGAAAAGCATGGGGATTGTAGGGGACTAGTGGTTGGGCGAGAGGGCTGTCATCAGCATGGCTATGATGAGAAATGTTATTGTCGTTGATGATTTGTCCAAGCGGGAGCAATGCAAAGCTCTGAAACAGAAGCCTCTCTGCTGTCCTCCTGCAGGAGAAGTGTCACCAGTACTGGCCTGCTGAGCGCTCAGCCAGGTACCAGTACTTTGTGGTGGATCCCATGGCCGAGTACAACATGCCCCAGTACATTCTGCGAGAGTTCAAAGTCACTGATGCCAGGGTGAGTCATCAGTTTGCGTGTGTTTGGACTGCTTCGACATTATTTCTGTGGTTAGAAATGATAAAACACATTCTCTTCTTCCAGGACGGCCAATCACGGACAGTTCGTCAGTTCCAGTTCACCGATTGGCCAGAGCAAGGAGTGCCAAAGTCAGGGGAGGGATTCATTGATTTCATTGGCCAGGTGCACAAAACTAAAGAACAGTTTGGCCAGGACGGGCCAATTACTGTGCACTGCAGGTAAGACCTCGCACTAACGCAGTTATATTACATTCCATGGGATTGTTGGATTAAAGGTGAGTGACAAATTTAAGAAAAAAATGAATAAATGAGTGGAGAAACATAACATATGAAGATGAGGTTGATGAGGTTATTTTCTGCAGCTGGCAAATAGTGCCGGTCATCTTACCGCATAATAGTCTGTGTCGGGCAGTGATCCTAAAGCATGAGCCTCACTGGTCACTGGTCACAGTCACGGGAAACTTGCCTCTAAATATATATATATATATCTATATATTCTGTCCTGCTGAAACATAATGACACATACAGTGTCTGATCTTTGCCATGTGTAAGCAAACACATCTGAATTGGGTCACTACAAACTCAGCCAGTGAACATGACATGCTTGACTTTTACTGTTTTTCACATTTTCATGACATACTATTCTGTGACTTCTTTGACATTTCTTAATGATGTGATGTGCTATGACTTTTTGGACATTTTATTTGACATAATACACTATGGCATAATACAACATGCTGCACTATGGCTATTATTGGACATTTTAATGACATATTATGCCATGACTTCTTGATGACAATTTTATGACATCATTTGCTGTAACCTTAATATATATAATATAATAATATAATTATGATTTATTTGGGATATACTATGATTTTTTTATGACATAGCACAATAAGTCTTTTTAATGACATTGTCGTGACACACTCTTACATCACTTTTTGGTGACTCGGTGACACTGAATGACAACTCTTTGGTTGAGGCAATTTGCTGGTTTGTTTTACTATACTATAACTGTTTTGACACTTTTTTGACATACTAAACTATAACTTTATTAAGACGTTTTTATGACATGCTATACTATGATTTTTATCATCACAACATTAAGACAATACAATGCAATGAATTGTTATGACATTTCAACGTCATACCATGTTATGATTTTTTTATGATCTTTTGACGACATACTATGTAGTATGACTTTTTGTCCTTTGACATTTTAATAGCACACTATACTATGATTTTCGTGACATAATATATCCTATCATGCTCACACTAATAAGCACTTTTTGTCACATACTATACATTTTCTATGACATATTACTGCATGGCTTTTTAATGGACTGCTATACCATTACATTTTAGCAACATATTATATTATGATTTTCATGACATACTGTACTATACATAGTACTATGAATAACTTTTTTTGACATTTTAATGGCATACTATACTAGAAGATGACTCGGCACAGATAGGACGTTTTACAAACTCTCATTACCGGAGGAGCTGGGCTTTCGTAGTGGCCGATGGCTGCGCAGCCGCCACCATGCAGGGACGTTCTCAGCGTTCTTCATGGAGGCTCCATACAAATACACGTCAGCTTTTGCTAAGTTTTGCATGTGATAAACTCCCGATAATAATCCAAACTGTGAAATGGCACTCATGCTTTGAGGCTGGGAGAGTTGGGGTTGGGGGCGTACCAGCACTCAGTGCCCTTCACACCTACGTCCGAGATCTTTTTCCTTTTTCTTTACTCCGTTAGAACTCCAGAAAGCTTCCTGGGACTCTCGCTCATCTCTCTAATATATAACGCAACACTATCAGCTATTCGTCCACGATACAAGACAGAAAGCATTCAACAGTTACTTTAATCACACACTTTAGGATTCTCCTCATCCCGGGAATATGCAGGAACATTAATGGTTTAACATGTAGCGAAACCTTTCCCTTTTACTTCTCTTTCAAAACATAGAAATGCCCTCACGTAGATTTCTGCTGGTTGGTTTGACGTTCAGTTCCAGGTTTATGTATTTATTGCTTTGAGTTTGATGTTCATCATATTCATATCGGCTATTTATTTAGGTATATATTACTTTGAGTTTGATGTTTAGTGATCCAGATTTATTTATTTAGGTTTAATTACTGTTTAAATTCTGTTTAACAGTTATCCAGTTTGTATAGTTTGTAATAGCCTAGTTCTTTTGGGGGGGGCTTTTCAAAATCCAGTCGACCATGATGCTATACTCTGCGTTTAATGACTTTTAATGACATACTATAGCTTTTTATAACATATACCATGACATTTTTATGAAAGTCTAGTGACATGTCATGCGTTGACTCTTTTAACATGTGTATGACAGACTGTACAATGACTTTTAACGACATGCGACACTAAAGGGATGTCATGATTTGTCAAAAAATGTATCAAAAACAACTTTTCCATTTCCACCTTCAAAGTCAAGTTTTCTCCCTCTACTGGGAACACAAAAACACCAAACAGCGTAGCTCACCGGTAGCCTGCAGCTGCTCTTTGTGAGGCGCCAGAAATGACAAAACAAGCAAACGGGAAAACCCTCCCGCTTCCCTCTATATCCACAGCGCTGTGTACGGTAAAGCATGTGGGCTCTGACGGGGACTTCACGCTGCATTCAGGTGCACCTCGTAAACTCGGAGGACTCGAGCCGTTGTACTAACAACACATTTGCTGGTGAAATAAGTTATGACATATTAAATACATTATTTTTAAGTTTGACTATTGAAAAAGACATCACACTTGATACCATGTAGCTTCTCTTTTTAAGGGAGAATTAGAAAATATAATTGAAATTGTAAAGACATGAAAACAATGAGCTGCTGATCTTGACGAATAAAGACTCCATTGTCTGCTAATGGCACAGCTGCAGTGCAGGGAAAAAATGATGAAATCGAAAATTTGATTCGTGACTTTAATTAAAGTCAAAAGTCCAATCGAATCCTGAATTTGGAGCATCGAGGCATCGACAGTGTACTTTTTTGTGACACATTATTTTATGTAATTTTTGATAGTTTGAGGACAAACTACACCATATCTTTATAATGACAATCTATACTATGACTCTTTTATGATATTTCAATGACATACTATGCTATGACTTTTATAAATACGACATATTATACGAAGACGTTTTGACATTTTGATGGCACACTAAACTGTAACTTTTCAATGATTTTTTCATGACAAACTACATTAAGACTTTTTGAAACATTTATGACTTACTATACTGTTTTTTTTAATGACATATTAGACCATGATACATTACAAATGTGATGACATACTATACTACGACTTTGTATGAGCTTTATGTCACACTACACTGTCTGATATTTTTCAGAAATACTGTACTATGACTTTTAATGACGTTCTTTACAATATCCTTTTAGACATTTTCATGACATACTATACTGTGACTTCCTAATGACATTTGATTGACATACTATACCATGCCTTTTACATTTTGTAATATATCCACCTCTTAATATGTTTCCATCGCTTCGCCAACAGTGCTGGAGTCGGCAGGACCGGTGTGTTCATCACCCTCAGCATTGTTCTGGAGAGGATGAGGTACGAGGGAGTGGTGGACATCTTCCAGACTGTCAAGATGCTGCGCACCCAGAGACCTGCCACCGTTCAGACAGAGGTGAGCTTCCCAGCTGTTATCCTTCCAACTCCTTTCTAATCCATGCCTCCTTTCCCTAAACACCTTGTGTCCTCTGTCACTGACTTGATCTTCTTCTGCCTCCCTCCAGGACCAGTACCAGTTCTGCTACCGGGCCAGCCTAGAGTACCTGGGAAGCTTTGATCACTATGCAACATAAAGCCGACTGGCCGTGTCTCATGCCACATCCCAGCCAGTGCACTTTTCTTAGGTCACACGCGGCCTAAATGAATGCACTAGGCTGCAATGTGTCTTTTGAAGATTTTTTGCGACCACGCGCAGAGTGAAGGGGACCCATCGGCTTTTCCCGTACTCAGAAACAGCACCTCCAACTGAGCCATAGCAACCTGCTTGACAAGGGTGTTTCCTTTCACCCTCAGCCCAAACACACCCATTGGTCAGTCTGAAGAAGCAACTTCAACCACTGTTCCAATCAGAATACTTGATCAAATATTGATTTTTTTTTTTGTATTATTATTATTCGTTTCAGTGCTTTTGTAAGCACCCAGATTGCTTTACATTGTTTGGGTGTGGAACTCTCACCTCGTCCACCACCAGTGTAGCATCACCAACCTAGACACAGGACCCGGCTACAGTATTTAGCTGTCACAAGAAATTTAGATTTTTCTATCTTGAGGACTGTCCAGAAGGAGTCTACAAATCCATCTTCTGGAAGTCTCGTGGACTGAAGGAACTGGGACTTTTGAGCACCAGGGAATTGCCAACGGGAGACTGAGAACACAGAGCACACAGTATTAAAAAGACAAAGAATATACATCCCAAAAAAAGACACCAAGCTATGTTTTCCTGTTTTGTTTTGGAAACAGACTCTTCTTGTGAATGAAAAACCAGATATTTCTACCATACAGTAATAAAAACCACCAGTTCAACCTTATGCTTCATGTTTTAAGATAAGGGAAGCTTGAGAGAGGTTTAAAATGCATACCACAAAGTCAAACGTTCATTTCGTTTTTTAGAAAAGAAAATATAGATATGTGACTATCTTGTTTTTTTTTTTAAACTAGCTATTCTTTATGGCATGTTCTGTTTTTTTTGTTTTTACAGATTTATGACTTTGGCCCCACTGACGATACAAAGGCAAAGTGGTATTTTTTACCCTTCTGTGTAATACAATGAGCTGTAGCGTTTAAAAAAGAAAGAGGAAAAAAAAGTGATACGGTACTGTTTTAAAGTGTACAATCAAATCTAGTGTGGAAAATGTTCACAATTCTATAAAAAAAAAGCACCACAATTGAGTGTCACTCCTGTATTCTCTAACCCACTCAGTTGTTCGAAAACACACACGGTTGTTTCACCACGCACACGGGACTCTCAACCTCATCTCTATCTGGCCTGCCGGTGTCAAAGAAGACAGCCATTCTTGAATTCCCAGGGGCCGAGCGAGGTGCAGCATTAAACCCTGCTGCCACTGGGACGTCCCGAGAACAATCTCGCCATGTCCTTCTGTGTGCGGGTTGATCGAAAGTCCAGATAGAAACAACAGAGAGCATGCACGGAGAAGCAAAGTACGACAAAAACGTAGATTTATGTGTCCAAATAAGCTTCACAAAGATTTCTTAAGCAGGGAGCGAGCCAGGGATGTAGAAAACAGGGTGGGGTGAGGGTGTTGGGGGGGGGGGGGGGGGGGGGGGGGTTAGGGCAGGAACAATTTTCTCACTGGAATGCTCACCTACGACTTCTCTCTCTGTCTGATTCAGTGTGCAATAAGTAGATGTATTATATATTTTTGTGTGTAGTCACTAACTGCAGTTATATGCCATTATGAAGACGATGATATTGATGACGCATCGTTTTTCCAGACACAAAGATGTTCTATGATTCTCGCCACTGTTAAATGTGTCCAAACAGAGGGACGACCTCTGACCTCTTAGGAAGTCGATCTTTTATCATGTCACAGTTTCAGTCGATGATGTCATACTTTCTGTGTGTCATGGCAACCAACGAATGATCAAACTCATACTTCAAAACAGCATCGAATAAGTATTTTGATTTTAGATTTCTAGTGCCTTATATTACACGCCTATTTTGATAAAGTTACTTTAAAGGGTTCTTTTGTGTATCTTCTGTGTGTGTGCTTGTACGTATGTGAACCGAATGTATGTGTATATGATTTTGTTATGTTACAGTACGTGTAAGTATCTTGTGTGTTGTGTTTTTGGCTGTGAAACTTTGTATGGACGAGCTCTGCGGAGGCTGGATAGTTGTACTCATCACTTTCCCAGCAACAACACTGTCATATCTCTTTTAATCGAAATTATATCTTACATGAGACTCAAATACATTAAAAAAAAGTTGTTTCAAAATAGGTTATAAACAGGATGGTCTGATCATTTTGGAGAGAAAAGGAAGTTTGTATGTCGACAGCTTTCAATCTTTTGTTTTTCCTGACACGTGCACAAGCTTTGTGTAGATACTCTGTCACTCGGACTTCAGTTTGCCTGCCATGAAATTTTGGCCACACCATGACATCACACCGACTGAGCTGGCTTGGGAAAAGTCATCCTTTCTCAGCTTTGTCGAAATCAAGATGAAGCTGAACTACGGTGGGCTAACTTTGTCCGTTTTGGAGAAAAGCTAAGAACCGAACCGATACCTGAAGCCCTCCTAAAATCCGTCACGCTGCTCATTTGTGTCACTCATCCTGATGTCAACAGTAATATATATTTTTTTACTTTAACGGCAAAGGCTGAGAGAAGTTCAGGTGCTACGTCTCCAACACAGAAACCATCATTTTTTGTATCTCCGTTGACGCTTGACCATATGAGGGATCGTTGACGGATTCCCACCATCTTACAGTCACGCTGTTGTCGTTTTTTGTATGCATGGTACCACTTTTGAGATGCCCCTTTGGTCGCACCTGTTATGGGAAGACTTGCACTTTCTCTCTTTGTACTATGCACTAATACTAGTATCCTATTATCTCTGATCGCCCCCTCCCCCTCGCAAAGGAGTTTTACTTGAGCTCAGTAAAGATGGACCCTGTAATGCTCACATGGTTGTTTATATGTAAATAACACAAAACACAGAGAGTAATTGAAATGCATAAACAAATGTATCGATAAACAATTAAGGTAAAGAGTGAATAAGAATCTATCAGATATACAGAGTGATATAATACAACGATGCACCTAAAGTCACAGTTTATGGCACAGCAGTATGTGCAATACATCACATTGTGGATTTGTTGTACCACAAAAGAGACATTTCACAAAGAAAGTGTTCTATTTTACCCCCTAATGTGTCATGTAGATGGATAAAACTGGAGTTTATAAATTGTATAAAAAATTAAAATATGGTGTTACTTGGATCAATTACCTTTAATTGGTCTGTAAATGTAAACATTTCTTTTTTTTCTTTTTTTTGGTTTGTTTTCTGCTCCGGGTCAACAAGTGCTTTTTATTTTCCTACATTGGTTCTCGAAGCGAGTGAAAACCGAAAAACAGGACTGTATGGATTTCTGTTCTCTGTCGACACAAGTTTCATTTGTTACAAATAAACTCAAGTGAAATAATTGCTACTTCTGTCGTTTTGTATAACACGTAAGACTTTGGAACAATAAAGATAAAAACTTTTGAAGACATTATTTTGGATAAACAGCACCTTGAAATGTAGATTTCGGTGATTTTGGCTGCCATGTATTGGTGGTTAGATACTGTGCTCTGTTTTAAAGTTAAATACTATTTTCATATCTGTAATGTTAAAAAGATAGTCTGAAATTAAGAGGTGTTTTAAACACAATACCCAAAGCATATCAACTCACACAGGCAGTATTAAATGGGCTAAAACATGCTAAATCAGCGGTCCTTTTTCTGGACCATGTTAGCGTAGCAGACGGTCCCCTTCAAATTTGTTGAAAGCTGTAAAGATCACATAGTATAGTCTCTGAACAAATTTATAATATGTAGAAAAAAGTCATTAAAAAGTCATGGTAAACTATTCACAAAAAGTACAAGAGCAAAATTATAGTATGAAAACATAAAAAGTCATGATATAGTATTTAGAAATATATTTTAAAAAGCCATCTCATGAAAATAAATAAAAAGTCATTGCAAAATGAAAAGCCTGTTGAAGACGTCAGAGTATAGGTATGTCATTAAAATGTAAAGAGAAAGTCGTACTGTGGTGTGGAGTGTTTCACATCTTCTGTTTCTTGTTTCCTTGATTCATGTTTTCATTCAGGTCGAGTGTTTCCTGCTTTTATTTTGAAGATGACCCCTTATTTGTCTTGTCTTGTTTTACCTCCTGCCTTTATTTTTTTTCCCCGCCTTTTTTCCCGCCTTTACCACCACTCAGTCCCTATTTATATTAGCCCAGTTCCTTTCTTCTTTGTCTGCTTGTCGTCACTTAAGTTTGGAGTTCTGCTATAGTACGTCGAAAAAATTTAAAAATAAAGTCATAGTATAGTAGGGTTAGGGCTATGGTGATGAGCTTGGCATATTAAATATACACAGAAACATTAAGGTTTAAAGATGGCACATAAAAAGACATTAAAGCAGATGAATGCAAGCAGAGATTTGAATGCACAGCTGGTTTTTTTTCATCAAACATTTTGTTTTGTTATGAAAGCTGCTTTGACAAAAAACGAGTAAATAGATTATTTGACAATTACCTCTCATGAGGCAAGCCTGGAAGACGTTCAAATCAGCGAGTAAAAAATATAAATTCACAAAATTGTACACAACACGACTTTGTCATGGTAACATATGTCACAGCAAAGTGCTGTTCCATTTGTATTTACACTATTTTCAGCCCTTAGTCTCTCAAACTCAACCGTTCACCAGGTGACGTCCGATAAGTCCCTGAGGGTTCATAACTCCAAATTGTGTATGAATGCGTGTGATTGATTCGATCGTTCTATGGTGGCACCTTGCATGGTCGCCCCTTCCATCAGTGTATGAATGGGTTAATGACAGTGTTAAAGTGCTTTGAGTGGTCAGAAGACTAGAAAGGCGTTGTACAAGTACAGTCAATTTACCATTTATAGTGTCAAAATTCATGAAAAAAGTCACAATAAAAAAATCATAAAAATTCATAGTATAGTATGTTGAAAAAGAGTAGTATGAAATGGAAATAACAGCGTTGCAAATTTATATTTCAGTACATAGTTATACGCCGTCATCTTCTTTCTTTGGTATCAGTATGACAGGGCGACATGGTTTCCACGAGAGTACAAAGCTCTTTGACACCTCGCCACGCCCACTTAAGATGCCTCCTGGATTTCACCTCCTGCCTTTTCCTGCCAGGGTCCTCAGGATTTACTGGCAACCCTCCTCTGCTCCCCATCCTTCAGCGTGAGTGCAACTATATCTGTACTGAAGACAACAATTGTCAAACATTTAAAGACAGCGCAATATAAACTCTGTGACTGGCTGTTAGACTTTCTCAATGGATTGGAAACCCTGACAGCATGTGTCCCGCGCTCTACACACTACCTCGCCTACCACAAGGACAAATATCCTGAAACCTGCTGAGGACACTGCAGTCATTTGTGCGATCACTGGAGGTGAGGTAGTAAGTCTGATGACACGGTGTGGAGGCTCAGTAGCTTTAAATGCTTGCGCCCCATCAGTGATGTGAAAGCATAACAGCAGCTGTTGAATTTACTTGAAATAACTTGACAATTCAATTAAAAACAAAAAAAAAAATCTTTATTTATTGTTTTCATTACAGCAGTTAGCAATAGTTTAACTGTAGCAAGCCAAAAATAAATACAAATTTTAAATAATTTCAACAATGTGTTTTGTTCAATGGAGCGACAGTAGCATTTCACGTGAACAGTGCACAGAATCCAACCCAAAGTCATAGCTTCCTGTCTGAATCTTTCACCTTCGGAAGGGATTAACATTTGGTTTATTTTAAACTCTGCAATAATTCATTTTTCAGTCACAAATTACACAGTCAATAGATTTTCTTCCGTGCGGCTGAAAAATCATGCAGCAAGGAAGCCATTGTGGTGCCATTGGACTCCAGCAGGAGCAGTTAGGACATTTAACATGCGGGGAGAAACAGTAAGACATGAGGGGAAATACTACAAGCCAAGTTCATAAATATTCTAAATCAAATCTGGAAATAACAGACCCACAAAAATCAACCATGGGCAAGCTATTTCAAAAAAAAAAAAATCTCCCCTTTGAATTGTCCATGTACAAAGAAAAAAAAAAAAAAAAAAAAAGGCGATGTGACAAATGTAAGTCACGTTTATTTTCCCTGACGGATGTGAAAGCAGGAGGCCACGACACGCCCTCCGTTAACCCATTCAATCCCAGCATTCTACGGGAGTCCAGCTGTCCTGTTCTTCTCCAGCCCGTCGCTGTTGTATAATGTACAAGCTCTCGCTAGTGAGCATCCATCGAACCTCGAGTCACCCGTTCCCGTCAGATGTTTCCTCAGAGAAGCCGTGTGGGCAACAGCTGAGATGGACGTAGATCCAAAACGCTTCAACACAAGCATACTCGCACACAAACAGCCTCCTCCTCTACAGCCACTGGTTAGTCAGTGCATTAGTTTGTCATCGATCCTCGTCCAGGACTTCATTTCCCTTTGTGGCTGCGTTGCTCCCATGTGCTTTTGGCAGTAGTAGTAGTAGTAGTAGTAGTAGTAGTACGGAGGCCTGGCAGGGCCACATAGTCTTTCTGGAAGCGTGAATTGGGCGTTCTCTGCCGTTTCCTCTCGCCCTGCGTGGTGAAGAAGGCGTCCTGGAAACGCATGCTTGAAGCGGTGGACTAGAAAGACGAGCCAAGAGAAAAAACAAATGGAGATGAGTAAACAAAGTGCTCCAGGTGGCAAGAGTGTTTAACAGTCATTGCCATTACAAGCATCAAACTTATAGTTTACAAGTTCATGTGTTGCCCAGTAAGTCTAATACTTACAAGTCTACGTTTCACCTTTTTAGGTAGGTCTTCATCTAAAGTATAGACGTCTTCTCTTTTTGCCAGCACCTGAGACCCGTCCTCAAACTCCACCTGAGAGGAAAAGGAAAATAATCATTTACACGCCGTTAAATGAATGGAATGCATTTATGCAAAGTGCTCTACAATTTGCTTCTTTCTCACCCATGCACACACTAAACCTGAAAGGTACTTAAGGTACTCCACGTGGTGCTTTTCTAACTCCGAAATTGAATCTATGTATTAATTTGCAGTAAATAAATCAGGATTTGAACATTTGTCGAAGACAAGTGATCTTTGTAGTAACAATGCAAATACAATATAGTTTATTATAAAGCATGTCTCAGATCTAAAGTAAACATAAATTATTTCATCATAAATCACAAAGAAAAACTGCCTTTTTCAGGTCTAAATGATGAAACATTACCAACTCTGACTATGACGTGTGACTGATTAAATAAACAATCAACCGTCTTCTGCTCAACAAACTCAAGTGTTTGATCGTCGTGTAGATGTTGAAGCAAACTGCAGCCGAGAACTATTTCCCAGCTCGGCACACCTGGACAATGGAAAGTTCTTGTTCAGCTTCTTTTTTTTTTTTTTATCTGACCCATCTTAAACTGAGTATCTGCATCACAGATGCATTTGCGCATAACTAATGGTTGACGCCCAGCTCGACTAAATAAAGCCTTAAGTGGAAGCCGCATGACTTCGCTTGGTGAATATTTCATTTAGCTTGAATAATGCAGATTGTCACCTCCTCCTCCTCTTCTCACTTTCTCCATCTCTCCCCATCTGCATAGCTTTTGCCTTCGACCAGAAGACTTTTGACGACGTCAGAGGAGTCACGATAGCGCCGACGTTACCGGAGTTCTTTAAGTTCCCAGCTTTGACCCTCAACTGAGCTTGCAATCTAACTCAACATTCACCCTCAAAAAAATGATTCCATCAGCAAAACAAACAGCTCATATGTCTTTCGCGTACATTTGCTATTTACCATGCATGTCTATAGTGCAGTACGTTAGCATGTACCTGATACATGTGCGATACGTTGGATCCCAGGTATTTGGCACCGTAGAACAGCCCATCAGGCCACTTCACCTGAACAGCTTCCCCCACTTCTGGAGGACCCGAGTTCATACAGTCTCTGCTCTAAAGACACAGGAGAACAATGGTTGGTCCACGTAAGAGTGCGTGTCAAAATTTGATGAAACGCCAGCGAGGGCTGTGATCTAAGAAGAGTAGCTCTATTATCTTGGCGTGCGAGTTTAATTCATTGAGCTAGCTGCCGTTCCCTGTTGATTCATAGCACGCAGGGTAATAACTGGTGCAATAAATAATTAATTATGACCCTTTTCCATTTCGGTCCTGGTATTGTGCGTGCGGGCTCACTCAAACGGCTGTGACACACTAAATAGAATGGGATCGTAATTCATTTGATTATTCCCGTGAAAGAAACCTTGCAGTCTTTCTAAAACACAGCAAGATGTGCGACGAAACGATTCACATGGTGGTAAGTAATGTTCAAAACATGGACCTACAACATGATCAAATACTTCTTCAGCATCATAATGGTCTCCAGATTCAAAGGATGCTATTCAATGTTGCATCTAAGGGTTTTAGAGTAAGAATTGACTTGGTCAATTAAGGCTGAGGTTGAGGATTGAGTGGAATGTCCTCACTAATACAGTAACACATGGAAGTGTGTGGTTGTGTCTCTGCCACAGCTACTTCTCTTTAACAGTGTTAAGTCTTTACCATAATCACTTGAACAAATCAATGAATTTAAACTCATCGAAAAGGCCATGCGAGTGATTATTTGCCACTACCATGATAGTCCCATGATATTCATAATATAATATGAATAGCCTCTTCAGACATCCATGCTGTTTCACAGAAGCTTTATAGTGAGAAAATGATTCAAACTGACTCTTGCTCACATGGGTTTGGTAGATGCACACGTTACGGTGAGAGTATAAAACACATTTACAGGTAATCCCTCATGCAACGACCATGTGAGGATCAATAATCCCTCTCAACTAGAAGGAAGTTCCTTTCCAATGAGAGGGGCTTCGAATATCAGATATGACCTTGTGCTAATGAATTCAACATGTTCTCACCACTATATCCTCGGGGTAGGTATCGTTGGAGAAGGAGCCGTCATCGAACATGACCTCGTAGAACATCTGGGAGGTAATCTCGGTGACCTTAGAGCTGTAGTAGCGCAGGTTCTTGTGTTTGGAGATTACCGTCTGGCCCAGGGAGATGGGCGCTTGGCACGCTCGCTGCTTCTAGTATAGACCGAGAGCAGCAATTAGACTACCGTACAAGCACACTCAGTCAATAAGCAGATTTATAGCCCTACACTAAACCATCCCCTTTTCACTCTTACATTTATTTTGAAAAACAAATGTGACCAACATTCACATGCCCGCATGGGAGTTACACCGATCATCTGCCGTCTACGCTAGAACCAATTATCCCCGTTAATCTTTTTTTAGGAATTAAAAGTCTGATCTCACAGAGCGAACACATTGCCGTGTCCTCTCTAACTAACTGAGCACAGCCTGGTTCATAACAGCTCTAGGAAGCACCCGTCCTATAACTTACAGCTGAGGAACTCCGCGACTGATGTCTATGGCAGGTGATTGACACGACATACGGCCAATCATCCGGCTCCATGATTACACCGGCAGCATGGGCACAGGTCACATGAAAGGAGGTGGGACACCGGCCACATGAGCACTGGATACAAGCGCCTGCCTGCCGCTTCGTCGAGCAGCGCTTACGACAATAGATGCACTTCTGTAAACACAGACCAGAGCAAACCGTCAGCACCGAACAGACCGATGAGGGCCAGCTGCAGAGAGGCCGGCTTCATCCTCTCACTTTCAAGCCCGCACTCAGCCCCAAGTCCATTCTTTCCTACTGCAGACACAAACATCTAGCTTGATTTTTTAAAAAAAGAAAGAAAAAAAAGGCTAAAATATTTCCTTTCACAGCTGGGCACTGTCGTCTATACCTAAATAATGCTCGTTTTGGGGAATATTTCCAGCTGTGGATTAAAACACATTAAGTTCTCCAGTGAACATTTCACATAATTAGGGCAAGGTATGTGGGATTGAAATAAACAACATAATGGAGGAACATGTCACTCAGAGTATGACTCACTTATGTGTTACTGATAGTTCACGTTCATCAAGGAAGGACTATGGCTCTTGTTTATATCATCACTTGATAACTTGTTTTGGGACTTTTTATGGGATTTGTTGACAAATCCCAGAAAATACTCATAATAATGTTGTGAATTGCTATTTATTGCATTAATGGTCTCCAATAGAAGATTAGCCCATTGTTAGCAATATCCGGTGCAGGTATTTGAGTGGGCACGGGCCAGTCCCACACTAGCAGCCTGGTCACAGGCTACAATGGACAACAGAGCAGCAAAACAGGGAGTCCTTGTCGGCCAATTCCACTGAATGGTTTTGATAAAAAAGAGAAACTTGAGTTTAGATGTAAATTATGAATAATACATGCTACACACTTAAATGTATAGGATGTTAAATGCAGCACATAGTGCATGCATACATGCACGTAGAATACTTTTAGCACAGGTTGACTGTGTGATTTAGTTGAACAGAAGTCAGCAGAAAGTGAGCCTTAAAGCGTCCGTCACATCTCCTCCTTCCTGCCAATCTTTTCCTCTCACCTTCCATTGCAAGCTACAATTAGCCATCGACCAATGAGAGTCTTTGCTTTGCATTGAACAAAACCTGACCTCATTCAAAAGTGTAGTCTTTTTGAGCAGGTTCAAAAAAAAGAAAGTGAGCAATTTAAAATCTGTGTTTCCACTTGAGAGACTTTGACTACGGGCTGAAGAAGAACATCAGCGAATTAAAGACAAGAGGGCAGCTAAGTGAATCATCGCTTGGTTGAGCCATGAACCTCTAACACCATCGAAAACCATTGTGTGCTCCAAATAAACAGATCAGTGAAATCTCCTCGATGCCGTTATTGGATACGGTGGTGTAAACGAAACATAGACACGAGAGAATAAACTGAGGCGAGGGGGACACACCTAACAGTTAACACAGACATGTGATTTCACCGCTACAATACAAGGAAACCCTCACATCGGACCAATCACATGACATCACTGGACGTTTACACAAGAAACCAGCGCTTCAAAACGGGGGATGAAAATACAGAACTTTATCACATTTTTTTGGCGTTTCTGTTATTAATGGAGCCTCTATTGCCTCGCAGCGTCTCTATTTCTGAACTTGGGGACTTTTACGCCGTGCTTTCCTTGGTGACTAACTTGGCCTACATTTCACAAAGCCCTTTCCCACATCTCCTCCATTATGGACAGCAGTGTGCTGCTGATGAACTGGCCCGACTCTCTCGTCCACCTATTGAGGCCAGCATGACAAGATCCTGAATGGCATGAAACACACCCTGTGTGTGCAGCGGGACGTGTGCGTGCCTCTGTGGGTTTGTGCTTGTGTAAATGAGCATTGATGTACCTTTATTGGTGGAAAGATTTGTGTGAAAACATGAGGTAATGTCAAAATATGCCAACATAGTTTGATGTTTCAGCGTGAGGGAGTTTGAGGAGGAGCCTAACCCACTTCTCCCCATGCCTGTGTCTTCTCCGGGGTGTATTTGGGCGCCTGTGTTGAGCCATGCGTTAAGAACATTCCCACAGTAAATTATGAATGTGTATGCGTGTGATAGTAAATTATAAATGCATTGGGCTGCTGCAGGGCCAGCGGGTCCAACGCAAACACGTGGCTCACGGAGCGAACTTACAAATGATACATTGGACATAAGAGAAAGCTATACCAGCCATAAGCACACTCAATTTAAATGACATCGCTGTCATCATGACACTAATGGGTTTTTTAATGCAGAATGTTTGAACAGGCTGTCTTTTTCTTACATCTTATTATTTAAAACTCAAAGAGGTTATTTTAAAGAGGCCCGTCTGTTCTATCATCAACTCAGGCATGCATCCTTTCAAAAAAAAAAAAAGTGCTTGTGTCAGCATGTTAATTAGTGGAAAATTGGCTGCAGAGAGCAAAGATTGTGTGTCATCATGAAGTGTGAGGAAAAACTTGATGCGGTCAGATCCGATACATCTTCCAAAAGGGAAGAACCTGTGTACTTATCAAAGCATGTGCTGTCAGCATCGCCAGCTGCAAGCTATGGACGGCACTGTGACGAACCGAGCAGCATCCAACAGCTAAAAGGAAGAAAGCTCCGCTTCCACAAAATAAAAACAGAATTTAGATCCCAACAAGATCTGAAAGATGAGGCCATCATCAGGGTAATGTCACAGGCTGTTAATGAGCTTGCCGGCCTTTTCAGTCTGGACTACAGTTTGCATTTTGTTCAGATTTGGGCCTCTGGATACTGATACTTTGTGGTCTGTGCCTTCATATTGGAATGAGCTTCATTTCAATGTGGTGTGAGCAGATATGAACAATATCTCTGTAAATAGCTCGTGCTGTGGGTAATGTCACTGTGTCCATAAAGTCAGTGTCCTATTTAGTGCAGCAGTTTTAGTGGACAGTAATCTGTTACTAATGCAGATTGTGTCCCAACCCGTGCGTTGATCAATCATATACGCTTCTTCTAAAAAGCAGTTGTTTTTTTAATCTACATGCAATATTCATTCCTGAAACAATAACGTAAGCGAGGATCGTGCATTACCGTCCACCGCGCAGTCTGATGTGCCGCTCCAACATTTTGCTTTCTGCTGAGCTATCATGGCGCCTGCAGCAGAGCGCTAACTAGTGGCAACATGTCAGGTCTGCTGACACACTCCAACTCTCTCATTAAGCAAACACACACACACACACACACACACACAATAGATGCAAATGCAGACAGACACACAACCGCACACATGTAGACAAACACCCGCACACAGACAGCCCTACATACACAAACCCCCTCTGCCATCCACCAGTGGTTAATTATCTAGCTTTGATTGCGGCCATGTTCATCTCACATTGTTAATTAGAGCTGTGAACACTTCATTAATTAGACTGAGCCAGTCCTCAAGGACCTGGGGAATTCCAGAGCAGCATCCGAGTGTGTGTGTGTGTGTGTGTGTGTGTGTGTGTGTGTCCTCACCAGTTTATATCGCTGCATGGGGATCCTACTGGTGTCAATGGGACTCCTCTTGGCTTCGTCGCTGAACCTTGCCTCTGGCAGTGCTACCGCACACATCACGTGGGCCCATCTATGTGCAAACACACACACACACAAATGATTACATTGTGATGATTAAGACGAACAGACGATTCATGCGTCTGAGCTCTGGAGATCAGAGATGAGTATGCGGAGCTAATCACAGAACAAAAGCCTGTCTCACTTGTCGCTTTGGGTTTTCTTCAAAGCTCCACCTCTGAGGTTACAGAGACAGCATTCCTGAAAATAAAAAAAAACAAACATACAAGTGGGTCACCAATATCCTTACACACGCCTGCATATAACCCCTGCATGTAGTAACTGCATTGTGTGTGGTACTGGGGCAAATCAAATTCATGGGAAATCTGCTGGGTGGTTTTATGTTAAAAAAGGCAGTTTAATGTTGAGCACAAAATAGAAACTTTCAATATAAATGCAGTTAAAAAACTGCAGCTTAAGCTGTTCCAGCGTGTTCTCCTCCAAGCAAGCGAGGTAATGCACACAAAGGCTTCCACAAAGGAGCAGCAAATAGCGGCATAATTTAAAAAAAAAAAACTTATATTGATCCATCTTCCTCAGGTAAAAAGAAAAATTGACTCGGATCAAACTGCCCTGAGCAAATTTGCAGTTTGTAAATGTTGCTCTTTGCGTCTACATGTAATGTGCTTATAATTACACTCCATATGACACACAACCGTCTCAAAGGTACAGGCGAAAGTGACATCACAGGAGGAGAAACACGGCCTTACTGCTGTAAAGCTTCCTTCTGTACAGCGATCACACGACCACTGTTCGCTGACATCATCTGCAGCAACACCGTAGCAACCTACAGAAGGGAAGTAATAGATGGGAGAAACATTTAAATCTTCACACTCACTCAAATGCTGCTAAACCGCTTTTACTCTGACCTGGTGGCGCCATGGTTTCAACGAACCATTCACAGAAAGCAGCCGACGCGACAGTACGTCTACAACCGGTTACAAAGAAACAAGAATAAAATGCCACGTTCACGTCGTTTCCACAGAAAGATGGTTGTGATTCCTGCAGACACAGCTCTATGGTAAGTGTGTGAAAGGGAACAGTGCAGACACCACAGGCGGAGAGAGGTACATCTATGCGCCTTTGTTTTATAAACGCATCTATTTTGTGTGTTCATCCGTGTATCAAAGAGCGCTTTGTAGACAGCCAGACCTGCGCGGGCGTGACAGCGGGCTCTTGTTGCAGACACTTGTGCGGTGGGCCCTTTGTAACACAGATGACATGGCTGACAGACACCGCCAAACATTCAGAGTAGTATGGAACAGCCACTTTGAGTAAATGTTGTTGTTTCGCTTGGTTTAGGTCTGTGTCCTTGGTCAGGCAGAAACAGCAGACATGTTTTATAGAAATATGAATGCTGGCGGCCTCCAACAGAAGCACATTTTTGAATTTAAAAGTAAGACAAATGAGTCTTTTCAAAGCTGACAGCTGGTTAAAATCCAGTCCGAGACGGTTTAGACACATAAGCTGCGGGGAATTTTTAAAGTCTGTATGCGTGTCTCTGTTCTGTTCCCCCACTAACCATCACCAAACTAAACATCAAGTCTAAGCTCACCTCTCTTTCCTTTCCCCAGTTCATATAACAGTACAGGGGAAAGCAACATCAACTTGTACTTACTGTAGCTTCTCGAAACCAAACTTGTGGCTTTTTCATCAGTGTCAAATGACATGCACTTCAGCTCCTACTCCCACCCTGTACCTCCACACTCACACAAAGCAAGCACATGCAGTGCACAGGCGTTCAGCACGCACACACACACACACACCCTCCGGAGTATCAACACTCGTGGCAGGAAAGTATGAGGGATTGAAACTGACTGAGAGAAGCAATGTCATTATAAAGCTGCGGATTCGGGACAGTGTGCGAGACTTACAAAATATGTGTGTGTGTGTGTGTGTGTG
This sequence comes from Melanostigma gelatinosum, assembly GCF_949748355.1. NCBI lineage: Eukaryota > Metazoa > Chordata > Actinopteri > Perciformes > Zoarcidae > Melanostigma > Melanostigma gelatinosum. The sequence goes on along the minus strand of NC_136644.1, from coordinate 7,935,587 downwards.
TGTGTGGAAGACCAGCTGAACGCTTAAGATATTGGTAAGACATGTGGGGATTGGGAAAGAGACCTAGAGCTGTAAAATTGTGTGTATGGGGGATTGAGATAATGTACGGCGTGTCATGTCTGTGTGTCCAGCGCAACACTCCGCGGTTTTGTTTTTTTTTAGTTTTTTTTATTAGGAGTGTGTGTGAGGCCTTGCTGCACTGGCTTGGGGCCCTTGGACAGAAAGTATGTGTGGTGAAGACAGAGGATTCTCCATCATTCGGCTGACGACGGAAATAAAATACTCCGAACCGCAGAGGGAGGGGGAGAAAGGGAAACAGAGAGGGGGTGGAACACTGAGACGGAGTCAGGGCTCAAACCCACTGACCCTCTCACAATGACATGACAAAAAAACAAGCACAACATGGAGAAACAAACAATGTGGCTTGGGGAGGTAGGAGGTAAAACTGTACTGAAAGGACCAGTATCAACCTGAGGACACACTCATACACACACACACACACACACACACACATACACACACACACACACACACACACTTCCCTTCCCTCGTGCATACGTACTTGCATGGACTTGCAGGCAACAGCCCTGGCAGTAGAGCAGAGGAGAGGTGCCATCTTCCTGCAGCAGAGGGTTGGTGGGAGTTGGGGGGCAGTTCTGCTCCCGGAAAGAAAAGCAGATCTCTGGGACCAGCGGCGTGGTCTGCCTCAGACCTCCGCAGGGACGTGTGGAGCCCTCCATTGGAGACGAGGAGTTGGAGGTGTCCTGAGCTACAATAGGTGTACTGTCCTCTACTTTGTCTTCAGCCTGAAAAAAAGAATTTGGTGATTTTCATGTTGTTCTGAAGAACTTCTTAATTTAGCAGAGACGGATGGAAAAAAAAGTGTTTCCCCTCATCCCTCATAATTAAAGTCATTCTGGATGGCTTGTGAGCCAGTGGCACATTACAGGGGCTGGTTTTGTAATAAGATGATAAGCAGCTCAAAAAAATAAGTAACGTTCATCACCAGAGGGCTTAGAATTATTTTCAATACTAGTATTATTCAGCAGTAATTATTTAGCCGTTATTCGATTATTTGCACAGACTTAGCGGCCTCTTTTTCGGGGCTATGCTTTCACAACAAGACGGGGCCTGGTACTAGTGTCATATACATGTAGCTCTCTGCACAGCAAATCAGTTTGGCTACAAAATAAAAAAAGGTTGACCAGCTGAGACAATATCACCACGAACATGACATTACAACAGCCCATTTGAGTAGCGTGTGGGGTCTTTACTTGTTCCCCCGTTATACGAGGTGACCGCGTTAGAGTAACACAGCTCTATTCATAAAAACTCAAGAGATACCATTTGAAAAACTGGACTGAAATAAAGGAAGGACCTGCATGTTTGCCGGAAAAGCAGTAAGTAACCGTGGCTATGAGCGTTTCTACGGTGGGGGGGTGAAAGACATATGCGTTCCTGATGATCAGCGCAGGTAAAACTGAAATCTGCCCACCTCACCAGCAAAGATAAATCCTGCGGAGCTTAAGGAGCAAAAGCAAAAAGTCAGACTGGATGTGATCTGCTCGTATCGATTCCTCCATCTTGGTGGCTCGGAGATACAATCATATCCTCATATGGGACACATATAGGCACTAATGAAACGAGAATGCATTTTGGAATCAAGCATCCAACAAATGACACCGGCTACATATATAGATGTATATATATATATATATATATATATATTTTTTGTTGACCTCCGCTCTACCTGATAATAGGGCATGAAGAGTGTGCACACAGCACAGTGTGGCTGCATGGTGGCTGCATGGGAATTGAACTCCCTTTCCGCGGTGAAGCAGCTCTTCCTGTTCTGCCACAGGTAGATGAGGGGCTTCGCCCACGCCTCCATTTCCTGGTCCTCCTCCTCTGCCAGGCTTGCTTCAGGGGGCTCTAAGTGGAGACACAACAAAGCCTTACAACCACTTATATATTCAACAAGTGCTTTTTATTTTTTAAATATGGCCCAGATGATGATTCATGCAATACAGAGAGCAAATCTCTTGTCTGGTAGTTTGTTAATTAAGCCTGTTCTGACTCTGAAACAATCGTGTGCCCCGACTATTAAAAACACGGCATCGTTCTCACTACTGACTTCTGCAGCATGAACAGAACTGCTGCCAAGTCACATCTAATCCATCCACAGAGGTGACAATTTCCTCCAGTGACCTGGAAAACTATTTCAATGAATTGAATGAAGCCTGTGTGTTTATAAAAGCAAAAATACCCAAAATGATTAAGAGCTCTCATCATCATAAAATAGGCTTCTCACAGCCACGGCCATTTCTCCGGGATAAACAACTGAAATGGCTGCTGAATTATTCATCCGTTTTCACAACCATGGAGATGATGAATATGACTGTGTGTGTGTGTGTGTGTGTGTGCATTCATAGTTGTTAATTGAGGGCCCTGCCTCCCACCCTGTTTAAACCATGAAAACAAACAGAGTATCTATCACGAGGTCATTTTACTGTGGTAGGCCTGAGAGTTAAATCTGTTTGTTTTATGTGTGCATTGACGTCAGACAAACTATTTGGGGGGGGGGGGGGGGGGGACGTAAAATGAGAAAAATGCGGAGGGGAAGACGGAAGAGAGGAAGGACTCGGTGGTTATAAAAAGCTACACCGTGGGAGAACACCGCAGAACGTTACCTGGCACTACTTACTATTTAAAAAGGGTGCTATTAACAGCATTAAGACAACTAAATCAATTAGATTCCTTGTGAGGTTAAACCACCTTTTAACAAAGAAAATGTCATGGTTTCTAAGCATGCTAACAATTGGGGTTTGGCAACTGTATTCTGGTCCACTGCAATGCAACCAGCAGAAGTCAAAGGATCATGGTTTCTGGCCTGGTGCCATCTCCTATGCAGCACCGACCACAAAAGGAAATGTCCCATGTTTTTATTAAAATGAGCATGGCTCTTGGCTTCCAGCATGTGCATGTGTCACTGTCTGAATGTTGCGAGTCTTTTTTTAAGGCTAAACCTTAGCGGTACCTCTCAGTGAACTGTGTGAACTGTGTGTGTGTGTGTGTGTGAGTGAGTTCCCACCATCGTCACTGGCAGCCTGTTTGACAGCAGTGGGTACAGCCCTCGCAGTAGGCTTCCTGAGTGGGTGGCGCCAGCTCTTAGTGGTCCTCTTCCCTGACAGGGCGGCGTACTGGCATGAATAAGCATAATTAAAAAGCATTAAGAATTGAAAAATAATCTGTATTTGTATAGAAAGACTAAATGTGTGTCTGTGTGTACAAGAGCACTCACGGCACAAACCTCCCCAGGTTCCAGGCCTGATTCATCACACTCGCAGTTACTCGTATTGTTTTCCTCCTCCTCCTCCTCCTCCTCGTTGTCAGATGAGTCGCTACTGCTCTCTCCCTTGGCACTACTTTGCTGCTCCGCCTCAACGCCATCAGATCCCCCTTCTTCCATATCAGACACTCCACCCTGTTCTCCACTTCCCATCCCGAGAGGTGAAACAGCAGTGACTGAGTGCAGACTCCCCTCTACCTCCCTTTGTCTCCCCAGCTCCCTGCACAAGGAAAGGGCTTCAGACCCTTCCGCTTCCCCTCTATGGAGCTCAAAGTCTCCACAAAGCCCCAGGGCCTCCACAGCACCGACTGAAACCAGCGAGGTGGGCTCCAGCTGGGCCCAGGTGAGAGGCCCGCCTCCCTCCTCCTGGTTCTCTGACTCACGGAGGTCTTGCTCTGCGTCCTCCAGGTCCGTGACTTCTTTGCACTGAGGTTCAGTCCACATGGTGTAAGGCAGGGGGTCATGGGTGAAGTCAGAGGGGAGTTCTGGGTGCAGACTCTGGATAAGTACTGCAGGACCCTGGGAATTGAAGTTTTTCCAGATGCTGTTGGAGAAGGGTTTGGGCTCCATGTATGGGTTGTCGGAAGTACAATGCAAAGGGGAGTATGTAGTGTGGTGGTGGAGTTGTAATGCTAGGTGACTGTCACTCTGAGTGCATAATGGAGGGGAAGGGGTTGGGGGACTATTGTTTGAGATGCCAGTTAAAAGAGAACTGCTCAGACTGAATGCACTGTCCCTTTGAGCAGAGTTACCTCCACTTGCCAACTCTGCTGAGCCGGATTGCTGCCCTGTTTGAGGTGCAGCGCTCTGAACTAGCTGGCGAGAGGAAGCATCAGTCTGTCCAGTAGTAACATTTTCCAGCTTTGTATGGTCCTTCTCTGCAGCAATTCCTGTCATGATTAGCATTTCACGAACACCACCAGATGATTTTTTGTGCAGAGCATCGGTGGTTAAATGAGCCGTGTTTCCTTCTAAACCGGACACCGCCGCCTCATCGCAATTATATGGAGAATCTAAATGCCACTTGTTGGCGTGTTCTCCAGCAAGAGGTTCTTCAGACATCATTGTGTCGGCTTCTCTCTCTTCCTGCTCGGCTCGATGAGAGGACGGAGAGCTGGTTGGCGTCTCCCGCTGAAGCACTGGTGCCACCTGGTGACCGCACAATCTGGCTTTTGGGACAATGGTTAGCATGTCATCAGCCGGGGTGAGCGAGGGCATCTCCTGGATAAGCACGGGGGGCAAAGGGCAGATCACAACCTTCTCTGCTGGCTCCGGAGTGAGTCGTGGCATATCCACTGCATTCCTCTGCAGCAGAGGAGGGAAAAGATTTTCCTCAGTGTGGTTTTTTTCCAATAATGTGTAGCTATCCCCCTCTACGGGCTCAGTTTTGAGATCATAAAGTGCTTCTGTAGTAGAGTGTGGATTGATATGTTTTGTGTGAACAACTGTGTCCGTTTTCTCTGCTTCAGCAGGGCTGTTAGTGTAATTCTCAGTACCCGTGTCCATGCTACCGTCAGTGTTTGGTGCGAGGCTTAAAGTGTCTTCTCTACATGAGGAACTAGAGGCCTGAGCTCCAGAGTCAGAGGGACGCAAGCTCATCTCCGTCTCAGCAGCAGTGCTCGCTGTGTGGGAAGACGAGCAGAGTTCGTTGGCCACCAGGGGAGAGACCCTGGTAGAGCAGTCCTGAGAAGTTGAGAGGTATTGTGGTTCAGGAGAGCAGCAGCGTGGCTCATTAATTCCCGGATGCATCTGGGTAGCCTCAGGCCATTGGCTGAGTCCTTCAGGAGTCCTGCTCGTGACCCCTGACCCTGAGAGGCTTTGAGGGTCAAGACGCGTGCCCATCTCTGCCTTTACGTCCGTCTTCACTGCTGAAGCAGGGGAGGGAACGGCGCTGCAGCGAGAGTTGTGGGATGGCTCCTTATTCAAAAATCCCAAACTATTACTCTCCACACGATTCACCTTGACCACACACATCTGTCTGCAAGGACCTGTTGAAGATACAAGGATGGGTTCACCAAGTAAGCGAGGGCAGTCAAAATATGTTTTCATAGACCTCAGAAAAAAACAAGCATGCAGACTAACTGTCAATCACGCACGCACGTACACCGACTACCGTCTCTTACCAGGAAGGTGAACAGAGTTGTGGTTCTGGTTGTGCTTTGACTCTGCTTCCTTTTTCTTCTCTTTCTCCTCCTCTTCCCTGCAGCTTGTCCCTGCCACAGTCCTTCGCACCTTGGGCCCAGGCGGACCACTCAGGCCTTTCCTCTTGCTGCTGGTCAATGCGGAGCTGCCATCCATGCCAATGGGCTCCTCGGTGGTTCGGAGGCGCTTGGAGCGCATTCGAGAGTGGGTGCAGCTGGAAGAAGGGAGGTAGATCGGAGAAGATTGAAAATCAAAAAAAAAACCCCGGATTAACGCTAGAAATCGATGAAAGCAAATGCGGAATGCTGTGACTTATGAGACAATGGCATTTTGCTTTTGCAGCTGTCAAATATATTAGTCACCGGCCAACGCACCAGGGCCGCTGTCACCAAGTTCATCATCACAATCTGATGCATCCCCAAATATTGCATTGGAAATGTAATAAATAAATGTTTTCCTGATACAAAATAAAATCTTTATTAACGTCGATGACTGTGTATGATATTAAAAACATTTGATCATAAACATACAATCAGCACTACTCCTATGCCAGATTAAAACCCCAGCAGCACCATTAGCCGCAGCGGACTGCTCTGTTGACCAGCATGTGACAGAAAACAGAAGAAACTGTCTGAATGTGACAACAGTACCCTTTGTTCGTCGGTTTGTTCTTGCGCCGCCTCTGCAACCAGATCTGCAGCTCCGGCGTTGTACCGGGAGTAGCAAGTATGTGGTCGGGAGGTGCCGAATCTTTGCCCACCATCCAGTTAGCGTAGCGGTCAGGTTGAAAGCGTTTCACAAAGGGTTCCATGGATATCTTCACCATGTCCTTGCTACATGTGCACTAGAGGAGAGACGGAGGATATAATCTGACACTGTATGACCGATTCAAATCCAAGACACTCTCGACATTCTAATGAAGGCTCTCGGCTGAATGGTACCTGTGTGGCTACTTTGCCATAGTCTATCCAGCGCACAGTGGCGAAGTTGGTGGACTCTGCACAGTTGAAGCCATGATTGAAGCCAGCATGGTAGCCATAAGGGAAGGTGATCATGAACTCTCCAGCTTCCTGAGTAATCTGGTATCAATGTATGGTAAGAAGGGAGAAAGACACAGGGGGGTGAGTGACAAAAACGCAAACTTTTGTTTTTCAAAAATGTGCACCTAAAAAGACAACAAACAGAAACCATTCAAATAAGTCACAGCAGGTTTCAGTTGAAATGAAGCCTGCTCATTTTACTGGCAAGAAAATGTGTTTCCAGAAAGTTGGTAAATAAAGAGAGCATAAATGGTGAGAAGAGGAGCTGAGAGCTGAGAGCCTACCTTATCAAAGGGAATGCCATACTTCTTAAGTATAGAGGGGGAGATTAGAGTCATCTTGTGACGAAGAAAAGGCTCACACCCCTTAAAGCTGTTGGGAAAGAAACCTGACAAAGATGTGCACGTACACACCGTTAACACGAGTGTAAGCCAGGCGGAAAAAAACATACATGAATAAAAAGATAAGCGAGAGGTGGATGTTCTGCTTAGAACACTTTCAACCTTTACAGTCCACAGTCATGTCTTGTTTTCCAATTGGGCTGCAACTAATTATTATTACTGGAACAAAACAAATTCATTATAAAATTGATCAATTATTTTGTTTATAGAATCACAAAAAAAATATGACAAATATCCATCAAAAGTTAGCATCGCTCAAAAATAATGTCTTCGTATTGCTTGCTTTTGTCTGACAAGACAACGGAAATGGAATTAAATTTACAAGGATACATGAAACACAAAAGAAACCCAGCAAATGTTCATCAATATGCACCAACAATATGAAACCAGGAAATGTTTTGTATTCGTACCTGATTAAATGACCTCAACAATGAACAGTTAACAATCTATTGTATTCCGGCTTTGTTGCAGATTACTTGCTTTGTTAACTGGATGGCTAGAAGAACTCGGCACAGGTCAGTCTACTCTAATATTTGGTTAAGTTCTCAGCGTTTTAGGATTTTCATTTATCCAGTGAAGTAGTCAGCATTGAAATCTTACACCCAATAGCCTCATGTTACATTACACCGAAACCATTACTTAGTCGTGTGTGTAATCATATGCATTGAAGTGTATTTAGTCTCTTGATAGCTCACAGTATGGATTTTCCTAAAGTGGCTCATCAACACATTTAGCATGTTCATTCATTTACATCTCTACTCAGCGCATGTTTGTATTCCAGAGCTCATTAGCATGCTGCCTCTTTAGCGTTGCCATTAATGCCCTCTCATTGCAGAGTTTAATTGATGTGCTGTACTTTGTTGTTCAATGCAGACCTGCTTCTGTATACATTATTCAATAACCTCTCCCGCCTCTCGTTTACACAAAGAGAATACTGATGATTGCTGTACCTGTAGCCAGACGCTCCAGTCTCTTCCCATGCTCCGGGGGAATGGCATACCTGTGAGAGACAACAGATAGATATAGAGCAGACTGAATTATTTTTGACTATGTAGGGGAAAACAAATCTGAACATGCATTGTAGTGTCGGCATAATGTACACACTGTAGTATCCGCTGGACAGTTGCAGCCGAGATGTCGAGAGAAGCCTTTGCAATTTCAAGACTGCCATCAAGTGGTGGATGAATGAACAATTTTAATGAGGCTGAAGAGCCTTTTCCAGCAGTGCATTATTCATCATTAATCAAAAATTATAGCAGAAATGTCACCATAAAAGTGGATTCAAATTGACTGTAGAAACACTCGAATAACATGCTTTTAACTTCTCTGGGCCGAATCTATTTGCTCTTTAATTTCTGCAATACTGTATTTCATAATATGGAGCCTAGTTCCACCTCTGACAGAGACAGAATAACGAGCACCAACTGTGTCGAGTTTAGAGGTAATCCCATTGTCTCCATGCGCCACAACTGCTGACGCAATCCAAATTTAAACTATTCCCAAAAGTTCCCGGGCGAGAAACCTGGGGAGGGTGACAGAATTCCCTGAAGGTTTGACGAGGCATTCCATTTGAGTAGCGCCATCCGCCCTCAGGTCTGTGGCATTTCTAACATCATATCAACCCGTCAGCTCAACAGAGCAGTGAGAGACGGGTTGAGAGAGAGGCAACATCAGGTGGAGGTGACACAGGGAGTTGGAGGGGATTGAGAGAGGTGCATCTTTAAGCCGCTCCCCTCCAGGGACGAGGTGTCAAAATAGCAGCAAGATGAAAGAGTGTGTGTTGGATGATAAGGGTATGCATGCGTGTGTGGGTGCTTGGATCATCAGGCGGCTCTATGTGAGAGTGTGTGTCACTGTCTGGCTGTGACACTGATCCCTGTGGGGTTGCAGGGCTCACTGCTCTAATGAGCAGAACTCCCTCCAGGGCAAGAGGGGGCGAGGAATGGAGCGAGCCGAGCTGACAAAGAAATAGAAAGCAAACTCCATTTTGATCTACCTGCATTCTTCGCCTCTTCTTTCGCTTTAATATATATATATATATATATATATATATATATATATATATATATATATATAGCGCTTCTAACAGCATGTTACCATGCACTCTGGCCAATGCAGTATTTTCTATGGAATTCAAACCAGTTTGGCATTTTTTTTTTTTTTTTAAGTATGTAAATCTTCTATCTATATCTAAAAATCTGCGATCTGGATCTTTTATTTGAGACTCATCTCGACTGTTCTTACCACGTCTTCCTGAAAGAGTAACGTAACAATAAATCCACTTTTCTTTTAGTCAGTGACATGGGCAGTCCCTGTGTATTCATTACACAATCCATCGATGATGGTCTCAGCCATTGAGCAGATTATGACGCAACTATTTGTTTTCCTCGAGAAACTCCAGTAACTTGGATTACAGTGCTAATCAGCGTGTTTATTCACAGAAACAATGCATAGCATGTGGTTGACTGGTTAGGATATTAAATGTTGTCTTGCTCTACTGCACAGACAAGAATGATAGCATCCAGGAAATCAAAGCATATGCTTACACCCTTGGAGAATAACAAAGGCCACACACACACACACACACACACACACACACACACACACACACACACACACACACACACACACACACACACACACACACACACACACACACACACACACACACACACACACACACACACACACACACACACACACACACACACACACACAGTATATTTTCTATTCTCACTCATATTTGGACTCCCCAAAATGCAGTCACTTATTGCAGGTGTGTCATCAGTGTGCAAACAAGCAGAAAGGGAACAAAACCCTAGAGCCATATGCAAACAGAATGGTCTGGTTAATAAAATGAGGGCTATAACAAACATATAGTATGTAATTCACCATTTAAATCCACTTTAAAGCATGAAAAAGATCTGAATGGAGAGATGGAGTTTACAGCCCTGACGCAAATATGGACGTGCATTATGAAAAGGACATGAATCTCATCTGCGAATCCAGTCCACACACACGCTATAACCGACTTGTATTTCCTTAACATGTCGCACCAAACAAGAGTAGTGACACCATAGAAATAAAATGAACAGATCCTTAAATAGGAAAGTTTTATGTAAACATGCACCACATGTAGAAATACCATTTGACACGATTACTCTGTCGTGAGGGACAAAACTTTAAAAAAGGTTAAACAGCAAGAAAGCTGCAAGTTTTACTTCCATTTGGGTCACAAGAGACATACCTCCAATAACTCCAGTTAACTGTGGTTAGTTAAGGGGTTCAGGGTTTAGAATTGATTTTAAGATATGATTGATTACATACAAAGCCTGAGAGGCCTCGGCCAAAATTAATCTATCAGATCTCTCGCTGCCCTTTGTCCCTTCCCACACCCTGAGATCCTCGATTGTGTCGTTTGTTGTTATTCCAAGGTCTAGCTTCTCACATAACAGCGATGGAGCCTTTGCAGTCAGGGCTCCTATTCTGAACATTTTCTGGATGTTTTATGACATTGTAGTTTGTGTTTTTATGCGTTCGGTTTTTATTATAGCACGTTGTAACGGTGTTCTGAAATTGTTGCACAATCACTGCTTCTTTTTGCATTCCCCCCCGCCCTGTACCTCCATCCCTGCCCCACACTAACCAGGACTTGGGCTCTCCAAAGTGGAGGTAGTTGATGCTGTACAGGTCCATATCTTCAGTGTGCCAGGAGAAAGTAGTCTTCCACATGCCGAAGTATAGATATGGAGTGTTGACCCCCTGGATGGACACGCCACAGTCCTCCTCGATAACATCCAAGATAGAGTTCAGGTGGCCAATATTCCACTCCTCCACATCCTAGGAGGTCAGAAACAACCGTGAAGATTCGTAGTCTGGTTGACAACAACACGTTTTAATCCAATCAATCATTTATCCAATCATTGAACTCGGTGTGCTGTTCAGGCCACCAAAGTGTTGAGCTCTATTACGGTTACTGACAGATTAAAAACACGGAACCTGTGCTCCTGCAGAGACGGAATAACCAGGGACAGAAATGAACACACATGTGTGGAGATAGTAGAAAACAAACAGAGTAAGCAATAAAGGAAATAGATGAATAGTCTACCTCATCATAGAGGCTGCCACTGACATCAGCGCCATATATGGGTGAGACAAAAGTCAGGTTCTTCCAATATTTTCTCTCAAGATCTTCATAATTCAGGTAGCGAGGTGTACAGTACCTGTGGAGGACAATCACATCGTATTTATATTCATTTAGCCCTTATTTTAACAGCAACAGTCCCATTGAGATTCAGACAACAGCATTAACACTTTAAAAGAAAAGAAAAACAGACAACAGCTAAAATCATTCAAACAAACAAAGACATTTTACTTAAAACAAACAACACACTAGAAAAAAAACAGCAAATGACATGAAGCAATGCATTAGCAGTGTTCAGCAACAGGACATCTGCATTCAGTGTTCAAATAGTCCTTCATCCTGTTTTTATAATCTTCTATGCTTATAAAAGTTAATCTCGTTAAAGGTTGTGGTGGAAAAACTATTCAATAGTACCGAGTGAGTCCTATAATACTGAAACAAGAAACATTGAGGGAAGAAGTTTGTCTTTAAAGTATTTATTCTCCACGTAGAGAAGGCATCACCGTCATACTGACTGCAGCCCAGTCTGCAGAGGATGAGCCAAGAGTTCAGTTTTTCTCATGCTCAGCATCTCAGCACACAGTAGGAGGGGACATCAGGTATTTACATTGCAACAATTGATCAGCAGTTCGAAGCTCCCCATTGACCCCCTCCAGTCATTCCCTTCCTCTTCTGAGCCTTCTCAAACAAAGACATGCGTCTTTGTTACCTTTGATTATCCCTGGGAATCTTCACACCTAAACACTCTCTGGTTAAACTGCAACCCCCATTTGGTTATTTCCCCTTATCAAAGCAAAGGCAGAGACACCCCATATGGTCCTGTTACCACTCTCCTCAGTACACAATCATATGTCACACATAGTTTTGTTAGTGAGTAAGGCACATAAACTAAATCACGGTAGAAATGTACGAGCACACCAAAATGTACCTTCCTTTAATAACTACATCATAACACACATCAGCAACAACATGCACCCTCAGCAAATAATGCTCCTGCAAATCACTTTCTCACAACTCCGTCTCCATTCAAATGCAAGTGAATAAAACTGTCGATTCAAAAAATTGAATGTAAATACTCATAAAAAGGTTGTTTTTATGTCCTTTTAGGGGAAATATGCCAGCAACACAACTGGCTATAATGTATATATTTACTTCTTGACTTTCACTTTGTTGACTTCATCCATCCAGGATGACAAATCAACATTGAACATTCACACACACTATTTTGATGCTGTCGATATTAAGTATCTCTCTATTTCAGCCAGTTTGCCGGGTAACTAATAATCTTCTAGAGGTTATTCTGTATTCTAACAACATATTTGTTTAACATTGTACACTTTGTAATACGCCAGTCGCATACACCGTGTACATCTAAACAAAGTCAGATTCTTACTCTGGCAGAAGCAGCATGTAATGTCAGTGTGAATGTAAACAATGAACTCCATAATACTCACATGTCACTGTTTGCTAGTCGCCTGAACTCCTGCACACTGAGAGGCTTCTTCTGGATGTTGTACTGAGTGAAGAGCCCTGATTGGCCAGCCATCATCTGCTGGATGGGAGCATCGATCATTAGATCATCGATGTCGTCGTAGGTACGACGGGGCTTCCAGCCTTTAGGAGGAATCACCTGAGGGACAAACAGAAGAGGAGAGGATTGCTGTTGAAAATAAAAGTGACTTTGCACAAATAGGCCGCTCTGATCAGCTGTTCATCTTTAGGAATCAGCAGCAGTTGACCCAGCGTGTCCAACGGGCAACTAGCCAATTATGTATTCAATATGTCACACTATATCTGAATATCCGTCGCTTTCTTCTGACTGACTAAGACTGCCATCACTACAAACTGATGTATAATCAGCCTCTACAACAGCAGTCCAACTGTGTGCACAGACACACCAACCGTGTGGACACAACAAAGTCCATCACTCACAGATCTGTGAGACCCAAACCATTTGTGGGTGGTTGAAGCTTTGTCCAAATTACCTTAGCCAGGCCTGCGCGGTGTGCACCCTGAGACTCCATATAAACCAGGTACTGGTTGAAGTCTTTGAACTCCTCCATGGTGGGCCTGAAGGTCATAATCTTGCAGGTGGGGTTTGCAGGGGTGTACACCTCTGCCCCCGCCATCCTGCCCCCTCACCAGATATAACCTGGGAAAGAAGAAAGAAAACTAACAATGAAAATGTGCTCCAACATCAACTTATTTTATAAGTGGCTTTTTAAATTGTAATGGTGACAGACATTCCCTGAGGTAAAAAAATATATTGATTACTTTGATAGCTATGTGGAGAGAAACCTCCTCTATTCTGAAAAGGTAACCGGGTCAAATCTGGGCAGAATGGGCAGACTAGTGTTGGGAACGTAAAGGAGCGTGTTTGGGTTATCAGCATTTAAGAAAGTGAATTCTTGACATCAATAGAATTATTCATGTATGTAACGATTATTAATGATTATTAATAACAACGGGCACCACCCTGCGAACAGGAACCAATAACCAAATGATAAACTAAGTCTCATAATTAGTAGTCACTCATAATATCAATACATTCAGTTACAGTGAAGGGTTAAATTCGAGCACAGGGCTACTACATAGTTTCATTACACACATATGCACAAGTAATCACAGACGACTGCTCCTTGAAGTATAACAGAGTTTATTCAATCAAAATAATAAATGATCAGATCAATTAATACTGCAACCAACAAACACTATCATACAATTTTATATGCCTAATACCTAAAGTAAAGTAATACCAAATGAATAAAATGGATGAGGATGTATGTATGTAAGTGTGTATGTGTGTGTGTAGGGGAGGATGTATGTATGCAATTGTGTGTGTGAAGAGGGAGGAGCCTTAAGGAACTACAGCAAAAAAAAACTACCAAGATGGCGGAGTCGCGTGACGCAGACAAAATGGCGGCGATGTGGCTGTATGTAATCACGTGTGCCGATGCATCGCGTGTGTTGGGACAATAGGCGGGGTTCACCCACACTCAGCTCTATGTGTATGTAAGTTACGGAAAACGAGAAATAAAAGGAGGCAGAGAGGGGAATCAAAGCTGCTGCGTGCGGTGTCGCGTTGTAGTGAGAGTGGGGATCGCTGATCATATCTTACACAAGCTGCCGTTGTCGCGTCGCGAACTGACGACACTTATGCACGACAGCCGCGCTTCACTCACAGAGTTGATTCAAGGAAATAGAGCAAGAACAAAATGAAATAAAATAAAATCAAAAGAATCCCCAAACAAAACAGATCTTTATCGCTGCGGTGAGATGAGCGTAGTGCTCCCTTATCACATATCTCAAGTGATAATACACAACTCTAAATCTACCAGCAGCGACGGATCTAATGCAGACAGTTACAGCAGGAAGCACAATACGACGGGCCCTCTGTGGTCCGTCGACGATTGCACAATCTCTCAGCAAAACGAAAAGTGACTTAACACGACAAAAACACGGGAATAACAACATATAAATGAATGACCTGAATTAAACGTAGGTTGATTTAAGCTAAGCTACGCCCAGACACCGTGACTCTTACTTTGAGGCGCTTCATTGCACAAGTGGAGAGTGTTTGTCGATGAATTGTTTTTCTTCCTCCAGAAGAACAAAAAAAGGGCGTAGGGGCTGCTGCTTCTTTCAGCGCGGCTGGTGAGCAGCTGCTGTTCGGCCCTGCTCGCTGCAGAGAGGGGGGCCTATGGTATCAACGTCGGCTGAGGCACGTTGTCTGTTCGTAACCTCCCGGGAATGATCGGTGAAGGAAGCGGTTTAGTCATCCTGGTACCGTTGCGTGTACACGAAAGGCTCGCGGAAGGGATGCGTTCTCGCGGGCAAAGGCCTTAACTCAGAATCGAACGTGGTCCGTTTCGGCCAGCAAAATGGCACGTGCGTGCTGAGATGAGGGGGGGTGAGGCCGATCGGGTCCTCGTGAATCTTCTTGGACACCGGACGGGAGTCCAGAACGAAGAGAGCGATTTTCGCTGCGTTGGCGCTTATACCGTCTAGGATCTGGTGTTGGTCCTCTCTCCTCCTGGTTGGGGATGTCGTTTTCAAGAAATGCAAGGTGGTTCGGCTCTCGGGGAATGAGGGACCCGAGACCAAGAAATGACTGGGCTGAGGGGCTCTGTAGCTATTCAAAACGGCGGCCTGCGGGGCGCCATTGGGGGTCGCAGTACTTACCGGGGCTTCTGGGGCAGTTCGAAGCGCTTTCAGTCTGTTATTACTCTCTAATGCTTTAGAGCACATGTGTCAAACTCAAGGCCCGCGGGCCGCATCCGGCCCGCCACGTCATTTTATGTGGCCGCGAATCCGCCAGCAAAAAAACAACAAAAAACTTTTTCTTTTTGGAAAAATTATTAAAAGTTAGACTTGAAAATAAAAGTATCCCCATGGTCGAAATTAAGCGATAGAAAGTTGAAATTATGAGACAGCATGTTGTCTGTGTACCGACATTAAAACTATCACAACAGGTGGACAGGAGAGGCAACAGCCCGAACAGCGGTTTTCCAACGATTGAAAAAGATCGACAAATAATCCCATAATGCGTTGGCGCTTATACCGTCTAGGATCTGGTGTTGGTCTCGGGTCCCCCACGAAGAGAAAAATTGATGCAGAGGGAAGAAAATGTAATGTAATGTCCAAGAATTAAAAGGCAGACTGCAATCACAGCAGAATATATCTACACAAGCTACAGCTCAGTGCATGCTAAAGGTATGTGAGCAGTGCTCCGACCAGATACAGACTTTTACAAATGTCAGTTTGTGAAGAAACACCATCGCAGACAGAGTTCATGAACTAGCAGCAATCTAACAACACAGCTAGCTAAGAGACGAGCAGGTACTTGTGTTTTTAATGAACTGTTGATGAAAGCACAGACAACACGGATACATCATCTATCCATGTTCATCAGACCTGACTCTCAGTGAGGAGCTCTTGGATGTAGCTGCCATGCACAGGACGACGACAGGGAGGAACATTAGTGATGCAGAGAGGTGACACAAACAGCTTTGAACAAAGTGAATGTAATAACTTGTGTTTGATATTTGTCTTTGTTATTTTCTTTAATAGTTTGATCTTTGATAGAGTCATGTGGGTTTCTTAACCATCAATTAAAATGATTTATGTTATAACAGAAATGTGTTTAAATATCATTTTTCATTTATATAACTGCATGTACAATATTTGTACACTTGAATAAACAATAATCAAATGCAGAGAGAGTTATTTAACAATATGTTAGGGAGAAGTTAGTTACACAGTCTTACAGTTACAACCGGCCCTTTGAGGGCGACCGTGATGCTGATGTGGCCCAGAGTGGAAATGAGTTTGACACCCCTGCTTTAGAGAGTTCTATGTTGACCTCTCTGAGGTCACTGCGTAGGCTACTATTTTCTGACTGAAGAGCTCTACAGCCGTGTGACAACTCCTGAACCTCTGTTCGGAGAGTCCTGATCTCGCGTTGCTGCTCATCGCTCTGTGCCCGGCTTCGGGCAGCTTGCAGCTGCATTTTCTGATGATAGGTAAGCAGTATTGCGCCAATCACGTCCTGAATCAGGCGCTTTGGCTGACCTGCTGGGTTATTTACATAAGCCACCAACTCCTCTAATTGCTCGTCACATAGGACAGCAGTGTACTTGGCAAAGTACTCTTTTTCCTTTGCCGTGAGTCTGAGGACATCAGCCACCGCATCTCGTAATGCGGTGTCTTCTGGAGCTACAGCTCCAGGAATGGGGGGTTGCTGCTCTGAGGTATCACTACTACTTTGCAGCCAGAGGTGCGAAATGCGAATGTGGTTTAGCACTTTGGGCCTGTGACAGCTGTGTGTAACTTCTTGGAGGGATTTAAGAAAAACAAAGTATTGGTGTTACAAACTAAACGATCAAACCTACTACACAGCTGACTGTTAGTTTAGGAAATGAAACGAATAATTAAACCTGGAAAGGAAATTAAAATTCAATTAAAATTAAGATTAAAAATCAAAATTAAAATCAAAAATTAAATTACACTAAGAAAATATTTTGAATATCAAGGTCTACCTATTGTGGCAAATAAGTCTCAGACATTTGGATCATTCAAAAATTCAAAAAAAAAAAAAAAAAAATTTGAAAAAAGAAAGAAATTTCGAAAATGAATTCAAAAATAATTATGGATTAATGTGCATACATACTGTAATAAACTGGAATACCGTAGCCTCACACGGGGCAACAATATGTTGATAACCCAAACATGCTCCTTTACGTTCCCAGCTGAATCTTCTTAAGTCAAATATAATCTATTCAGACGGTACTGAATAGATGTTGTACATGCTATTATGGATAGAGATGCTTTTACAGTCCAGATGGAAATATATATGAAAAGTAATTAATTTGATTGTTTAAATTGTTGTATTTTAAAGTTAAAGGTGATTATTTCATCTAGGACGTTCACGTTAACATAATGTCCTCATATTACCCATTTTCTTATTTTGAATTTATTCTATTTTGCTTCATATAGAGTAAGTTAACAACCAAATCGGTTGAAAACATTAGTTCTGTATACATTTACAGTTACATTTTGGCACTTGTTGCAGTGATGGATTGATTGATGCATTGAATTATACTATCAGAATTTCATATCAGTAATTGCAATACTTTAGAGGAAAGTGTCTGTGTTTAGTCAAATACCTTATTGCACCCCTAGATGTAATTCACAGGTGTGTAACTGGACTATGGGGGTTGGTGTGTGTAATGGCTGGAGGCTAACCACTAGATGGAGGTAGAGATTCAATAAATGTCGCTTCGATCCTTTGATCCTTCCTGATGCCAGCAACCCTTTTGAGATTTTGTCCCATCCACCCACCCCACTCCCAACTCTGACTTTACTGTGCGTCCAGACAAAGGATCACATGGCCCCGATCTGTTAGGATTTGCAACCTTATATTTTATCATGACGCTGCTTCACTGCAAACCACATTATAATGGCGTGCGACCTGGTTATGTAACGGGCAATTGCAAGTTTTAGAAAAATCAGCGAACGTAACAGTGTTTAGACACAATGTGTTAACGTTAAGTCTTTGTTTAAATATTATAACAAACATTTAAAAACATGGGTATCCTTGATCTGTCGTATTCTGCCTGTTATTAATTGAAACAAACCTGTTAAAGCGCTGGGACTAATACATCTCGGCAGACCAGTAAATACTGCATGAACGTCTGTGGCTTTGCTGAGCTTTGTTGTCTACAAAGCCAGCTAACTAGCCAACGTGTTGTTATGATGCAAAGTGAGGGCAGAACAACTAGCACTGCTTGCTAGCTAACTATACTTAGGTGGTAACGTTAGGCTCATTGGGTTCTGTTTGACTTGAATTAGATCATCCATGCACGGTACCTGACTCGAAATCACTCGTGAGTAGCAGCTGGGCAGGGAAAGCACAGCTGGCTCTTAAGCTAACCTAGCTGCAGCATTGGCTAACTTCTTAAATGCACGAGTGGATAGGGTTTAAATGCCCCTCGCAAGGTGGCTGCAGATAGGCCCGTGCTGTAGCGGCTTGGCTCTGTGACTTTGTGTGATACAAATGAATAAGTCTAGTATTTATATCGTGTATCCATAATTTGTCGATATCATACATGTTTAGGCAGAGGAACAATGATCAAGCCCATTGGGACGAGCGTTGCCAACTTCTTTAGTTGGCAGGCGCTAATGGTTAGCTGTTGATAGCTTGGCTAATTCTGCACAGTAGTCACAAAATGCACATCGCTTTCTGATAAACGGGTTCAAAGCTAGCTACCAAACACCATTTTACGACGGGATATCACACGTCGTTTCCATACAAGTATATAGTATTCTACCTTGATTTAGAAAGACGGAGTCGAGTTTGTTATTTATCCCCTTCCTTGTTCGTCCAGCTGATTCACATGACAGCTACTCTGCCTGCTGCTGCTGCTTATGCTTCTGCTTCTTCTTCCAGTGAGACGAGGGCGCGTTCCAGACCGCCTCCACTCCAGCTCAGCCGCGTTTGCGTGGAAACAGGCACGAACGCGGTGGAAGGCAGACCGTGGTGTGGTGGACGCGTCCACGCGCTGTGAGATCTGTGAACCAGCAGGAGAGTGGATGAAATGGAACGCAGCCAATATTAGTGCAAAGTGCAGCTCCAGCCTTATTGCACACTTCATATGTTTTATGCATTTGCCTTGACGATTTTATCAGTTCTATATTCTGGTCCCGAAGTAATTCATTAATAATAATACAATTAATATATGAATATATCATCATTATATATTTTTAAATGGTAACACTATGGTACCATTTTCTTATAGGGCACATTGTATAAGTTGTAACTAATTAGTTTATTCATAAGATAATACCAATAACTTTATATAATGTTTCATAATCAAGTCTTGGGTTGCCAGTTTGGAAAAAAATCTCTCTGTTTGGTGTTCATCCTACTTTGGCATGAGACTAGCTTTGTCTTCTTAGCTCTATCCCTTACTTGTTTTGTTGTCACAATGATTTAGAATATTTTCATGTAAAGACATTGCCTGGCTTGCAGTTATTTTTAATGACTTAAATAAAGTTTGGAAAAAAAGATCACCAGAAAGACAGCAGCATCGTGTGCAGTGACATAATATGGAAATGTAGCATGGTGTACTGTTGTAATGGTCATAAAGTCCTTTGCTTGTAAACATGTACAATGTGGCACTGCCATAAACTACGGCTATGTGTACAAATTAAACTAAATAGTGATTTATGTGAGAGCCTGCCGATGATGAAGGAGTGGCACTAGTGAGTGCAGTGACACCAGTGAACTGTCGGGGCGCTGTTGTGGCTCTGCAAACATGGCTGCCCAGGATGAACTCAGTAAGTTTCTTTCTGCGGTATTGGTGATTGATATCTCTTAAAATGCTGTATTCGTGGCGGTCAAAAATCAAATGAACAGTCATCCTTCTGTATTCTAACGATTGCGATGTTTTTTTTAAAGTAACGATAAAGCTTATTTCAGTTTTAAACTGGTGCAGGGACGGTAGCTAGCTGCTCAGCTATACTGCTAGCTAGAATGCTAACGTCTGGAGGCCGTTTGCCCAGTCATGGTCAAAATGAATCTATCACGTATGCTATTAATACGTTTTCATTAAGCACACTTTTAAGTTGTAGATTCACAACCCGAATATTAAGAGCGTTTCGGACTAAACGCGTAGGCTGTCAGTGATTGTGCAAAGACGGTGGTATGGCGTCTAAAATGATAAGAAATGCGTTGCTGGTCTGTCAGTGAATGTAGCTAGCGGTTAGTGAACATGCTAAGAGAGAGAAGGCTGGCTACACGAGCTTTAACGTTAAGTCATTCTGGTACGGTCTGTTTTTAGTCCGTTTTTAATTCTGTGTATTTTGTTCCCCGTGTATGAAGCTGAAGGTCGCACAGTGTGTTTTGCATGTGGTTGCATACACCCAATTGGAATTGGTTTGTGCTTCCATATTTGAATGGAAAACTGTTGTCAAATGAATTTTAACAGAGTTATTGCTTCTAAACTGGTCTCATGTTCAGTGTTTATTCTTGGGATGTGACGAATGCCACCCAGAAAATGAGACAAAAGAGTTGATCAAGGTGTTCAATGTGTTTATTTTTTATTAATGTTTTTGACAGATCAACTGGAACGTGTGTTCCTTCGCTTGGGTCATGCAGAAACCGATGAGCAGCTACAGGACATTATCTCCAAGTTCCTTCCCCCTGTGCTCCTCAAACTCTCCAGCGTTCAGGAGGGTGTGCGAAAGAAAGTAAGATGGGTGTCGACTATATCTCTAAAGAGATTACAATGACTCGCTTGTCTCTGCTCAAGTTTCACCTCAGAGAAATGTGAATAATCTGCAGGGAAAGGCCGTCAGAACCTCCCCCTCAAATATTGCCTCTTTTTTTTAATCAACAAAACTAAAGTCAAAGCCATAAAACATGTACATGATGCAAACGTGCAGCCTCCAGTTTTGCCAGTGAGTCTTTTTGCATTTGTTGATCAAACCACCAACTAACTTTGTGTGCCTCCTCTGCTAGGTAATGGAGTTGTTGGTCCATTTGAACAAGAGGATAAAAAGCAGACCGAAGATTCAGCTGCCGGTAGAAACTCTGCTGGTGCAGTACCAAGATCCCGCTGCCGCCTCCTTTGTGACGGTAAGAATGAAAGTTTACAGCGCAGTCCTCGTGGAGCCAGAAGTTTTCATATGCAGTCATGATACAATCACAGAGTTGAGCATTTTCTAAATGTGTAGGTGCGTGTAATCGCTATTGAGGGTGTAGTGCAAAAAAAAGCAGTTACAAATTTAATTGGTTATTGGTAAGTTCACTAATTTACAGAGACAATAACATATCTACCAGTCTGCACGTGTGTTTTAACCTCAAGTTTTAATACCGTATGTTAAAAATGGTAGATTTAGTTTTCACTGACGTGGATTTTATTCCATCTGTCTTGATATTTAAGAAGTGACCGGAAACCAATTCGATTTTTATTTAGTTTTAAGTCGTGATTTGAGTACAGGAATGGTGATCGTTCAATCCATGTGTTTTGTAGAATTTCACCATCATCTACATCAAAATGGGCTACCCTCGTCTGGAGGTGGGGAAACAGTGCGAGCTGGCCCCCACCCTCCTCACTGCCATGGAGGGCAAGCCTCAGCCGCAGCAGGACAGGTGAGGGGGGGGGACACATGCACAACACACACAACACCGTAGGATGCACACGCATATTTACCATTATCACAATACTGGATTGAAACAAGATTATTATTGTTTTTTTTCGAGCCACTCAAGTTTTTGCCATGTATCAGTTAAACATGGGTTCTGTATGTGGGGCTGACCCCTCTCCGGTCCTTGTTGGACTGTGGTTTCGCTTCACTCTTGCTTTCTTCTCTTAGCCTGATGCACCTGCTGATCCCTACTCTTTACCATATGAAGTATCCTGCAGACTCCTCCAAGATCACGTCTCCATTTAACTTATCTGAGAGGCCAAAGACAGTGCAGCTGCTGCTGGAGTTCATGTTGGATGTTCTACTGATGCCTTACGGGTGAGTTCCCGGCGTGTGCTCTCAGAGTGGTCCAACCTCTTCAGCGTTTGAGCGAGAACGTTGACCTGTTACTCGTTCCGGCTTCTCTAGGTTTGTGTTGAATGAATCCCCGACTCGCCCTGCTCCCTCCCAGGGAACTCCTGCAGAGGGGGCGGCGGCCGCAGGTGTCCAGGGTCTCCCCCAGCCTCCCCCAGGGATGAGTGTCTATGCTGCCAAGAGGGTGATCGGAGAGGCCCAGTGGAGCGCTGAGCAGCTGGAGCAGGTACAGTCACTGGAGGACGAGTAGTGGCTATATTTTATAATGTTTGTGTATGCTTGACCTAGGGCTGGGCGATATGGCCTAAAAAAAAAATCTCCGATTTTTTTACAAAAAATCCGATTCACGATTTAAATCGATTTTTTTCCCCAAAAAAAATTTGCAGATGACAGAAGCTGTTGAAAACAATTTTTTATTTTATTTTGTGATGATTTTCCCTCGTAGGTTGATAAAAATAAAGTGCAAACAAAACCTGAACATTGTAGAAAGGTGCCTGTAGTATACAAAAAGTATTTGGTCACTCTTTTGTTTCCCTGAATCATTTAAATATACAATTTAAGTAAACATAACATTAAATGGCATTAAATAGTAGCCTTCCATTGTAAACAACTGTGCAAATGTAACTTTTTACAGTAAGCTTTTCTAACTGAATACACTGATACAAACACAGCATGAAATAAAATGTATGTGACCCTTTAACATTCACATTTTCAAAAGTGCAACATCTGTTCTAACATCAACATAACATATTTTGCACAGTAAATAAGTGCATGTAAACAAAATCAAGTGCATTCACAACATAACCAACAGTATTAAACAGTAGTGCATGTTTTTTCTAAATATTTTTTGCCAGGAAGACAAGCCTGTCTACTACCTCTGGCTTCAGGCATGCACGGTGGCATGTAACAATGCCCCCCCACACACTGAAAAGCCTCTCAGAGGGGGCACTTGTAGCTGGCACAGAGAGGTATTTCTTTGCTAAAGTACTTAGCCTTGGAAAGTTACGTTGGTGACGCTTCCACCAGTCAAGTGGATCGGTGTCTGGGTCAACCTGCTGGACCACAGGTCAGTTGTTGCGGAGTAGAATGACATCCCCTCCAGCTCCGCAGAGATCCTTTGGCGTGTACTATTGTACAGCCGAGGCAAGGCAACGTCAGAAAAATGTTTACGGCTTGGTAGCACGTACCTGGGGTCCAAAGCTTTGAGAAGGTGAATAAACCCCGGCTTTTCCACGGTGTATATGGGCACCATATCTTTTGCGATATACATCGCGACTGCATCCGTGATGGCTTTCCACCGGGCACTCTTCTTCTCATGCGGAGTACAGTTGGTGAATGTCTCCAAAATGCTGGGTTGTTGTTGTGAGGTGGCGGCGGCGGCGGCGTCGCTTGTGCTCCCGCGGTCCTGCTCCCTCCTCAGGGCAACAACACTTCTCCCTGCATTAAACTTCTCCGTGCTGCATTAAATTTGTTGTGCTGCTTGATTTTGTAGCAATAGCTTTTAGACAGACCTTACATCGTGGTGCTGTTTGTTCTGTGTCAGATGACACGAACCCGAACCATTTCCAGACCACCGAAGACACATTCTTGCCTCTCTTAAGAACGAGAGCTTCACTGCTAGCCGCCATTGTTTTCGTTTGTAAACAATGCGCGCGCACTCTACTACGGGAACCCAACCCGTGGGGTGGGGGCGATTTTCTCGATTTTCAATAAAACACATCGCCTTAAAGCACACATTCGAATTAATCGATTAAATCGATTTATCGCCCAGCCCTAGCTTGACCTGACAAAGATAAGACACCATCCCAAAATTTGGAGCCTCCAACTCAAAATGCGTCATCGCTCAAAACTTATCAGATCATAGATATTCAATGCACTTTTATACCTGAGCCCCTGTATCTTTGGAGGGCTGGGTAACGATTCTAATCCCTTCATCCTGTGTTTGGTGTGGACAGTGTAAACTGGGCATAGTGAAGTTCATGGAGGCAAAGCAAATCCCGGAGGTGGAGACGGTGGTGCACCTGGTGGTGGCATCGAGCGACACCCGACACGGTGTGGCCACTGCTGCTGATCTGGAGCTGAAGAGCAAACAGAGGTTGGTGAAGGAGCTTGAGTCGTCTCTGGTCCATCAAGTCACGCACGCAGTAGTCTCACCTTGAACTCAGTATGTGGTATGATGAATTATCTAATTAATAGGTATACTTGGGCCTCAGATTCACAAGATAAAATAAATGTTGTCAAATTGATTCTTTTTCAATGACATTTGTTTTCAGGCTAAGTTTTTAAGAGATTGAGAGGCTGGTATCTAAATCCTTCTGAAAGTACAAACTTGTATTCATACCGTTGGTTGCGTCCTTGTGTTTCATTATCTTCCAGCATCATCGACTGGAACAATCCTCTAATTATCAACAAGATGTACAAGGTGTATCTGGGGGACGTTCCTCTTAAATCAAAGGTTCGTTCATTTTTTTAACTCACGTTTTTTGAAATCTTTTTAAATATGAAGTATATATAATACTGTTTCGTATGTGCACTAGGGAGGCAATGTGAAGCAAGAGCTGAAACACGAGCCAGTAAGCACAAGAGTCAAGCTGAAGATCCTGCCACATCTTCTGCGGTCACGCCTAGCCGCCGAGTGCTTTCCAGCTAACATCCAGGTAATAATAATAGTAGTAGGCGGCTCTCTGTCCGCGCTTGCTGGTGCATTTGTGTATTCTCAATATTTAAGACTAAGTAAGTCTGGTTGTTCGGCTAAGTCCTTTTCCTAAACGCTCCCATGTGCGGCGCAATCACTCCTTTGCTTTGTTTTCCCCCGTAGGTTGTGTATGACGGTCTGTTTGGAGCCAACACCAACAACAAGCTGCTGTCCCTCACCTTGCAGTTTGTCCATCACATCTGCGTGGTGTAAGAAAAGTGTACTTCCATCCATGTTTCATGTCTTTACACAAAATATTATTTGCATTTGAAAAATAATATTTGTGCTTTATATGTTTTTCAGATGTCCAGACACAAACAAACCTTTGGGACTAATGCTGCTTAATGGTCTCACCAAGCTCATCAATGAATACAAGGAGGTAAAACCACATGTGACAGCACACATTTATACTGCGATGTCTGTGTTTACCGATTCTTTTGATATCTATAAATATATACGGAACAACATTTGTTCTTGCAGGATCCTAAGCTACTATGTGTCGCCTACTCTGCTGTTGGAAAGCTGTCAAGGTAAAATTAAATGACTTCCCTTTTTTTTTCCTTAAATGTCGCCAGCTTGGTTTAGGATTTTAGTATTTAAAAATATTCGACTTTTTTTTTCTCCTCTCCTCTAGCCGCATGCCACAGCTGTTCACAAAGGATATCGCACTTGTGCAGCAGTTTTTTGAGTCCATGTGCAAGGTAAGTGGAAGATCTCTGACATTAAATGCAGCGAAAACTCAGCAGCACACAACAACACATTCTAAAAGCCTTAATTCTAAGAAGGTACAAAGGGAGTATCTGACATTGACGTTTCCAAAAATCGGTGTCCTTTTCTTTAGGAGGAGTCTGACGTCCGTCTTGCCATTCAGGAAGCTTTGTCTATGATGGTCGGCGCTTACGCCAACCTGCAGGGGGCGCTGCTGAACCTAATGGAGGCCCTGGTGGCTGCATATATTGGAAAGGTGAGTCCCCGCGGGTTAAACGAGGTATTCGGTTAATGAAGAAACCAAAAAACAAATGTTGATGAGTTTAGTAAGTCGGCATGAGGCATAATCGACAACTCTTTTTGTGGCAGCCGGAGGTGCAGGTTCGCCAGGTGGCCATGAAGTTTGCCAGCACAGTGTTTGCTTCTGATCACGTGCCATCAAGATACCTGCTGCTGCTGGCAGCTGGAGACCCGTAAGTCCCAAAACACAGAAAACTTTGATGTAACGGCAAATTAATGGCAACGCAAATAAGAATTTTAGTGAGTCTCAAGAGCACTTGCTTAGCATTTTAACGCTAAAATAAGGGCAGGAGATAACATGAGCTGTCGTCGTGGGTGTTATTTCAGGAGGGAGGAGGTGGCCGCGGAGGCCCAGAAGGTGCTGAGAACTTTTTCGAACAAGAGCTCAGAGAAGGAGGGACCGAAGCCAATGCCCTCCTTTCCTGACATGGTGGCCTACGTCCAGGAGAAGGTGAGGCTCTGCGCTTGTTTTTCAGTCTCTTGAAGACTGAAAATGAGAAAATTATTTAATCTTTTTTTATTTATTTTTGTATATCAGGCGGTTCAGAGGATGAAGACTCCAGCTAAATACACTGTTGGAACCTACACTATCCCTTTCAACCCATCTGCGTTCGGGGAGGTAAATACTAATTGGTGATCAGGCTGTGGCATTGGATGAGTTTTTTTTTTAATTAAATTTTTTGTTGCTGCAGACGCCTAACTTCCCTCTATCTTCCCAGATCGTGCTCTACCTGAGGATGTGTTTGGCCCACAGCGCCGGGGTCACGCCCTTGTCCGCGCGGCTGACCGACATGCAGGACGACGCGCCGGCCATCGGCCGCTACGTCCGCAAGCTGCTGACCTCCGAGTCTCAGTCAAAGGGTTCGGAGGCGAACCCCGTTCATGTCTACATGGATCTGCTGCAGCAGCTGCTGACTGCCGTCGGGGGTGAGTGAAAAACTGCTGCAGCATCAAGTCATGTGTCCATTGTTATTATGGGCTTCATATCATAGCTCACATTCATGGGATATCAGTGGTACAGAGAGCGTTTTTTTGTTAATTATTGAACCTTTTATAAGTAATGTTTTCAATTATTTTCATCTGGGTGGTACTGTTAAAAAAAAAAAAAAAAGAGAATTGTGGTGATGATCATGGTTGGAAACACCATGTGTTATTTATTGCACCCCCCCCTTTATTCATCTCAACAGGAATCCCAGTGATGTACTGTCTACTGGAGGCGGTGTCTGTCTGCCCAGAGATACTGGCTCCCAGATTTGTTGATAGAATTGACTGGATTAAAGTGAGTGTCCCCTTGATGCATGTGTTTTGTTCAGATGGAGGATTTAGGATGGAGGCAAGTCTACAGTGAGACTCATCGCGCTCTAATTCATTAGTGAGACAAATATCAGGACCGTTAAACTAACTGCTCCGATCACTTGGCTGTCCTGTGATATCGTAAAAACCACGAGCATGACGAGCATGACTCGCACGTCTCCACTGCAGCTGTAATGACAGATGTTGTCCTCTCCAGAGTCTGATGAACACAAATAAGGAGGACATGAGGGAGCTCGCGGCCCAGTTGTATGCCGTGGTGGTCTCCTCCATGACTGGCAACGAGCTGCAGACGGCTGTGCACAACCTGCTCAAAATCACCAAGGACAACCACGTATGCAGACTTTTGTCCCCTCAGAGCACTTAAAGGTTTAAAATAAATATAGTTAAAAGTGTGAATTTTTGTGTAACTGTTTCTTTGTTTTGTTGACCCACAGAGTCCTGAGACTCAGCACGGTGCCATCTTGGCTCTCGGCTACATGGTGGGAAGGTACATGAGCAAGAAAAAAGCTGTGGCCTCTGCGGAGTCTACGCACGACATGGAGCAGCAAATGAGCATCGCCTCCCAGGGAGATGATGAACTTGTTGCCATGGCCACCAAGTCAATCGGTATGCATTATTTTGTTTTGCGACAATGCAGCTGTTGGTGTACAATAAATTGGTGTTAAAATGCCATAAAACTTTTTTTGTGTGAACACAAACTAATTGAAAACAAATTGCTTTTGTCTATTTGGGTTCATCAACTAGGAATGAATTCATCACGTATGTGTGTGTCCCTCCAGGTTCCTTCCTGGACAGCAGTAGTGCCCTGCTGGCTGTGGCGGCGTGTACAGCTCTGGGAGAAATCGGCCGTAACGGCCCCCTCCTGATCCCCGCAGACGGGGCGGGCTTCACCAAACTGTCGGCCACGGAAAACCTGCTGGCTCGCATCCCCTCTGGCAAGGAGAGCACCAAGGTAACCAGGGACTACACGGCAGGAAGTGGCCGCTGTGGCGTTTTTGAAGTGTGCATGTATGCTTTTTAAATGAATGCATCCGATCTTCAGCCGAAAGATTTGTGACACGTGCCGTCTTTATGTCATACGCGGTCCAGATGAAGGAGCGATCCATCCAGACCCTGGGTTACCTTCCTGTGGGAGACGGAGACTTCCCTCACCAGAAGAAGCTGCTGCAGGGTCTCATGGACTCTGTGGAGGTATGAAACATGCTGACTGCAGCATTAACACAATTTATTTTGTCTAGGATTTCATGTTTTCTGGTTTAAACGCACAAATACAATCTTTTTTTAATCATACATTGTTAGGGAAGAAGGATTTTTGCACTCCCAAATTATTACCATTCATTGACGTCCCTTTTGAAGCTGTTTCGGGGGCTCATCAGTAGAAGAATTGCTCAACGTTTTTCCCCCCTTTGCTGTCTGAAGGCCAAACAGGTGGAGCTGCAGTTCACAGTGGGAGAGGCTATAACCAGTGTAGCAATAGGCACCAGCTCTGGAGCTGCCAGAGACCCGTGGACCTGCACCGAGGACCAGTACAGCCCACCACAAAGTCAGTACTATCTATGTCACGCATAGTGCAACGTTCTTTTTTATCTGAACCACCGTTCCAAGGACAGAGGGTGTCGTATGATGTACAGATTGCCGAGTGCCCTTGAGCCTGCATTGCTAGTTAACGGATATGTGACAAATTTGATTAACCCGAGTATTAATTTACATGTTTCTTTATCAACACCTCGAATGCCCCTTCAACAAAACAAGTATATCTTTGTGTTGTCCCTTTTTTAAAAACGTTTCCACTCTTTTCCTTTTTCTGTTAGATGTGAAAAATAACGACGTGGTTCCGTTTGTCCTCACGTCCGTCCTGGCCAGGTACATACCCAGCCAGAACCCCCATGTCCGACAGGCCGCCTGCATATGGCTGCTGTCTCTGGTGAAGAAACTCAGCAAACACAAGGAGATCACGGTGAGCGTCTGGTACAACTGTACACCTCTGAGACTGAAGAGGCACGGGGTCACAGTTACCAAGAGAGGGAACACTTTGACAGCAACTGTTTATGCAAAGCCTCACATAGCGACTTGAGTTAAGAAGAGTTTGTGATTTCAAATATTACAAAACTATTGGTGTAATACTTAATTATGCTTTATCTTGTTTTTGGTGAGTGAGATCTGGAGTTAAGACCTTTGCACGCCACGTGTGCATTTAGCTGTAGAAAATACACAATTATGCCTTTTTTCTCCTAATGAGAAAGAACTCATCAGATCTTGAAGGCTACATTTTGTTTTGTAGCAAAGAATGAAAACACAGACTTGTTGTGCATACATCAAACCCGTAATACAAACTTTTGCGTTTCCTCTCCCAGTCCCATTTGAAGGAGATTCAGGTGGCGTTCATCTCTGTCCTCTCGGACCCTGATGGTAAGAAGAGACTTGAGTCTAACCTGACTCGGTTATTACTTCACACCAGCTCATGCTTCTTAAATGTACAACATTACAAAACTAACCATCGCCCCCTTGCTCGCCCTCCTCCACGTAGAGTTGAGTCAGGATGTGGCGTCTAAAGGCCTGGGCCTGGTCTATGAGATGGGAGGAGAGGCGGACCAGCAAGAGCTGGTGTCTACTCTGGTGGAAACACTCATGACTGGCAAAAGGCGAGTGGATGGTTGAGTAAAGGAGGACGGAGGGAAACAGTAGAAAGAGGCACGGGAGGCTGTAGCGTCCTTTCTGCGGGGGGGGGGGGGATAAGGTTGAAACATTCTCAGTGTTCATACAGATATTGTTAAATTCTTGTTTGTCCTTGCGAACAGAGTGAAACACGCCGTTTCAGAAGATACAGAGGTGTTCCAAGGAGAAGGTTTGGGGAAAACACCTGACGGGTAAGTCTGATGTCCCCACTGTTAGACATTTCTGCCCTTCCCAAATGTAGCGGAAATGCTTTGTGTGTGTGTGTGTGTGTGCACACTGACCTTTCCTCTCTCATGGACAGTCACGGCCTGACCACATACAAGGAGCTCTGCTCGCTGGCCAGCGACCTGAACCAACCGGATCTCGTCTACAAGTTCATGAACCTGGCCAATCATCATGCCATGTGGAACTCCCGCAAGGTATCGCGTCCGCGCATCGTTGTCGTCAAGTCAATTTCCCCTCTGCCACACGCGCCCCTTTCTCTTGACTATCTGGGCCCGTCTCACCCTTCCTTCCCCCTGACCTCTCCTCCTTCCAGGGGGCAGCTTTTGGTTTCAACATGATCGCATCCAAGGCCGGGGAGCAGCTGGCCCCCTTCCTGCCCCAGATCGTGCCCCGCCTGTACCGCTACCAGTTTGACCCCAACCTGGGCATTCGTCAGGCCATGACCAGCATCTGGGACGCCTTGGTCACTGACAAGACCCTGGTAGGAGCTCGGTCTTGTGCGACATACACAACAAAAAAACCATGGAAAACAAACTGGTGTAAAATTGTTGGTTTGTTCTGGTGCCTTTCAGGTGGATAAGTATCTGAAGGAGATCCTGCAGGATGTGATTTCCAACCTGACCAGTACCACCTGGAGAGTCCGCGAGTCCAGGTACAGTAACCACACATGAAACATTAGTAAGACTACGTTTCTATTTAAATAAATTTCTATTTTGCTTAGTAATTGACTGAGAAGATAAAATACTCCAAAATGCATGTTCTAGTTTTGTGATGTAAAACTCAGATGATAGATCTGCGTCTGATGGATTGATTTCCCCTCCAGCTGCCTCGCCTTGAACGACCTGATTCGCGGCCGCCAGGCTGACGACCTCATCGATCACCTGGCAGAAATGTGGGAGACGCTGTTCAGAGTCCTCGATGACATCAAGGTGAGCGGGAAATGATCCAAGAGCAGCCGATAGCTCTGACACATTGTAAAAACTGTGGATGGACACACGAGATGATGAATCCTATGAGACTGTCATGTAGGCAGACATGTCACGTGCACCGCAGATTAACTACGATAAGTAGTATGTTATTCTGTACCGTGTTTCTGACCGTGTCGTCTTGCATTTCAGGAGTCTGTGAGGAAAGCAGCAGACCTGACGCTGAAGACGCTCAGCAAGGTAAACCTGTTTGTCCCAACAGCGGCCTCTGTGGTTGTTTGCGTGTTCACGGTACAAGTGTCTCGTGTCACCCGTCTGTCCAGGTGTGTACTCGTATGTGCGAGTCTACGGGCTCTGCAGCCCAGAGGACCGTGGCGGTGCTGCTGCCCACCCTGCTGGAAAAAGGCATCGTCAGCAATGTGTCGGAGGTCCGCTCGCTAAGGTACCGTCTACCCTCCATACGGGGGCTCTGAGCTCGATCTGAAGGTGCTCGTTATGAGGCAGCTCATGCTGCATGTCTGACATTTTAGCAGTGCGGTAGATGGCAAACTGGGTGAGGATGGTTTTGACGTTGAGCAGTGTGGCTCTTTTTGTTTCAGTCGCTACGTTGACCAGGTTGTAGAGCTTGTGCCTTGTAACTAATCCGTTAAATTCCCTGCCAGCATCCAGACGCTGGTGAAGGTCAGTAAGACGGCGGGCGCCAGACTAAAGCCTCACGCCTCCCGGCTGATCCCGGCCCTGCTGGAGGCCCTCAGCACCCTGGAGCCTCAGGTCCTCAACTACCTCAGCCTCCGAGCCACAGAGCAGGAGAAGGTACCCTCAGTTGTCCGCCGCATCTCCACCCCAAAGTCTGCCGACGGGAGCCTGTACGTTTTTCTTTCTTTAATATTTCTTTCTTGAATTGCTTCTCTAGAGTGCCATGGACGCTGCCAGGCTGAGTGCCGCCAAGTCCTCTCCGATGATGGAGACCGTTAACATGGTAGGAAACAAAACATCCGGATTCATTTGACAAAACGTGACAAAAGCCCATGTGATCTGTTTCGTGAGGAATATGTCTCGTGTGTGTGTCCCTGTGCTCAGTGTCTGCAGCACCTGGACGTCTCCGTGCTGGGAGAGCTGGTCCCCCGGCTCTGTGAGCTGCTCAAGAGTGGAGTCGGCTTGGGCACCAAGGTACACACACACACACACACACACCTATGTTGCCTCTAATTCCTAGATTGTGTGCAAGTCGTTGATGCTTTGATTGTATTTTTTTAAATCCAAGCTGTGTCTTGAATGTCGGTTCCTTGCCTCCCGTACGTATGTAAAGATGCAGCGTGTCGAGTCGGCGTGTTTATGCTCGTCTCTCTGTTTTTCGGCACAGGGAGGCTGTGCCAGTGTCATCGTCTCACTCACAGTGCAGTGCCCCCAGGACCTCACCCCATACTCAGGTAGCCGATGCTCATCTCTTCCTGGATTGTGTTTTTTAATGTTTAATGCGAGCAAACTGACTGCAAAGATATTGTTGTCGTTGTTTCCAGGTAAGCTGATGAGTGCCCTGCTGAATGGCATCCATGACAGGAGCACCGTCGTACAGAAAGCGTTTGCCTTTGCTTTGGGACACCTAGTCAGGGTAAGCACCACTCCTGCTCAAGCATTTTTATCATAATAATTACAGCATGGGTCGTTCTCAGTGACTTAGTAAGCATGGCTGGTTGCACTTGTCCCCCCCCCCCCCCCCCCATCAGACAGCAAAGGACAGCAGCGTAGAGAAACTACTACTGAAGCTCAACGGCTGGTACTTGGAGAAGGAAGGTGAGGCAGCAGAGAAGTCGATTTGTCCTCTCGATATGATTCCGTTTGTGCATTAAACCCAACGGCACCTTTGGGACACCCGCTCTCTTCTTCTTCTCCTCGACTCTCTTCTCTCTGACTCCCAGAGCCGGTGTACAAGTCGTCATGCGTGTTGACCGTGCACGCCATCAGCCACTACAGCCCCGATGTGCTGAAGGGCAACGCGGGGGTGGCTCTGCCGCTGGCCTTCCTGGGAATGCATCAGGCGCCGGGTCCCGATGAGGAGAAAGGAGAGGGCCACGATGCCACGCTGTGGGCTGAGGTGTGGCAGGACAACGTCCCAGGTGAGAACCAATTACATGTGTAAACAGATAAATGACAAGACTACGTGGATATAGAAACAAACTCTCATCTCAACATCTCTACGTATTCTGTTGCTGCGCTAACATTAGCTTCTGTTCTCGCAACTTCTCTATGACTCCAGGAAGCTTCGGGGGCATCAGACTCTACATGACGGAGCTGATCGTCATCACGCAGAAGGCCCTGCAGTCCCAGTCCTGGAAGATGAAGGCTCAGGGTGCTGCTGCCATGGCAACCGTTGCCAAGGAACAGACGGGCTCGTTGGTGGCGCCGCACCTCGGCATGGTGCTAACGGCTTTGATGCAGGGGCTGTCCGGACGCACATGGGCGGGCAAGGTAGCGGCTGAACAACAGCGAGGAGGAGGAGGTGGTTGTGTCACAAAATCCATTTTAGTTTTTATAGCTTTATGTTTTATTGTTTCAGGAGGAGCTACTGAAAGCCATTGGATCCGTAGTCTCCAAATGCAGGTGAGAGTCCTTGCGGAGCTGTTTATTTTACCCACTAATGCCAGTCTTATTTCAAGGACAACATTCATCTACCGGAGTTTTAATTGCTTCCGTTGTTCCTCCGGCTGTTAGCGCGGAGCTGAAGAAGCCCTGCGCGGGCCAACCCAGCGTCTCCGAGGTGCTGGAGCTCGTGTTCAAGGAATGCCGCAAGGAGAGTCTGGTGTACAAAATGGCCGCTCTGTGCTGCGCCGGAGACGTACTCCAGAGCAGCCAGGAGGACCGGTTCAGCGACATGGCGGAGATCCTCTTCCCCCTGATCAAGAAGGTATAAATCCCGTCTACTCGTCTGATACCGCTCGTTTGCCATATCGGCAGACATCTTTGAGACGCCTGTTTGAACTGTGTTCACTATCTGACCGCTGTCTCCAACAGAACTGCCCACAGAGCGGCGGCGCGGCACAGAGGTTACGGGAGGGGGATGACGATAAGGACGCGAAGGAGAAGGAGCTGCAGACGGAAGCCCTGCTCTGTGCTTTTGAGACTCTTGGAAAGGCTTGGCCCAGAAACCAGCAGACTCAGAGTAAGACACACACCACTGGACTGGGATATCACCAGTTGACTGCTTCAGGGAAGTCAATAAACCCGTAACCTAATCAAGCTGTAGACTTGTTCATACGTTGTGCAAAATGAATGGTGAAAAATATGAATCCCAGACACTTATTAACATTCACACACGCGTTATGCAGCAGGGTTTGAGGCTTCAAACAAACACACATCTGGACTTTTGACTCTCTCGCTGCTCATGTGGCGGACCACACCTGCTTCTTCTGAACCTCGAGCCCAGCCCCCGATTTGTTGTGGTCCTCGTGTACTACACTGACGAGCTAGTGTGATTTTTCAAGGTGTCTTAACGTAGTGACACAATGTTGTGAACTCTGTCTGTAGCTCGCTTCCAGGCGGCGGTGTGCAGTCTGATGTGTGAGAAGCTCAAGCTAAGCACCTGGAAAGTGCAGCTCGCTGTTCTCCAGTCCATGAAGGCGTACTTCAAGGGGTAAGGGCCAATCCAGACAAACGTGTCCTGAACCCTGAGTCTATCAGTCGTGCTCACGATGAACATTTCTAATCGGTTGTGTTGACTTGTGCGTGCAATGTTTTTCTGTAGGTTGTTGCTGCTCGAGAAGGGCGGTGAAGACTTCGACGCGTTGTCTCAGATCCTCGCAGAGACCTGCACCGCTCTCACTCACCCTTTAGGTAAGAGCCTCACAATGTCCGTGTGGTATTCTAGTATTGTACGCCGGCACATTATCACCATATTTGTTCTCCTATCCAGAAAACAAAAGCTACTCGACTGTGAGGACGGAGGCGTTGTCGGTTGTGGATGTGATCGTAAAGAGAACTGGCGGTAAGTGTTTCTGCGAGCGAGCGTGTGACTCATTCCATCACGCGCATATAAAGAATGAACATGTGTATGCTCTACTTTGATCCATCCGTCACTGACGAACTGTTCCCGTGCCTGTGGTGTTAACAGAGAGCGAACAGTGGGACTGCGTGTCCGTGAAGAGCCGGGAGCAGCTGCAGCGCTCGCTGTCAACGCTGCAGACCGACAGCAGGCCGGACCTGAGGGATAAGGCCCAGGAGCTACGCAGACACATCCAGAGCCAACCCTGAACACACACACACATATAGAGCTCACCAAGCCAGCCAGATACATGCAGCCACAAACACAGAATACAACCAAATGGAGCATCAACTCTTTTTCTTTTACTTCATTCGTCGAACCAAACGCACCACACACTCCTCGGTCTGAGGTCTTTGATTCAGTTATCTTCTCTTAAACGGATATTCACAAATCTCTCAAGTCACTGCATTACTTATCCATATTATGCAAGCTGACACACACACACTGATTTCATGTTTAGCGGCTGACGAAGCTTGAAGAGACTACAGTAACACAACTCGCAGTGACGAAGTGGTGGAGGGCGAGGCTGTTATTGTAACGTGTTAATTTTTATTTTGATCGTTTAAATGGACGGTAACATCATTAAAATAAATGCTATATAAACCGATGTGTTGGGTTTGTGGACACTGTATATCTAGAGCCCCAAAATGGGGACTTTTACTACTGTTGTGGGTTTGCCTACTCATTAAATATCAGAACAGCAGCAGGGCTTTCCTCACTGGTTCACCGCCGCTGCTGAGCAAAGTATCTGTCTCCTGTTTGAGGTGAATGAGCAAGACCACAGCAAATTGAATACGATCTTAAGAAAGGAATAAACAATAAAACCTGTTCAGTTGAAAGTGATGCTATAGTTGTTTGAATTTGTCCCTGATGATGAAATAAAACTACCGTGACAATTTTGACAAGTGACTTTCTTTTTGTCCTAATAAGGAATGATGGTTTTTAAAGTCAAAGAAACAAGATGGTGTTGAGTCTTCACCAATTCAAACTCATGGTCACACATATTGATGAGACAATGTATTCGTCACATAACGAAAGGTTGAACTTTCATGGTTGACGGTCAAAAAACATCATGCACTCTAGCCGCATGTTAGGTTAATCAATGCTTACATCTCAGCTGCATTATCGAGTTGTACTTTCTGGTGAGGTTCATTTAACAGCCAATCAAATGTCGTGTGACTTAGTACAAGACCCAGCTGCAACTGATGCTTTTGACATGAACCAAAGCAAACAAGCCTCCAGAATTTGTATTTTTAAAGACAAGCAAACATTCCTAGAGGGTTATAGTCAAACTCAAAAATTGTTATTTTTATGGTTGGTGTATTACTGAATGCAATAATCTGGTACATTTGATGTAGTTCAAACAATCCTGTTAAATAGTGACTCATCTTGGAAGTGTTTGTTTAGGAAGTCTATGAAATGTATGTACTGTAACTGTAAAATTGCAACTCAGCAACCAAATAGATGTAAACTTTATTTATCCCCAGGGGGAAATTCGTTTGTAGCAGCAGCAATTTACAGAGTAAAATATAACATGTGGAATGCACAATATTTACAGTACAGTACAATGACAGAGCAGATATTGAATTGAAGGAATAGAATAATAAAAAATAAGCTAGAATAGAAAATAGAAATGCGCAGTATATACCATGAATATAGTG
This sequence comes from Melanostigma gelatinosum, assembly GCF_949748355.1. Lineage (NCBI taxonomy): Eukaryota > Metazoa > Chordata > Actinopteri > Perciformes > Zoarcidae > Melanostigma > Melanostigma gelatinosum. The sequence goes on along the minus strand of NC_136644.1, from coordinate 7,898,903 downwards.
GTATTAATTAAATAAAATTAGCAACTAGTAAACTAAACTCAACTAAACAACCTGGACAGTAGAGCCAGGATCACCAACAACAAGCAACAGCCTGTAGCGTTGTAGTCATGTGAAGGACGACGATCTGGCCCGAGGTGTTTTATTATAAAGTGTAATGGCAGAGGGCAGGAATGTTTTTCTGAATCTTTGAAGATTGTGTGGCCTGAAGAGTTTTGTCACGTGAATAAAGATAAATTGTCTGACCACTCTAGTGTCCAACACTGCAGGTTCTGGCTTTTAGTTTCATCCAATCTGAAGACTTGGGACAATGAAAAAAAAAAAGTCATGTATATTTAACCTGCTTTATTTACAAAAACATATGGACCCATTAGCTGCATATAAAATTGACAATGTGTGGCAGAAGAGCATGAACACGGACTGGAAAAGAGACTGAATAAACAAGGACACAGTTGAAAAGGTTTAAAATACACAAAGATGTGAAGAAAGTCCACACTTGCTGAACAAACACGTGCCATATAAACAACTATTAGAGGAAATGTATACACAATTGATAGCCAGAAGTTGAACATTTAGAATGTGGCTGCACAGTGATTAGCTGATGAGCAGTTTGTTCTTCTGACGAGCCTTGTCCTGGCCTTTCTGCGGGAGGTTGGCGTCACTCTGGCTGAGCGCCGTCCGCGACACCCTGGACATGCCGTCGACGAACTTGGTCTTGTACAGGACGTTGGCGTTGGTGAACATGCCGTCCTTCAGGGACACCACCACGAACTGCAGGGAGAGAGAGAGAATTTAGGAAGGTCGCTCGTGCGCATGTATGTTGCTCTTTGATGCACCCGGAACTAAGAATTCATGGCCGCACTAGTCTACACGAGGCTAAGTGAGGGTATCAGAACGCCTGCAGACCTGGGAGTGCCTGAAATGTGTGCGCAGCATCTGTCCGATGTTCTGCGTGTGCGAGAGATCCAGGGCTGCGTCCACCTCGTCCAGGATGTAGATGGGAGCTGGTTTGAACAGCAGCATGGCCAAGATGAGGGACAAGGCCACCAGTGATCTGAACACACAGACGCAACGAGGACGCTCAATACGGGGGACGGACTTCATTCATCGTCCATGGAAACCGTTACACCCATGCTGCTAAAAACAAATAAATAGACAAAACAATTGGCACTCGATGGCCATAGAAGTGCTTTTTTTGCTGACCTTTGCCCACCGCTGAGCTCGGTGAGGTTATCCTTCCAGGTGCTGCCCAAGGCCACCTTGAACTCGAGGCCTTCCAGGACACCATTGCCCTGTTGGGGAGCCAGCTTAGCAGTGGCCCCTGGCAGCAGAGTGGAGAAAATAGAGCCAAAGTCCTTGTTTACCTGCGGAGGGAAGGAAACGTAACAGGAATTACAGTGAGGTCCGAATCCATGAGACAGAGTACCTAATAAACTGGCAGTGCTGTGTGTATTGTCGCTCAGTGGACAGAACCCAATGTGAGATGAAAGTGAGCCACAAATGGTAATAATGCTGAGAGCGCAGACCTTCTGCCACGCCACGCTCAGAGCCTCATTCTTCTTCTCGTCCAGCTCCGCAATGGTCTGCAAGATTTTGGTTTTGTCGGTCTCCACGATCCTCTTCTTCTTCATCAGGTCGTTGTACTGCAGGAGGGAAGACCGTTGTGTGGGATAAACGTAGAGTCTTTCAAAGCCTTTTTTTTTTTTTTTTTGCATTCGCACACCCTCTCGCTACTCTGTCCTCACCCTCTCCTCGGCCTCGTTCAGCATGTTCATGGCCCTGTTGTTGACATTCCTCTCCAGCTTGCTGGTGGTCTCCTCCAGCTTCTTCAGCCGCTGACCAGCCTCGCGGGGGTTGTTGGTCTTAAAGTCGTACGAGGTGTTGGGCTGGCCGAAGAACTGGCGCTCCGACCGGATCCAGTCATGTTCCTCCAGCATCCGAGACACCTGGAGGACCAACGTTATGACGAGGGGGGGAGAGATGGAGCCGTGTTTAGAGGACACTGATCATCAAGACAGATGAAACTATCAGAGACCTCAGATCTCACAGAGTTACACTACTTAAGTAGAGGACTGAGAGAGAGTGTGTGTGTGTGTGTGTGTGTGTACCTTGTCAGCAGCCTCCTGGCTGCTTTTGAGGTGCTTACTAATGTTGTGTTCCAGCTCCTTGATCTTCAGCTGGACTTCGTTGTTCTGCTCCCTTATCGTATTGGCCTCTGTGCTCTTACCCTGGAACATTCAGTTTAATAAAACAAATATCAAAACAACTAGTCATATCCTAAAATTCCAAGCTGTAAAATAAGTCAGCACTAGACAATTATGAAAGTGAAATGGACAAAGAGGAAAGTCAAAGAGTACTAGAAGCTTCTAAATGAAGAGTTACAAAAAAACCACAACATTAAAAAGGAACAGTGTGGAGCATTTTGGGAGGATCTGTTAGCAGAAATAGAATATAATATTCACAACTATGTCTTCATCCGTTTATTATCACATGAAACTAAGAATCGTGTTCGCTGAGAATGAGCCCTTCACCTCTACAAAGGGAGCAGAGTCCACCATGTTTCTTCAGTAGCCGAGAATGGACAAACCAAACACTGGTCACCTGAAGGCCACAGCAGTTGTCTGACACGTCTGACTTCTGTTGCTCCTATAGTACGGTTATTATGGTACGGATGGCCTCCGAGCCGTGGCGAACGGTCGTTACTGTTGTTTTAAATTCAGAGGCTGACGTTACCGCAGAGCGGAGGGCTGTTCAGTTTGACGGCAAATCCTACAAACTGTCCTTTTAAAAAAATAGATAAAAAGGAGGGAAAAATGTGCAATCACCTTGAGCCCTTTGTTCTGAGCCATGATCACTTCCTTCTGGTTGGCCAGCTCCTCCTGGGCTTTGCGCACTGCCTCCTGCACAGCGAGACAGAGGAGGAGGTACGGTGAGAGAAAATACCAACAGTAGAGTAAACATGTGTACCTAGAAATGTGAGCTCCTCGGGAGATCAATTTCAAAAAGCACAAACTTGTGAGCGTATATATACACACACACACACACCTTAAAAACGATGCAAATACCTTGTTCTGTGACACGGTGCAAGCCATGCTGTCTATCTGCTCCTTGATGGCCCCCATGGCTTCATCCACAGCCTGAATCTGCTGCTCATAACCAGCCTGCTCCCTCCGCAGCTCCTCCAGCTCCAGGGCCACGGCGTCGGACTCCTGAAGGTGAACACGTTTGATGAGTTCACCAGAGGCACAAGCAGATTGAGCATCGCATGGAGAGGACGACGAGCGACTGTGTGTGTGTGTCGGCGTACCTGCTGCTTCAGCTTCAGCTTCTTATTGAAGGCGTCAGCTTTGGCCTTGGCTGCGTTGAGATTCTGCTGGGCGGCTTTCAGCTCCTTCTCCCTCTCGCCCTCGGCATTCTTCATCTTGTTCTCCAGCACCTTGTACTTTTCCTCCGCCCGTTTCTGCACCTCCTTTGTGACACGCAGCGTCTCCTCACTCTCCTCTGGTTCAGCAAGCACACCACACACAGTTAAGTTAGCACAAACAAAAAAGATTAAATCAGGACTAGTGTCCATTTGTATTCAGTATGTTAAACTGTGCGTTTGTGCACATTCCAGCATTCTGACCAATGGCCTTGCGCAGCCTCTCCAGCTCCTCTTGCTGCTGGTGGAAGGAGCTCTGCTGCACCTTGGCCTGCAGAATCTGCTCCTCCTCCACCTTCAGCTCATACTGTTGCTTCAGCTGACGGTACCTGGAGGGAGGAAGAGCAGCCAATGAAGAAGAATATGAGATAATGAAATCCAGAACACACCAGGAGGATGTGAAAGAGGATGTGGATGTGAAAGTGTATTCTGAGAATTTAAAGTTCTTAGAAGATTTGGGAAAACTTGGGATCAAAAGCCTGAATGATACAGGATTTATTTTAAGGCAAATAGTGATAGAGATATCTTTAAAAATCCATAATAATGTCGGACAAATATCTTTTATAACAAACAAAATAACCTGTATATGGATCCATTATGTTAGGTTTTCTTTTTAAAGATGTTTGGTACACACTGAAGAGGAGATTGTGAAGTGAAAACGTGTCGGTTCCCTCTGGTGGACAAACTATGTAACGGGCGAAACTGTTTCGAAATGACCTCCAACATGGTAAGTTTTCAGATGGACCGATAAAGATGCATCCACCATAAACTAGTGAGTTTGTGCCTGCGTACTTCTCCGCGGTTGCCTTAAGGCTGGCCAGCTGTCGCTCAGTATCCTGAAGCTGGGCCTCTTGGCCACTCAAGTTGTCGCGAACCTCCTTCAGTTCCTGCAGGCTGGTCAGGACCGATGCCGACTGGGAGCGAGCGCCTGGGAGAGAAAGGGCACCGTGTATGAAAAATGTAATATTACATGTGTCTAGTAAGTCCAAACTGGTATTTCAGGTATGCGCAGAAGCTTTAGAAAACACTGATGAAGCAAAACACGATTCTAAGCAATAAATAAAACAAAATTTGAATGTACAAGAAAACAAGCCGTGGCATGTTTCAAAGCAACCGCACATACCGCAGGTAACACACACACATAATCAAGCACGAGTCTCACCTCCGCTCAGAGTCCCCTGTGGGTCGAAGATGTCCCCTCCAAGAGTGACAGTCTTGGTCATCACCTGCTTATCGAAAGCCACTTTTTTGGCGTTGTCCAGGGTGTCGCACACCAGTGTGGAGCCAAAGACGTACTCCATGGCCTTGCGCAGGTCAGACTCGTAGCCCACCAGGGACAGAGCTGCGTGGACGTTGTCCTCTCCGACCTAGCGAGAGGGGGGGGGACAGACGGAGAAGAGCCGGGGCTTTTAGGATCAGACAGAGCGACGACTCAATTTGCGAGCCGGGCTGTGTTGAGATGTCTCACCAGGCTCTTGGCGGTGTTCACCACTCTGTCGCTGAGTGTCTTGGCAGAGATCTTGTTCAGGGGAATGATGGTGTACCGCCGCTGCAGCTCTCCCTTCTCCAACAGCTTCTTACCAGTCACCTGGCAAAGACAGAAAGCACACGGTCGACTCCGGTTACACTGTCCCACTGGTACGCATATGAAATAACACAAACACCATTACATGATTGCACACCGTCCACTAACACACCTACCTCTGTGTCAACTACAATGTTATAGAGGCGGCCTCCTGCAACGACCTCCAGTCCTGTTGCGTAGGCGACGTCCCGGACTGTGATCAGGTTCGCGAGCAGCCCCTTCACTTTGCTGCGGTCCCACCCTCGCTCTGGGTCCCTTTAAGACGGTAAAAAAAAAAAAAACACCACGCATTAAGCACGACACTATAAATCTTCTCCGGGCCAAGCAATCCGATGAGATACCTAATTTCATTTTACGTTCAAAGCTTCTATTGAGATTTTCAAATGGAGCTTTCGTCATGTTTTATGATGGTCATCAAACTTTAAAAAAAATTGGATTTTGTGTTATTGTTGTATAAAATGAAATTCATGGTGCTGTTAAATTGCTGCCAGACCGCCCCGTTGACTAAGACCCGCCCCCTCCCTTTGTGTGCAGCAAGCTGGAGAGCAAACTGGGGTTTTTTGACCGCAGGGAAAATTGTTTTTGAATGGCTAAATGCAAACAAATATGAATTGAAGAAGAATATTTGGTTGGATATAAATGCGTTGTGAATTTTGGAAACGATCACATCTCTATTTTTTTCAACTGTGTGGATGTGCAGGACCTTTAAATTCAGAATAGATTAATTAATCCTTTGCAAAAGGACAAATACGGAGAGCCATTGACAGTTTCAGAATGAGTGTGTGATGAACGGTGTGAATGTGTGTACAGCTCGAGCTAATTTCCAACACATTATCAGAGGGCAAACTAACAGCACGTCTAGATTGAAAACATACTGCACAGTTAAAGATATGAGCAAACCCTTACTTGTAGTCGAAGCGCAAGTTGGGGAAGCGAGACACAAGACGCTCATAGGTCTCTTTAAGTTTAGCGACCTCTCTGGACAGCTGCCTTCTTTTGTCCAGCAGATTCTCCTCCTTCCCATCTGAAATGCATACACAGACCCTCCATGTTAATACAAAATGCGTAACATGAGGAATGGCGGCTGCCATGTGCACCAGAGGCTGACCTCGTGCAAAGCGCTGCTCTCACACGAATACCTTCATAGTTGAGTTTAGCCAGCTCCGCCTGCAACTTCTCCATGCTGCTTGCGACGGCCTGCAGGCTGTCCTGGTCCTTCTTGTAGCCGCTGTCCATCTTTTTCACCTCGGCCTGTTTGGTCTTCAGCTCGGCCTGGGCATGATTCAGGGTCATCTGAGCCTGGACGGAAAGGAGGACGGAGACAAGACGGATGAACAATCTTTGAAAACGAAAGGAAATAAATTGAGTATTTTATCAATAAGGAGGGAGTTTAGAAACGGCAGGCCTGTGATGCATGTTCATGCTTTTGAGCACAAATGTTTGTACTGCAAACTTGCTGATGAACGTAAACTGGCAACCTGAAACCTGAAACACCACGTCCCCGTCAGATACGTTCAAGTCCTTTCCTCACCTGCTTGGCCTCGGTATCGGCCTTGCTCATGTCGTTCTTGCAGGTCATCATCTGGCCAGCCAGCGTGGCCTCCTCTCCGTCCTCGTTGGTGGAGAGGCCCGCTGACACGGCCCTAAAATGCTGCTCAGCTGCCTCAAGGGCGATGTCCTTCTGTCCCTCCTCCTGTAGAGCCTGAAGCTGCTCCGACAACTTAGAAACTTCCTTTTCTTTTACCACAAGCATTTTCTTGTCCTAAGGACGAAGGGAAACAACTGTTGAAGTTTTGGGTTTTGACAAGAGATTAAACAAGTCATATGGGCACAAAGTAGCTGAATGTACTGTCCCGTTACCTCCTCCATACTCTTGACAAGCTCATTCCTCTTCTTGGTTTCATCTGTGACATTCTGTTTTTTCAGGTCGAGCGCACTCTGAGCTTTGGCGTCCACACGTTGCACGTCAGCTAGAGTCTCCTCCAGGGATTTTAATACTCCACTCACCTCCTACAGGTGAGCAGATAAACATCAAAGGCAAAGCCATGAGACTTAAGATTTATTTTCTTTGTTGGGGTTTCATAAAAACATAGACAACATTGAATTTTGATGAGCTACAGACAATTTTTGACACAAAATGTCTTTCAAAGCCAAGAGGGTCAACGATTCAAATGTTTAACTTCCGAAGAATGCGGGAGAATTAAGTGTTCCAGCGTACCTGGTCTTTCTTCTTCTGCAGCTCCTGAATCTGGGCCGACAGCTCCTGGACTTTGCTCTCATTCTCGGCCATGCTTGCTTGCATCTTGGCGATGTTATCCTGCATCACCTTCAGATTATCCGCAGACTTCAGCTTGGTTTCCTCGGCACACACAAACAGCCAGGCCACGTACAGCCGGGACAGGTGCTGGATCTCACGCATCAGCTTCTGGTACTCCAAGTATGATGATCGTTCCTGCAGAGGGAGTAAAGTTTAGAAAAAAGGGTGAAAAAATGACTTTACTGCTTCATTCATTCAGTCACAGCAGGGATTTTGTACGTTTGGACTTTGCATTGAACATACCTCTTGGAGTTTATTCATGGTTGGAGTGATTTCCTCATCCAAAATCTTGGAGGAAACAAAGAGAAACATTTCAACATTAGTTGCAGTTGTATTCGTGGAATGAAAGGAGATAAATGAGTGAAATCAAGTTGAGATGTGTCTAACTTACCGTCTGAATCGCCTTCAGCTTGGCCTCCTTCTTCTCAATGGTTTTCTGAGCGGTAATCTTTTTACACTCGTACATCCTGGTGCCCGCTGCCTCCTCGATCATGGCAAGGATCTGAAAGCAAAGAGGTGGTCATTGGGAGACGGGACGACTGTATGAAATAGTACTGACGATGGACAGCACGTGCATGCTTTACCTCTGGTGGCTTCATGTTTAGAACTTTGGTGATCTTCCCCTAAAGTATCGGAAACATCACAGGATGTAAAATACTGCCGAGGGTTACAAACACAACCTCGCACACTGCTGTAGACACAAGACTGACCTGCATGATGAGAAAATGCGGGTTGTTGACGTTGAGGCCAACAGAGCCGAACAAGTCCTGCACCCTGGTGTTGTTGGCATTCACTCCATTGATGAGGTACTTGTTCCTGCCACCGATTACCACCTTAAACACAGTTGTATAACACAGTGGTAGTACCAGCATTGCACACAATGACCAGTTGTACACCAGTGACAGAGCTGTTGATCTATTTCTTGGCCAACCTGTCTGGTGACGGTGATCTCATCGTGGGTTTCAAAACCCAGAGGACTCTGGCTTTTGTTGGAGTTGTCAAAGGTAATAGACACGGTGGCCTTGGTGATGCCACCCTGTCCATTTTTGTAAACCAAGTCCTGGAGGTTGGAGGCTCGCACCTTTCAGGTGACAATGAAACAAAAAGAAAACGTTGCAGGTTTCAAGAGAGACCGGTATTCCTGAGTTAAGATGCTTCTAGCTAACAGGTAGCTTACTGACTCTGTTTTGGTAGTTACCGATAGAAAAATACTACAATACCCAACTGTGCAACATGAGCTTAATGGCCTTATAGCCAACAACACACTTACATGGCTGAGGTTGGAAATGCCCAAAAGGAAACATATCGAGTCCAAAATATTGGACTTGCCACTGCCGTTCAGTCCCGTGATGGCGTTGAACAGCGGGTCAAATCCGTTGATCTCCGTCCTCTGTGCGTAGGACTTGAATCCTTCAAGAATAATAGACTTGATGTGCATCTTTAGGCTGTCCTCCCCGCGGACTCAGGAGGCAAAGTTTGCGGTGTTTGAAACCCGAATCGGCAATTAAAAAGGCGAATATCGCCCAGTGTTTACAACCGACAACAGGAAAACTCGCTCTGCTCTCTTCTAACTTGAATTTTGGCGGCAGGCATGGAGCCGCTGGTCCGTCCCTTCCGTGCCGGAACAGGACGAAGACATACAATAAATGTTAACACGATTTGTGTGCATATTAAAGAAATGTATCAATATTGGAATAGGATTGACATTACATTTGAAGATAATATGTAACGGACACTGTTTCATATATATTTATGTTTATTGTCGTCAGGCAATTTTGAGGACTACTAAATGCTCCCCGTAGCATGCAGCAATGTTGTGGGGCCACCTGTAGGTAGAAAGGCTGAACTGCAGATGGAAGAAATAATAGCTCACCCCGTGTCAAACGTGGACAACCATAGATTGCGGTCAACAATTAGATTTAGGAAGCTTAACCTCAGCCACGGTCGGTGTATTTTAGCCACAGCTAATACAAGTATGTAAATGCTAATTGCTTTTGGTCTCCTGTATTTTATTGTTTTTATAGATGATTCTACCATGTTAAAAAACATAACATGAAGCATAAAGCCATACTCACCATTAGGAACAACAGAAACTCCGAGCATTAATGTCAGTTACTTTGACCAAATATATATATATATTAATTACTTGGGTTTTTCACTGCAAACTGATCATTTATTAGTATAATTTTCTGTTATTTTCTGTTTCAATGTAAAGCCCAAAGTACATGTATCAAAACCTTCTCGACCAAGCAAGAAATATGAATAAAATGTAATCTGGTGGGGTGATGTTGAATCCTGTATTTACTCTTATTGTCAACATATTGATTCTAATCTATAATCAGCCATATATGGTAATTCAGTTGTAGGGACTAAAAGAAGGCATGAGCTACCAAACCCAGGACACCACAGACAAAACCCTTTGAATAATCAAATATATTGTACAAAATGAATTACTGACACGTAATGATTCCACCTATAAGAATGCTAAAGGCAGAGAAAGAAAATAAATGTGTAGTTGTTTTTATTGTTCTCCATTTGAAATCCACATGTTTACAATAGCGCACAGAATGGAATACTGTCAAGGATGAATAAATTCACAAAAGATCACAAAACTAGATTAAACAGTTAACAAATATCAAGCTGCTGGAAACTTGCATTTGCCACGAAGATACATTCAGCAGAATATTAATGCAAAAAGACATTTCATGGTGAATAAGCCCTACTAGTGTTAACAGAAGCCACAATATTACACTCCACAGCTCATATTAAGTTACCTTGTGCTCTTTTCTAACATACGCACGCATCTTTAAATTGACGCACAAACACACACAATCGTCGTGTCGTTCCATTATACGTCCATGGGCACGGGACACATGGAGAGACACACCAAATTGAATGCGTAGAAGCAGATCTGTGTGAGGACAACACAGTCTCCTCGGTTGGAGTAGAAGGAGGTGGGCTTGATGTAGGCCCAGTCAAAGTTCTGCAGGTTCAGTGACCTCTGGCAGTGCTGGTCGCTGAGGACGACCAGGGCCCGCACGAACGAGTATTTGGCCGAGCAGCTGACGGCCGTCACCCTACGCACCTTGTCAAAGTGCAGCAGGAAGCAAGGGTCGTCCTGGAGCCACAGAGACACAGAAAGAGATAGCATTAGGCCTACTTCTAAAAAAAATTACAAAAAATGTAAAAGTTATTACCGTAAATCAGAGCCGACACATTGCTGTTAAGTTCTGTGAAAGAACACAGATCACGCAGTTCAAATTGATTCAAATCTGACAATAAACCTTGGAGGTGATGCCGGATGTATGACAGCAAATGGCACAAATAAACCAGGAATAACCTTGTTGATAAAAACAAGCATCTCAATCATTTACCCGCATCCGGAAAACGCTGATGTTTGAAAGATGAAATGTGGTTGAAAGCTGCACATAAAGCTACATCTTGAGTGAAGCTTATGTCAACCCCAGATTTACATTATTATCAAATCATAATTGAGGTTGTGCACAACAGTACAGGTAAAGATTTATTTATCTGTTTTACATATTTTGTTTTGTATTTAGGATCCCAAAGACAGATATTTCCTTTTTGGGTCCACATGCAGTAGCACGTAGCACTGAAACGATGATTACATGAATTACAATGTGAAATTATAATTTGAGATGAATTACATTTGTTCAAAGCTTTCATAAGTATAAAGAGTAAAAGTGTGATTATTTATGAGAACACACAGTTTGATATATTATACGTGCCAATCATTCTTTCTATGGAAAATAGGAACTCATGCAATAATAAGCAAAGAGAATAGCAATAACAAATTGGGTTAATTACCACATCAGGGTCCCGTCCATCAACAAGAGTCAGGTCTTGCAGAGGCCAGACCTCCGTCCTCCTGTAGCACTCCTGGATGCTGGAGCGTTTGGTGTGAGATTTCTTGGATCCAGACTTGATGGACGGCTGAGATGTCTGACATCGCACGATACATAACTGCACCACTTTGTTTTTTAAAACTGCGGAAAAAGGAGAAAAAAATATATATACATAGATATATAATGTTTGCATATAAATACTACAGGCCCACTGGCAGCACCAGACGTTTCATCTGCAGTAAAAGTGAAACCTCTTTCCGGGCCTCATAGCATTTAATACTGTACAAAGGAAAGGTTGAGCACATTTCCCTACATATTCTCTACAGCCACGGTAATATTATGTGCCTGTAAATTAAAAATCCAATGATCATCTTTAACCCCTTAAAACTGCTCTCAAATGACCCAATCCAACATTTTTTTAAAAGCTGTTTACCTGAGACACAGATGAAACTTCTCCCCTCGGTCTCCTCGTCGATCTCAATAAACTCCACCAGTCTCTGTTTTTCAGGTCGGAATAAAACTCTTTGCATCTCCTCCCTCAGAAGAGACGACATCACTGGAGAGCGGACGAAGAAGAATCGAGATCAGATGATGCGGTGGAAGGGTGGAAGCTTTAAGAAAAAAGAAAAAACAAATCAGAAGCAGTAAGGCAACAAAAGAGTGACAAGAAATGAGAAAATCCAAGGGAGGAATAAAAAAAGAGAAATCGCAAACACTGAAAGATGGCAGTGGTGGGCGAGGAAGGTGGTGGGGATGTTTCCTCTGGTCAGACCGCGTGAGAAGTATGTGGTTATGAAATGAGCTCTTACTCCGCCACACACACACACACACACACACACACACACACACACACACACACACACACACACACACACACACACACACACACACACACACACACACACACGCACGCACTCCACTCTGAGACTGTCAACTTCTGATGATCTATGTTCATCTTTCATTAAAGTACTGCCTTTAATACCAACGTGCAGGGATCAGGCAGAAAGGGAGCGATTAAAGGCCAATCTCTTTATCATGGTGCCCTTTTATTGCTTCAATTAAGATCCATTATACCAATGCCAATTTCAGGTTTCCTGTAAAATATGGATTCCACTCTTGGATATTTGTATTTACTTCAGCGTCGAAGTTGTGTGTCTCACCCTGAAGCGCAGATATACAAGGAGTCTGCCCTATGGTTTTAAGTGGTTTCCTCACAACCCACTGATTTTTCTTTCCGTGGTCTCTCTGTCTCCACTCACTCACATATACAGTAGATGGTGATGTATGTACATATATATATATATATATATACATATATGTGTGTGTGTGTGTGTGTCTGTGTGTGTGTGCGTGTGTGTGGCAGGATGCCCGATAGTCGTCTGTGATTAAACGGTTGTTGTGTGGGAAAAGGATGTCCCACAGCACTCTGCATGGTTTCCATTACCGTGTAGTAATTCAATCTCACAGGTACGATGGGGTGAAGCACTTAAATAGAGGGATTTTACAAGCACATAAAGGATGCTATACACTTATTTAGCGAGCATGACTCCACGAGACAATTTGCCTGATGTACTGATAAACATGACATAACATTACGCTTTTTTCCCTTCTGTCAAAACAGCATGGGAGGACGTTTTTCCATGAAAAAAAAACAGTCCCGGGGTGAACCGGACCAAAGCTGTGATTTGATTTGATTTGTTAGCAGGAAAGAGTGTGGCTCCATTGGATTTGTCACGTTTTTGTTTTTTTCGGACAACTAAGTGCTGTATTGTTATTGTTGTTGTTGTTGTTGTTGATGATGGTTTCTGCGGGTGTTCCCTTGACAGGCTCTCTGCCTCTGAGATGGAAAGATGAGCGCAGGGGCAGGAAGTATGGAGGACAGGAAACATACAAGTGTTGAATCTCATGAATAACACATGGGGTTTTATTGTACTTATACTTATCATGAACTTCAAACGTCAATTGAAAGGGTTTGTAATTGTACAATAATATGGGAGGTAAACCCAGGGAGTGGCTTTTTGTAATGTATATGATGGATAGCACAATAATTGAGGCTGTGGGGTTTTTCCATTGGAATTAAATGGAAACACTTTCAATGCGTCTAAATCTGTATTTGTAAGAAAGTATTTATCACGAAGCATTCCCATTATCCCTGGCTTATGTTGGGACATGCAGTATGGAAGATACAAACGTATAGCAATATATGTTAATAGTGTTACCTGTGGCTCTATGGGAGGAGTCTGGAAAAAGGGGGGCGCGAGGACTAAGAGGAGGTGTGTTCAAGGTTTAGGAGTAAAGTCAAAAGGACCCAACAGCGAGGATGAGGAGCAGATCCGCGTGAAGCACTGGTGGGATGGGATGAAGCGACCGAAGCATGGGGAAGGAGGAAAAGAAGAAGAAGCTGCTGGGAAAAAAAGAAGAGGCTATGAAGTATTAAAAAGGAAGCAGGAAAGGAGGGAAGACATGAAGGATGCGCGGAGGAATAAGACAATATAACCGGGAAAATGGAATGAAAGGTGAATGTGGAAAAAAAAAAAGATCAGGTTGTGGAGATGAATTAAGGAATGAATAACATAGATTTATGCAGGAAGGGCTGCTGAGCCAAGGAAAGGTGAGAAGATGATATATAAAGGAGAAGGAAGGGGGGGGGGATAAGGACTAATCCGAGAAAAGAATAACCCTAAAAGAGCTGAAAATGATGACTGAGAAAAAGAGGAAAAGAGCAGGGGCAGCTCGAGTTCACAGAGAGAAGATCGTTGGAAAAAAAAGAGAAAGAAAAATTGTGAGAAGGGTCAGAGGTTGAATGAGAGCATGCAGGAGGAGAGAATTAATGAGGCTGGCACTACACTGAGGAAGATAGAAGAGAGCTAATGAAAACACTTTTTGTTCAATGCACAAGCCTAAAGCTGGAATTTAGAAAAAAAAGTGTGTGAACGCTGTTTTCATAAAATAGATTCTGGATGATAAAGTTTGCAATTTTTGTGATACTATTGTAATATTATGAATGTCATTTGATATTTAAAAAAAAGATGGATTAAAGTTTGCTTCGTATAATTGTTGCAGACATTTTACCTGAACTGTTTTTCATTCTGGCCTTTTGCATTTGAAACACTTTTAGTATTTAAGGTTTTGGTCTTTGAGTTACACGGATGTTTTGATGCATTGTTTATAACTAATCTATCACTTTTTCCTGTACCGATGTGAGGGTCCCGCGACATAGGATGTCGTAGCTGTACATATTATAATGCCCTCTGAGGCCAATTTGTGATTTGTGATATACAAAATAAATTAAATTGAATTGAATAACACCAAATAGCTTGCTTGCACTGTGTTACAACAGGCCAAATGGAGTATAAGCGCTGCCGGGTCTTTGTGGTAATCAGCTGCTCTTTGGATTTCAGGTGTACTGGGCTTTTTTCATCATGTGAAGGGCTCATTGGGTGAAATATGGTCTCAAAATATAAATTGCAAGTCCTCTTCAAAAAACAATCCAAAGCACACTGTAGGGTTTTTGCAAAAATGAAAATGTCTTTATCCTACAAATGTATTTTAATTAAATCCCCTCAACTTATAGGTGTTGATGTTCTTTTATTATATAAAACTTATATAACTTATATAACTTATTATATAAGTAAACAAAACAGGGAGTTGATCAGGGAGGTGACCTGTGCTCCAGTGTTTCTGTGTTAAAAAACAAGGGTGGGCAGTTTATGGTCACTAAAAGATGATCAAATGATCTAATTCGAGGAGCCATTTCTGGACGCAAAATTAGTCCCACAGGAAAACAGGCGTATACAAATAAAAAAGCACTATCATGATGTTTCAACATGCCAAAACATTTAGCCTTGCCTTGGAGTGAAGATGGTTGTGAAAAAGCCTAGAACAATATATATAATTTATATATTACTCTTTATAAATAGGAGCAAAGGACTCCAAATGCATATCCCACCTTTCTTCAACCAAAAGCTAAAATACTTCATTTATTCAGGAAAAAGATCCTGAACCCAATTGGATGTTTATTGCTCCTGAGGAACATGGTGGCACCTCGTATGGTGGCCTATGCCATCAGTGTATGACTGTGTGAATGCTGACTTGTGCTGTAAAACGCTTTGAGTGGTCGCTAAGAGATTTTATCACTGCTGAGAAAATGACAATTTCCCCTCTCTGGGGATAAACATGGGGTCCGGAAATATTTGCCAGAGGGGGGTCTAAGGCTTAATATAGCAGGGGCCACACCTGAGCGTCAGCAGCGTGCCTCATCATGTGATGTACGAGATCACGTTCCCCTTTATATTGCCAAACTCCTGACAATGCCTTTCGTATTATCCCTGCACCTCCCTGCACGTCAACACACTTCTCTGGGTGAAGAAAAGTTGAGATTGCACACAAACAAAGGGGCTGCAGAACTGGATTTACACACACACACACATGCACACACACGCGCACACACACACGCGCACACTTTGATGGATACTTTTCCAACAGTTGTTTGTTAGAGCTGATAATGACCTCATGCATTTAGTGCTGCACTGATAGGAGGATGACACAGCCAAAACCTACTCATGCAGCGGAACTGTCATAGGAAACATGGCAATATCCAGGTCAATTAAACATAATGTCTTGGGCAACAACTAAGCTCTTGTTTTGGTATTCGTTTCAAAATCTGGATTATGATAGATCTCTTTTTAACCTTGAGGATTTGAATATGGGTAAATGTATTATAAAGCAGTTTAAACTGCGGGTTTTGATACTTAACAGTGGTGTAATCCTGACAGGAGAGCTTTGATTCCGCAACAGTGAGAGAGTATCTTGTTTATTTTCTGTATTCTCTCGTCCAGTGAACAATACAGTATGCAGCCATCACTGCACCGTTTGCAGGCCACATGACCAGACTCCTCTGTCATCTCTTTTCTCTACTGTTACCTTGATTATGAATGTTGTATTCACCCAGAAACGAGTTGTAAACTGCATTTTGACACATAATGCAGTTGCTTTTGTGTGCCATTTTATGTCATGCCAATAAAAATGTCACAATAAAAAGGACATGATCTTTCGTAAAACGAACCTCCAATCCCACTTATGCCTCAAAAATAAAAATATATAAAAAAGGTTTATGGTCAAAATGCCCAATAATCTGAATTTAGGGGGAACCTCGACACAGTACAGTTACAACGTCACGGCATGGAGAGCTTATGATTGGATGTCGATAAAAAGGGGAAACCCCATGCCATCAGGCAGGGCCATCCCCACCCTGCGCTGCACCCTACTGGTGACCGTCCAATGTCACATTCACAATCCATTCACTCTCACCCAGTGTGTGCAGCGGTGTTTAACATGCTGGTGTTCATTATGCACCGTCATGTAACTCTAAACAGGGATACATTTAAAGCATTTAAGTCTAAATATTATGCCAAGACTAATTCAAATGATATATCCGGTATAGTGTCCGTCATTCTCGATTTTAAGTGCATTCATTTGCAAGTCGCGACGCAGAATCGCTACCGTGTCCTTTTAATCTCTGTCATGTGAACAATTAGGATGAGTCGCTGGGAAAAGCCACAAAAACACGCCGAGTCATTTCCCCTCTGAAGATCACCCAGCGATCCCCTCAGCTTTGCGGCTACTGTACTTGCAAAATAGTGCGCCCTACTGACGCTATTGCGCATGACTGTACTTCGTAATATGAAGTAGGCCTCCTGTTTTTCTCCCCAACCCCGGAGTCCTCCTGGCCCCCACCGACTCGATGCAACGTTCAAGTAAGCAAAACACGGAGGCTGCCGTCGATCACACGAGAAGGTAAGGGTTTCTTAATGCACACTCAAAGCCAGCGGTGGTCGCCGATTGTGAAATAGCACGGCCGTTGTGGTTTTTTATGTAGCGTGCGGAGGCAGTCGGACTGCAGAGGAGGCTTCGGGACTGTTTCCGCACGCTCGAGGGAGAGCAAGGCCCAGTGACCCACATTCAGAGCAGCCTGTGTCTATGTGTACGCGTGGGCTAGCGCGCGCGCGTATCCCTGCCAGTGTGTGTGTAAGTGTGTGCCGTGTGTGTTTGTGTACATACATCTGCCGCGAAAATGTTTCCACCATCGCTGGTTTTAGGCATTTCTCCGCGACCGACATTCATGTTTTTCTCGGCTTTGAAGAGGATTTTTCCCCGCGCGGACGTTTAGGCTCCGTTTTCTCGTGGCGTTTGAGGAACAACAGTAACATTTGTAGAGATTATTTTGTCCTCAATGTCAGTTGTTGCGTGACAGCTTGGGGCCAGCTTTGCAATGATAGAGGCTATCATTCCTCCCGTTTATTACACAGACGCGAGGCGCTCTACCTGTCATATCTGTGTCATGCAGCGTTCGCGAGCGTAGCGGGAGAAACTGGGTCAGTAGGTGCATTCAATCTCTGGGTTAAATGGACAGTTTTCGGTAGCAAGCTTCGTTAGCCTGCTAGCTAGCTATATGGGTTGCTCTCGCGTGTATAACGAACACCTGTGGTACCAAAAGGTATATTGAAATGTATTACTTTGCATGTGTGATAGCTAATGGATGTTTTGGTCGACTGCAGTACGAGGACCGTGTCGCTAATATCAGCGTTTATTCATTGACCATGATGTACAGTGGGCAGGATCGTCCAATGAAGAAGCTCAGTCTAATGAGGCTCCACTTATTGGCCATCAGGAATACAAGACTGTAGGTCAGGACAGTGCATGGAGCCATTAAGATGGTTTAACAAAATGACTAAATCTCACCATAATCTCCCACTAAAATCAGAGCTATAAATAATCTAGCGGGGCGCTAATGTTATTCATAGATGTGACAGGTACTGTACTGTGATATCTTACAGTAAAACCCTCTTATAAGATTATTGGGTCACATATAGTGTCCGATTGGTGTTGTCTCTGCTTGATATGTTTGGGAACTTCATTGTCAGACTGTTAATTTAGACATCACATAAACAGATGTTTGATTAATTGACAGGGTTTGCTGCAATTTTTGTTTTATCTTATGTGGTATGTATGTATGTATTTAAGTTGTAGACTGTGGGTCGGTCATAACAGGCACTTTGAAGATGCCTCTTTGGGCTGTTGGAAAGTGTGATGATCATTTTTCACTTATTCTCATTAGTAATTAATGGGATCCAGCTTCTAGAGTCTGTTGATCTTCTGTGTTTTATTTCAACATAAACTGAATATCTTTGACTTTTCGGTCAGGCCCTATCTTGACCTTGAGGTTTAGGAAATTGTGACAACCATTGTTTTGTGACTAAATGATTAATGAGTAAATCAAAACAATAATTGGCAGATAAACTGACAATGAGAATAATGACCAGTAGCAGCTCTAATCGTATAGTGGTATGAATATCTGTTACGTTTTGGGTTGCTGGTCGGATACACTTTGTCAGGTGGCTAATTTCCTGTTTTATAGCAGCTACCATGTTCTGTCTTTGTGTACTCTAGAATTTGCATTCCCCCCCCCCCCCTGATATGTTTGTGAATGAGCGTGGGTTCTTTGTGTTACAGGAGCGGTGTGGCTCACTCATGAAGGTTTGTCAGTGCCTGGAAGGATAAGATCTAAAACAACTAGTTCTGCCTGCAAAGAGACATTCCAGAAAGTGAGTTGAATATAACCGTATCACCATATTTTTCATAACTGGGTCATTGTGCTTCAAACGAGTTTCTGAAGCACTCATAATGTAAGCATAATAACTGAGTTATAGCAGGGTTTCCTCGCCACGCTGGTGTTCGCTATTTGCACTTTAAAGACTTTGTGCTGCAATAACTGGAATCTCAAGACGGTCTTTGCTGCATAAAATCGGCTTCATTCGTTATTTACAAGTTAGTTTATAAGTGAGTTGTTTAGAAAGTCAGACAGTATTAATTGGAAGCAACCGTACACTTTTTCTGCAGGGTCCAATTGAACATATGCTCAATGACACATAGAAATTGGTTACAAAACCCTCAAATTAACCGACTAACCCCTATTCTGTGTTATGATTGCTCCTGCAGGTTTGGTTGGTCACCATGTCGTTCCTGTGCTCTGTTGCCCTCTCGTGACCCAATGACTTCAACGGACGTTTTGACTTTTAGAGTCACCTTTGACCCCAAACCCTTTCTACAACCCCTGAGAACAGACATAAACTGACCGCGTGCATATGCTGCATTGGGGTGAGAAGTCCTCACACAGACACACACACACACACACACACACAATTACATTTGGTCGTGCAACATGGACTACAAATATAGTTTGTTGTATATTAAGGTATAAAATAACTGCCCATAGTAAGCCAGCTATCTGAACCCCATGGGAATGCTGATACTTGTGATGTGTGTTGGAGAAAGACATTAAATACATTGAACATGCTTGTTTTTTTGTTTCTTTCAGAAAGGACTTTTATCAAGTTGATACAGTCATTTAAGCTCGGCCTATTTGCATAGCTGCAGTACGCTGTGTGCCAAAACAGTCAGTCGTGTTTTCAGTCCACTGAATTGCAATATGTGTAAACCATAACGGGCACCTAAGCTGATACAACACCGTTTTTTTCTGTCTCTGCAGTTTGTCTTCCAAATGCCTACCTCACGCCTAAAGAGCAAATCACTGCAGCCACAGCCCTGATCAGCAGCCACCATGACATCAAGCATCGGGTATGCCGCAACACACACACACACACCATATGTCTATGTATCATTCATGACATTCATACACACTATACATGTGTTTAGTATAAGCACGTTGTTTCAAAAACATTAAACCCATAATGGTGTCAGTGTTCATTCATGAAATGCCTCTGATTTATTAGGATAATAATAACGATAACTATAATGATGAATGAACTGAAGACCACGTTGCGGTGGGATCACACCAGCCGCAACGCTAAATCGGACCCAATGGGCCCTTCCCCCTTAGTCCCACACCCATCTTCAAAGGCCTTCATTTTGATCTCAACAACAACACCTGTAAAATTGTGTAAATGTGTCTTGTGCGGTTGTCACGCCATCACGTTGACTAAATCGGTCTACAGACAGACAGAAATAAAAACACCCGGCAAAGTACTCATTCCCAATTCTGCGGTCGGTAGGACACATTCTGCCATAATGACACATACAGACTCACAAGCTGAAAAAATAATTATGGTTATTGTTATCAGGAAGTGCCACGATAAAAAACGTAAAGATATTAAATAACTGCTCCAGATATCAGCCGTCAGTAAAAATGAAAGTATTCGTATTGACCCATATTGATTGAAATGGAGGCAAGAATACGCCCGTTTCACAAATGCACTTCTTCTTGGCAAGCACAACACATTCCCCTCTCTCTCTCTCTCCCCCCCTCTCTTACTCTCTCTCTTTTTTTTTTGTGTGACCCAAAAATAGAGCCGCTCCTGGCATGTAGGAATCCTCTCATTAACCGGCATCCGTCAGTCGCTATTATTAACAATACAGATCTGCTTTCAAGCTGCCAACAAACATGCGTACACAGGAAAAAAAACGAAGTGAGGCGGGATAAGCTGCAAATACTTTTTTCTCCTCCCGTAGGGATGATTGTAGCATCTTTGATGGGTTGATGGAAGAAGATGAGAAGGACAAAGCGAAACGGTAAGCCAGATATAAAGATGAAGATGCTGGAGTGATGATTAAACATCATATAGACCTACACTCAACCAGCATCTCAAACACATTTAAAGCATAAACCGACTTTATGGCATGCGGGACACTGCAGCCATGCACCGTCTTAACTTGAAACATTATAGGGTCACATGACAAAGAGGTTACGTTTGTCTATTTTCAGGATCAAAATCAAAACCAAAAGTCTCTTGGAAATGTTTGTCCCAAAAGAAACGTTGGCTGCATGACATTAAGAGTTCAATTTCTAACCGTGGTTTTGATTTCAGCGTGTCCCGAAACAAGTCTGAGAAGAAACGGAGAGACCAGTTCAATGTCCTCATCAAGGAACTCGGCACGATGTTGCCGGGCAATACCAGGAAGATGGACAAGTCCACCATCCTGCAGAAAAGCATTGACTTCCTGTGTAAACACAAAGGTCAGGGCACCTCCCAGGGTGGACACGTCTTGTTCTATATTTAGCTGTTCTTGTGTACTCTGTCCGTCTGTGCTTGTTTACTCTCATTACTAGAGCTTATTACGCTTTTTATGAGACGTGGGTACTGTACCTGTAAAGTGTAAATGACTCTTTCATTATTTTTTACCTTTTTAACTGTGTAGTGACTTAATGTGTTATGAATAATAATTGTGTCCTACTTTAAGGATTAGCTGCTTTACACCTCCACCCTCTACTCAGCTTCCGCTCATAATCATTAATACTGTGATTCCTTTATGATGAAATAATTAACTGCTAGGCATGTGTTACTACTTCTTGTTAATCCTAGCTCTTATCATTGCTGTGCATGGTAATTAACTCGGCTGCTACTTCACCGTTGCACTGTGTTATCGCTTGCTCTGTTTAAGTGCCTTGTTTTCACTCTGAGCCCTTTGCTATCAATGCATTCCTTTATGTCCCGTTGTGTTTTCTTCACTTGATTTATTTTCTTGAAAAACAGGATTTTTCTTCATAAAATTCCCATTTGCCTTCCGTTTCCTCCCCCAGAGATCGCAGCCCAGTCGGAGTCGAGTGAGATCAGGCAGGATTGGAAGCCTCCATTTCTTAGCAATGAGGAGTTCACCCAGCTCATGCTGGAGGTCAGACATCACACGTGTTGTACTGTAATCCTGTCCGTTAGGTTATATCCGCTGTTGTTTTACTCTCGTGGCAGTTTTTTCTCAGGCATTCTGAAAAGTGAAGCTAATGCAAAAGTGCCTTAAAGCTGCATTCTGAAAAGTGGCCTTCAGGGGGCGACTCCTCTGGTTTCAAAAAGAAGTCTGATTCTATAGAAGTCATGAGAAAATTACTCTACTTCTCACTTGATTTATTACCTCAGTGAACATTGTAAACATGAGTTTATGATCTGAGTCTGTAGTTTCAAGTCTTCTTCAGTACAGCATGATGTTCATTTAGTAAGTTATGGTCCATTTAGAGTCAAATAGACCATAAAGCTGAGTATGCTTTAGGGCGGGGCTACCTTGTAATCGACAGGTCCCTACCAGAAAGTTAATTGTAAACGTTTTGGTCGCCTAAAATTGTCTTAGTCAGCGTTTAATTGTACTTCGCTCCACCCTCTTTTGTCACCTTTGGTTGCAAAAAAAAACAAGATGGCTACGGCCAAAATGCCAAACTGTAGGCTTCAGAACGGCAGTCCATGAACTAATGGGTGACACAGGATTTTATTTCTAAAAGTGTAAACGCGGCGGTATTTGACGCATTGTTTATTTTTGCTGATCTTCAACAACAGACGAATTGATGACAGCCTTTTACTTGATCTTGTCTTGCATTGTCAGGCTCTGGATGGGTTCTTTTTAGCAATAATGACTGACGGGAACATCCTCTACGTCTCCGAGAGTGTCACCTCACTACTTGAACACTTACCGGTGAGTAACACTGGTTTTTCCTTTTACCTGCCATGTATTAGTCGTCCTCTGTATGGTAGAACAAGCTTTAAGTGGATTTCTTCTGTGTGAGTCGTTCAGATGGAACATGCTGGGATGATCTATGGGTGTTAACTGTTCTTCAGATTTCTGTGCGTGTTCTCATGTATGTGCTGTGTTCCTCAGACGGACCTGGTGGACCACAACCTGTTAAACCTCCTGCCACTTGGAGAACACTCCGAGGTGTACAAGGCTCTGTCCACGCACCCCACCGACCACGAGAACCTTAGCTCCGACTACCTGAAGAGTCAGTACCACCCCGAAGCACATTACACCTGCTGCTGGTTTCCAACATTATCCAGTGATACTGCACTGTTCTGTGTTTGATGGTTAATCGGACAATGTCAATCAGTTTAACACTGACTTACGTACTTCACTATCATCATCAATGTCTGTTTGGGCCTTAACATCCAAAGAAAATGATACAGAAATAAAATGAAACAAAGTAGAAATCCATGTAGCATCCGTTTGACTGTAGTAAATCACTGAATATATTTTGAATAAAATAAACAACTGAAGATAATGTAAAGTTTTCACAACTCTCTAACTCATTTTGTTTAGCATGAATCCTGTCCTGTCTGTAATGAAGCAACTTGGTGGATATAGAAAAATCATAATCTTCTCAGACAGGTCATTTTCTTCATTTGAACCCAAAAAGTCTGAAAAAAAGTCTGAATTTTTGACATGATTTTTAGTTTTGTCTTGATATCCTTCCAGCACCATGAAACATGAAACACATTTTGAACAATGCGTTTACTGGGAAAAAAACTATTGTCTTTTACACATATTTTTGCCTTCTGAGCTAACTGTATTATTGTTATAATTTTTTTTCCAGACAAGAACCACATGGAGTTCTGCTGCCATATGCTGCGAGGGACCATCGACCCCAAAGAACCGCCTGTCTACGAATATGTAAAGTTCATTGGCAACTTCAAGTCCCTCAATAACGGTATGACTCTTAAATAGCAGTCAGCACAGAAACATGTGTGTAAAGCCAGTTTGACTGAGGGAGTAAACAACCTCTTCAACGGCTGCTCTGTGTTGCGCAGTTCCCAACGCGGCGAGGAATGGTCTAGCAGGGGTGTTACAGCGGTCGCTACAACCCGCATTCGACGACCAGGTGTACTTCGTAGCCACTGTTCGGCTGGCCAAACCTCAGTTTATCAAGGTAGAGGCACACACACTCTGTGGCATACATACAAACATCATTCACACTGAGCCGTCAATGAATCATTTTAATCTGAAATACCTTCTCTCTGCCGTTGTTTTTATGTTCACAGGAGATGTGTACAGTAGAGGAGCCCAATGAAGAATTCACCTCGAGGCACAGTCTAGAATGGAAGTTCCTCTTCTTAGACCATAGGTAAACACACCAACGCACACATTTCAACGTGCATTGCTTTTTAAGCTGCAAGTGTATGCCGTCAGAAGGCGTGTTCGGGTGGTCGCACTCTTCCCGCGTAGGCAAAAGGTCATATGAAGCACGTCTCTTGAAGCATAACCCTTTGCATTTAGATAATATTTATTTCTTTGTGATATGTACTTTTGAGCCGCGTCATGTTTGTCCTATTTGCAGACACTTCACTGAAAGCTAAGAGCACCCAGTTAGTCGTGGTCACTTTGTCCTTTCCGATTTCATTAAGGACGCCATCTCTCCTTTTTCAGAGCTCCGCCAATCATAGGCTACCTGCCTTTCGAGGTTCTGGGAACATCAGGGTACGACTATTACCATGTGGACGACCTGGAGACACTGGCCAAGTGTCACGAGCACTGTGAGGGCTCCTGTTTAACACACGTTCATTTTGTGTTGTGAAAGCCTTCCTCTGCTCGTTAGCCTCTAACCACTCCGTCTCCCTCTCGTGTTCAGTGATGCAGTACGGTAAAGGAAAGTCCTGTTACTATCGTTTCCTGACTAAAGGTCAACAGTGGATCTGGCTTCAGACGCACTACTACATCACCTATCACCAGTGGAACTCTCGGCCCGAGTTTATTGTCTGTACGCACACAGTAGTCAGGTACTGCAGCCTCCCTGTCCCTTCATACCGACAGATTTATTTGTGCTGATCACGAGACATTTCCGTGAACGTAAACGGCTCCTCACATGCACTTATGTGATCCATTTTACTGGTGACACGGCATTTCTAAATGTTCTCATCTCTCATGCGCCTTCTTTTTTTTGGTCTAAAACGCAGCTATGCAGAGGTGAGGGCAGAAAAGCGCAGAGAGCTGGGCATTGAGGAGTCTCACCCAGAACTTACGGTGAATAAGGTGAGAAATCACATCGAGAAATGCTCTCAACTCATCTGCCTTCATCAACGCACGAGTCCAATAATTCAGGGTGTCGCAATATATTTCAAGTATGGAGGAGAAATTGTGAAAAAAAACATATTCTGGCTGAATTTGTAGATTTGTTGGTTAAGCCGGAGAAACAAAATGAAACTATTGGTAGCGTAATTTAAGTTTTCTTCGTAGACTGGCTGAAGTTCTCCAGTGGCAATGTGTTGACATACAAAATAATATATTCATCCAGCCAACATATTATTATATATGTCAAAAGGTTTACCAAAATAAAGCCCAAAAACTTGTTTCTGATGTAAACTGTCTCATACACCATAAAGCCAAATTTGCAGTCCAATAACTTCCGTCAGTGAGATGCTACTGCCCGTCAATATTTCTCACACTGTCGACAAACTGACTGCTGCTCTCTTATTAGATCTCAATCCTGTTGATCAGTGATTATTACATCAAGATGAGAACGACAGATTTCTCATAAATCATAACGTTTTTAAAGGAATTCACAAAAGAACATTAATTCAGTGATATCTTTCTATGAAAGAACTTCCTGAGTCTAATAGCTGTTACTTATGTACAAGTACAGGGCCTAGTACAGGACATGCCTCTTTGGATTGCTCGGCATCCTGTATTGCCGCTTTACACCGCTCATCCAAACAACTTCACACTCTGAGAAATACGCCCGCCAAGTGTGAAGTCGATCGGATGAACGGCTGTCGAGAAAAAAAGACGGAGAGTGTTGGCGGTGGAGCGAGCGTGAGTGTAAATGAAGAGAGAGAGAGAGCGGCGTTAGCGAGAACAAAGCAAGCACAAATAAACACACCCACACCTCCGCACAACCCTGCAGGAAGGTCCTGCTATGCCGGAATTTGAATGAATGCAGCCGAAGCGCACGCACTCCATCCCGCTCGCTGTGGCCTCTCTGCTTTGTGTGTGTGTGTGTGTGTGTGTGTGTGTGTGTGTGTGTGTGTGTGTGTGTGTGTGTGTGTGTGTGTGTGTGTGTGTGTGTGTGTGTGTGTGTGTGTGTGTGTGTGTGTGTGTGTGTGTGTGTGTGTGTGTGTGTGGGTGGGGCTCGGTCAAACAAACACACCGATAGCAGCACGCTTTGCACACAGCAGAGGAGAGAGCGCTGAGAGCAGAGGGATTACTGAAGTACATAAACACACACAGGAAAATGCTGCATATTATTGAAAGGATTGTCTGTCGAGTGTATTTTTCTTCTGCTTTTAGAGTCAGGACTCTGGCTCGGAGTCCCAGCTGAATACGTCCAGCCTGAAGGAGGCCTTGGAGCGATTTGAACGCAGCCGAACACCCTCAACCTCCTCACAGAGTTCCCACAAGTCCTCATCGCATGCCTCTGACAACACGTGCACTTGTGAGGACACACACACACACACATGTTGCATGTACATATATAGTGTTAGTCAGTCCTACCCTGACGTAATACGTTGAAGACGGGTCAGTGACGCATCAGTTGTGGAGTTTAATGGGATGGGAGGCCACGCAGTAAGATGACACGATATCCTCAGCAGAGTATGACTCGCACTCAATCAATGACTCTGTCTCTGCGACAGCCTCCAAGCTACACATGGACACGGCCACACCTCCTCCGCAGTCCCTGGCCTCCACCGTGGAGATGACGTTACAGCGTCGCTCATCCATCAGCAGCCAGGTGAGACTCGATTGGCCCAAAACACCAACACATAACACACAGTTCTTAGACTTCTTGTTTTGAAGGATGCTGATTTTTGTGACCCTGAGTAAGGCAAATAGAGATTGAATTTGATTCATAATGCAGTTTGGTTAAGCAAATGTAATTAAAATAAATTCTAACACTTCAGTTGCCATAATTCTCCTGATTACTTGTTTATTTGCAGTCTATGAGCTCTCAGACCACAGGACAGAGTGTAACTCCAGGTATGGTCACTCAACAGCAACAACAGCAGCAACAACAACAGCAACAACAACAGCAGCAGCAACCACAGCAACAACAACAGCAGCAGCAACCACAGCAACCACAGCAGCTACAGACAAACGTACAGGTGAGCACGGTGGCACTACACGCGGGTCATTTCATCTCATCACGATGCGTAGTAGAGCTGAGAGGATTAGATTCAGTGGTCCCACATTCTCAAAGGTTGGTCATTGCTATATTCTGACTAGTAGAGCTAAATGATAAATCAATAAATAGAACATAATAGTTAAACAGTAGAAGAAGGGTTATGATAAAGGCGTTACAATCCAATATATTGTTTTTTTGACTAATAAACTGCCATATGCATAAATATCTGGGTATATTTTTGTAAAATATTTTATGAAAACAGAACATTGGGATCTGCATTTGCATTGATCACAGTCCCTGTTACTTCCAACATCATAGCTCTACCTTTTTATGCAATCTGAGCCACAAATCCTTGCTTTCAACAATTCTGATTAACTATTAATTAGAAATCCATACAGTGTTTTTCAGAATCTATATAGTTATATGTATCGCTATGTTCTGAAAACCCTAATGACATAACTATTAGCTGCAGCTCCGCTCTGGACCTTTTTGTCCATTTGCCAGCGTTTCGTGATGAGCACGAGTGACACGAGCGGCCTGTTCTTTGTCTCTCCAGCCACAGCCGGTGACGGAGTTCTCGGCGCAGGTGAATGCCATGCAGCATCTGAAGGATCAGCTGGAACAGAGGACAAGGCTGATCCAAGCCAACATCCAGCGGCAGCAGGACGAGCTGAGGAACATCCAAGACCAGCTGCAGAGAGTCCAGGGGCAGGGCATACAGGTCTGTGTCGACCCACTCACAGTCACATGGTGGCCGTCTCAATCTAGAAATGTGAAATAGTGCCGCGCAGTTCATGAAATCTCTATAATAACTTTAGTTTCTTGAAAAATAATTCCGTTTGTCTTGTGTCATGCACTCGATTGATGCATTTCACTTTAAACATTTCCTTTTGAAGTGCATGACTCTTCCAAAGTCAATGAGTCGTCTTGTTCAATAATCATGGTCTCGATACTGACCGTGATTATGAGTTTTGCCATAATTGAGCTGCCATAATTCGAAATGTACCGGTAGCCTTTTTCTGCAAATAGAGGCGTCACATTTAGATTGAGTTTGCTCATCAGTCTTACTTTGCTGTGCTGTAACCTTTTACAGCAAAAGGAAACTAATTATGTATTCAAACAATAAAGCAGAGAGCTACTTCAGTTTACTGAAAGGGGTTCATTTTACTCACGGAACAGTTGCATACTTCCCCTTTTTGAAAATCAATTTCAGCTGCATTCAGGTTTCTCCCCGTGATGTTTTCGTCCAAATTTAGACAGTTGGTTATTTGAATAAAAGTAGCACGCAACCTCTCTTTTTTTAAAAGATCAGCAGATGTGGTGCGCGTTGTCTTTTCCTGTTGCGTTCCACCTGGCTGTGCCTGACCTAGATCAGAGTGAGAATCATGCATTGTGGATGGTTTTTGCTCTATTCAGAGGACACCCGCGTGTACCCTGTTAAGACAATTTACCCACATTGAATTATTCTATTCTGTTGTAATAATACGCACAGATTAGGCAAGTAAATGTACAGAAACGAGTGCATGCAGTGCAGACCTAGACACACACACACCACTGAGGCCTGATGTTTTTGGTGTTTCCATCCCGACAGATGTTGCTGCAGCAGCAAGGCGGAGCGATGACCGTGCAGCTCCCCCAGGTGGGCTCGGTCCAACAAGCCACTGCTTTGACGAGTCAGGTCCAGCAAACGACAATTAACCCCGTCCATTCAGGAGCTCAGCAGCTCACCATCCAGCAGCAGGCTCCGCCCCCCCAGCAGAACCTGCAGCAGCAGCAGACCAACGCCCTCGCACAGGTAGGAGGACACAGATATCAAACAAAGAAGTTTGTTCTTTTAATCTCGGATCAAACTCGCGGTATCTGTAACCTTTAAAGGAACAGGTCAAACATGAGTCATGTACCCAATACTTGGGGTCCTGTGAGAACACTGAGCTTGTGTGAACTTTCAGTGTTTACATCTCATTCAGAAGACAGGAAGAGCCACAGAGCACGCTGTTAGTGTTAGACTTCACAGGAAACTCTGCGACGGTGGAGTGCTGTAACACACACCATAATGTTTACCTTGGTTAGAAACGCCGTCCACACTCTGCAATTGATGTTTGTGTATCAAAAGCAAACATACTTTTTCAAGTAGTGAAGTGGCTAAAATAATGAAAGTGAACCAAAAAAGACCCTTAGTGTGTTTGCTCTGTGTTTCAAAGGAATTCATATCATGTCCCTCCCTCCTTCCCCACATTACCACTCTGCAGCCCCAGCGTCAGCCCCAGCAGCCCCCTCAGGCTCAGCCCCAGACCCAGGGCTCAGTATCTGCACCGCTGTACAACACCATGATGATCGCCCAGCCAGGGCAGCCCAACGTGCTGCAGATCAGCACCAGCCTGCCGCAGACCAACACGCAGCAAGGCACCGCAGTGGCCACCTTCACGCAGGATCGACAGATCCGGTAGGTAGACGACGACCAAACCTGAACCTCAAACTACCCCCGACTCTCACAAGTCTCTGCAGGCGTATATGTACATACAATGTCATTCACGTGTCCCTTTTCTCCATTTCACCCTCTCCAGGTTCCCAGCAGGGCAGCAGCTGGTGACCAAGCTTGTGACCGCTCCAATGGCGTGTGGAGCGGTCATGGTGCCCACCTCCATGTTCATGGGACAGGTGGTCACTGCGTACAACCCCTTTGGCGGGCAACAGGTACGAGTCACACAGCGTCTAATGGAACTGTGTCTGATACCAGAAAAAGTTGTTGTTTGAAGTTGTTTAACATTTGTCATCTCCTTGAAGCCTATAGATGACTCAAAGGACTAACAGGATCCAAAGACTTGTAGATTCCCGTGCAGTGTTGTCGTTACATTAGTTTATACAGTAGACATCCTTCTTCATTTGTCTGTCAAGTCCAAACACATCTGTAAGAGTTAGTTCCGTAGAGAATCCATTGCGAGAGATCATAAGTTGAGGTGATGCTATTTAAACCTCTCTTGAAGCAGCAAATGACCGACAATATTCCAAACAAGGTGTCCTGTACGATTCACTGATATGACTACGTCCCTTTGTTGTTCCGTGTTAACTCCTGTGTGTATTCAGCAGGGAGGGCAAACCCAGACTCTGACTCTGCAACCAGCCCAACCGCCCCAAAGTCAGCCCGACGGCCCAAGCCAGACGGCTGTAGTGGCTCAGGGCGGCCAGCAGGGGCAGCAGCAGCAACAGCAATTCCTACAGGTATCAGTAGAGGGCAGCAACTAGGAACAGACACCATGACAATATCAAGTTTTATTTTGGTTTAAGGTGTTGTTGTCTTTAAGTAATGAGTGACATGACATACTACAATGATTCAAGCTTTAAGATGTTCACTCACTTTACTTTCAGAGTGTGTGAGATAGGAAAGATGTATTTTATTTAAGAACTGCTTCAATTTGTAATGCTCCTGCACTGTATTTCTTGTCAGGGCACTCATCTTCTCCATAGCAACCAGTCTACACAGCTCATCCTGCAGGCAGCTTTCCCACTCCAACAACAGGGCACATTCACGCAGGCAACACAGCAGCAACAACAACAACAACAACAACAGCAGCAGCAGCAGCAGCAACAACAACAACAACAGCAACAGCAGCAACGACAACAACAGCAACAATCTCACCACCAGAGGCACCAGCAGCAACTGAAACCGCAGCCCCAGAAACAGCAGAAAGCTCCGTCATCGCACAGGACCGACAGCGTCAGCAGCCGACCTCAGTGAGCTGGTTCACTGAGAGAACACCGGGAACGTTAAGAGATCCCTGCATACAGCTGTTTTGGTCGCGTGACCGTCACAAACCCCCCCCCCCCCCCCCCAAAATAAAATCGTTGCCCTCCTGTCCTCTGTCTGAAGGACTGAAGGAAAGGAATCAGAGGAAAGAGGAAAGCCTGCGAGTCCACAAGGAACTCGATTGTCACCGTGGCAACAGGATGGATTAAAATCCCCCTTTCCTTCACCAGAGGAGGTGCTGTGAGGGAGCTCCGGTCTCTGGGGAAAACCGGTAACAACAGACTTTATTTTTATTATTTTTTTGAAGGTGTGTCAAAGTGGACTGACCTTGTACAGATTTACTGTATGATACAAAAAAAAACCTTGTAAATATACAATATAGCCTAACAGGAAACAGAAATGTAGTATTTTATATGATTGCATGGAAAGAATAACTGTGTAAGCTTTTATTTGTCGCTTTTGAGAAATGAATTTTTACTTTGTTCAAGTGTTTTCTGGTCAAAGATGGAGCGATGATGTGCTCTCAGTCGTCTCTCCCCCACCCCCACCCCCCACCTTCCCTAAAACAACAGTCCAGAATAAGGCTTTAAGGCTCGCTCAGTTTGCTTGGGCTGGGGTTTTCTTGTGGAAGTTGTGTTTTTGAACACTGTGTCTGAGACAAAAATGGCTCTTTTTAACTTTGTAACAAATTATGTTTGGCAAGAAACTAGATCACAGTTTAACTGAATTCCTTGCAGAGTGATCACTGTACGTCTAACGGGTTAAGTGATTCCAAGTGCCAATAACATAGTCGGTTATCTTCTCGTTTTATTTCATTTCGAGCAGACTATTCAAAGGCGTATATATATTTTCCAACAAGATATTACCCCTATTAAAGTTAACGCGTGTGTATATAGTAGGGATTATTTTTTAACAGTCAGAGAGCCCTATAAGTAACAAACAGTATATCCTCAACCTCCTGAAACTTTAGCACTTGATGTGGTGGTGTACAGTAAATCACTGTCCAGACCTTGTTGTCTGTAATCCGTGGTGTGACTCTGTGAGCTAGCGTGTTTTTTGGGAATACAATCTTTGTGTGCATGAGTGGGCATGAGAGTGTCTGCGGTTAGTGTGTGTGTGGGTGTGTGTGCGCGGGTGTGTGTGCGCGGGTGTGTGTGCGCGCGTGCGCTTTCCCCTTGTGTCTTACAATATTTGACTTGGTAAGGGTTTGAAGTCGCTGGATGGTACTTGTATTCTCAGGAATGTGGAAAGTTTTTTTTGCTTCTGCCTCAGTCTGGAACCAGACCAAGAAGGATTAGACAGTGATGCAGCGAAGACCAGGAGGAAGAAGTGTGTGAAGGGTGTGGTGACTCAATCAGATTTGACCCAGATCTCTGCGAGCCTTCCTGTTATCTTGTAAAGCGAGGGAAGGCCAAGATACCATGGAGTAGAAATATAGAAAAAAGTATTTTTTCAGCGATTCACCCAGATTGGAATAGATTCATTGGACCAGCAAACCTGCACTTCTGCTCACTGCCTCGTGGTCTTTTTGTATTATCGGTGTTTTTAATCCTTCTATCTCTTCCTAGGCCTCAGAAACCCTCATGCAGTTCAGTTCACTCGTCTCTGGTTAAAACCTGGGCTGGGCCCAAATCCATTTCAAATGACGCTGATGGAAATTGGGCTCAGCCATTCTACAGTCGTAAGCCATATCAAACAGAAACGCCTTGGATCGGAGGAAGCGTAATGGTTGGCGAATGTGTTGTTTTGTCTCAAGAGTGTAATTAAGACTGCGTGTTTGTGAATATATA
Organism: Melanostigma gelatinosum; assembly: GCF_949748355.1. Classification (NCBI taxonomy): domain Eukaryota; kingdom Metazoa; phylum Chordata; class Actinopteri; order Perciformes; family Zoarcidae; genus Melanostigma; species Melanostigma gelatinosum. Next base: position 7,866,296 of record NC_136644.1, on the reverse strand, counting down.
TATATATATATAGCGTCTCCTACTTCTCGTATCTCTCTGGGGGGGGCAGTATTGGTTTCCCCTGGCGATAGCCAATCAGTTCTTGCGTTGCAGTACAAAGAGAATAATTGTAATATTCAAGAAACTTCCTCTTCGGTGGGGCTCAGTATTCTGCAAGCCCGTGTGTGTGGGACAGCTCAACTTGAATACATGTTTGTGTGTGTGTGTGAGAGAGAGAGAGAGCGAGAGAGAGAGAGAGAGAGTATGCATGATTACTGTCACTGTAACCTGTTATATTTTCATATGGAAACAGACGTGTGACTGGAAAAAGAATGGATGTTAGGCAATGCAGAGCATTGGTCACCATTCAGGCTATAAAGAAGACGGGCAGCGTGATTGTTTTACGATGGCAGACTGCTCGACAGACACTTATCACGACAACTACTACATCAGACCGGTCTCAAGCGGTAACCCTGAGTTCTGAGAGACCTTTTTCATTTAGGTTGGCGACTGAGCGGGGACAATGCTCTTATTGACTTTGTCCACAAATGAGGAATAGAAGACAGGATTCACAGAGAGGGTCCGACTGTTTGAACCAGGTCTTCCACGCTTCACATAACAAATGTAGACCCTCTATAGACTAGTTTGTGTTTCAGGCATCACGCTGAAGGGTAATGATGAAGTGTTTAGAGTTTGTGTCACTGATACCCAGCCCAAAGAATGTAAAGGTGTTTTAAAGAGACAAATGGATGTTGTAACTGTTGATTATGGAGGACGTTTGACAGGCTTTGTGATGAAGGAAACCGAGGGGTTAAAAGAAAATCATGTTTTTCACTACAAGGATCCACGTACATGACATGCAATCTTATTTACAGGCTTTGTTTTGTAAAAGCCTCCTCAATGTTTCACCAATTACGAAATTTCTGTTTTTGCAACAATAATTTTCTAGTTGGAAAAGAAGTTTTAACTGTGCTGAAAGTCGAGGTGTAGGATATTTGAAATGGGACACCATAGACAACACAGCGACCCCCCCCACACAGATACACAGATCACCTCTCCAGTACACAGTCTGGTACTAAAGGGTCCTAGTTCTCGTATAATACTCCCATTCACACACACAAAGCGAAACACCAGTATTCAGTGTAAACCGGTGCTACGCTTACCTGTACTGTCTGTATGTATATCCCTTATTCTGCCCTCCAACTGTGCTCCTTTTATCTCGCCCAAAGTCAAATGTAATAATAATCAAAAATTTTAAGCAAAATGTTTGCTATTATAACCCCCCCCCCCCCCCCCCCCTTTCCCCTCTTGGTCAATTTGAAAATAAAAACAGTTGCAAATATTATATGTGAAACATGTCTGCTCCGAGTTTGTTGTTTGTTGGTTTGTTAAGAACTGTTGGATGGATGGCATTTACATACACAGATATTCGTGGTCCCCAGAGGATGAACCCCAATGACTTTGGTGATCCCGTTACTTTCCCTCTCCATACCCACCGTGAGGTTGACATCTTTGTATTTTCAGTGAAAGGTAACAACAACCATTGGGTGGATTTTAATGATATTTTGTAAATTCATGGTCCCCATAGGATGAATCCTAATGACTTTGGTAATCCCCTGACTTTCCCTCTTTCAGAGTCACCATGAGGTTGACATCTTTGTTCTTTTTTTTTACTGAAAGGTCTCAACAACTATTGGGTGGATTGTCATTCAGTTTTATGCAGACACTCATGTCCTGCTAATTGTAATAACTTTGGTCTTCCCTAATTGCATTCCCATCAACCCCAGCTGTTCTTGTAGCATGTTTAGTGCTAACTAACAAATGTTAGCATGCTAACATGCTAAACTAATGATCAACATGATACTGTCAAAACATCACCATGTTAGCGTCACTGTGAACAAGTTAGCATGATGATGTTAGCGTGTAGCTGAAAGCAGCCTAGTACAGCCTCAAAGCTACTTACCCATTTCACAGAATTGGGGAAAATGACAAATGAAATGGACACTTTCCAGTCAGTTCTACCCTCACGGGTACTTTCTTTATTATCACAAGTCAACCAACTGTATCAAAACTGCATGATTCTCAAAACCAGCACACAGAACCTCTCTTCTGGCTCTCAACAACAACTCTGTCACAATCAAATGCATTCAGTATTCAAAAAAAAAGAAAATCTAAAGGCACATCTCTATTGTATTTACATTGCATACATGTTTGACATAAATGAAGTAAAATGAGCACACAATCAGTTCTAAACGCCTGGCCACAGACCAAACTAAAGCTAACCCTAAATCACGTACAGCAATACACCACTGAGTCTGTTATAGGTCACAGTATTTAAAGCTACAACACACAGGTGGGAATCAGTGTTTCTCTAACTTACGGCGTTATGTGTTATTAGGAGTTATCGCTTACATGCCACCTTGCTATGGCTCATTTGTTATAATGTAAAAAGAAACTTCAGGTCTCTGATCAGAAAGTATCTTTTGTCAAGCCCTGTTAAAGCCAGTTTTGAGGTCAGCTTGCTGCCAACAACTCGGTATTTGTTCGGGACTCTTGAAGTTCATTTTAATATTTTTTTTTGTTTTGGAATAAAACACTTATTTGCTTTCTCTCAGAGAGAGACATGAGAAGAATGACTTAGGCAAGCATTAAGACCAGAAACAGGAAAACAACTAGCCAGGCTAGCACAAGTAGTAACTCTCAAGAGAAGGGGGGAAAAAAGCACCACAAATTCAGTTTAATTAAGGTTGCCAGGCAACTAGCAGACAAACCTGAGAATCACTGCACCCGGCCAAGAAATAGTCCCACCAATAACTCCCCACTAAAACCACAAATTGTCTTTTTTTAGTACGGCGTAAACTAACAAGACATAATGTATTCATTTGTGTAGTTAAGAGCTATTGGCAGACGGATATTATCACTGTTCAATCAATCAACTTTATTTATACAGCACCTTTCATACTAAATAAAATACAACACTGAATAAATTGATAATGGTAAAACATCCATCCATCCATCCAGTTTCCTCCGCTTATCCGGGGTCGGGTCGCGGTGGCAGCAGGCTGAGCCAGACTTCCCTCTCCCCCGCAACATGTTCCAGCTCATACTGGGGGATCCCGAGGCGTTCCCAGGCCAGCTGGGAGATATGATCCCTCCAGCGTGTTCTGGGTCTTCCCCGGGGTCTCCTCCCAGTTGGACGTGCCTGGAAAACCTCCAGTGGGAGGCGTCCAGCAGGCATCCTAATTAGATGCCCGAACCACCTCAGCTGACTCCTTTCGACGCGAAGGATGGTAAAATGGTAAAACAGTAAAACTTTAATAAAAATTAGAAATGAAATGTGTATAAATACGATAGGACAGAGCCAGGCTAGCTGTTTCCCCCCCCGTTTCCAGTCTTTATGCTAAGCTAAGCTAAACGCCTGTTGGCTTCACCTCCATACTTGACGCACAGATATCGTAAGGTGGCATCAATCTTCTGATCTAACTCTCTGCAAGACAGCGGCATTTTCAATTTCCCAAAAATGCGAACTGTTCCTATAAAAGGGGAGACAACCCCGACACAAAACAAAAAACAGTCCACCCATCACAGCGCCAACTGTGCTTATCTATTCCTCAGTCAAAGGTCTCTGTACTCCCCAAAGCTTCTTAAGATGCAATCTGAGGCTGAATGTAAGCCAAAACTCCTCCTGCTGCTGTTAGGAGATGTTGTATCTCATGGACGGTTAGTGCTGGAGTCTGCTCTATATAGACGTGCACCTGAAATACCTACCACAGAGATCAATAAGCCAATGGGGAGATTACATAGAGGCCAGTACTGAGAGCCCAGAGCAGGGTCGTATATACAGTATCTGTGTGTGTGTGTGTGTGTGTGTGTGTGTGTGTGTGTGTGTGTGTGTGATGCGATGCAGGAAGGCCAGCGTTGGAGAGTTAGTTTGAGTGTTGTTAGTAGATTACAGAGTGTGTTTGGCTCTTGTTGTTTGTGCGGTAAAAGGGGAGAGATGGGGGGGGGTTGTGTGTTTCATAGCTGTGTGTGTGTGTGTGTGTGTGTGTGTGTGTGTGTGTGTGTGTGTGTGTCAGACATAGTCCAGGAAGACGTCAGCAGTGTTTTGCAGTAAAGGCTGGGTGGGGGCTGTCGTGCTGCAGACTGAGCTCAGCCTCCGTGATGGCGCCCTCTGCTGCTCTGGATGACCCGGAGCTTTGCTCAGCGTCAGGTACACCTGAGGAACAACAACAACATTTGTGAGTTATTACGTTTTGATGATACAACTTTTTCCACACAAAAAAAACCCCAGTCTGATAGAGGACTGGGAAATGGAACGAGCCATATCCCAATGTCATATGTGTGGTTCGATTCCGTCTGAGGATTCTTAATACACATGCTGCTCATCTCTTGCTCCGCATGTTTCCTGTCTGCATCGCGACTGGTTTTCTCTAATAAAGACAAAAATGCCACAGAATAGTCTTCGAATCTACTCACATTCCTGGTTCTTTCTGACAGCAGCAGCTCAGTCCTCTCCACCAGTTTCCTGAATGAAGGCCTCTTCAGAGGATCGTGGTTCCAACAAGACAACATCATGTCATACCTACAGAAGTGAGACTGAGATTAGTTTCAACACGGCCCAATGTTCACTGAGGTAATAAAGCAAGTGAGAAGTAGAGTCATTTTCTCATAGACTTCTATACAATCAGACTTCTTTTTGCAACCAGAGGAGTCGCCCCCTGCTGGCCAATACAAATAACGCACCGTTTTCATCGGAGGCTGTCGCCTGAGATACACACTTACATCTCGATGGGAGCCAACTCGGGCCTGCTCATCCTGTGGCCGTCTTGAATCATCCTATAAAATGCTGAGCCCACCTGCATCCCAGGATACGGGCTGTTACCTGCAACACAGACATACCCGCACGCTTCAAATACCTTTGTGTAATTCATGTCTCATTGTTGGGCGAAAACAATACGGATACATCTTATGATGCCTGGCTTCTGGAGTTACATTTTGTATCACAATCAATATGATTTTGCACGATTCACCCCCGCTAAGTGATGTTTACTGTTTTGGGAGCATCATCAGAGCCTCAAATCAGCCCAGTCAGCTCGAAGGGACAACAATAATGGCTCAGAGATTATGAAACAGATGCAACAGCACGGCTCTTACCCAGAGAGAAGATTTCCCAGAGCAGGATGCCGTAGGACCACACGTCACTCTCGAAGGTGTAGACACAGTCGAAAATGCTCTCGGGAGACATCCACTTGACGGGCAGGCGAGCCTGCAGGAGGGAGAGCCATGATCACAGGAGCAGTATGGAACATGTTCCCTTGTTTTCATTCTTTAAAAACATACCATATCTTTTCTCGAAAAAAGGTGCAAATCCTTTAATGCTAACGATTAAAGCTGGGAAATCTTACGCGACATTTGATTAATTATCCGACCAAAAAACCCAGCCCAGTGTCACCAAATCTAGCCTCTCTCTTAAGCTACTGCTGATCAAATTATCATTATGAAAGTCAACAACGAACATGGCTGCTGTTAGCACCGGTACAGCTGAAGCGCAATGAGTGCAATGGGCAGATTGGACGGGTTTATTGAAGTCCTACGGCAGTCACAGATACCAGATATTTTTTTCATCTCTACTTTTTTGATTTGTTGATTGCATTCGGAAAGTAATTTCAACACATAAAGCAAAGATGTTAAACTGGGATCACCAATCCCTAGCTTCAATTGATTTGTGGACTGAAAGCAAAATAAACAGCAGCTACTTTCTTTCTTGTTAATAGCTTATTGTAATCTTTCAAGCAAACATTACCAGATTCTGAGGACTGGCTTATTCTGTCTTGTATAAGTGTTGACTGGACAAAACAAGCAACTGGAAATGGAGGAAGGAAGGAAGGAAGGAAGGAAGGAAGGACAAAGGGTCAATGAGAAAAAGGGACGGACAGACTCACGTTGCCCCGGAGCACATAGCTGGCGTCAGTGGTGATGTCTCGAGCCAACCCAAAGTCACAGATCTTCGCCACCCTGCCATGAGTCAGCAGAATGTTTCTGGCTGCAAGATCCCTGTGGACACACTGAACACACACACACACACAGCAGTGAGTATTGACATTGTAACAGGTTTCTGCAGTGAGTGAGTGACATGCAGCACACGTGTACCAATGAGGCGGGCGAGTTCGACTTGTTACAAACCACATAAACACAAAAGGCTTATTGGCAGCACTTTAACAGGACATATAAATGCAGTAAAACGACTGTATATAAATGGCAAATAAAAACACAATTAAATCAATGAAACAGAAAAAATATCCAAATGTTTTAGCACCGTTTCGGGGGATGGTTAGGATGGTTTTAATTCAGACTGTAGTATTTCAGATCCTGAAGGAGCTGGTTCCCTGTGTGCGCAGTGCATGATGATCTAACATGTAAATGCATCTTCGCCATGTTTAGCTCTGAATGTACGGGCACTATAAGCTGACATGTTGGCCCCAAGCCACAGCGAGAGTTACAAACCGGCAGCAGCACTTTTAAAATCTCCCCCGTAACGACTCTATAAATAAAAGAAGCGCACGGTCGGTAAAAGCCTTACGTTCTTGGAAGTAATGTACTCCATTCCCTTGGCCACCTGGTAGGAAAAGCTGAGGAGATCTTCGGCGTCCAGAGACAGGTCCTCTACATCGACTAAATAAAGACGACATTGTCAGATTTCTGCGGTCGGCGAGGCACTCAGTGTGTTGTTGAAAAGCACCATGAGAAATGTAGAGTGAGAGACTTTCTACCTGACTGGGAAGAACTTTCTTTCTCAGAGGGACGCATGGGCATATATCCTGTACCAGTCACCTCACTGCTGCACCGACACACACACACACACACACACACACACACACACACACACACACACACACACACACATTAAAGCATTAAATGGCAATCGTTTTTGCAATTGCAACCACAATTCTAATACACACACATGCACACCTCGCTGTAGGCTCCGTTTGGTTCGACACGTTGCGATAGTAACCATCACCAACTTGGGAGTTTAGGAAGGCCTCTCGCTTTCTGCGCAGGAAGTTGAGGAGGTCGCCATAGCAACAGTACTCTGTGATCACCAAAATTGGGCCTGGCAGGGTGAAAAGAGATGAAAAGAAAACCTCACTCGCTGATTTTGAGACCGCGTGACACCACAGAACAATGAAACGAGACGCACAAAACACAAAGCTCGAATGATGAGTGGAAAAAGAAGATGGTGTCGGGGGTTGATACATTTGACTGTTCCAATGCAGGGCATGTGTTCGATTTCAACGGTTTTGCGTTGAAACTTATTTGTGTCGATATTTTTAAATCATGGTTTTTCATGCCCAAGTGTAATTACCATAAAACACAATCAGTCAATAAATATATGATAAACAAGCAAAATGCTTGGCAGTTGTAGTGTCCGCAATCAAAATCCAGACCAAATTTTGCCCAAAATCTCTCGCGCGTGAACTTCCCAAGAGTGAACTAAGTGGTGAAGCTGCTCCGCTCACCTCCGACAGTGCAGGCCCCCAGCAGGTTCACGATGTTCACGTGGTTTCCGAGGTAACTGAGCACCTTCAGCTCTGACATCAGCGCCTCCTTCTCCGTAGCGTGAGCATTGGCTGGGATGACATCATCGGGACATTTATGAATCTTATGATGCCACAACACGCAGGCTGTGTCCAAAAGTACTCCCGATTTACTATATGTGTTTTCTGTCCACCATTTTATTTGAGTGTCAACGTAAAATAAATGTTATTTCCTGCAATTATATACATGCGTACCATCTAGTAGATAATTATTTATTGTCAAATTGGTTATCATGCTTTTCATAATAGTGCCTTTAAACTCCTTAGAGACTACAAAGAGCCCTGTCTTTTACTGCATCATCTTTGATTGATGATCACGTCCAGCGTCTATTTAAGTATCTGTAAATAAAAACAGCTAAATAGCTTTTCCCCGAAAGCGCAGAGGACTTAGGGGACTTTCCGGAATGAGTTGTGTCTGCAGGCATCGTCATGAGTTGCATACAGTCCCCCGGACAGCAGGGCAGATTGTATATTGTCTGAGAGGTAGAATCCAGGGTAGAAAAGTTACACCACTACTGCTTGGAAGGCTTGAATACTGTGAGACTCCATGGAAAGTACATGCGTACTTCATCCAGAAGACAATAAAGCAGGGGGGGCCACTAGTATTTACAAGGCGAGGGGCTTACATTTGTTAAAAACCAAGCTCTGCGGTTTAATATGGAATAAGGAATGGAGAGCAATGGAGTGGTTTTCGGACACAGCCTTAGAGAGAGAGCTAAAATTAGACCAACACACAAACACACACACACACACACGCACACACACACTTACGTTTGAGCATCTTAACGGCGACGGTTGTAACAGTATCTGCGGAGCAGAGTCCATACGCTGTGGCCCTCACTACCTTCCCAAAAGCCCCAGAGCCCAGAGTTTTACCTGTGGGAACACACACACACACACACACAATTCAAAACAAACTCTAATTACGCTAAGATCCCCAATATACACACGCTTTAAAGACATTTTAAAATACTCTAAATCGAATAATATCTGCGTCACCTTTTACTGTATCGTTCTGCACAGTGAAGCTCAAACATCCAAGTTAAGCGACCGTGAGAGAAAGACATGCAGTGTACAGATACACTAAACACGGGCGCTGTCATACCGAAGCGTAGCTTCTGTCGAGGAAACTCCCACTTGGAGTCATATGGCAGCTGGGTGGGGTCGATATATATGTAGTTGTTGCCGTGGATACTCTCGATGACCTTCCACTGGATTTGGAACTTTGGTTTCTGTTCAAGTGTGGAGAGATTCATGCAGTATTTATATACAGAGAAAGTGATGATACTCAACTCCATGTGCTCTTTAGCTGTCCGTCGCAAGACTGATGATCCCACCGTGAATTCACTCGTTCTCAAGGGAGTCTGACTCATGCAGTAAGAGCAGCACGCTGTGTGTATCACTTAACCACAGCGTGTCTGCACTTTTGAATGGCTGATTGGTTCATTTCAAATTCATTAGGACACATTCATATCGATTAAAAGGAAATACTTCCTCTACCAAATGCAGCAAAAATAAACTTGTGTGATCTCAGAAAGATGCCTCTAACTTAAACATAGAACAATCAAGATGGAGGCTTGAGTCATTGCTTAATGAGAGCGGGCCTTTTGCCAGAAACTACTGCAGCCATTTATTTTTCTCAACGCTGGTTGATGAACTTGAGTTCACACATCGACGTCTGAGAATTTTGAAACAGGGATTATCGGTAGATCGATTTATGTGATTTGTGAAAGACTCATGACCCCACTCGCTCTCTTATTAAATGCTATTTCTTCATTGCGCTGACGTATGATTTACTTCCTGCCTTACCTGCACGTATTTATAGAGCAGCACCACTACAATGAGGCTCAGCAAGATGCCAGTGGCCACCATGCCGGTTAGAAGAGGAGTGAAGAGTTTGTGGGGGACGATGCGCTCTGAGAGGAAAACACACACACGCCAGGAGTAATCAGAAATCACACGGAGCGCTGAAGTACACACACACACACACACACACACACACACACACACAAACACAACGCAGTCAAGCAGTCACACGGTCACATCCTCCTCCCCGGAGTCAAGACAGACAGCTGCAGCAGTGGTGTTTCGTTTGCAAGCGAGTCCGCACAATATAATCCCAGCCTGCACAGTCAGCATACACTCATCTCATTCAATCTGCACCCAGTAGCCACACAACTGGCTCAATGGGTTTGTGTGTGTGTGTGTGTCGTACCACTGATGGAGAACAGCGTGTAGGCCTCCTCCCCCTCCGTGCTCGCCACGCACTCCAGGGTATGATAGTGCGCGTGCTCCTTGCTCACGTTCAGTCGGCTCACCACCTCGCTCCGACCGAAGGTGGACTCTGTCACCATGGGGACGTCCGGAGTCTCCCATTGGGTGGCATTGGGCAGGTGGGAGCACCTGTTGAGGGGTTATGAAGTTGTTTCAGGTTACATTTTCCTCTCATGGTTTTAGCACAAGGATGAAATGATTGCAACCACGGCCACTCTCAGCTTCTGTGCTACTCATTCTGGCAATAAACCAATTCATTGTTGAGCCCATACAAGTTTTTAATGTCTTATATTGTGTTGACCAACCGTCAAAATCCGGCTGGCTTAGCTGTCTGAATACGAATGAGACTATGAGATCACATGAAGCAACTTTTTCCCATGAGCCTCTACTGTTCTCTGTTGTCTGGAACTGCCAGACAAAACAACAGAAGGTGTTGAAGATTATTGTGAGTAAAATGCTCCGAAGTCACACTGCTGTTCGGTTACAGCTTTTAATATGAGCAGCAGGGAAACCCAAGGTTTTTTATTTTACTTATATATGTAAAGGTAAATTTAAATGTATGAAAAAACATTTCTTCTTTCTACATCTTATTGTTTGGATTACAAAATCGACATGAAACTGAACTGACTATGAAATAAGAAGGACAAACAAAAAGAAAATTGAAGCGATTGAAAAATAATGTGATGCAGTTCATTTGTAAAGTCTGTTATTACATCATCCCTTTCGACATAATCTAATGAAAAGACCGAACAGCAAGATAAAACATTAAAGATGTCAAAGTTTCCCATCCAGCTCCAAACAATAAAGCAGCTGTGTATTATTAGTCTTATTCTGATGTAAGCAATTTCATAGAATAAATAAAGCGACCAAAACATTTTAGACGTACCTCGTGTGGGGCAGCTCACAGAAGTACCATCTTATCTTAGGGACTGGGTAACCGGCGGCGATGCACCGCACCTGTCCATTAACAGGGCCTTCCTGGGCGAGGATAACCGGCTTGCCTTGTAGGGGAAAAGGTGGGCAGATTGATTTAAAAAAAAGAGACGCATATATTTAGCATAGAAAACGTATAAATACTGAATGCAATGCACCAACTGTGAGAGCCACTTACTGATGACGTACACCTGGAATGAATGGTCGACAGACGCGTCCTCGTGGCTGGCCGAGAACTTGTAGATCCCGCCCTCCGAGCCGAAGACCCTCACAAGTCGGAGCTCGCTGATGAGTCTGATGAAACAAAACGCGAGTTTTCCTAATTCTGCGTGTGTGCACATGCGTGTGGCACTTGCAGTGGAACTCGCACTGCGAACTCTGCCTGTACCTGTATTTGCGGCGGTGGATGGTGATGACTTGCTCTGTGGTGTTGAGGAGCCGTTTGCCGTCGTGGGACCAGGACAGGGACCTGGGGGCGGGGTAGGCATTGAATTCCACTCGGAGGCTCAAGCTCTCCCCCTCTTTAACGTCGGCCTGGACCGGACTTGGGCTTCCTAACATGGTGATGAACCCCTGATCTAGAGGGGCATCAGAAACACACGTACTTGAAGAAAATGTCCACCTGCACACTTTACACAGTAGTCCATCTATGTGTCTACGTGTTGCAGATAAGCTGTATGCTATGCGTGTCATCTGTGTATTCCTTGTGTTTAATGCCTTGCAGATACCTACTTGTGTTTCTTCAACCTACGATTTTGGCAAATCTTTGCTTTTTTCAGAACATCATTTTCTTTTGCTGCACCTGGTCTGACAAGTGTGTCTTGCCAAACGCGTGTCCAGACTCATTTCTGACGTTGTCACTGGTATATAATATCACACTTTAAATAATAACAGCTGTTCTCCTGAGGCGTCTACATATTTGCATACTCTGCAAATTTGAGATCATAAGTTTTCCAGTCAACAGTCCTGTGAATACCGTGAAGGAAGGGCGTTGGTGGAGTTTCAGAGGAGCCCCGACAATGTTGCTTAGAATCCAGTTGGTGGCGCTGTCTGTGTCTGTATCGACACACATGCGTGCACGGAATAAACAAACACTCACCTCGGACATCCAGCTGCAGCGCTGTGGCACTGGCGCCTCTCTTGTTGTGGGCGTGGCAGCGGTAAGTGCCCGAGTCCGATTGGTTGACCGCTGTGATCAAGAGTGAGGTGGCACGTTGGTAACCGCGTGAACCGGACAGGATGTGTGAGGTGTGGGATTCATCAGGGTGCTGCAGGGCATGGGGGGGGGGGCAAAGGTCAGCAGGGGCATCGTCACACAGATCCACTGTTTTCAAGGTGGCATGCTTCAGATAGATTATTTACGACATTTATTTACAACATGGCCACCGCTGAGCCGGCGGCTCGCTGCTATCGCGGCTAACAGCGCTAATAGTGGAAACTACGGCAAAAGCGCTGACAGAGCTAGTAGTGTTAACCTGAGGGGGGGACCAGAGGGCGGATGCTACACTTCTTTGACTCCGCCTTCGCTCGGGACGGCGTGATCAGCTGTAACTACCGTGGGAAAGCAGTGCAGAGCGGAGGCTGTGAGCTAGCCAGTGGGCCACATGCACTAACGTGCACTAAAATCATTGGTGGCCGGCCCGGCTATGACAACAAAGCAAAGAGAAGCTCTGGTAGCCCCACACACAGAGGGAGAGTGATTTCATTCTCTGCTCAGGTAGACATTACTCGACCTCATCTTTACAAAACAAATAGTTGTTCATCTTAAACAGCTGGCTTAACTTTTAAAAAATCCGGAACAATAGTCAAAATGCTCTTGCCACCAACCAAACTTACTAAAAATGGAGTATTTAAAGTTATCACAATGTTTCAAATATAATTTATCGATTTAATTCAAAGCATTCTCTGCACTGTCGGGTATACTATTGTTTTCAGTGTAAATATCTCTCTGTGTCTTGGATTGGTACGGGTTAATGTGCTTTAAAGAGGGGGCAGCGAGTCAGACAGAAACACGGAAAGCTTCACATCCTGACAGTCAGTCACCCCGGACATAAAGAGGCCAAGGAGAAACCGGTCAATCCCTTCATCAAGCTCACCGCGGTTGAAGGGAAATCCCATTCGACACTGAATTCCAGGTTGACGTTGGCGGAGCTACAGGTAATCTCAAACTGTTCTCCTCTCCTCAGGATGACTGTGTCTTTCTGGGACAGCGTGATCCCTGGAGGCACCTCTGGCACTGGATTATGAGATCCAAAAACAACATTATCATGACAGATATGATTGAATGACTCATTTAAACTCACTCGTGGTTGCGTGTTGTTGAGCAGTCTGAAACGACTGTATCCGTATTCAATCGTAAAAAATACCCTTGAGGGTGTGTGACTCCAGTTCGTGGACAAACACACACTGACAACAACGCACACAAGTACAGTGTTTGCATGCGCAGACACTCATGTGCAAATAAACCTGGGATAAACCTTGAATATTATTTTTCTGGCGTCACTGTGTTTGACGAAGACTGCGGTAATTCTGTTTACACCAGACGCCGCCTTCATGCACCGTTACAAAGCTTTGTTGGGTGTGGGACTCTTATCCCTCCGCTCCTCCCTCCCTCAAGTCTCTTTTCTCACTCCCTCTCTCCAGCAGTCAGAAGGACAGTGCGCCCCGGCTCCTCCCAGCTTGCCTCTGTTGACTTCTTCCCACTGCAGACCAAACTGAAAATGCTGACGCAATGCAGAGACAAATAGAAACATGATCGGTTCCAACTGACACTTAGAAATGCTTTTATGGTACATTTGCTATTAATATTGCTGATATGAAAAGCTATAAGCCAACCCTCTTCTACCAAAACACATCTGCAATGTGGACAGTTGCTGTGACTGCCACTGATCTCTGCCAGGATGCATTATGGTCTCCTATGAAGATTTGTAGCCATGGCAGCGGCTCTGCTGGCCTGTTGGGCCGGTTCAGACTGAGGTATAGAAGGTTTTTCTTTCTCCTGGCATTGATGGTCCCCAGTAGGTGAATCCATTCTGACTTTGGTGATCAATTTAAGTGTTCACAATACATTGTTTTGCGATAAAACAACCTGCAAAACGAATGACATTCCCACTATTTACTCTGTGTTTAATTAGCAACTAGCACGCTAATCCACTCATAAAACGCCATACCTGTTTACGATCAGGTCGTTCGGGTTATCGTTGTGAGCGTGTTAGCGTGCCAACAGACTTGGTGTCTTGTTTACTTATGTAAGATAAATGATTTGTCTACAATAAACCACAAGTCCACTACAAAGAAACTACTGTTTGAGAGTTTAGTAGCGCCTTCATAGCTGAGTGGTTGCAGCACATGCCATATAACCGCCTTGGGACCCAAACCAAAAACGCCCCGAAAAATCATTCAGTTTAAATCAGCTTAACATATGATTTTCCATTTCATAACTCATATGACGACGTGTATCAGAAGAATATATTCTATTAACCGCTGTTGTCCTCACATTGTCCCGCCCTTTAGCTTTGTTGTTCCGCTGGTGACAACCTCTTTGTGTGCACTTTACTGTTTACTCTCACTGACACAAGCATTGGGAACATTTGCATTATGGTTTCCCCAGAGGCATTAGCAAAGTCAATTGCTTTGGCTTCACCTTCCACTGACTCATTGCTGGGAGGCTGCACGAGGCATAACTAAGTTCACAAACTCTGACTTCATAGATCTGCCCTCAAACACTCTTTGTTAACCCTTTTAGCTTAATTATCACCCAAATGACAGATCTAGAAAACATATGACGAACCATTAAACACTGGTATACTGAAGGATAACCCCAGCATGTCTCTCACTTACCGAGTCCTACATCCACAGTGTATTGGCTCGACGTCACTTTGACCCCAGCCAGCTGTCCCACGCACACGAAACAGCCCTCGTACTCCTTCCTCACGCTGCTGATGGTGACGCCTCGCTGGAGGTGGCTGCGGTAACGCACGCCAGGGGGCAAAGGTCGTCCATCGCAGGTCTCCAGGTCCAGGAGGGTGACCTCAGGGTCGGTCACGAGACAGGGGATGGTGCAGTTCTCCCCTGCGCGCACCAGGATGACGTCCACCATGGTGCGCTGGAAGACGTTCTGGGGGTCTGAGGAGACGAGAGGGTGATTTGCGTTGATTGACGCATCACACGCACCCGTGCGAATCACGTGCCCCCGCCCCCTCCTCCTCAAAACACGCACCTTTGACGTATACATAGATGGAGCTGTGTTCCAGCGTGCTGTTGTTGACGCACACATAGCGACCCGCGTGGTAGGCCTGTGCCGTCGCCACCTTGACGTAGGCCGCTCCGCCCTCCTCCACCTCTCCCTCCAGCCTGCGAGCTCTCTCCCTCTGCCACCTCAACCCGGACTGGGCGCTGGACGTCGTGGCATTGTTGCGGCAACGCAGCTCCAGCCTTCCCCTCTTGGGAACTACAACGTGGGGCCCGCTGGGGGAGATGACCGGCTGGCACCAAACTTCGAGACAGAGCACATAGGAGGTAATGCGGATGACGTAAAGTCGTCAGTCAGTGTCACTGATGTAGATGAATTACATGCTCTGGGAGGAGTTGCGAGAAAGAGATAGGAATCCATGAAAATGGCTTAAACAGGACAAAGCAACTAAAGATTGCCGTCATCAGCGATTAGTTCCCAGGTTATGTTGGAGATGAATCCTTTAGTTGTCCAGTCTATAAAATCCCCACCACAGTTATGTACATACGTGATGGTTAAATGGGATGTAATGATTGGCACGGAGCCCCTTGGGACAGAGTGCTATCAAACCACCACGGCTCAATTGAACAATCAATAATTATGTGCTGTCTACCCGCTGAGTAATCATGCATTAAGCTCCCTAAATCCACTCCCTTAAGTTGAGTGTAGGAAACCAACATTTCTCAGTTACCCCCCCCCCCCCCCCCCCCCCCCCAATTCCAACTTTTGTTTGTCTTTCAGATTTCCACATGATAGGCGCCATTTCAAGAACCGGATCTTCATGTGACTGTTGTGCCTTCGGGGCTGCATGGGAGATGGGCTGAGCAGTCAAGGAGGAGAAGTGGATGCAAAAAAAAGAAAACTCAAAAAATATCAATATCTGTGTTTGTGCAGGCTGCAAAGTGCACGTTTTATCGCCTGCCGCTAGATGCAGTTGGTGTTTGAGAAAGTAAAACACAAAGGTTTCAAACAGAACCTGGGGCTGTTTTATGACTAACACACAAGGCTATCATCACGTGTCAGAGCTGGGTAAATGTCAAGGTGCTGCTGGGTCTGTTTCTGGTAAAGATGTGTGTATCCAGGCTCTTCTTCGTTCCTTCTGCTGTCCGCGCAAAAGCGCACAACTTAATCCCCGTTTTATTTCGGTGGGATGAGTAATTAATCGTCCTCGAACACACCAACACAAACACACACACACACACACGCACATACACACACGCACACACACACACACGCACACACACACCTGTTGCCTACCGGGAAAGGCAGCCCAATGGCATCTCCCTCGCATGTCAACCCAACAGTATAGTTATGCAAATGATGTGATCTGGAGACGTGAGCTGACAGGTTGATCCAACTGCACCGTTAAACGCCACTTTGGGTGTGTTGAACAACGTGGAGACAGAAAATGTGTGAGCCTCAAACAGCATAATGATAGATGCTGCTTTTTTTATATATATATATTTTAACTGTTCACATCTAATTTAGTGTAATTAAGGGTGGAAAATACTTTAATTTGTGACACTAACAAAATGTAGGGCAATAATCTGGAGACAGAGCAACACTTCAGTGAAATGAAAAGACCACTGTAATACTCTAATGCAGTACATTAAAATCATTTGGTAATGACGCATAAAGGCATCGTCACTCGTGTCCTTTGGAATAAGATACAACTAAACTATAATGTATGAGGCTGTTGTAAGGTGATGCGATAAAATGAGGTCACTATAAAGTCATTATTGCGAACACAGACACGCCACGAGTCGCTAAAAGCAATATTTCAACAACATTCCACTTGTTTTCTTACCTGTTAGTGGCAGCAGAACAAAATGCGAGGCGAAAGCCAACCAGGGGCATCTCATGATTGAAGCTTTTTTTTTTCCTTTACTCTACTCCGCTTGTTTCAAGTGCAATAACGACCATCCTGCGCTTATCCATCCATCCACAGAGCAGGACCCTCCACGGCGCTGCGCGCACAAACACAACGATCCAGTGCGGCTGCGACTCCACCACCCCCCCCCCCCTCCCTCCCTCCCTCCCTCCCTCCCCCCCTCTGCGATGGAGTTCACTGGAGCTTAAAGACACAGTGCAGCGCCTCTCCTCCCCTGCTCCGGATTCCTGCCACTCCTTTCTATCCCGCTTTTGGCTGGAGATCGGCCAAAGTGATGAGTCGGGAGAAAAAAAAAAACACAACAGCACACGGATCTCTCCAAGCCATCCTCACCTTTTTATTTTTTTTTACACAGTCATTGCGAGAAAAAAAAAAAAAGAGTCAATTAAACTCTCCAGTAGGCCTAATGGAAGAGTTGGCTGTGATTTTCAATGGGATGACTGTAAATGTTTATCCCGGACGTGAATGCAGCATCATGACGGGTGACAGCCCCTTCTCACACTTCTTGATGACGGCTCTCTCACTTGGCAGGAGTTTCCCTCTACACAGAAACCCGTCCAGTTTGTGATGTGCTTCCGATGTCTCGCGTTTCCCAGCTCTAATCACCCCCCCATCCAGATTTAATCAACTATAATATCCCACTAGGAGCCAATAAACGCATCATTGCGTGGCTGTGTGTAGGCTACGACTCAGACAGACTCCCAACAATATTACATGTGTGCATCAGTCATACCCAAGTTTTGGATAGTGTTATTCTAAGGGAAAGTATAGATTTAAAAAATAATAATAATAATAAGGATACAAACACCAATACTGACGTCTTTTGTTGTTAATTATTTTTATTGTTATTAATCAAAATAGCTTTTTAGTAGCTATTCACAAATGTATTATTTGCTATAAATATGAATCCCTGAATGTCTTATACTATAACATTTGTTATGGTAACCCCTTAAATTGGTTGGGGCCTTTGCCTGGTTTGGTAATCCAGTTTTAGTCAGGAGGTACCTATACCTAAACATTGTGATAAATCATGTGGTTACAAGAGACCAACAGGGCGTGCGATTTCTCAATCCTTCTTCGTCATAATCCCAAAAAGCAACTGCATAGACCAGATAAAGATGGACGATTGGGCTGTGACAAAGAATGAATTAAGAGAAACACATTAAAGTAATTTGCCACTTAATTCACTTTATGCCTTAGGGCCGGCTCTGCATATTTAAGTGTGTGTGTGTGTGTGTTTGCATGGTTTGGTTATGTGCAGGTTTTTATCTTCTGGTCTGTGTTTCCTGTTGCTCCAGAGGAATATGTGAGAGGACACTGGGGCCGTTGTGTTTTTTTTCGAACCTCACTGTACCGCCCCGTGACATTATGCCTTTTTTTCAGCACATGATGGCAGGATGACACTAAACAAACTTAGAACAGAAGCAGAACTTTTCTTTAATTGATTTTGTTTACCTCATTAGTTTGTTTGTGCAGTATAATCATCTGGAAAATGTGACTGGTGATAAAAAAGAAGAAGAAAAAAAAGAAGCTGTGGGCGAGTCTAACTGCAAACACACCCATTCAGACTGGGGCACAGCTTTATGACTTGTGGGCAGTTTTCCTTCCTGATGTCTATGCAAAGAGGACCAACTGCCTGTTATTTTGGAACCAAAGTCCAGTTAGATCCTGTCCTTTGGGTCATTGTGATATTGCATGATTTTCCTGGGAAATTGCACCAAATAGACTTGTGGATCTTCTTGTGATGTCATGCACCCTTTCTGGGGGCCAGAAAGATCAGCCTCAGCCCGACCATGTGCTCGACAAAGATATTGTTGCAGACAGCGATGCCTCAAGGGGGTATTTCACATTTGCACCATGAAGCGTTTGGTTGTTTCTCGTTTAAAATCGGGTCGCACATCTTAAAGGACGCGCGGCCTGAGAGCTTAACCCAAATATTTGTCATGTATGGCCTTGGCCTCAGAAAAACACACACTGAAGGAATAGTTTAACAATTTGGGAAAATATGCGTATTGATGATCTGATGGAGGATTAGATGAGAAGATTACTACCACTCTTATGTTTGTGTGTTGAATAAAAGGCTACAGCGGTTAGCGTAGCTTAGCACAAAGACTGGAAACGGCTAGACAAGCGGCAAATGATCCTTTTTAACTTCAGTGTGTGTGAACAAATTCAACAAGCTCAATATGACGTGGAAATTAGAGGACTTTCGGGCGGCTGGTATGTTAACTTTGTTACCTTTGGACAGAGGCAGGCCAGCTATTTCCCCCTGTTTTCAGTCTTTGCGCTAAGCTAAGCTAACCAGCCGCCAACTTATCATCCAACACTCCAACCGAAAGTGAATGAACCCGTTTCAATGTTGAACTTTTGCTTCAGTGACAGATTGACTTCAGCAACGAATCTTCTGTTGAGTTTCCTGCACGCAGACAAAGGAAACCTGCACCTCAAGGTGTCAAAGTACAATCCACCTGTCCGCCAGCTGCCCCCTGTGAAAGGTGTCGCTGTGTTTGCTCGCGTGTGAGTCCGTCAGAATCCTCCATATGTCTGCTGTCCACCGAGTTCACATGTCATGTGAGCAGCTTATACTATGCCTTTCCCTATTACATTATTCATCATTGAGGTGAGCGTCTATGGCAGATCTTGGCTGACTCACTGTGACTCGGTGTGTGTGTGTGTGTGTGTGTGTGGACCCACAGCATGACTCACTCAGTGCTTTTAGACAGATGAGGACAGCGGTCAGAGGGCAACGGAGGTTTTTATACAAGAAAAATAGCCACTTAGATTCGATTACGTAATGATAAAACATTCCTCTCTCTCTCCTTGTTCCCTCTCTCTTATTCTCTTTCACCTTCCCCTTTCTACCCTCTCTCTCCTTTTTAGTGACGCACACACACACACGCACACACAGACACACACATCCTAACTCAATCACCTACAAATGGATCTTCACACCCTCAGGCAATCACGTACGTATACGCCTTCTTTGGCTGTTTCCACAAAACCAGGAGACGGACAGGGAAACGCACACACACACACTTGCACACAGACGTTTAAACTTAAAGAATACCTCATCTTTATCTTTTCTCAATGGCTCAGCATAAGCTTCTTTTTTTTTCTGATGCAATCCAACGCTGTTCTCTGTCTGCTGACTGGGCATTACAAACCTGATGTCTGTGTCCATTTGTCTTCCCTCTGCTTTTATACAGTCAGTGCAGAGGAGCTTTTTTTCTTTTTGACCCACTCTGTGTGGTTGTTAAGTGTCCATCCATGGTTCAATTGTGGTGTTTCACATATCAATTATGACCCGTGGAACAGATCGGACTGAGTGGTGGGTCAAAAAAATAAAAAAGATAAAGACCATTTCCTCAGAGAAACAATGTACGGCCTTAGTTTCATTGAGCCTTATAACCTTAAAGGAAGAGTTGCTTTTCTGCTGTCTGTTGGAGTTAAACGGAAGAGAGATACAACTGTCATATCTGTCTATTTTTGTAATCTGCACAAAAACAAAAGTACAATAGAATATTTTTTTTTAAAAGACAATTTTGGGGCTGGACCATTTCACGGCCAGACAAAGTAACATCCTGGAGTCTTCACTGGTTGCCTGGCAACTGCTCAGAGCCAAGAAATTGTTGCTTATTAGTGAGCTTTAGCAAGGCTGGAAGGTGGATTGTGTTACCTTTGGACAAAGCCAGGCTAGCTGTTTCCCCCCGTTTCCAGTCTTTGTGCTAAGCTAAGCTAACTGGCTGTCGCTTCATATTTACTGTACAGACCTGAGAGTGGCATCAGTCTTCTCATCTAAATCGCTGCAGAAACCAAATGAGCATGATTCCCAAAACTGTTGCTTTAAACATTATCATAAGGGGGGATTGTTCGTGCCGTGAATTGTTGTTTTGCTCAAATCTTAATTGCACATCTGTATACAAATAACAGTTTTTTCTGTCATCACATTTGTAACAATTATCTCATATTCTGAGGCCTTATCTTATGAAACAAACATTTATTTTTACGACAGATGGATCTTTGTGTTGCAAAACAAAAGAGTCTAAACTACGGTGTTAAGCTGCCGTGTTTGGCGTCACACTGTTTTGATGACCACATGTTAGATCCAAAGAGATGATATGGATTGAAAATGTGCCAGGGCACATATCTGAGTAAACTAATATCAGCACGTGTAATTACTGATAGTCCAATGATCGCCCTCTGTCTAGATAAACCTGATTAGCATCGACTAGGCTGTAAGAGGGCCTAATCCCCCGTAAGGAGAGAGGGATGGCTGCAGGGAGGGAGGGAGGGAGGGAGGGAGGGAGCAGAGAGAGAGGCGGGAGGATAGGGTGAAGGGGAAATAGAGGCAAACAGGGTGCAAGAGGAGGGAGAAGTAAAATACTGTTGTTCATTATACAGAGAGGAGTTTCTGTTATTTAGTCTACCCTCACTGACATGAATGGGGTGGACAAAATAATAGAGACACCTGTCAGTGTCACATTCTTTTAACATATTTTAACGATTTCTTTGCAAATAATAGTTGGTTTTTTTCATGACAGCGTACGTTATGGTGATGTGGTTGTAGAGTGTTATAGTGCATGCACTGTTGCTGCCTTTTGAAATCAATATATTTCCAAAACGTTGACTTTGAGCTTATGGTTCAATTCAATTTTTCAAATAACCAGATGGGTTTCGAAATGTTTTATTTTGTTGAAGATGTGTGAATGTTTCTGCAAGGATTGGAACACTAAATCCCTCCTTTTATTTGATGACATCAAAATCTCGAAGTGTAGGGACAATTGAAACCTATGGGCATGCCAATTAAAGTGACAATCTGGATAGCTGATACACTCACAGTTCCCCTGATTTCACTCAAAAATAAATTCTAAATCAACCATGACTGAAATCTTAAGGATTGCTACTTTAAGCAAATTTGAAACATTTGAGTACACAGGATGGAGGAGGGAGAGCGGGATGATTACAAAGAGAGATTGAGGTAAAACTAAATATTAAATGAGGGAGGAGAGGTGGAGAGAAAAAGGGGGAGGGACTGTGATGATGTGAAAGCAGATGGGGTAAGATACAGAGAGGAGTAAAATGAGGTCAGGGGAGACGGAGTGAATGGCTATGTGTGTGTATGTGTGTGTGTGTGCATGTGTATGTGTGTGTGTGTGTGTGTGTGTGTGTGTGTGTGTGCTGTGAACATACAGGGATCCACACAAAAGCTCAAATGTATGATGTGATGCAGTACTTATGATATGAGAAAAATCAATGTACTGTAATAAAAAATGACCACTGTGTGTGCATGTCGTGCATGCCAGCTCCTACATCCATGCATATGTGTGCACGTTTCTTTACCGATGTAATTTCAGCATCAGATTTGTGTGGATTATAATCACCACTGTGAAGAAGTGATAATAGCTTGAGTGGTGGAGAAAAAGAGAGCGACTGAGAGAATCCACAGATTTTCTTGTCTTTTACTGATAATGCAAAAGTGGCCTCCACTTAAAAGGCCATGAATGCATTAACAATCCTCTTTGCATTAACGGGGGTGAACAGAACCACAACAGCAATCTGTTTGCTGGTGATGAGCACTGCAGCTGCTGCTTGTTTTTTTTATAAACGTAGAAAAAGGGGGGATGCAGTTCGGCTCTCTCTGTGGGTGAGAGCACAATGAAACGGTTTAAACCTCGTGCAAGGTGGAATGTGTAAGGTCTTTGTGCAACCAAATGTCAGAAAAAGTCAGTATGTGGATTTCAGAGAAATTAAGCTCTTGTAAGGCATTAAATGGATTGGCTCCAAGCCACGAGACCCACTAAGCCGAGACATGCAAAGGGTGCACACTTAGGTCAGGAGAAGCAGCTCATACGTCTGGATTTGCGACCAGAGGTCACCGTGCATTCGCTCACAAGCCACACTGTATTTTCTTTTAAACTCCAGCTATATATATATGTTTTTAAGTTGACTTGCATTATTTTATGATTGGACATTTTCATTTATTATCTCTTGCTTTATTTATCGCTGTCTGTCTCTGCTTAATAGGTGTGTTACAGTAAGAGTATATCAATCATCTAATCATACACGGAGGATGTTTTCTCTTCTCCAGCAACGCCCTGCTTCAAATCTGCACAGCCATAGTTATAGAATTACAGTATATAGATTATTGTTGCTGCTCAGTAAAGCCAACAACCACAGTCTTAATGCCGGCCACTGGAGCAGGGTGGAGTGCCTTAACGTTCATTTCCTTGGTAGTCCGGCGATTAAACCCCGCCCGCAGCTTCTCACTCACAGCTGCACTTCTCCGACTTTCTGTGTTATATTTCACAATGTCATATTATTGCATATTTCTACACTTTATCGACAAAAAGTATGTGGAGACAACCGCACACATACCATTGTCTTATTTTGGTCTGGGATTGCTGTTTATAGATTGTGACAAACATATATGATGTTTTAGACAAAAGTGTTCTTCCATCTCTGCTTTGAGTCACTTTGCTGTTGTGTGTGAGTCCATGAAGAAACTGATTTTCCAATTTGAATGTGGAAGAACTGGAATGGCCGACACAGACCTCGACCCCATTCAACACATTTGGGATGAATGTGAGTGCACTCACTGCATATAGCTCGACATCAGCGCCCGCTCCCGCTCTGGTGGACATGGCCAATGAATCCACTTAGGGGCCCTGGCACAATAATGAGCCGTGGGCCCCTACTGACAGTCTGCACCACCACCAACCACGATGTCTCTGTGTGTACACTTTCACCAAGGGTTTGCACCATGTGAGCACTAAGTATACTGCTTTTTATACGACTGTTTAGTGTGTTTCATCTTTTTTTTCTTGTGAACTCTTCTTCTAAAGGTTTTGACATGTCACAGTAGGAATAGCCCAGGTCTAAATAATGAACTTAATGATGGCTGAATTCCATTTAGCAGCTTTGATTTCAGGATCCAGGTATTGATGTCTCATTGTCACTCTCGCTGGGACCCCCACCCCAATAAAAGAAGCACACAATTGATTTTGATTTCTTTATTAATGTATTGTGTGGAAAATACACATATAAGCACCACCTGTCTCCGCCGCCTGGGGGCGCTGTGTTTTCTACACCGACACGTTCACCTTAGCGGGACGGAAACAACCTCTTCCGGGTTCACACCATTCACTCGCTCTACTCGGTTGAAGATGAATCTAATGAAGGCATAATTTTTGTCCATAACCGCGTTTCCCCGTCGAAGGGATTAACTGTACGTGAATTTGTGCATTGAAAATCTTTTGTTGAATATTGTTTTTTTTGTGACGCCGCTGTTGGTTTAGCTCACAATACTCCGTGTTCGCTCAACATGTCTGCGGAGGAAGCGGACAAAACGACCACCACTGATGCTAGCGCAGGAGATGAGGAGGAGGAATGGCTGTACGGAGGTAAAGAAAAGACCATGCTGTCCGCAAACACAGCTCGTCTTGACCGAAATAGAGAGGCAGACAGAGAGAGAGAGTGTGTGTCGCTCTTTTAATTAACTGCTAACCAATAACACTGTCGGCTAGTTTGAGAAGGCAACAGTTAGCCTGTAAGCTAAGCTAGCAGCGCCTGCTTGCTTCTCCCGGCCTTTTGCAGCCGTATGATTTGAGAAAAAGTTGATTAAATATGTCTCTCTGTCACATGTTCAGGTTGTGTATTGAAAGTTGAAACGTGCTGAATACTAATGTCGGTCTCGTTTGGTTTGTGTCTATGTGTTGAACAGGAGAAGCGAATGAATGGAGCTGTTGAGCTAGTTATGGTTACAATAAGTATTATTTTTTGGTTTCAGATGAGTCTGAGAGCAAAGATGAGGACGAAGAAGCCAAACTGAATGCTGCAGTCAGGTATGTGTCATCTGTGTTCACCCATAAACACCGTGGCTTTGTGCAAGTGGTTCAAAAACTCAAAAGACACCTGTTTACATCCAGAGGGTATACACATCCAGAGGTTTGCCTTCACAGGTTTCACAAGAAATATGAACTGATGGACTGACTGTTGACTCATCATGTACAAATTACTGTTTTATACAAATCTACAACTACTTAATTTTGAAAAATAAATATTCATAACAGCACGGAAAAAATAACTAGATACAACTCTGCTTGAAAAGAAAGTGACATTTCATTTTATCTACAGTGGACCTGCTGATGCTTCAATGGAGGATGCTGCAGCGCACGCTACAGGGAATGGAGTGGCCTCTGAGGTAGGTAGCCGTGGTGTGCATGATCACAGTTACAGTATGTGGTGCAGTATTACACGCTTCTTTTCTGTTTTGTTTGTGTGCTTACTTACCTCCCTGGGCAGGTTTAGTGAAAAGAGTTAGTTAACCCTGAGATGAGGTAAACTCAGTTCAAATATATCACAGTCAAGTTACCCTCAACTCAGAATAAAACCCAAGAGTTTTCCTTCTCAGGGTTGGTCAACTCAGAGTTCACGGTTAGGCTCAGAGTTTGTGGAGCAGCATCCAGTTCTCATTGCTCTCACAGTTGTTTTCTGTCCCTCTGAGAAATGCTCATGTCTCTCCCCCTTCCCCTGCTCTGTCAGGCCACAGGCGAAGTTGAGGGTGAAGGTGAGGGCGAAGGTGCAGGCGAGGATGTTGACAGTGACAGTGATGACGACGATGACGATGTCCGCGTCACCATTGGAGACATAAAAACTGGAGCGCCACAGTACACGTAGGTGTTCAGTCAAAGTGTGACAAAGAGAACTTGCTTGTTCCTACCGAATCCTTTTTTTGTTTCTTCCTACTCATAAAGCTCTTTGTCTCTTTTTTTACATTTCAAATATAGTTCTGATGTCAAAATGAAGGGCAGTGTTTCAGATTTCTGTGTTTTTGATCGATTTTTATGAACGAAAATAAAAATACCCACAAATGAATGAAGCTTTAGATATACTGTAGGTTTGATTAAGACATTTCTTTCTCCACACTTTAATTTCTACACTGTTAACCCGTTAACATTGGTCCGTGACCAGCAGAAAGCCATCACTGTTGTTCCTCTGATTGTGCTTTATAAGCCTGTTGACATGTGGCTAAAATATTTTGTCTGAGCTACATCAAACTCTGAGGATGCTAAAGCTTTGAACTGGAAGATATATATACAGTGTATATGAGGAGACCTTGTGACAGAGTTTTATTTATTTTTGTCCTCCCAGAACTTATGGAGCGCCACCTGTCAATCTCAACATAAAGACAACAGGCTCCAGACCGTATGGACAAGGTATTGGTCTCAATTCTTGAACCACTTTCTGTTTTGACCTAAAAACAACACACCCCAGCTTATTCTTTTCTGCACTAATCTGCACTATTCAGTTCAACACACAGAGAACATGGATATTCCCCACGGAGAGTAGTAAAGAGTTTGAACTAAATGTTCATGTCCAGTTAACATGTTGTGGTGATCATTATTTTCCGTAGCCTCCAAGATGAAGGGAGTGGATCTGGATGCTCCTGGTAACATTAACGGGGTTCCAGTGCTGGAGACGGAAGTGGAGTCATTTGAAGAGAAACCCTGGAGGAAGCCAGGTAAGTGTGTGTGTGTGTGTGTGTGTGTGTTGCTGACAAAAACCCAGTAAAAATATGTACGGTAATTCTTTAGGCACCTCAGTTATGAGCTTTGGTGATGTACACATGCCCAGAGACCCGGGCCAGATGACATGTTATGCCTAGCATGTACAGTATTTCACACTGTGTGTGTGTGTGTGTGTGTGTAGGAGCGGATCTTTCAGACTACTTTAACTACGGCTTCAATGAAGACACATGGAAGGCTTATTGTGAAAAACAGAAGAGACTGCGCATGGGCCTGGAGGTCTCTACTATCAGCTCGGTGGCGAGCAAGATCACTGTGAGAGCCCAGTGCTTACTCTTCTTTCTGTCAACGCCCTCTACATTTCCCTCAAACCTCTGTTTTCTTCAGAAGCCTCTCCCTCTAATCACTTAGCTGTAATCAAAGCAGTTTCCTGTGTGGTTTAATCCGGAAACTTTACATTATAAGAAATGCTTCTCCCTGTTTATTGGAGGTCAGAGGAACATTAACAAAAGTAAACAGTTTCATTTCGAACATGTTCATCACCTCTATTTCTACAATGTTGTGAAGAGACGAAAAACAACCTCTCTACTTTGATTAACACATGAAATATATTCTCTGTCTTAGGTTCAGCAAGGCAGGACAGGGAATGACAAGGACATGATGTCCAATTTGCCTGTTCACACGTCAAAGCCAGACTTCACATCTCCGATCAGCCTGTACAAGCCCACTGTCAGTCAGCTCACCAGGTAACACTTGTGCTTGTTGACATATCTGCTAATGTTCCACTGAAAGGGTTTCCATCCACCTGTTTTATCAACATCTTCTAGTTCAGTATTAAAAAAACCTGAGTGAAAATGTAAAAAATGTTTTACGCTTGGCTGAGGTATATTGATAAAAGATAAATCACGACGAACATCAAGCAGGTGACTCGACTGTCTACTGAGGCTGGAGAGACTAAAAATGGCGGCAGATGAAAACATCTGTCTGGAGCAATGTGTGGACCATGACATATTGATTATACATACATACATTTTCATCACATTTTTCTCGTTGTTTAATCCTTAATAAGATTTGAACATTCACCCCCTGTTCAATGATCTATAGCAGCGGTTCCCAAACTTTTTAGGCCGCGCACCCCCTTCTACATCCCGACCGGGTTCGCGCACCCCCCCCCCCCCCCCCCCCCATTAATAAAAAAAAATAAAAAAAAGACGCAACAGAGCCTTTTAAGCCTTCATAGCCGCATAAGAATCGGACCAATGAGAGAACAGTTTGCTCGCGCGTGGCATTTGTTTACAAGATTTAGTCCGCTGTTAAATGTTGCAGTGTGAACACAAACCGAACAAAGGAGCAACTGCAACATTGTATCATATTAATCCCTGAATCAGAACAAAGCAAACGAACTGAAGCTGTGAAAACGCCCTGAAACACTGCAACAAAGTTTCAATAACTTTCAGTGACACAAGGCGTCACTTTTAAAGAGCAATACGGATGTGAGGACACACGCACAGGCTCAGAGGCAGATTATCACATTTAATTTACAATTAATGAGCGACTAATGTAGCCAGGATGTCTTCGGACAAAGCATCGATGCGGCGCGACACAGTGTTGTTGGACAACGGGATCATGTCCAACTTTTTTGCTTCTTTCTCCCCAATCATACATTCCACCATCTCTCTGGCAGCTGGCAAGCTCACGTCTTCGGCGATTGTGTGCGGTAGCCCCTTTCTCGCTATTCTGTAACCAGATATGAAGCCCGTAGTGCGTCATTTATAGACCAACACATGAATGAGACTCCAGTTGTTTTGGCTGTTTTGTAACTCCTCCAATTTCGATATAAAGAATGTAAGGGGCTTTTGACTTGCACTGGCATGCTTGGTGTTCAGGTGGCGACGTAAATAAGAGCTTCAGACTGTTAGCCAGAACCTCACTGCACACCACGCACTGTGGCTTTGGGGAATCTGCGTTGGCAATCCAAGTGAAGCCCAGACACACATACTTTTCATCATATTTCCTCTTTTTTTCCCAGTCTGATGCTCACTCTCGTTTCCTCTTTTTCACCTTGACTCCGCGATGGGCCGATGTGCTCCCCATTTGTCTGTGCAATCCCTTCCTCCTTCCTCCGTCTCATCTTCCTCTGACTCGATTTCTTCTCCCGGTCTCTCCCCACGCACCTCTCCGTTCCCCTCGCCTCCGATTCCTCTCTCTCTGTCCCACTCCTCTTTTATGACTGATAGCTTCAGATGTCCCACCTGACAGTTTTTAAATTAAAATTACATTTTTTTTTTATATTTAATATTATTACACCATCAGACCGCCATTACACTTTTCCTCTCGCGCACCCCCTAGAGGCAGCTCGCGCACCCCCAGGGGTGCGCGCACCCCACTTTGGGAATCCCTGATCTATAGAGACAAAACATGTTTATTTCTGTTGTAACGTTGAAGCGGTTAAATTTGATTGTGAGAGTCAAGGTAACGTGGTGCATCTTCACATAACCGAGAGATGAAATACTCGGACAGGGAAGATCGTTTTGATCCTCGACTGAGAAAAGTGAGATTTCATAATCCGGATCATTCTGATCCAGATTACAAGTTTGTAAATACCGGCCCCTGGTCACCACCAGGTTTATCAGTGTCCCATGGGCTGTATGTGTGTGTGTGATCTAATCCTCTTTACCCCTGTCCTTTGTTTCAAAATGGTAGGATCTCTCCCCCTCAGTGGCCTGGTCCGCCTCCACAGGACATGTCCTATTATACGTAAGTTAGCACGGCCTTGTCCCTGCAAGGTTTTATGGGCCTGATGGGAAATGTGTTGATGTTCAAACACGGGGGTAACCTGAACCGTTCTTTCTTCAGGGGTTGGTGATGTGCATGTGTGATAAGCTAAAAGCTATCTTTAGAGAAAGTTACCAGAATATCATCATTTTTATTAATCCAGAGCTCACTTTTCTTTCTTAAAGTATTTTCTATGTTTAGATAAAAAACATTTTTAAAGGTTCTTTGAAGCAATCCATTCCTCCTTAAAGTGAAACTTCAGTATTTCTTTTAACTTGTTTTCTCAAGTCATCATTTTATGGAGTAATTAAATGTCTTCTTATGGGTCACGGATGCATATATTAAATAGATCTGAGATGCTGAAGTGAAATCCCTGACCAAACCTAAAAAGTAAAATAAATCTAGTGTTTGGCTTTAGCTGTCACCATACGTTTGTCAAACTGTGCAGTCAGCAGAAATGATTTAGGGCCGCATTGTTTGAGGCTTTGGTGTGAATTGGGTATTTAGATTATGTGCATTGTTGATTGCATATTGTAGACGAGGCGTATGCCCAGTGCCTTGATTTTCATTTGTCATATCCTTTTCCCAGGAAGACGAGTGGTACTATAGATGTGATCGGTGGAGGGACGGCCACCATCAGCAGGGTTGAAGGGCGACGCAGACACAATCTAGAAGGCAACAATATCCAGGTACGCAGAAGCAACACGGACACTTTTTTTTTTTTTGTTCTACTAAACTGGAGTTGAAGTTGAAAGGAGCTGCGAGTGTGCGCTTGTCATCCTGTTTTCTGTTGTGCAGGTGATCGCCGAGCAGTCGGATACCGAGCCGGCTCCAGCCAAGATTCCCCCCTTCTTCCCTCCTGGACCCATACCCCCAAACATCCCCCCACCTCCTTTCCTCCCTCCACCACCCAACGTCAACACTGCACCCCCGCTCATCCCCCCACCCAGTAAGTTTATCATCATCGCCATCTTATTCTTTCTCAGCTGGTCTCTTTGTGGGATCTTAAGCAGCCATCCCATCGTACCCTGTATTTGCTCTGTTTTATTGTTTTCGATGTGTTCATCCTCGTTCTCTCTCTCTCGTAGGGTTGCCCATCACTGTTCCTCCTCCTGGTTTCCCCCCTCCACCTAGCGGCCCCCCTCCTGCTATCATCCCCACTATGGACAGGTAACTGTTGGTAGTTGTTGTTGGGTTTGTTTAAATACGCCAAATTCTCATTTTATGGGTTATTTTTGTTCGGACAATTAAGCTAAGATAGCTAATGCGCGCTAACGTCAGTTGTCACGGTAACTATTCACGTGTCCTGCAGCCTGATGCAGAGCAGTCAGACAATAGGGTCAGTGAGGCCAGGCATGGCAGAGGCAGCCTCCTGTTGTGGCTGAGCATTCGGGATCGGTAACGTTACTGGAATGGAGTTGGTCGCTCACCATCAAACTCAGCCATTTACCCGGTGATACCAATGTAATTATACTATTGGCTCGTGGGTTTTGTTGGAAGTGGGAAACAAAGCATTGTACATCTTCCGCTGAGATAAAGAAAACATTCATTTTTGGACCCGTCAACAGTTTTAAAATGATTAACTCAATCATATTTTTTTTAGGAAAATATGTACTTTTATTCGGCCCCTTACTAAACACTCTGGGGATGTATTTATTTTGAAAGTGTTCAGCTCCATAAAATGTTCTTCAGTCAATCTGACCTTTTTAAAGCAGGAATGTCATCGTTCTGTTACATGGCGAGCAGACAGTCGCAGTGACTTACAGCCAGACAGCAGCCAGCTACACAACAACCACATTAGCTCTCCTGCTAAGCTCTCCATATAATCTAACGTGAACACTTGTCCAGCGCCGTAGCTTGTTGAACAGTTCACCATACAAACATTAAACATGCACCGTTAACGTCTGTTTCCAGGCTACATAGCCAATCGATGAATTCCTTTCTTCTAGATCTGTATGTTCCATAACGTGTTGTAACATTCTCCTCCTCCCACAGTGGCCACCCTGGAGGTTATGATGGCCGCCCTGTCCCTCCCTACCCATTCCCTCAAGGTAGGAAGCTTTACATCACAACCAGGTTTTCTGACCTCAGCAGCACAACACATGTCAGAAAGTTTTTATCCGTTGTGATACGTATGAAAAATACAGACTGCATTGTGTTTTAAAACACATCAAATATGCATGCCTAGCTATTCATATCATTGGTATTTTGAAATTGGTTCATGTACGCACATCAATGTTTATCACAGACTGCTAACTGGATTTGAACACGGTCTCATTTCCAGGAAACATTTGAGCACAAAGTAATAACCGTTTTTGGGGACCCTCCTCTGAACTCTGTCAGGCGCATACCCTCCGCCCATGCCTGGAGCCGGGCCTCTCACCTGGCCCCCCATGTTGGACAACTCTAAACCCTGGGACTACTACCCCCGTCGAGAGGACAAGAGAGAGAAGGAGAGGGAGAGGCCCAGAGAGAGGACACATGAGCGGGAGAGAGAGCGGGAGCACAGCCCTTCAGCTATGAGCTACACCAGGTGAGAGGTTTACTCATAGATACTCATGAATATTCATTTATTGTGTCATTTAAAAAGCCTCGTTTCTATCAGAGTGCGGGCTTGTTTTGGTACGCGTGCAAACATAACGCAGTAAAGTGAAAGCGCCTGTTCTTTTCGACTTCCGCAGCGACGAGGAGCGGTTTCGCTACCGCGAGTACCAGGAGCGTGGTTATGGGGAGCGGCATCGTGAGCGGTCGAGCCGAGAGAAGGAGGAAAGACACAGAGAGAGACGGCACCGAGAGAAGGAGGAGGGACGCCACAAGTCCTCTCGCAGGCACGTAAACACACACACAAAACCTCTCCGATAGAAGACAGTTGGCTGAACCCCTCCCTCCAATGATTATTAATGCGTTAGAAGAAGCCACGCTCACAACCGGAACATCCCCCGGGCAGTAGAAGTCGATCCTGGATGCTATTGGAGTGTAGGCTCATGTCAGCAGGTCTGTGCGGCTCTTTATGGGATTTGGGAAAGTTTAAATTCCAGAAACCTCGTAGCATTACATGAGCAGAACACATCAGTTAGCCTTTTCTCTTGTAATTGCTTGTGGTCTAAGTGGCTGAACAGGGTTATATTGATATTCT
Source organism: Melanostigma gelatinosum (assembly GCF_949748355.1). Lineage (NCBI taxonomy): Eukaryota > Metazoa > Chordata > Actinopteri > Perciformes > Zoarcidae > Melanostigma > Melanostigma gelatinosum. The sequence goes on along the minus strand of NC_136644.1, from coordinate 7,833,958 downwards.
ATTCTCATACTATCTCTCCACCGCAATATGAGAACGCCATTTCCATGTCTTTTAGCATGACATCACATACGTAGCCATAAAGTGTAATATCTACAGCCTTTAAAAAAAAAATATATATATATGTATATAGTCTTGTTTTGAAACAAATCCGCTGGAAACATTAACTCATAGAGCTACGGTTAGCTTGGCTATATATAGCTTATATGTACATATAATCTGCCAGCTACAGGTACAACAGCAGGCTCCTCATTTTCTACTGGCTGGAATGAGAAGCTGCTTTAGTCTACCTCTCAAATTAAAAAGAGTGAGAAGGGAAAGATTAACTTTGGTATCTTTCAACTTTGACCCTATTTTACGAGCTGCAGACGACTTCCACTAAACAGGCTGTAATGTCATGTTTTCGCCACTGACAGGCTCACGATATCATCACAAAAACTGAAAGAAAAAAAAGAAGCTTTACCTTCTGCTTGATCCAATGCGGTCTGTTTGTGTCATGTGACAACATGAGAGAGAGTTGCAGAGAGGAGTTTCGGTGCTGTGTAGCTCAGTGTTGTCATCGCTGAATATTGAGCTGATTTCATGCGGATGCGACGCAATATTTATAAGTTACGCTTTCACGACAGCAGCAAAGTGGTATATTGGTCCTTTGACAAACTATCTTCCTGTTTTTCGGCTGGCCCAACCTTTGTCTCTGTTATTTTCTAACCTCTCTTGTCCATCTCCATTTCACTTCACCTTTTTGTTCTTTCATCCATTGATCTTCTTGTCTCCATGTCTCCCTCTCTCCCACCTAACCTTTTATCTCCCTTCCCCCTATCGTCTTCCCTCCCTGCCCTGTCCTCTCCCTTCTAAATCTCCCCCCTCCTCTGCCCTTTCCACACTTTTGTCCTTCTCTTTGAATTAGCAGCAGTAGCAGGCGGAGGCACGAGAGCGAGGAGGGCGACAGCCACCGGAGGCACAAACACAAGAAGAGCAAGAGGAGCAAGGAGGGCAAAGAGGTCGGCGAGGAGATCAGCGCAGACCAAGAGAACCAGGAGGCCATAGAGTAGCGATCGCCAGCCCCCACGTTGTCCTCTCCCCGTCCGTCTCTGGGTCTCCGTCGGTCCCCGCCGTGTCTCCCACCAATGAATAGATGAGAAAGAAGGAATGGGGGAAGATGAGCACAGACCAACAAAACCAGAAAGTGGCAGAGCGATCGATGCGTCCTGTCACTCCCCTCTCCATCAATCACTGTTGTCCTCCATCCTGCTGCCGTTCATCCCCACCATCACCCCGAGCGGGGAACGGCTGGAGCAGAGGAGGTCGTAAAGAAGGGTGGTCGTCATGTTTACTCCATCCATCTTTCCATCAATAGATGACACCAGACAAGGCGTCAATCTGTCTTCACCCCCCCCCCCCCCCCCCCTCTCGTTTCTCCCCGGCCCTCCTCTCAGAGCACTGCTGTAACCGTTAGGTCATGCTCAGAGATTTCATTGTATAGTCCCAATGATCAGCAGATTCAGCTCTTTTTCATTTATTTGTTCTTGTTCTGTATGAAGACATCTATAGAGCCAGTTTGTTGTTCAATTAAAAAAACACTTTTGATAACACTTCTTTTTGTGACTTTTTTTTGGGAATAAATAGTCCAATGATTCCTCAGCAAACAACTACTTGCTATGTAAAGCCATAGTGGAGTACCGTCTACCTGAGCAGAGAGGGAAGTCTGGAAAAGACCTCTAACATAACCCCACCATGAAAATGCATGATCAGCATTTCTCTTCGAATTTGACTTCAAAGGAACGTGTTTTTGATGATAACCATGCTGCTGTGAAAGGTGTATTTTCTACATGGCTTCATATGACAGGTGAAGGTCTTTCCTGTACATCAGGCAGCTGTTGTGTGTGTACTTTACGTGTGTGTCATTTCAACACATTCTTAAAGGGTCACTATTCTCTGTGGGATCAACTGTCGGAGCACTGCGGAGGTTATCAGGAGGTGAGGACAAAGTTCAAGTGAACTTCAAATCAACATTTGACGTGAAAATATTGCAATCCAGATGGTTTTGCTGTGGAGGGGGATTTGGACTTGTGACCCCAGAATTACTACAATCCTGGCTCAAATGTTATTTGATCTCGGGTCTGGAAGAGTTTTTGTCTCCTTTCCATCAAATGACATTCAGACTCAGTAGGTGTTTCATCCACAACACTTTTAGTATGAAAAGTTCATTTGTAAACAGATTAATTACTGTATTACTGTTCTGTTTTTTGTATTAAATATTTCATTGCCAGTACTATTACAAATTTACAGTTTTTTTCTTTTTTTTCTGAATTGCAAATGTAGCAGTTTCATAAGTACTCAATGTGCAACGTGAGTACTTTTGTTGTTTGCACAACCAAACAAATGTACAAAAGATGTCTGCTATGTTTGCCACGACATTCACTGACCGTGCATACTGTACAAAGACACGCTTACACCTAAATATACACACGTGAATTAAAAGTAAACCTAAAGTCTGTACAGGCGAGGTAGGAAACAAAGGAATCACGAGACTGGAGGGCCTTTATTTCTAACCGAGTATTTTAGTGGTTTTGCTCCTTTTACGACAGTAAATTATCTGAAAATGTCCTCCATCCCTAATATGTGCACACGTGCTGTGCACAACAGCCTCTACTGTTACATGTGATTGGACCAAGATTCAGTGAGTTCCCTAAACAGGTCAAAGGTCTTTTTTCCTTCACAGATATGGCGAATGTTCCAGCTTAACATACAACGTGAACTTTGAAAACAGCACGATGTTGATCGGTGAGCGCAGAAGAGCCACAATGTATCAGAGGGATGCGTTAAGAGTGGAAACCTGGATTGAAAACACTCACATTATTTCCTGTGTGTGTGTGTGTGTGTGTGTGTGTGTGTGTGTGTGTGTGTGTGTGTGTGTGTGTGTGTGTGTGTGTGTGTGTGTGTGTGTGTGTGTGTGTGTGTGTGTGTGTTTCACAGAGCAACCGTTCTACCTCAAGGAAGTGTACCTGCCGACTGACTGCTCCCACTGTCTGGTTGCATATGAAGAAGTTGTCTCTGGCAAAGATACTTTCACCAGCTTTCTGCTTTTTAGTAAGAAACTTGCTTATCGATCACAACACCCCGCATTGACCTGAATATTCGTCTTCCAATTCAACTCTGACGTCTTTATTTCCAGGCAGGAATCAGAGCGTCTCACCTGCTGTTGTGGAGACATTCAGGCAGAATGTCTCCACACGTCGCCCATAATGATAAACACGGACTACGGTGAGAATGACTAAAAGTGTTTATCTCCACACACACTGTGCCTCCACGATGCTGTGCAGAGCTGATTTGTCTCATTTTGAATGTGTATGAAAACAGAAATCTGCCCGGACAACATCTCGCCCTCAGAGGGGATCAGTGCCCTCAACTCTCTGTTGGAGGCCAAGATGGGACATCGAGTGGCAAAACTCCTGGATGCTTTTTTTGATTTGTTTGTGAACTGATTACTTTTGTCATTTTGCTGTGAGAAAGTGTGGAATTTTGTTCCCTGATTTACATCAACAATAAAAAAAAAAGTGCAACTGCATTGTTTTCTCGTTATATTTGAAGACTTTTTATTCCGAGTTTATTTCACAAATGCCCCTCAAGAAGATAAAGTGAGCGAGCAGCAACACTTGGGTCTAGAATACAATACAATTAGTAGATTAACAAGGAAACTGCACTTCCCGAGAGTCCTCAAACAGACTTTATGTCAACAGAAAAGAAAGAGGAAGATGCTCATAGCCTTATTTATTGGTAGTTTATTACTGTACATCTGCACACCTGCACGAGTCATATGTACATGTATATCTCTCTCCCTCGCACACACAAACACACTGACCACTCAAGATTATATAAAAAAAGGACTCGTTTTCTGTGCAGGGTTCAATCACAGTCTGAGATCTACGAAGAACATTTGCATCTGCACACACTGTGCACATACACACACCACAAATATCTTCATGTGGCCTTACTTCTTGATTTACATGGAATAGACCATGATCTAAAATATGGAAAAGCGACTGATGAACCAATAGGCAGCCCAGTGTAATCAAGTGAATTTGGGTCTTTAAACATGTAAACCAACACAAAGACCACATAATGGTTGGTTTTTTTACGGGGCATTTCCCATTATCATAATTCAAGTCATGTGTGATCCGCGCTGTATTCTTACCCCCTCGTGTTGTGACTTTGGAACATACCAGACAGTGAGATTTCCCAATACTACGTGTGGTTGTTAGAAGTATAACCCCCTGAGTGTGACCCATACAATCACTGGAGCTGTGTGACCTCTGGATGTTTTAAAAAATATCTATGAATCATGGAGGTGTGCCGAGTGAGAAAAGCTAAATATATGCCATCACCTCTTTTTGCTGGCAGATGGTTGTGTTTCACTAAACCGAGATGTGCTTTATGATGCGTTCTAGAACATGTCGACAGTTTTAAGAAATAGTCTTTCGGCCTTTATAGAGCAGGATTGTTAGACAGCTAGGGAACCGAACTCATGAACAACTCGTTAGCGACAAGCTTCTGGCCACCTGATGAGTCCAGGACTCTCTTTCCTTTGAGCTCCGTTTTTGGTCTCCACCAGCTCCTGAGGGAAATGTCTGCTAAACGCTCCACTAGGTTCACCAGCTCGTCGCTAACTGTGTCTTACTGCTGTTTGGTGCCGAGCCTTTTCTGTGAGGACATCATTTTTTCATTATTAATATAGAAACACTGATTACTGCTGCAGTCCACACTCCTGATTTGGGAGTGGTTTTGTTTTAGTGCAGTTATCAAGGTAACGTCAGTAATCCTGCTTCATGATACAGAACCCTGGTATTACCTAACAGCTAATAAAGAGGACCTAACACTGTTGGTCACCCCCAGACCTCTGAATGTATCTATGACAGGGGAGCTTTGTTAGAAGAAGCCTTATCCTTAACTTGAAACACTTCCACAAGTAAGCCACGGTCAGCAGATAAGGAAGAGAGGCCATGTGTGGGATTTAAGGAGTGATTGTGTGCTTTAGTGTTGACACATGACCATAAAGACAAAAAGGAAACAACCATGACATACGTTTGCAAAACAAAATAAAAAATGCAGGTCCATTTCATGAATGCACAGATAATATGCACTCATTTATAAATTACTACAAAAGTAACAAAGGTCGGTGATGGCAAAGAGATGCGTCAAATAAAAGAATCCTAAAGAGTATCTCTTCGTGTCTGATTTGTCTTTTTGTTTAGGTTTCTCTCTCTCGCTCAGAAACACACACACACAAATACAGTGAAAAACATTGATTGCCTCTTTTTCACCAAAATAGTAAACAAAACATGAGATACTAAAAAGAAAAAGGAAGAAAATAAAGGTGTCTCCTCTTAATGTGGCTTTCTTTCCAGCTTACTTGTTCTACTGCCACTGAGAAGCAGTTGCTAGGCAGCCAGATCATCACCTGGACACACACACACACACACACACACAACGTTGAAGACAAATTGTTCCATGTAAATCATGTGGCACAAAGGCCCATTCATACTACAGAGAGTACAGTCAAGAGCGTGTGATTGTCACTGGGTTAGGGGGGGTATGCACCGTGAAGTGTGCAGAGATGTGGAAGGAGGCCAGAGGAAGTCTGGTAGTTGATGAGAAAGAGTGACATTATGGAGTTGAGCTGTTCCGGCCACTCGCCCCAACATGCTCCTGTAAGACCAGTCCGTCCGCTACCGAGTCCGTTTGGATGAAAGGTTCCCTTCGGAGTTCTGGTGTTATGCTGCCTCTAGGAAAGGATCTAGAGCGCCGAACCGACCGTTACAGAAGCACCGGGGTGTACCGTATTTTGTTTGCAGGTGAAGTTGGCCGGTGAGACAGTCGGTAAGATGTGAAAGTGTTTGTGTTATCATGGTCTGACTGTGCCATGTGCTTAGGTTGAGGAACATACAAGTGACACAATTTCCAGTCGTAGCTCAGAGGACTCCATTTAGGAGTCCACTTTCCAGCTTCAGTTCCAAAATCCATAACGCTGCATGTGGCTGGTCCCCCACCCCCACCCCGACATCCCACTGGCTGGTGCTGGTTAGCAAGGCTTAACAAGTGCCCCAGCTCGCTCCGATAGGTCGCGTTTCAATGGTGAATTCACTCCAAAAACAAGGGTTGGTGGTAAACATGGGTGGTATGTGTGGGAGAACGGGTCAAAGAGAGAAGAGGGAGGATCGATGCTACCCTGTAAACGAAAACATTGGGGTATTTATTCAGGAGCTTGACCGCCATCGTGGCTCTGCGACGGAGCTGGGCAGCAGTGGGGGTCGAAGGTCAGCCGCAGTCGGGCTAGTCCGGTCTGAAGATGGGGATCTTAGGTAAGAACTCTATTAGGATTACCTGCAGGAGACGAGAGAGAAAGCTGTTGAAAACTGAGAGACGACGCACAGATTTCGCACAGATTTCCATTGATTATGGCGATGTCGAAGCTTCATTCATAATGTTGACATTTGAATTCTAAATCGACATTTCAATGCGCACTGACGAGTTCTATTCATTAAAGAAAGTTGATTTACTCTTTTTTTTTTTTTTAAAGGACACACACATATATATATATATATATATATATATATATATATATATATATATATATATATATATATATATATATATATATATATATATATATAAATAACATTAGTACTGTGTGGACAAAAACACAGGCTCCTCATTCATTCTTAATGAGACCACGACATTGGACATCTTTCCTCGTAGTATTGCAAAAGCCCCGTGCAGCATGTTGGTGTCTGACAAGCCACCAAACTCATTGATCGACGACTCAAACCAGCCATCTTTGTATTGTACCGCAACTGATACTTACGTATTCCATCATGTTGTTGGTTTCACACTTCCTTTTGCTTAGTCTCCAATGCAAACACAACTGCAAAACAGAGGTCAGATAGTTATTTAATACCGTGTCCTAACAGAGTACAGTATTATTACACACATATCCATTCATGCTCACCTTGTGGTAAAGTCTGCAGTTCTCCCACTCCAGAAGTTTCTCTAAAGATCGTCTTGTCTGGAAGGCAACAGTGATATTAGATGACAAACACAATAACCTTTTGCTGACTCCCTGTTTGATCTGGATGTACTGAGACGGGTATCTCACCCTCTTGCTGAGGCAGATGACAGGCCACAAACTGAAGCCCAACGTGCAACAGCAGCAGAGGCAGCCACACAGGAGCCACCGCACGTTCACCGGCAGAGTCTTCCTCAGGCAGCTGTTCACACGGTTGATGCTGGCTTTGAATTCCTCTGGTGCCACCTGAGCAAGTGAACACACGTGGTATAGTTTGTATATTAACATGTAATGGTCTTGTAATTGTACACTAATCTAATCTGAGGTCTGTGTTGGTGATCAGATAAACAAATGCGGCATTGTTTGTGCCAACAGAGAAAATACAACTTAATGCACTGCGGAATATTGAGCAAATTTGATGGAAAAATTAAAAAAAACTTTCATCGTATGTTGGCTGGTGGCTAGAATATAAGGTCAATCTTGTGGTGACATGTTTACCATAGTTAATATGCATTAATGAACAACAAGACACTCACCTTTCCTGTTAGTGGTGAAGGAAATTCTGACTCAAATTTGTTACTAAGCCCAAACCTGTGGTGGGGGGGGGGGGGGGGGGGGGTTGGGGGGTAAAGACAGTAGACTGTTATACATACGCAGACGTGTACTGTGTGAAGTATTGGCTGTAACAAACAAACATGCTTTACATTTCACGTCACTAAGTCCGGCAGGTATCTGGGGTAAACTATTGCTATTCCAATATGCATCAAGATCATATATATATATATATATCTATATATATATATATATATATAGATATATATATATAGATATATATATATATCCATGTACTCTAGACTTGAAATCAAACTAGAAGTGATTGTCCACGACTTCTTATGATACATTTCTCTGTTTATTGCATTACTCAGCCACGAGGAGTCTAGACAATTCAATGAAGTACCAAAACGTTGACAGGAAGTGGTGAAGGGAAACAATGGGATAACTCAACGCTATCAATTTGAGTGCACCAGCACATCTGTGTGCTCGTCCATAGCCGACTAGACTAGACAACAACTTCAGCTCCAGCAACTTTGTGTTCATATGTGTGCCTGTCTGTACGTTTATTTCAGATTAGGCTATTAATTACAGGGCAGAAGTAACGTTACCAGTTCACGGTTAAAACCTGTACCCTTTAAAATCTACTACCTGGGCTCAGTGGAGAACAATGTCCGATTCCATGTTCAAGTCCCGAAATAAGTGGAACAAAAGACGGGATAAACTATCTTAACATCAAAACAGCAATAACACCAGCAAACCAACTTGAACAATACCGCTGAACAAATCACACTACGTGGTAGAAACAGTACAGACAATGTACATAATTATAGATCAGGTCGTGTAGCTAACTGTTACTTCAGCTAAAACGAAAGCTCAATTTAATCAGCCACTCCTCGCCAGAGTTAGCTCGCTGCTAACTTAGTGGCTAGCTGACTACGCTAGGTCACCAGCTAACCTAACTAGTGGACAGTGTATCCACAAAGACCTGCTGGTGATTTAACGGTAAGCTCCTCTCTCGGTGCCCGTAAGCGTTGTCAGTCACTTACACAGTGACGTGGCCAGACCCTCGCACCACCACCGGGTCCGGAGCGTACTTGAGGAGCTGCTCCTCCGCGGCCCTGTCCTCGTCCTCCTCTTCCTCCTCCTCCTCCTCTTCGTAGATCTCGTCAAAGTCCTCCATCATCGCACGACTCGGCCTCGCGCTTCCCGGGAGAGCCACCGGGACAGACACGATGCCGACGAACAGCGAAACTTTACCGAGAAAATGGTACAAGTAGAACCGCAAAGACAACCACGAAACAATATAAACCCGTCCCGGAGACGATACAGTTCACATCGTTCAGCCAGCTCCGGAGCAAAACATCAACATCCGCCGCAGTAGCCATACGACACCGGAAATGGGACAGATTACGTTTATTCTGAATTATTATTTTTTTTATACAAAAATACAATTTACTAAAGGAAGCTTTTGTAACATGCAGAATATCGTGCTTGAGTTTCACTTAAATGGGAAAATGTGTTTGGTTTATTTGGTCCTGCACTCTAGATTGTACTTAATTAAAGCACTAAGTATATCAACAAAGTATTTATTATTATCAACAAAGTTTACCTTTTAAGTGTCAAATTATGGCTATTTTAGTGTGATATTATAGTATATATATATATATATATATATATATATATATATATATATATATATATATATATATATATATATATATATATATATATTATTTGATTATACTATTGATTGTTCAGTAAAAAGTACATTTCACTCTGAATAGTGGGTGGGAAGTATAACGTAGAACAAATTGGAAAGTATAATTAATATACCTCAAATGATCAGCAAGTACAGCACTTGAGTAAATGTATTTAGTGACGGGGAAATAAAAATAATTATTTAAAAAAAACAGAAGTTGAGCAAATTCTTCTTAAAAATACAACATGATCTTTGGAACAAGTTACATTCAAACTGTCTTTTAACCCCACATGGTATGCGTATCTGTTTTTTGCAGTCCTGACTTACATACAGCTTAGATTCTTTAATTTGCTCCGGAATTAAGTTTAATCTTTACTCAATAGGTGCCACTATTCGTCACTGCGCGTTTTATTTTGAAATGTTGGACCAGAAGTGATATTTGAAGCCTTCCGGGTAGCTTGGTTCTTCAACTAACTAACCTAAGCTAGCTAAGCGCTTACTTTTGAGAGCCGCGACTGAACACGTTAATTGATGACTGTAAACCTTTTAGCAATCCATCATGGCCTAAATCAGCCTGAGAGAACAGGAGACATCGACTCAAAGCAAAAAAGTCCGGACATGACAGTAATGCCACTTCCTGTTTAGGAAGTGTGGGGACAATTGAACCTCAGGTAAATTTTTGCCTTCGCTTCTTATCAGCGGATGTCCTGAGTTATTCTGCAAGATGATACGAACTGAGCATTTTAAAATGATTCTTCAAGTTTTCAAAGACGTGGTTCCTGTCCTCACGAGCGGGATTCTAACCGTGGTACTTTTATCGTGCGGTTTGTTCGGCATCCAAACATATTTCAACTTCACTCAGGGGGTTTTCAGTGTCGGGGCCACTGTGTTTCAGAATGGACACATCCACAGGCTGCTGACGTACCCCTTTTACCACAAAACCTCCACCCAGCTTCTCCTGAACATTACCGCCTTGGTGTTTCTCAGCGGCAGTCTGGAGAAAGGTGTTGGCACTGTGCGCTTCCTGTTCTTGTTCTTCCTGCTGTCAACCACAACGGGCTTGTTTTACAGCTTCCTGGATCTTCTACAAAGTGACAGTGGCAGCCAGTGTCACGCCGAGGGGTTGGTTCCTGTGACCCTGGCATGCGTGGCTCTGACTACCATGCACACAAAAATGACCAAAGGGTTCCTGTGTGGAGTCAGTTTCCCCGCCATGGCGCTCCCTTGGGTGCTCCTCATAATCACCACGGCCCTCGTTCCTCACAGTGTGCTCCCCTGTAACATCATCGGCATCCTGGTCGGGTGGATGTACGGGAAAGGCTGGCTGTCTCTTCTGAACATGTCAGAGGCCAGGGCAGGCGCTCTGGAGAAGATGATGCCTTTTCGGTTGTTGAGGAGCATCAGAGGAGTGAAGTTTATCCCTGCTTCCACAGAGGAGAGGAGGAAGACCCTCCTTCCACAGATCAATCCAATGACAGGGTCCTACCCGGTCCAGGCTTACGCTCCGTTGCCCAGCGTTGGCACTGCCAATAGAGCCGATGTTTACGAAGGCTGGCCGAATTCAACCAGTGCCTTGTCCGGTCCCACACCACCTCTCAATGCTCATGGACATGGCTCTGTACATAGCTTTGGACTAAGTCAAGGACATTCTTCAGATCAGAATTTTGGCCAAGGCTGCAACCACAACCATAGTGATGGTCATGGTCATGGTCATAGTCATAGTCATAGTCATGATCATAGTGATGGCCATGATCATGGTCATAGTCATAGGCATGATCATAGTGATGGCCATGATCATGGTCATAGTCATATGCATGATCATAGTGTTGGCCATGATCATGGCCATAGTCATGACCATGGTCATGGTCATAGTCATGGTTAATTATAGTCATGGTTATTTATCTGATTGCTTCACAACACTCCATACAGATGAGCCCTGTTCTGTCAATGTATTTTCCACAGTTAAACCCACGTGGGCACCTGCAGCACCTCGTGTCCTTGGACTGCGTCTTCTAAAATGCCAAATGCTCTGACTCATTAAGCTGACTTTACAGTAGGCTTCTAGCGTCTGCCTGGCTGTATATTTATAGGACATTTATATAGAACGTTTAATTGTTATGGCTGACTTTTGTCGAAACTTTTTTTTTTTAAATATACCTGTATCTTGTACAAATGTCTTCTCATTCCTAGAAAATAAACTATGGTGTGCAAAACAAAACATCTGCAGAATAAAATATCTTTTGCCTCAACATGGCGACGACTCTCAGCGAATGATGCAACACAGAAAATTAATGTCATCAAACTTTCATCATCTAGTTTGATAGATTTTAGAGTGTAAAATATTGCTATCTCTGGCTCAACCTTACACGCTCTTCTAGCACCTGCCCGATCGGCACTGCGCCCGTTTAACTCTCGCTTCCAAAATTGATGATGGAAGTAACCAACCATGAGCCGTCTCACTTCTTCCTCATCTCCGTTGAGAGTTGCACGTGTAGTACTGATTGGGTGGCGGGTGACATGTTTTTGTTGTTCCTGTGTAGCGTAATTGGCCTGATGAATGACATCATAACCTGATAAAGGATCAGTGTATAGACTTGTCCATTGCTCATACCCGATCCAGCATTTTAGGCCAATACTGGTACAACTAAATTATAGCATGTGCAGGGTAGCAGAGTCAATGTTACTTTCCATCTAACACATTGTTGATTATATGCAAACTGGACTTCAGCTCATCCAACTGCATCGAACTAGAAAAGATTCATAACAATACACTAGGTATACCTGCATATGGGCACAAAACTGACATCCTGCTGATGTCACGGTGAAGTGATGAAACTAAATATTAAATTCAGCCCACGAACAGAAATCAAAATAGCTAAAAAAAAGTGATAAGAATCACAAAAATGCACACTAACAAAGTATTTGGATTTATTTAAAGACCCCCCCAGACATGAATTAAAACATACAAATACTGTCCGTTTCTCTCACGAAAAATAAATCAAAGACCTTGTCAACAGGTCTTAAATTTACATCTCCCACGTTGAAAAATCCCCTGTGTATGTAATTAGTTTTCTGTTCATACACTATAAAAGTAAATAACACCCAAGCAGCAATCTTACAAGCATTGAAGCTCAAAATGTGGCTTGTTTTTCCTTTTGGTACAATCTTGTGTTAGAAGATGGACAAAGATACACAATACATTCTGATCAAAATCAAAGCACAGAGAGAGAAACTGTTTTAATCCTCATGTAATTGGGTTTAATTGACTCTTTTGCAAACACATATATCACAGACTCATACAACTTCATGACTCTTGAGTCCCACTGGAGAACAACGGCCACTGGGCTGCCTGCTGTACTGCTGGATGCCAGTGTACAGACCTGCATGATCATTTCAAAGAGGCACTCAGTCCTCCCAGGAGTCTCCATAGGCGTTTTTCTTCACTGTAACACCAGAGAGAGAGAAAGCAGGAAGAGTGTAGTCACTGAAGACGTCGGCTGTACTTGATTGTTAACCCCTCGACATTGTGTTTCACACATCACTGCAGGTGAAGCTTACCGTCTTGCCTGTATCTCCCTGGCTCCTTCTCGGGCGACGTTTTGAGCAGCGTCTCGGCCTTCTGAGTGAGCGTGACCTCGTAGTTCTCTCGGTTCTTGAGCCTCAGGTTCTCATAGAGGGTGGCCTTCTTCCTGGGCTCCTCGTCGTCCACTGAAGGTGGTGGGGACAGAGACAGTTATCTGGGGAACTTCACAGAAAAGTTACTTACTAGCGGTGGGACGCACATTTCATAATAGGGCAGATTTGGTCAAAAGGTAAAGCACTAGAATGAGCAGAAGGCGCAGAAGGAGCACTTTCGGCTCATTTTGTCTTTGCATGCATCATAATTGTTAGATGTTTGATTTCAGTAAGTAAAAAAAAAAATTTGAATCATATATAGTTATAAATGTATATACAAATCTCAATATCAGCATTGTTCAGTATGAGTTGAAAATATTGGATATTGGTCAACTGAAAACACCCAAAAATATATTGGGGAATTGCTCCATCTTTGCTCCACTGTTTGCCATATGAACGCTTTATAACTAGCGGAAGTTGTTGTCAATTGTAGGTTCACACCGAGGTGGGCTTTTGTGTATGTGTATGTGCACAACAGTTGGTCACCATCCCATCGTATTTGAAGGCCATACACAGTCGCTGTCTGCGGTACCTGTAGCGTTGAAGTCATCTGCTTTGCCCATTAGCACAGGTGACTCTGTGTTGTAGTCGTATTCATTATCTCTGGTGTTGGGGGGCGTCTGGCTGAGCTCGTCTGCTTGCTGGAACATGGTGTCAAATGTCAGGTTGTCTGGATCACTCATCTCTGACTGAGGACCCTTGGAACTGGGGGGGGGGGGGGCAGAAATAACTGTTAGGGCATAGTCATTGGATGAAAACAAACAAATCGGACCACAATCAAGTATGTGTGGTACTCACGGTGGTGGAGGCAGTCCTGTCCTCTGTCTGAGGGCGTCTCCCAGAGGAGAGTGCTCCAACCTCTTGAACTTCTCCTGGCACGTCTTCATGTACGACATTTTCCCCGCCAGGTAGCCACAGAAGCCAGCGACTGGAGAGACAAACGTACTCAAAGATATCAATACGTCAATACAACAGCATTGACCCATTTTCATACCATATTTAATTTCAGCTAGGGGCAATTGATATCACTGAGAAAAATAGTTAGTGATGTGAATACGATACTGTAGCTAAACTGTTAAAATAAGTTCGGAGAAATTTGCATCACTTAACCGTAATGCAGCCTTTATAGGATGTCTATTGTCATCAATTTATCACTAATGATAACAAACACTCTGCTTCACACAGCTGCCAGTTTATTAGGTACACACACGTAAAACTAATGCAGTCGAATACTGTTTTCTGTTTTTAGAGGCTGTAGTTTGTTGTGTTGTGTAACGTTGTATACTAGTGAGTGGTGTTTATATTTATATTTATTTAGTGCAACCGTGTGTGTGTGTCACCACCCGGCTTTGACATTCCCCAACTTACAGGCCACTTTGGGTAGAGATCCAAACCTTGGAGATGCAGCCAGAGTCCCTGCAAATAAACAGACCAGGGTTTATTTAAAGTACACGGTGTGTTTATGACATGTGGCTGCTTCCTCTACAACATGCATAGTATTACTATTATTACCTTTGGCAACCAGGGCTTGAGTGATAGCCACGCCCACCAAAGAGAAGGGCACCGCTGTGAAGAAAGCACGCTGGTGTCAAACTCATTATCAACGGTCCCATCTTTTAGCTGTGCTTTTCAACACAACATATTAATACATCTTCCGACCCGTGTGTGAAAGACAGACACTTACACCTGTACCAAAAGCTCTCCTGGTTGCACTCTCTGAACACCCTCTTCTCTTCTTCCGTGGGGACGTACTCCACGCCCACTGGCGACTGCAGATACACACACGCACGCACGCACACGCACGCACGCACACACACACACAGACCAGCGTTTACTTTAATTAAATTAGCTAATTAGCACTATACTCTGTTGCAAGCCACGCAGACAGTCCCACTAATGCGATTTCTAACGGAAGGCAACAAAACTAACCGCAGTTCATCCAAAGTTGATGCTAGCCAGCTAACACGTTAGCATCCTTAAATCGTGTTTATCGGCGTGTTTACCTGTGCTCCCATGTGCTGCCGCTCCTCTGTGAAGCCCGTGGTGGCGGAGGACATGTTGACTATGTTGGTGCTAATTTAAGCTTTCAAAGCACGTGAAGAAACAATATGTAAGCCACTCGGCGACCTGACTTATTCAGTTTGGTACAATGTCATTGCTCCATAACCCGGAAGTTAAAGATTCCATTCGTGGGTTTAACAGAGGTGTTGTTGTAACAATACTTTGGGCAAATTATGTTTAAATAATCACAGATAAGGGGTACGATAAGTGTACGAAATCCCAAAAGAGTACATTAGTCCAGATTAAAACTGGGACTTCTATTTTGAAAGCTCAGGTGAAGGTATTAAAATGTCGACCTCCGCCCTCTAGTGGTTGTCAAAATAATTGTATACTAATGTAATAATTTGACTTTTTGGTGTATAAATCGCAGTAGCATAAGTCGCTGTAGCATAGCACATACGTATGTATTACATTGCATTACATAACTTATATCACTACATGATGATTCCTTATAAGGTATTATTTTATAGTGATGTAAATTATATTAAATAAAAATACCTTATTACTGCGGTATTATTATTGTGTTTTCATATTATGATATATGCTAAATCATGACAGTGTTATTTTCAAGTTGTATGATGAATTTCATGGAATTGTTATCGTATTTTACATAAACTGCACATATTATATACAACACATTATACTTGTATACATCTTTATTTATATTGTATTTTATATTCACTCTTCCACCTATATACCTATACTGATATATAAATCACACATCATGGTTGCTAGAGTGGCACGACTTGACTTTTATAAAATTATTTACACAATTCACCGATACATATATAATCTATGGTATTGTAATGTATTTATTGGCGATTTGATGCCATCACACTCACTTTCTTTTATTAAATAAATAAATAAGTAAGTAAATAATTGTATTAAATATCAATGTTCTTACCTCATATCTTGTCGGTGTGCTGCTGTAATGTGAGATTTACTTTACATTGGTTGTGTGTCCATGTTTTGAGGCAGAAATACATTAATATAGGTTATTTGTATCTTATCTTAATGTCAAGAAGTTTCCAGTAAGAATAGAATGGTACAATGTTGTAATGGCATTGTCCGGTGCCTAGGAGATGCTGTTGCACTTGCACACTGTATGACAAAGAAGTCTTTGATTTTTCTCTTATATGTGGTTGCGTAATGAACAAAAAATATGTTTGATGCTGGTACTGAAAACTTGATGAAGCTAGAGTTCATATCGTCGAGCGATGGAGGACAATATTGAAAGGAAGAGACAGGGGAGGAGAAGAGTGGCTAAATCACAATCAATTGGCAAACATTTATTGATAAATCTAAAAATAGAGATTCATTTTTTCCTTTGTTCTCCCAGTTATCATCCATTCGGTTTTACTGTGGCAACATGAGATATCAGGAAGGGCCAGGCCAAAATTCCTTTGTGTGTTATCTGTTTCTGGTGTGTGTGACGGAAGAGGGTGTTATGGACACACCAGAGTGGCAGGGCATGTTGGCCGGTCACAGCAGCACTTGGGGAGCAGTTTTGTCCATCACCGATTAAATGGTTCCTCGGCTGCATTGGGCCACCGAGGGGCACCTGTGACGATCAACTGGGTCATTGTGGGGTCACTTGAGCTACCCACATGGGCCACTCAATACGCCTTTAATGCAAGGCTGCATCACACTGAATTTGTTGTGGCTATGTACCTAATATACTGGCAACTATATAGTAAGGCATAAATCAAGCATGGAGGTGTTTCATTCGGACATGCCCCCTTGATTAATAATGTTCAAGAAAGGACACTTGTGTACCACAGAGAAAGACGGATAGAAGCTGTCAAAGATGACGTCCTCACCTAATGTTGTCGAGTCACAACTTCCATGGAAATTCAATGGATCATTGAGGCCTATAGCTGACTTTCCGTCCTCTGAGTTCTCCCAGCCACCATTAACAGTTGTATAGACCTAAACATGGATCATTGATATGTTGAAGTATTGAACAGTGGGTAGCTGTATTAACAGAATCAATAGATTCCTCCAAAAAAAAAAAATCGCATTGTGTGCTAAAAATAGACCATAGCCACATACGCAAACTCTGTAGGGCACGGTGCCCCCCCGACCCAACACCCATGTGGTCTATCTGCTATCTGTTATCTGTTAGTGGGATAAACCGTGACCAGGGGAGCCGTCATCTCTGCCACTCCTCTCCCAATGGTCCACCGGCCGGAGCTATCATCAATCTGAGGGCGGTAGATTATTTCTTTTTTTAAAGGCAATGCAGGATTTATTTGTTTTAAAATGGACACATTTACAAAACAAACGAGCAGACAACAGAACCATATGAGAATCTTAGGCGTAAAACCGCCGAGGTGTTTCGGTAAGTTATACAGGTTAGTAACAGCAGGTGCAGGTGCAGGTGTCGGTGCATTTGATAGACACCACCACGTCAAAACTTATCAGCTACCATGTGAGTTGGATTCCAACACATCTCACAAGAGAGATTACAACAGTAAGAATAGTCGAGGTTTGTAAGGCGTGCTTATCTATGAGACGGAAGTGTCCGGAATGTGTACGGAAAGGTACACATCACACTGTCCTCTGCCCTAAGCGGACCCCTGTCCCCGCCCCCACTCCCTCACCTCAACCTTTCATTCCACCTGTGTGGAGGAAAATCATTTCTAACCCTGAAGCCCAGGTGAGCTCAGTACACACAGGGAGCATGGACTCTCTCCGCCTGCCACAGGTGAGGACAAGCATTCTATTCTACTCTCTGTTTGCTTTATTGCTGCTGTCACCTGGAAACTGGATGTGACATGAATTTTGTATTATTATATTCTAATAATTATTATATGCCCGAAGGGCATAAACACTAAATTGTATTACTGCTATCCTTACAATTATGATTAATACTGGAATAATGCACGTACAAATATACCAATTACATTTTTTTTTACCACACTGCACTAACATAATGGTAATATGTGTACATGATGCTATTAGCTGTGTTGTTACTGTTATGATAGTAACATATTTTAATACTATTATGTTAACGAACAAAAGGTATCTTAGGGTTTATGATGTAAGTCATATTATTCAATTAAAAACTCTTACATTTATATGTCAGAGAATTGTATCAATCGTAATGAATACGTTCAAATAAACTGATTTAACATCTCAGTCCAAAAGTAACACTTATTTAAAATATCAATTTAGCTGGCAGCTTTCTTTTTGTGTCATGCTGCTGCGAATGGAATTTTACTGCAGCTAGACCATGTGACGATAAGATCAATACCCTGGCATGTGAGGGGGCAGTGTGTATTAGTGTGTGTCTGAGTGTGTGTGTGTGTGTGTGGTATTTTTGAACCAGATGCCCCAGTAGTCAAACTGTAATTTTAAATGTAATGACATAATATGATGCCAACCACCAGTATGATGTATGTGGCAAACGTTCAGGTTGACATATTTGATTTGACTGCAATCTCATTACAACGTGTTCCTATCAGCACTGACACATCATGCCAAGAGGCTTTTACTTGCGTATAGTTCCTGAGAACCATCTGTGCCTCTTAGACAGTGACAAATAAAATGTAAGAAGCATCTTCAACAATAAATATCATTTTGGAATTAAACCCTGTTATAATGTTTTCTTTTTTCCCCCCTAGCCAACGGTTGCTCAAAACAATGGCAACGAGGACCACAATGAGAGACGTGGAAGCAAGAGGAAAGGTATTTTTCATATTGTATTAAAATGCAGCAGTTACATGTAGTGCACATAGTTTATTCAGGCTTCTTGTTTGTCCCAGAGGTCAAAGCGAGCCCTGCACATTCCACCGTGGCTTTGATTGAGGAGGAGCCGGAGGACGCAGACCCGTGGGACCTGCCAGAGCTGAATGATACTAGTGTCCCATGGACAGGTGAGGACTTGTAATGTCCAGTGGTGTATAAAGTACCCAAAAGCCATACTTGAGTAAAAGTAAAGATACCTCACTGGAAAATGACTCCAGTAAAAGTCACCTATTAGAATACTACTTGAGTAAAAGTCTTAAAGTATCTGATATTTATTGTACTTAAGTATCAAAAGTAATTTTCTGATATTAAATGTACTTAAGTATTGAAAGTAAAAGTACAAGTAAATGCTGTTAATAAAAAAGTAAAGGGTCAGAATTTTGAGAATGATGAAGTTTATTCTTTTAAGTGCTGTGGCCACCATGACCAAGGACATGGAGCTGTGTTGACAATAATTGGGTCGACTGTGATCCATTCAGGAGCAACAATGTTCAACATAATATATTGTACATAAGTCTACTTTTGCATCTACTATGAACTTATCATCATAATTCTCCGAAAAGCAATATGACACTATGAAGGAGTTGTAACAGTGCGTTTATAAGTATGCTCATTAGACTAGAGGATGTAGAGGGCAAATGCATAATATTATGTTCAGCAAAACATATCCACTTGATGCATCAGGTCAGTGTTTAGAGAAAGGACACCTGCCTTGTAAACTCCTATGGGCCTGATTTGAACACAATCAGCAAAGGTTTTGCTCAAGCTGAATCTGCAATTGGGCGACTGCTACCATCATAACTCCATCTGATCATCCACAACATGACTCAAATATCAAAACATGATCAATACTAAAGCAGCACCGAAAGTAACAACCCAGTCATTACTTGAAACTGAAAAATGTCCTGTTCACCTTCAGAAGACAATTCTAGAATGTAAAGAAGTTACATTGTATTAGAATGTAAAGAAGTTACATTGTATTAGAATGTAAAGAAGTTACATTGTATTAGAATGTAAAGAAGTTACATTGTATTAGAATGTAACTTCTTTACATTCGATTAGAATGTAAAGAAGCTGCAGTGTATAGAATCATTCTATTGAATTTATTCCTTTTTTAAATGTTTTAGACGAGTCACTAATCACTTTAAAAGAGTGATTATAGCTGATTTAACTTACAGACATGAGATTGATCTTCTCATGTCGTTCTTTATACAATGATATAAATTCATCCCTGTTTTATTGATATCTTATGAAAAGTTACTCCTCATTTTTTGTGTGTTTTTCCTGCAAAAGTCCAGCAACATGAGTCTGTTTTGGCTTGTTACACGCATACTGTCTTTTCAAAATAAACTTACATCTTCACAGGAAACAACTAAGGTTGAGGCGATGAAACTACTTAGTTAGGTTTAGGAAAAGATCGTGGTTTGCGTTAAAATATCTACGGAAGTGGCGTTGCTTAAGTACGGAAGTCACGTCACAAATAAATCAACATTGGCTTCTCGTTTCACACACGGCACAAACTGCGGCCTCCTGGAGGAAACACCAGTGTGTGTTTGACCCATCCACCTCTCCTCATCCCACCCGTCCTGTGTGGAATTCTACTCATGTAGTCGCTCGCTAGCTTATAGCATGTAGCATCCTGGCATCACTGGGAATCAAAACACCGCGGCTTTGAGAGCACTTGTTTGCAATTGCGCATAAACGTGATTAACCAATGATTTAACTTGCTGCTCGGACCACTGATTCACCAAACCTGCTTGCTTGCAGTCTGTGTTCCACCACAGTCCCCGACGCTGCTCTCATGATTCATTTTGTTTCTAAAGATAGATTTGATTTTGTAGTGAGTAACGAAGGTTTCAGGGGAAATGTATCGGAGTAAAAGTATCAGTTTTCTTTGCAAAATGTAGTGAAGTAAAAGTAAAAGTCAACAGAAATATGAATAGTAAAGTAAAGTACAGATATCCAAAAAAAACGACTTAAGTACAGTAACGAAGTATTTCTACTTCGTTACTATATACCACTGGTAATGCCACATTATTATTAACACGTGTTGTCTTATCCTTGTACTTTTAAAGGAACATGTGTGTCCTGATTAGATATACATGGTCAGTAAGTAATACATTTACATGCCCACTATTGGGTTCCACGCAGAGCCTAGAGCAGAAGTGATAAAGGGTCCCACATATCTTTGTTACAACACCTCGAGAGCTATTAAGTACAAATAATTAAGCGCACAGCTATACATCACATGTTTATAAAGTCACAGTATATGTAACTCTCTCTTACAGTACGATAAAAAGTATTCACCCCCCCTCGAAGTTTTTATGTTTTAGCATCCAACAACATCAAATCGAGATAGAATCAAAGGCTTTTTTGCCTATTCTTTGTCGATATCGGCCTTCTGCCTTCTCTCCAATCGAACTACTATGCATTAAAGAAAATACTTCCGCCATCAAACTGCTCACAACACGGTCTGTGGATGATCTTTGAGTAATCTGGTTATGATTTCTGGAAAGAGACATCGCCGTTGAGTTTTTCAAATGTACTTTTCTTGCCGGGTGCCATATAGTGCCATTATATTGGAGAGAAGGCAGACATCTCTACAGGCGATATTTCCAACACTCTGCAACTCACACCAGAACAATCAAGACTGATAAGTAGCACTACATGTGCATGTTCAGCATCGTCAAAAAAGTCACATCTTATCTAATTTGATTCAAAACTTCCAACAGCGGTTAATACTTTTTCTAAGCCCTCCAGTTGGCTGAACTCCCAAGGCATCAATGCATCAATAGACTGACAATACATCACATCAGAGTTATTATCTGATTATTTAGAAAGCATAGAGGTAATACAAAGTAATGGATGTGATAAATACAGTAGCCAGACAGACAGCTGAGCCTGTGCCAAAACACTGTAGGCACTGATTGTTTCCAATGAAACTATGTGGGCTGTGCAATAGTGCAAAAACCACAGGTGTGATTGCTAATATTAATGAGGGCTGCTCTCCATTTAGCTTTAACAGTTCCATGGTCCTACTACGTTGCATGCTGGCTAACTGACATAGCCTATTGAGACACTTAACTGTAACAGAGCCAATGTTTATGGCAATAATCACACCTGTGTTTTTCCTGCTATATATATAAATGTCTGTCGTATAAAAAAAAGGCCCAAAAATGAGAATTTGGTTTAAAAATAATCGTGTTTTTTTGTCTCTGTCCCAGCTCTGGACACCAGAGGGAAGGTGTTGAGAGTGTTGGTGTCTGTGGGGAAGTTTATCCTGCTGCTGGGTTTCCTCTACATATTCATCTGCTCTCTCGACCTCCTCAGCTCAGCTTTCCAGCTCGTTGGAGGTAAAACACAGTAACGCTTGTCCGAAGCCACACGTGGGTGTGATGATGACCCATAAACTGGACCACAGAAGACATTTTCACTTGTCATAGTTGGAAAAGTAGTTTCTGATATGATGGCTTTGTTCCAGTCAAATAGCCCAGTGAGTCATACGAGCACATGCAAAAGCACATTTAAAAAATATTAACATGGTCTGCGCAGGTAAAGCAGCAGGCGACATCCTTAAGGACAACACGGTTCTGTCCAACCCCCTGGCCGGTCTGGTTATTGGTGTTCTGGTCACCCTGCTGGTTCAGAGCTCGTCCACTTCCTCCTCCATAGTTGTCAGCATGGTCTCCTCTGACTGTGAGTACGAGCCACACACACACACACACGCACATCCATGCACAGAATGCATGAATGATGATGATGTTGGAGGTGTGGAGTAGGACTGATGATGAAGGAGGCCCGTGTTGCTTTGACAGTGCTAACGGTCCCGCTGGCTATTCCTATCATCATGGGCACCAACATTGGCACCTCTGTCACCAACACACTCGTCGCCATGACGCAGGCGGGTGACCGCGCCATCTTTCGCAGGTAATTATTTTGTATTTGATGGATCGCTTCCTTTGACTCCCCTTTCTCTGCAGTTCAGATATCCCCCCAAAAAACATGGAGTTCTGCTGTGAACTTCAAGCCTGGTAAATTATTTTCATTGCTGTATCAGTCACCTCCAGCAACAGACGCATCAGAACAGCCCATGCAGTGAGAAAAGTGAAAACTTTAAGAGATTGTGTGATGTGCGGAAAGCTTCATTTCCAGCACACATGACAGAGAGAACAGGCGTTTTCTGTGATTGTAATGCACACAGTTTACTGAAAAAGTAAAAATGATAGATGCTCTGAGGAGAGGCGAGGAGGGGCTTCAGTTTAGAAGGCGTTACCATTCTTTCATTTCATGATGTTCATTTTTCCCAAACGGTCGAGTGGGTTGATTTAAAACAGCAGATGTCTCGTTCAGCCATTTTCAGCCAAGAAATCTCGTAAAAAAGTACAGTCTAGTTACCAGCTTAAACACATTAAGTGTTTAAAACAGTGGCGGCTGGTGGATTTGTTTTTGGGTCGGGCCATCCAATCAATTTCAGCAAATAGTAGAATTCAATGCAACAAAAAAAACGCATTTGTACTTTGCAGTTACATTGTTATCATTTATTCCAACACTGACATAATAAGGACATCTTAGTCATACAATTCAGTATATTAATATAAATAAATAAATATATATATATATATATATATATATATATATATATATATATATATATATATATATATATATATATATCATATAATAATAATATTCAGTGTAATATGATATATAAATACCATATAATCATAAATATACAATATAAATATCATGAATATATTATAATAAAATATAAATATTATATATAGTCTAATAGAACAAGTATATTTTAAGATGCCCCTATGAACCTTGTTTGTTGGAGAAACACCCAATCAGTGTGGTGAGGAAACCTGCATGTTTTATTTGTAAAGGAACTTTGCTCTTCTGAGTGGCAAACCTCTCAATGACCTTCTTATTGAAGTCAGGCATGTCTCTGACAAGTTCCTTCTCCATGGAGAGCATAGCCAGAGCATTAAAATAACAAAATCACCAAATGTGGAGATCACGATTGCTATATAAATCGTTTTACGCATCCTCTTACAAGATGACTTATTGCTGGACAGCAACAATATGTACGTAGCTCCCATTAGAAAGATCAAAGGTCATTCCACTTTACATTTATTTACCTCTTTTCACAATGTACACAGGGCTTTTGCAGGGGCCACAGTGCACGACTTCTTCAACTGGCTCTCTGTGCTGGTGCTGCTGCCTCTGGAAGTCGCCACTGGTTATTTGTACGTGGTCACCAAGCTCATCATCGACTCCTTCAAAATTGAGAGTGGAGAGCCCCCAGACCTGTTAAATGTGATCACTGATATCCTCACTGAGTCAATTATACAGGTAAAATGTCATTTCCGATGATTCCCTGTGCAAACTGCTATTATAATGTTGAAATTCAGCTTTCCAGACTGAATTTCATAAAGCTGTATTGAAGTTGTAAGGAGCCTCAGTGGTCAACATCTGGATACATCCCATCTTATGCCCAGATCAAACCTCTAACCTTTCACTTGCAGATCAAAGATGCAAGATATTATATTCAAGTTTTTTGCAAAAACTCAGAACAGCCCAGAAAATTGACATTATGCAGAAAAACTGCTTCATGCAACACTGTCTTTAATGCACATTTGACCCATCTGTAAAAACAACACTGTGATACCCATCTGAGCCATACATAGAAGAAAACTTTGCACTGGAGACAAAATTAAACGAATATCCAGCAAGTGCAAAAAACAGATCTTTAAGCTCAATGGATTCATCCCCAGTAGGTGTATGAAGTGAGCCCCTCTGGGTAGATTGGTATGTCTTTTAGCCACGTTAACGGTGTGCTTAATTGATTGTGTAACTGTCACACTCTTTGGTTCGTCCCTGACCTCAACTTCAACTGCAGTCTGGCTGATACAGAAGCCACTGTGCAATTTTTATTGTTGTGTATGGGGGCCACAGCTGAACTTCCACAGTAGCTTCTCCAAGTAGCTTTCTGTGTGTTGTTTTTACTCTTTTAAAGAAATGACCAGTGTATTAGAGAAATAAAATACCACTATTACTGACATTACTATCTATTAGGGGTGTAACGGTTCACAAAATTCACGGTTGGGTTCGGTACGATACAGTGGAGCCACGGTTCAGTACAGTAGAAAACTATAAATGCCAGAGAAATGTACTTGATTTTAAAATATATTTATTCATTACAACTAACATCATAAAGTTATTCTTTGACTTTGAACAATGATGGAACTATACCTGAGTGACCCATCTTCTGGGGTGTCTTCTCAGCAACACATAAGCATAAAAAACAAAAACTGCTCCTTAATGTTATGCAGTATTGTTACTTACATCTTGCTTACATCTTGTATTGTTACTTACATCTTGCTTACATCTTGTATTGTTACTTACATCTTGGTGCAAAAGAGATTTTTAATCTCAATGGGACTACCTGGTTAAAGGTTTAAGGTTTTAAAAAAAAAAGAAATCTTTTTTTTCTTCTTTTTTTTATTCAAACGTATTCGGTTCGTCATGCTTACCAAACCGTGAGCCTCGTACCGAACGGTTCAATACGAATACACGTATTGTTACACCCCTACTATCTATGTCATGGTTTTACATTTCCGCATCTTTTGTCCCTCCAACTTAGTTGGATAAGTCTGTCATTAGTGGGATTGCCACCGGAGACCCAGAAGCCAGGAACAAGAGCCTCATCAAGAAATGGTGCCAAACCTTCACCAACGCAGTAAGACCAAAGCCTGTCAGCGACATACCAAATGTCTCAAAACATGGAGAAGATTAGAATCTTTATTGTCAAACTGCGGCTGCGTTTCAGACCTTAATGAACGTCACAGTTCCTGGTCCCGAGAACTGCACGTCTCCGTCTCTCTGCTGGGTCGATGGCAACTACACCTTCACGCTGAAGAACATTTCTGAAACGTTCAATGTCCAGAAATGTAAAGCCAGTTTTCACAGTATTTATACTCTTTTTATTTTTGTCAATACAAATATCCTAATCTGTACATTAAGTAAATGTATGGTATTCTCACCATGGTAAACACGGCCTCAACTAAACAGCTTATACTGTTACATACATCATCCTTGCATTCATGGCCATTGTTTAGTCTCTTTCAGCTCAATATGTGTGTTTTTCAGGTTGTTGTGGAGTTCTTCTGCCCCCATTTGGCCAGAAAAAAACCCCCATATTTGTTCAGCTTAGAAATAAGAACGATAAAAGCCATCGCCTGCTTGTGTCCGCATTGAGTCATTTCTGCAGAACTTCCGTGTGTGTTTCTGTGTGTCCACAGGTAAGCATCTCTTTGTGGATGCCAGTCTGTCCGACCTGGCCGTGGGTCTGATCCTGCTGGCTCTTTCTCTGCTGGTGCTCTGCTCCTGCCTGATCCTGATCGTCAAGCTGCTCAACTCCATGCTGAAGGGACAGGTGGCCTCGGTCATCAAGAAGGTCCTCAACACTGGTGAGTAGCAAACTCCCGTGCAATGAATTCAAGGTGACTGCGTTGGCTCGTAAATGCATGAATGTTGCCGTGTCTGTTTGTGTGTGCAGATTTCCCTTTTCCATTTGGTTGGGTCACAGGCTACATTGCCATTTTAGTCGGAGCTGGAATGACTTTCATTGTACAAAGCAGTTCGGTTTTCACTTCTGCCATTACTCCACTTGTTGGTGAGGTCAATCATTCATTCATCCATCCATTCATTTCATTTTTTTAGTTGTTAAAAAAAAGCTATGTACCATTTTGCACTTGGAATTCCCATAAATAGACGATTTAGATTCTGCTTTCTTAATGTTTCTCTATCTTCTTATTCTCTCTGGTGATATTTTAGGCAGTACAACATTGTTCAGACACTGTCTGAACTTGTTTTCCCTTTCAAAAAACAACAATAGGTATTGGTGTCATCAGCATAGAAAGAGCCTACCCGTTGTCTCTGGGTTCAAATATTGGCACAACCACCACAGCCATCCTGGCAGCTATGGCTAGTCCTGGAGACACACTGGCTAATGCGCTACAGGTCAGTAATTCACAGAAGAGCGTGCACACGCGTAAAATGATCAGTACTAAACTTATTTCCTGATGATTTTAATTGAATGACTCAATTTATACTGAAGTAAATATACATTTTTTATTGGAAATTGTTGGACTCTTGGACAAGATTTACAGTTTTGTACATGTTTAGTTCTTTCCATGGAATGTCACAGACCTGTGAAGTAAACTGTGAACATTTATTTCATTAAATACAGTATATCAGTAGTATCATAGTAATAGAGTTAGACCGTCGTGAGACAGGTTAGCTTTACCCTGTATTTTTATTTTATAAGGAGAAAAATAATGACTGAAGCATATCAATAAAGTTTGTTGTTGTTGTTTCCAGATTGCCCTCGTGCACTTCCTGTTCAACATCTCTGGCATCCTTCTGTGGTATCCAATCCCCTTCACCCGCCTCCCGATCCGGCTGGCGAAAAGCCTGGGCAACATCACGGCCTCCTACCGCTGGTTTGCTGCTGTCTACATCATCTCCTTCTTCTTCGTTTTACCGCTCGTTGTCTTCAGCCTGTCGCTGGCTGGCTGGCAGGTGCTGGTGGGCGTGGGTGCACCTCTGGTGATCATGTTGATCATCATCCTGGTGATCAACATGCTGCAGAAACGGAAACCCGGGTGTCTGCCTGCAGCACTGAGATCCTGGGACTTCCTCCCTCTCTGGGCCCACTCCATGGCTCCCTGGGACAAAGTGGTCGGGGTATTTACCGCCAAATGCTGTTGCTGCTGCAAATGCTGCCAGGTTGCTGCTGACGACCAAGAACCAGGAGAGAAAGAATCTGTGGAAAAAAACAATAAATCACACACAGAGGTGTATGATAACCCTGCAATGAGTGCAGAGAAAGAGATGGAAAATGAGATTCAAAAAATGACCCGACTTTAAGATTTGAACTCCAACTCTCAACGTATAAGGAAAAGAAAAATAACATGCAGGAAGGTGTTGGTCTTGGTCACCTGCATGGTGTTCACGGAAGTCACCTTTAAAGGAAAGGGCTTGCAAAATACATTTTTTATTATTGTCCACAAATCCCACAATATGTTAGACCCAATCTCACGGACTTTGAGACGCTGAGATGTGTGTTCAGCCTGTCATATAAAATGTACACAGAAACATTAAGGATTAAAGATGAAAGAAAAACCCCACGTGAAATCAGAGGATATTTATTTATTTATTCATAAAATATTTTGACAAAAACAAGTAAATCGATGATTTGAAATGACCTCCTATCTTGTGAGGAAAGAGCCGAGAAGACGTTCAAATTAGGGAGTAAAAAATATCAAATAAATACCCACAATTGTACATAATAATTTTGACGTTGTCGTGGTAACGTGATATGTTGCAGCAAAGGGCTGTCACATGCTCTCACACTCAATCATTTACCAGGTGACGTCAGGACGTCCCTGAGGGTTCGGGGTTAAAGGCCTTAGTCCATCGCTCCAATACGCTCTGACTTTCCACACCTCAAGCATTAAGCCAGTTGGCTTCTGCTGAAGACGTAAATGTTAAAAATGGCTCATAAATATGTATAAATATTTATTTATTAAAGTCCTAATAATTAATTTACAGCAAATATTACTCAAACAGAAGTAAATAGTGCATTGGGGTTTGAGTTTGGTTGTTACGTTGACCTGCAAAAGGCTCGCCACAGACAACTGAGCTACTTGTATCCAAAGTGCACCAACTTCAACACGTTCTTTTGCCCTCAGCCAATAATAACCAGCCAAGTGTGACGTGGATCAGATGAACATTCCTCGAGATACACGAATAACACACAAAGATTCCTTGCTTCCTAGTTAGATATTGTTTATTTATTGTAACCGAGGTAAATGTTAAAATCAATCATGATATTGATTTTTTTTTCTCTGTGATATTGCCCAGACATTACTAATTAGCAAATGTAACCATGTTGACATTCAAAACTAAGAGAACATGAACATGATGCCCGTTAAACATCAGCATTGTGACGTCGAGCATGTTAGCACGCTAATGCATTTATCTCAAAGCACCACTGTGCCTCACAAAGCTGCAAGCATGGTTGTAATGTAGACTCTTAGCAGTGTTGGACAACAGAAGAGGTCCGTGTCATGGAGGAATAATCGGGGGGTTTGTGGACAATATGAAAAATAAATAGAATATTACCAGACTTATCGACAGTGTTTGACTTTCTAACTTTAGCTGGAATAGTCTAAATAAAGTGCCACTTTGAGAGCATAAAAGAATAAATCACTAAAAGAAATCTCCTGCAACCCACCT
The DNA here is from genome assembly GCF_949748355.1 of Melanostigma gelatinosum. Lineage (NCBI taxonomy): Eukaryota > Metazoa > Chordata > Actinopteri > Perciformes > Zoarcidae > Melanostigma > Melanostigma gelatinosum. The sequence continues at coordinate 7,804,853 of NC_136644.1, read as the reverse complement.
GTGGATTGCGACCCGGTCCTCAGGAATGACTGCAGCAGAGACAGTCAGTCAGGATCACATCTGCACTAAACCACAGGCTTGTTCAGGTGTAAAATATAATTCGTAATTGAGACGGATAATTGTGTTCAAGGAATATGTCGTTTGAAATTCGATGAATGTGCATCGAAGTGAATGTTGTTAACTTTTAATGTTCATGTTGAGTTGTATATTTTGTCTCCATAATGATGATTTAGAAATAAAAGATTCAAAATGATACCTGACTGAAAGATTGACGACAACCTTTTTCTCAGAAACCACTCGAGTCATCATTTAAATGTTCCCTCATTAGCCAACCTTATATTTAACCCTGTACCATGGATATGATAAGAGGCAATGTATTGCTCTCCTATCAGTATTTTCTGAAGATTTATCTGAGTAGAGCATGTTGGGAATGAAGAATTTTGATAAAAAAAAGTTGAGAGTGAGTTCAGAGTGACACACATGCTCCTTATCTCAAAGTGTCATAAACATTATTAACAGTATTAACAGAGTTGTGAATTTTCGTATCTGGGCACGAGCTGACTGCTATAGTGTCATGTCAGTAAACCTTATGCAAACGACATGAGATGGATTATAAATATGTCAATATCGAGGCCGCACAACTGTGCCAAAGCGCACGGACAACCACGAGACACTTCCCACATGGTCGACTGACTGAGTGAATATGTACATTTACTCAAGTACTGTACATTCTGAGGTCACGCCCAACAATATAAATTCAAATCGTGGTTTCCGGCCTCTTTAGTTTGAGACTAAAATAAGCAGGATCTTGTTGGGGCACCTTGTTTCAGATGTCTTTAAGTTTTCAGTCCATCAAGACATTTCTTCTCTCAACTTCAACTGTTCATGGACCAAAGAGGTAAAAGTGTACAATATTTAAGGCAGAACATTTTTTCTTCTTGTTTTTTTTCGTCTTCTCCCATTAATCATCTCTGGACCCTCAGATGTATCTTGCGACCCATTGAAGGGGGCCCGACCCTGATGTTGGGAACCACTGGACTAAGCTATCTAGGATTTTTGCTTACGACAGAGTATCTCTCTCTCTCTCTCGCTCTCAATGATAAAACAGTGGACCCACCCTCGGCGTCATGGCGTTTCATCCACGTGATGTGCTGTGATTGAGCAGAGGGCACATGTAATGATGAGGCGTACACACTGTTCATCTTATCATCGTTTCCCTTTATGCCTCTTGGCATGTAGGGCAGCAACAAAAGTCTTCCACTCCTCTTCTGTCCTGGGCGAGCCGCTGGATGGTGCCCCATGAGTGGTTTAGGCTCTTTTTGTTGAGGTTTAATCTTATCTGTTCCCGTAGTTGTTTTCATGCTTCGGCGTCTTCGAAGCGTAATATTTTTAAATCTCCAACATCTCGTTTGTACTGAAAGATTGAGGCTTTCGTTTGGTTTGTTTGGAGTTACTTCTTATCGGAATCACTTCTATTAACAAACAATCATGTAATTGTATGTTCCCATTTAACTTCATGCAATTTTCTGATTATTTCTTTCCAGTCGTGGATGCACCGACAAGATTTCTGATCCATAATTCTTTCACGAGTTTCAAAGGGGATATCTGTAAAATTGTGGGTAAATGCAGTGCGATTGGATTGATATAATATAATATTCTGTCAGCGTGTTTTCATGTATTCCAATTGAACACAAGATTAATTCCTGACCTTGTTTGACTGACCAACTCTGTCATCTAGTGGCAAATATGAGAAGAGCATGAATACTGAATGGAGCGGCATCACGTTGGCAGAAGATGAAGCCTCTTGTATCGTGCATGTTTATGTATGAAAGAGAATGTAACACTAATCCTCTGCAGAATATATCTTAGTCACAGCAGCTATAATCACCACTTCATATGAGCAATGGATTACATGACTACTTGTATGTGGAAGGGGTCATTCGTAGAGAGGAGCCTGAAGGTAATTATCACCAAAGTTCTGCAGTTCTTGTATAATGTCATTCCTTCCATCAGCTCCCATCAAAACATTGTATTCATTTAAGACAAGACAAACGATTCGACAAAAAAACAAAATAATTTATTATCTTCAAACCCAGAGGCAATTTGTGGTTACAGTCATTACAGATAACTGATGTGCATATACACACACTGTACACTACCACTACCATGATCAATACCACTACAACTACAGTACCTCATTACTGCATCCACTAGAACTACTACTTCTAGTTAAAGCACTAAAGCACAACATAAACAAACACCAATACATTAACATACATTATATCTTCACTTGTAGCAACATTCATTGCATTATACTACAGACGTAGAGAACAATTTACTCTTCTGTGGGCTACGACATACTTCACTTTCGCTTCCATGTGCCTCTCTCTGAAAGCCTGGAAGAGGCCTTTTCATACAGGACCATTAAAGCCGGTCACTTGTGCAACGGTTTGTGCCTTTAAAAACAAATCTCCATTTAGTTTTTTTGGGAGGGGGGGGTGGGGGGTTGTCTGCTCCTCATCTGGTATCAGGGGAGTTCCTGCACTGTTCTGTTTCAAAATGACAGAGAGGAGAGTTGTGGTGTCTTCATCTTAGAAGGGGACGGGTCCGTAGTAGGCGACGTATGCGGCGACGATGCCTGCAGTCTCGGCCATCTCGTCACAGCCAATGTTCAGCTCACACACCTCGCTCAGGCTGAAGGGCAGAGGAGGGAAACCAGGTCAGAAGGGCTGCAAGATCTCTTCGACTTCTGGGTTGTCTTTTTACACCCGACTAATATGTAAAATGATAATTTGACCTTAGGTAGGAACTTTGCAGCAAGGAATAGAGTAAATAACTGTACCTCTCCAGCTGCAGGGGGCTGAGGTATCCTTTTGTGGCAGATCTTCTTCTCCTCAGGAGAACAGCAGCCAGGTCTCTCGTCATGACCACCTGGGACACTGCGGGGACGAACGTCACAAAATCAAACTTTTTTGTCTTTTTTTCAAACAGATTTCTTGTTTTAACAAACTTTAAATAATTCTGAAACCATGCAATGATTCTTTCTGGAGACAAAAATGTTGCTCACCCTCGTCACTGGCTGACTCGGATGAAGATGAGGAGGATGAAGAAGAAGAGGAAGAATCGGAGGCGGAGTTCGACTCAGAGGAGGAGGACTCAGAGGAAGACGATTCAGAAGAAGAAGAGGAAGAGGAAGATGAGGAGGAGGAGGAAGACAAGTTGGAGCTGGAGTTGGAGTCAGATGCGGAAGAGTCGGAGGGAGAGGACGAATCAGACTCTGAGGAGGAGGAAGATGAGGAGGATGAATCGGGGGCGGCGGGTTCAGCAGTTTGAGCAGTTTCAGCAGGGTCAGCAGGGTCAGCACTGTCAGCTGGTGCAGCATCAGCAGGGTCCACGACAACCTCTGGCTCAACAGCTGGGGAATTACAGAAAATAACACTTTTATAAGCACATTGTAGGCACCTACACTATTCCAAATAACACAGAGGTCAATCTCAGGAATCACAGCAGTGATGGGACGAGTTTGTCCTTACCTCCCATGGACCAGCACACTGACAGAAGGGCACAGATGGAGAGGAGAGTCAGAGTCTTCATGATGCCTTGTAGTTAGTTTCACTCTGTAGAAAAGTCTCTTTCTTGATTGTGCGCCCTTCTTTCCTTCGATGGCTTGCTCTGTTTCTTTCCCCCAATTCGAGGTCAATATATACTGAAGTCCACCTCCTTTCTCAGACCAGAGACAGCCCACTTGTCATGAAAGCTCCCCTTAACACCCACGCAGCCCTGGCACAGAGTCCGAAAAAACCCGTTCACCCGCGCAGAAACTTACACGGCCACAAACATTCCTGGCGTTCCACTGTACGCACGGTGCATGTACTGTATGTAAACACGCATGTATTCATGTATGTAGACCTGACTTGACATTAAAGCCAATCCATGACAAACAGGGTGACATGAAGAAAGTTGGACTAACATCAGGGGATTCCCCTTCTCCACATGCACACATGCACACATGCAAATATACACACATATTTTACCTTTCATTCTAAAGAACTCCTACATGTCCCATAGATAAATTGAATTGGTGAATTGACATCCTGAAATAGTTTCTCCCGCTGGCTTTTCGGTATATTTTCTCCAACAAAATGCCAAATGTCAATCACTCCCTGAGGTCAAACTGAATCTGGTGTTTACCAATCCTGTAAATCCCCTTTTGAATTCCTTTCCAATCCTCGCCCCTCATCACTGGAGTATCAATAATGCAACACCGCCCCCTGAAAGTCTAAACCAGTTGTGTTACTGATCTCTATAAAATACCCTTCAGATGTGATTGGATTTTAATCAGGGAGACCCGTTGCAGGGTTGATTCTTCGCCATGAAGTCCGCCAGTCCTGCCATTGCTGTGATGTTGCTCCGCTCCAGTCCACCCCCACAAACCCCAAACTATAGCTTGAGCCGACCACAGGCTACTACTGTAATCGAGTGACACGGGACAGCAGTGAGCCTCGTTATGCGACAGAGCTTAATTAGAGTGTTGCAGAGTCCCACCAGAACCGCAGTCAGTCACTATTTACAGATCCATCTGGGCCTAGCTCCTGGCCAGACGCAGGCACGGCCACGGTTTACCAATGCCAACCAGTGGCCCAATACATGACCTCGCTTGATGTATTTCAGCAGATATACGGCTAAATATAAGCCGCACCCCATGTGTTGGGTGCACAGCATTATATATGCGGGTTTGGATGCAGCTTTCTGTTTGTGCGATACAGTTGAAGTGTGGCTTCAGCTGTGGTTTATGATAAAAAAAGATATCTGGTATTTTGAGTTTGCAGCTTGGTCCTAAACCATCTTGCGCCGTAAATACTGACTACCAAAAGTGTATGCACACATATCACTTCATGTACATACATATATATATCCCAGAGGGTCCCCAAACGGCTCCATCTATCACATGGTGAGACGTTCTGAGAAGTTCAGTGCAGCTATAGTCTGGCGTTATTCCTGGTGTCAGGGATTTGTCTTGGACTGTCGGCTGTGTAATTTCAATGTCTGGTCCAGTGTCCATTTTTGTGGTTGCATATCTCAGTGCACGGGGGAGAACACAGTTGGAGAAAACAATTGCAGCAGCAGCATCCCTGAATAGGCAGGAAATACAGTGTCTGGGGCATTTCTTCCCTCGACCTTTTTTGTTGTTGTTGTGTCTCGGCTTTGAAATCATTGACTTTAGACGATGAGTAATGCTCACTTTTATTTACTGTTGTTCTGGGTTTACACATTTCCTGTTTGTCCTGCATAAAACTTACATGCACAGGTGCAACATATACTGTGTGACAAAAACACCATGACGTGTAGGGCGATCAACTCTTATCTTCTTCGATATGATACGGTATCCTCAAGGCCCTATCTTTACTATACCAGGACCAGAGGGAGAGAACGCATTTCACCTGTTTGAAACTCGCTGCATTGGTTCAATGTAAGTTAATAATTTGATTTAAAATGCATTTTATTTGTTTTGAAAGCACTTCCCCCCTGAGGTTAAAACATTTTTGCATGAATGGGTTTACAACATAATCATTTATGTATTTCTTTCATATTCATCACATATCTCTTCCCTACTGCTCCTTTAAGTATATCTATAGGATGACCGTGGACCTCAGACCTAATAGACCAGGGCTCCAACATGTCTGTATCAAGCTTTTAAACAAACAAATCCCACCACCAATAACGGTAACCCCACGTTAACACAGCAGTAAGATATCTCAAGGACAGATCAGTGTTAACAGCAGGTTTATCTTCTGAAGGGTACTACACAGCAAAGAGTCTGTTTTGATTGAATAAATCATTTTTTTAATGTCAAAGAATCTTTGAGATCCTTTAGTTCAGTACAAGTAGCAATACCACACTGTGAAAATGTTCCACGACAGGTGAAAGTCCTGCTCTGTAAACAAAAATGTACTTCAAAATAGGCCTAATTGTGCTCATTGTGCAGATCCTAACTGAAGATCCTCACTTATGACTTCTAATAAGCCGAACTTTATTGATTAAAATTACAGAAACAATGTGCTAACCACCAGTCGTGCACCACATATATAAACTAACTGTTCAACACAGGGGCATTGTCTTACATCTCGCCTGTTGATGGTTTAAAGTCAACACCGACTGCCTCCATTGCAGCCGTAAACAAACTCAGATGGCGGGCGACACACGGTGTATATTTCCGTCTGGCCTCTGAGAAACGTTCACCTGCCAGGCTTTCCCAATTCCGCCGGATGCCTCCGATGGGCAACACACCAGCACTAATTATACTGATCCCAAGTCTGGGCCTTGAAAGTCCCTTCTTGCTTAGGAGAATATTTCTGGGACAAGCCCAAACATTTTCACTCTTGATGTCTCCACTCCACAGTCTGTTTTGCTTTTATCGAGCTTTTATTGCTAAAATACATATTTAGAGACCGATATGTCTTTGAGTCAAATCCCTTTTTAAATTTGACGGCCTGCTTTCAGCTGTGTGTGATTGCTGCCGCTGTGATTCCTTGCTATTCATCATTGGTATTTGTCAGTTTATCATGTACAGATGATGTTTTTTTATTTAACGTACACACTTTTCTTTCCAGGACGAATCGTATGAGAAGCGTAACGGCCTTGGTCAAGCTCTTGCCAGTCTTCTCTCTGTCAGTCTCTCTGAGGTCGGTGTGCTGTGGTCCTGACAATAACATTAGTGGACAGACGAACAAACTCCGCCAGATCTCTGCGATTTGTGGCCATAACTTGCGGCCCCGCTGACCAGACCGCAGACGGGCTCACAGACAAACAGACAAAACACAACACACACACGGTTAAATATGTGAGAACACATGAGACACACACACACACATGCAAATGTTTACTTTGCATAGTTTCTGTTGTGTTGGAGGGAAGAAATGACAAGGCTTAACTTTCTCACACACAGCCATAGTTTCACAGAAGGAAGAATCAGACGGTCCTTTTCCATACTGTTTTTGAATTTAATACATATCAATTCATTTACATTTGATTATTAAGAGTCCTAGAGCTCTGTTTTGGCCTCGGCGTCTGCCTGCTTCACCTCCTGAAAAACATAAAAGAGCGACAAGTGAAATACAGGAGAGAGTGAATATGTGACACTAGTTTACCACACGTGCATTCATTTCGGACATCAATGTCGCCAACATGGATGCATTATGTGATGGAATTTAGTCTGTTATGGTTCTGTTTCATTTCTAGTTTTATCTGTCAGGAATTTTAAATCACTCAGTTTCAGAAGAATACATCATTTTAAAGATTTCACAGAAGGGAGAAAGAGAAAAACACAAAGGGCTAAATGCTGTACAGATTATAAAGCACCTTATGGCCAATTTGTGATTTGGGGCCGATGTAAATAAAATTGACTTGAACTTCTAAACCACATTTGCTAAGTACAGTCAAAGGTCCAGGGAGGTTACAGTTGCTCTGTCGCAAGCAATAATCCGGTAATCGTGACGGAGCCAGAGAGAAAAGTACAAAACTGCAGCTTTAAGGTTGACATTATTTCATGTTTTTGCTGATTTTGACTGGTTGTTGATCATTGTACAGAATGAGTTCGGGAACCCGAAGAGGGTATTTTAAATAATAACGACATTTTTTCCCTCTAAATATGAAATCCTTATCTGTTAATTCCTTTCTTGTCGATGACACCTGCCTTGAACTGTATTCTGCATCACAATCTGATTTATATACGAATTTAAATGCCATCTATTGACCTTCTACTTTAATATTATTATTATTTTAACTTTATACACCATATGATTTCAGTATTTTGTATGCCATTTTGTCGATATCCTTGCTCTTACTCTGGTCCCAATTGTTGTAGAGCTTCAGACTCTACGTCACACCCAGCTGGGGCACTGTGTGGTGCAACAGAGCAAATTAGTGCACAAAGTGAGGTTTCCTGTCTTTTGTGTGGCACATATACTTTACAGTGAGGCCAAGAAGTGCTTTTATTCGTGTTGAACATTGCTGGTGTACTGCCACTTTCCTTTCACGACAAGTGAACGAGAGCTCCTGTTTAGTCTAATTGTGCTTTTTATTTGAAATCACCAAACTGCAGCTCTTTTTTGACTTTAAATTGTTCCAAATCTCAACCAGCTGTTGCAGCTACAAGGTCATAATATATCGAACAATCAGCAGTGATTATCATGGCTGCTCACCTTCAGCTCCCCTCGTAAGAAGGACTGGCAGAACTCCCGCACTCGCTCAGTGGAGATCTCTCCAGCGGGCAGGAGCCACTTCATGTCCGAGCTACCATCATATATACCAACTCGTGGGAGGTCCTGGGACTTGAGGCCAAAGTAGCCCAGTGACCGGGAGTTGGACGTCACTGCTCCATTAATCAGCACGAACAAGAACTGGAACACAGTTTTTATCAGTTCATTTAGACAGAAATGTAACTTCTACTGTAATTTGATTCAAACAAATCATGCTGTTGTATTTGAAACGATTGTTTTTTCGGCGAAGTCATAAGAATATTCTCACCTTGCCTGTGAATTCAGGGGCCAGGGCTCCCAGTCGCTCCTTCAGCTCAGTGTCTTCTTTACTCCCCCTGTTGGCAAAGAGCAGGAGGTGTGTCTTCACCTCTGAATTGAACAGGCCCACAGCGGTCTGAGGAGGGAGAACATATATACAAAGAATGAGGGTTAAGACGGGAGAAGTTATATTCTAACTGCAGCCAACCATGATCTCCTTCGCTTCATTCTGAGACATGTACTATCTACTACACTACATTTCAGAGGGAAATATTGTACTTTCTTTAATGCATCTGACAGTTACTTTTAGAATACATCTGACTTTTTAAAATGATACAGTTTCAAGGAATAACTACCTAACAGTATATAAACTAGTTAAAAAACGACTTGAAAAAACCCTAAAACTTTGGTAATCATCGATCAATGCTGCTTGCACAGACACATCAGAAATCACAATCTGAAGTATGATATATAATACGGTAATATAACACTGACTGAAATTCTGCTGCCAACTGAGTACTTTCACTTTTGATACTTTAATTACATTTAGTTGCTAATAATTCTGTACTTTTCCTGAATGCAGGACTTTTACTCTGGATACTTCTACTCTGGATACTTCTCCCACCACTGTGGTGGGAAAATGAGAGTTTGGCAGTGGAGACCATAAAAAGTGTATTTGGAGGCTTATTGCTCTTTTTAAAAATTTTATTTGTCTTCAATGTAAATATTCTTAAGTACAGTTTTATGGGATAAATGACAATTACTTTGACAGACAGAGGCAGGCTGTTGGCTCCAGACAAAGTGATGACGACATGAGCTGGACCTACCACTTGGTTGTACTCTGTGATGTATCGAACCTCATTGATGGTGATGAAGTTTACAAGACCGTCAGCTTCTAACTTCTTAGTTGTGGCAATAACGAGGTTCTCCTGGTGGTTATCGGCCTGGATCACATGACACACATCATCATTGTCATAAAACGGATGTAAGCTGTTCGGGACTGTAAAATATGTGTCAGAGGTAAAAAGTTCACAAGTTAGGTAAAAACAGACACTAATTAAACAGACACACATCATTTATTGACAAATTTCAGAATTGCTAACTTCATCCGTAACACTGAATGAATCCTATCTGACGAAATTATAGTTTACATGCTATTATATACAGTTTAACCTGCATGGTGCTGTTCACTACCATTGCCTTGGGTTCCTTTGATTTAGTTTAGGTTAAGACTGAACATTCTATAGCTAACGTGTATGACTCATTCTCATTGTTCTCAGGTGGGTAAACTATTCAGTAAAATGTTGTGCAATTGAAATGGTTTAATTCATTAACAGCTTGAATAACACTCTTGAATGAGAAATGCAGTGAAACTTGTTATATGTACGAATCACCCATTCGTTTTAGTCATCGTTAAAATGTGAATGACACATGCATAATATGTGTAAATACAGCTATTGGTGCGGAATTCACGTGTAAAGGAAAAGTGTTATAACACATGTATTTAAGTCGATTTTGATTTTACTATCGTATTAGACGATTTGATGAATGTACTTTGAGCCATACCTGATCAACATAAAGAGATGTGTATATTATGTTTATTATATAACATATAAATGATAAAAGAGAATACATAAAGCAGAACAGTCTATATGTAGATGTGGGCTATATGATAATATAATCGCTCAACAAGAGATTGCATGATAATGGTCCTCACATGTCCACGATAACAGAACCATATTTGATTATGAAACGCCTGTTATGAATTTTGCGCTATGTTCAATCCCTCTTTTTTTCTCGATCAAAACATGGAAAAAGTAACAACATGCGTCCGATTTTGTGTTATTGTGGTTTTATAAATGCAATTTATGGTGTTAGATTGCTGCTAGACCAACCCATTAATAAAGAAATCTCCACTTTTATCTTAAAACTTACCATCCAACAGAAAACGTAAGTCTGTCACCAGCTTCATCCACAAAGAGCAGCAGTCGATTAATCACATTTATTGACCTCAGCGTGCTTTTGTGTGAAATAGCGCTTACTGCCAGTACATTGTGGCCACTTATGTGTATGGCAACATGCATCCTCAGTCCATAGACATTTATTTTTATGTTCATCTCTTCGGCTTATCTTTTGGACAATAATCTTGTTTGTCGTTGTTGTTTTTTAAAGCAATATTGTCAATATGGCAATGTCAATATTGCCCCACCCTACCTATAGGCCTATACGCGAACCTTTGTGACTCCCTGTCATTGTTCTCAGCCGTCCTCAAGTCCCAACCCTGAGACCGGATAACATTTCCCATTGAAAAAGATGCGTCATGGCGCAGAATACCTTTCTAAAAAGGGTGATGGTGTCTGAGGAGAGACTGTAGTCCGCCTGCACCTCTTTCTCCGTGCAGATGGCTACAGGGACTGAGTCAACTCGCTTTGCAGCTGAAACAAGTTCCTGATAGCCGGGACTTTCCTCTCCCTGGGACATGAGAGAAAAACAGAGTTACATCTCACCTTCATCAATCATTCTTTTGTTTTTCTTTCATTATTGCACACTATGTAGTGAACATTTCTTGTCTTTTTACATCACATCTGTGGATTACTATACATCGATCGTATTTCTTGCACAACCTGCAGATTTCAAATGGAAAACACATTCCTTAATCCACAGGTAGTAAAATGTATCTTTCAAATCCAGGCAAGCACTTTGAGACGCCCTGAGAAGGGAAGTCATGCTTATATGCAGTATCAAAATTTCCATTTTGTGCTACTTTATACTTTTACTCCATTACTTTTTAGAGGACAATGTTTTATTTGAGATGGAAGTCGAGCGATCAATCGGCCAAGGCGGCAATAGGAGCTTTAACAAACTATCATTATCTGCGGAACTTGGTTCCGACAGTGGTCGATGGCTGCCTAGCTTCCAAAAACTGGCTCCTGTAACCATCCTTTTTCCACCGAGAACATGTAAAATAACAAAGGAATATACCAGAAAGAGAGAGATGAGGTCTGACTCAAAGGAAGGTGAATCACGTCTATTCTGAGCGAGTGCATGAGCTCTGGCAATCCATTTTATCATTTTGCAGCCTGTAATATGTGTTCAATCCCAGTGAGTCACAGCACCAATATCTTGGTCTCTTTTTGCCTTCAGCATCACGGTCCAACTGTGCTCTCTCTTCCATTCTCCTCCCATGAAACTTCTCCGAGAGGTTTACGAGAGGGTCAATGAAGCCAATCCCACAAGTCCTCAGATACGTATGCATTTCCTGTCAAGTGGCCCGCCATCTTCCCCCGCACACAGAGTCTGGCCAAAGGGCTCGCCTCTGTGGGACGGCTGGCCACTCTGTGTCCTCAAAGCACCAGCGCTGCCAAAGGTGTGGTCACAGGGAATTCTTATTCTTCTTCCAAAATCTATTCGTGACAACGGCATCAAAACACCAGGGTGCAAACAAATGCTGTATTTTTGGAGCCGACACACTCTCACTCTCAGCTAATTGGTCTGATCATGTGTGGTTCCGTAAAAAAACAGCCCCCCTGTGGGCTTGTGTAAAAGATGTCTAAAAGCTGATTTGAGCCCATGGTTGAGACTTTTTTTTCTCTGAATGGAATTTTCATGTCTGACCTCCAGGAATCCGATGACCACCACTTCAGCAGAGTCGATGAAGGCCTCAGCAGCTTTGGTGTCAGTCAGTCTGGGAAGGGCACTGTCTGAGACAGAAAGACACGAGATACACAATACAACATCATTTGCACCTTACAGTCCCAGTCCTCATTGTCTCGACAGTGTTATGAGTCTACAGCCATGCTAGCGGCTCAGTGATGCTGTACTTAGATACAGATAAATGTCTTTGCCAAGAAGACTCGTTATACTGAAATCAATTTACCTTTCTCTGTGGCAACGACAGAAGACACCAGGAGGGAGAAAAACAGAGTGTTCAGCATGTTTCAACTGATTCAGCTGACAGAGTGGCAGGAAAAGAGAAGAAAGCAAGGAATGTCCTGAAGACTCTGTAGCTGTTTGACTTCGTACGAGGAGTTGTGTCACCTCTGCTCTGTGTCCGACAGTGGCCACATGGCAGCCGGCTGTGGCTGCTGCAACCTCTCTGGGATGTGATTGGAGCCTTTCATGAGAACCAGCCAGGTGTTCTTGATAAGTGGGCGGGCTGGGACGTTAGACTACGTGTCACCATGCGACAGGGGACGGGTGAGAGTGTGTGTGTCCGGATTCTGGTGTGGTGGCAATATGGGGTCGAGGACAATAATGGCCCCATTGGTCCAGCTGGCCTTTTGCTTTTGAGACACATCGCACACCTTTTCTTGTGGCTCATTAGCAGCATCTTCTGAGCAACTTTGCTGTCAAAATGTCTTGTGCTGCAGTGTGCTACATTAATGTGTTGTGGGTGTGAGGCTTTGCTGACATAGCAGCCTGGTTAATACTCAGGCTGCAGATTTCGAGTGAGGAGGCCGATGTGACCCGTGAGGCTGCATTCTGGTGCATTCACCACAGGAGGGACACAGCTCCCAGCCATCCTTACTTGTTGGTATTTGGAGACGCAATTTGGAGACGCAATTTACGCAATCACTATTTTCTTTATGAATAGCTGTTATTACAAGAAATCGAGGTGTGAGTCTAGATGTTATACTCTTGATTTTCTTCTTTTTACTCCCTTTTTAACATATTTGACCTTGCTTTTTTTAAATATTGCAAATCCTCTTTGAGTACATTGAAAAGTGTGCAATATGAAACAGATTTATTATACATATACTTTGAAAATGAAAGGTACTTATTTCCAACATTCAGTAAGTGCAAACTAAGATATGTAAAGAATTCTCAGTAAATATCTCAAAACAAACTATGTGAGAACAAGATTTGAACAAATCAACTGAATAACTTTAAGAAATTGATTTGTTATTAAAGAAACACACATCGCACCATAAAATGTCTAAATGTGACATTTCAATATTTGGTAACACTAGATTTTTAAACTATTCGTGTGTTCAAATTATAATAGAGGAGCAACTGTTAAAATCTGAAACTGTCACCCAAGACGAACAATAAAACATTTTCTTACATAACTTAGAGAGACAGAAAAGCCCACAAACTACCACCAAACCACCAAGTGTTAATATTAAAACTAAAACTAAAAGCCTCTGATATGCAGATTTATTCATAACAGCACCCATGATATTATTAAACTAAAGTCCAGAACAATGATTTATATGAAGTTTGATGTTTTACATGATGATTTTAACATTTTCTCCCATTGAAAAGAGGAACCTGCTAAAAATGTTCTGGCGAGGTATAGTTTGGTCGACCACAGAGCAGAAAAAATGGATGCACAAAACACAAGGAACTCTTGAGGACAATGGACAATGAACCCTGTGAACTTTCTCTTGGTCAACAGCTCACGCCGCTTATGACTTCTGATGTATGTACAGGTGACGTGATAGTGACACTGCAACTCCTCTCAGGCAAAGACCAAATAAAGCTTCTGACAAACACTTATTCTCTCTCATGAGCGTGACAGCACAGTCAAAGGTGACGATATAGATCACAGCCCACAAATGACTGCGTATTATTTCGTGTAATCATGTCAGTGGTGGGCCGTGAGGGCCAGCAAGGCCTTCTCTAGACACAATCACAAAGTTATAGCTATTTTATTATAGTTATTTATTATATAACTGTTTTGTGACTTTCATCAACATACTATACTATGACGTATTTATGATGTTTGTTGATGATGTAAATGCCTTTTTATGACTTTTTGACACATTTTACTTTGATTTATGTCTATTTTTAAATACTACGACTTTTTTTATTACTTTTTTCGACATACTACAATGACATATTATGATTTCTTTGAATACCATACTTTTGACTTTCTGGCTTTTTTTGGTAAGACTTCATTGTGAATTTTGCGATACAACTATGTTTTTTTCATAAAATACGATACATTATGATTTAGCCTCTTTTAAGATTATTTTTACGATACTTTGACTTTTTAGTTTTTTTTTGGACACAATATACTGTGACTTCTTTTTTTCAACATGCTGTATTAAGACATTTTCATGATTTTTTTACAAACTATAACTTGACTTTATGACTTCTTTCAGCATACTATACTATGTTTCGTTTAATAACTTATTTTCAACATACTATATTTTTTGTTTTTGGCAAACCTTTTTATTTTCTTTACACCAGAATTAAAAAAAAAATGTTTATATCATACTCTACTGTTAATTACCCTCTTATTTCAAGATAAAATAATACACCAGCTAGCAAAACACCCTGAATGTGTGCATGTGTTTTTAGCATTCCACTTTAGGGTCAACAGGGTAGTCTTGGCTGAACTCACACAGGGAATCTCTCTGCACTGACACTTATCCCAATCCTATTACAGCCTGTTAGCTGCCAGCTGGTCAAACCTCAGAGTGAAGAATTGAACCTTCTTCTCCGAGCAAACAACAGAGTGGAGAGTAAACCTCTGACTCGTGCCAGACAGGCGTCACCTGAAGTATTCTGGGTTCTGCACTGAGCCTTCTGTGGAGCCATCAGAGTTGTTTTTCTATATTTAGTTTTGTCTGTGTTGCTATGTATGTACTAAACTACTTTTAGCTACTTATCTTTAACTACGTATTTGCTATACATGTGCAGTATTTCTCAAAGAAAAGATACAGCAGACAATTCTATACATACACTATATATACTGTATATAATTGTCCATGGCTCAGGACAATTCGCAAAATGAAATACCAGAGCAGCTTCCAATTACTTCTGACAGGCAGAATACATCTTCAATGTACGGCATCACAAAGAAGAAACTGAAAGTAGAGGAGATTAGAGGAAATTAGGACACAAAACAAGGTACACAGTGAGATTTAGTCAAGATGATGACTGTGCTGAATGTGCTTTCTGTGACTTTGCAAAGTATAATCCTACAGCCAGCGTGCAAAAATAGACACCACACAGTCTTAATAAGCGAAATCAAAAAAAGCTGATTAACAAGAAAATGGGGTTTCAATTCAAATTGTCTGTCAAATAATATAAATAGTGAAGATTTAGCGCCAAAATCTGAGACTATAACAAAATCACAGAGACCGTCTTTCATGTTTGACCACCCTCAGACGAGTCTTTTCATGTCAAATCAGCACTTGTTCAGCTGTCAGTGTTGTCTCTCTTCATCCCGAGTCCATTTCATGAGGTGAGGGGTTAAGAGCTGAGTGGTGTTCTGTTCTATCAGTGATTCATCTCAGGGCTTCCCTGATCTTACATCACATGCTGAAAGATCTTTGAACCAGTGGTGTCAGGACACATGTTTGTTTCCAAATAAGTTGAAAATATATCCCAATCTTTAATATTTTACAAATACTGCTGGGCTCTGTGTCATTGGGCTGCTGTTAAGCGTCATGTGATATTTGAAAATTGCTGTTTTCAAGTCTCTACATGGCAGTAAATAAACTTGGAATTAAAATCGAAATATTCCATACCATCAGACATTTAGACGTAGTATTGTTAAATGTAGAAGTTGAAGTGGTGGAAGAAGTATTTGGATCATTTACTTCAGCAAAAGTAGAAATACCATAGTCTGAAAATACTCCATTACAAGTAAGTCTTGAATGAAAAATGTGACTAAAGTAAAAGGTACAGAAGTATTACAAGCAATATGTACTTAAAGTATCACAAATAAAGCTGTGATAAAGAACATTGATATCATTGTTTTTTCTTTCACAATTACACATAAATGTATTTTAATGTTGTAGTTGGTCAATGTGGAGACAATTAGATACTGATACTAATTAGATAATAGTAGATACTGTGTATACTCTGTAGATAGGTAGTATAATACTGCATCATATCATATAAGCATATCATGTGTTTTTAATGTAAAAGGTAGCTAGTATAGCTAGAAGAGTCAAATTAATGTAGTGGAGTAAAAAGTGCAATATTTCTCTCTGAATTGTAGTGAGGTAGAAGTGTAAAGTAGCAGAAAATGCTCAATAATCATAAATACATAGTGAAAACAAAGGCCATTGTTTTACACCTGCGGTTATTTTTCATATACAAGTAATAAATTATTTCTGCTAAACTAAAAAAAAAGAAGTAGTTACTTGTACTGTAATACAATTGTAGAATCTGATGCTGAGGGGTAAAGTGTGCCGTGCTGTGACAGACTGACTGACAGATGTCTATTGAGAGATCTACAGGAACTTGAAGTACACCTGTACTGTATTCATATCTCGCTTTGCTTTATCTCGTCTATTCGAGGCTGAGCTGGGCCAGAAAAGGACAGCGCTGAGTCAGCACATGAAACAATGACACACCATCTGCTGGGATGAGCCACTTGGAGGACTTTAAAAAGAGGACCGACGGACGGAGAGAGAAAACCACAAGTAAGAAACAAGCGAGACAGCATCAGAAAAACACTTTGACTTCAACAGAAGGTGAGTTGAAACTGCAATTTGCTCAGCTCTGCTCCGGCTTTGATGTAATGCTTCAGAGAAGAAGAGGACAGACAGAGTGACGGCTTTACAGCTGCTTTTCATGAGTATTATGGCTGAAAAGGAGCTGAAATGAGATCTGATTTGTTTTTTACTGGGACTTCAAAAGGAATAGTTCTTTGTGCCGGCCTTCTTGTTGGTACTACTAGAAGCCCAGTCTCTATATCTTTGTAATGTCCTCTTTTTACTCGATGGATTTGGATGAACACAGAGTAGTGTTGAACGCTGGTTGCACTCTCTTTGTCAATGCTTAATGTATCTATGCTTTGATGTTATGTCCTTTTTTTTAACAAGCTTGATTTTAGATTTTTACTGTAATGACACCGCTATGAAGGAGAGATTATCAGCTGACGGATCTCATATATTTTGTTCTTTTTCTTTTTCAGTAAATAACCAAAAATGGCAGACGTAGCAGTTCCCGCCGACAGGAGGGCACCTCCCAAATTCAAGCAGAGGACTAATCGTACCTTCAAGAGCAAGGCGCCTAAACCCGGCCAGAAGGGGTGAGATGGATTTAAGATCACACACAAACAATACACAAGTGTTTACTTTCATTGTTACTTTCGTCCTACTTTCAAGTAAGAACTTGTATCTCTCAGTTTGTACCGATCAGATCTTCTTTGCCTCATGCGCTCAGATTCGGAGACGACATCTCCAGCATGGAGGGCCTGGGCACAGACATCACAGTGGTTTGCCCATGGGAAGCCTTCGGGGACATGGAGCTCAGCGACCTGGCCAAATACGGAATTCTTTAGCCCCCTGACCTCTGCCTTTACCCATATTGCCCCTCATCTATTCCAACTTTTGACTGTGCAGCTAAAAATCTTGTACTTGTTCCACAGAGAGGAGGCAGATATTGATTAATAAAAGGTTTGCCTTAAAAAGGAAATACTCAAGTAAAGTATAAGTACCTTAGCCTGATGCTATGTGAAGCATATTAAAGTGAATATTTAATAAACATAATCAACAGAGATTTGGACAACTTATTAAATTGTAAAACATACTGTAAATATGCTCTCCTCAAATCCACCTCACTCCAGGTAGACACCAGTAATTTACCTCACTGATCATCGAAAACACACTGGATTCAAACTTGGAAGGGTTGAAAATGGGTGTTACAGTCGTACTTAGAGGTCCAGCATGGAGGATTTAGTGGCATCGAGTGGTGAAGTAGATTGCAACCAACTGAATACCCCTTCGCTCACCCCTCCCTTTCCAAGCGTGTTGGAGAAACTCTCTCTGTCTCTCTCTCACACACACACACACACACACAATACAATAATTAGCAGCTCCATGGCAACATTTCTGTTGGTGCCAATGTCTGTGTGTGTGTGTGTGTGTGTGTGTGTGTGTGTCTGTTGAAGTCAAAGTGTTTTTCTGATGCTGTCTCGCTTGTTTCTTACTTGTGGTTTTGTCTCTCCGTCCGATGGTCCCCTTTTTAAAGTCCTCCAAGTGGCTCATCCCAGCAGATGGTGTGCGACTGTTTTATTTGCCAACTTGGCTCCGTTCTCATCTGTACCAGCTCAGCCTCGAAAAGACGAGATGTAAATACAGGTGTACTTCAAGTTACTGTAGATCTCTCAACGTGTGAATAAAGTGAATTATTGAGGCGTCATTAATTGGCAGGAGTGAGTGACAGTAATTAACACGACAATCAAGTTGAAGTCATTGTCTGACACATTCCCTCACAAGCTACAGTAGGCTATACCCCTATTTGACCCCTCAGTGTCAGATTCTACAATTGTATTGTAGTACGTGTAACTTCTCATTTTAGCTTAGAAACAGGAGTCATTTATTTGATGTGTATGAAAAACTGCAGATGTAAAACAATGTCCTTTCTTTTTACTATATGTCGATAAAAAGCAGTAACCACTTAGTGATAAAAGGCTTCAACAAAAGGATTGAAAGGTGTCAAATGCAGTAAAGTGATGAAATATTTTATGCTGAATGTGCCAAAATACAGGAACTCAATAACTTGAACACAAAAAGATGTGAACCAGCAGCTGCTCTGATGAATTTTTTAAATGATAAATTCCTACTTGTTTTGCATTTGACTGCTCCCTTCCTTTGGCTTTTCTTGTATATTTAGCACTTTTTTTGTGATACTTAAAGTACATTTTGTTGATAATACTTTTGTCCTTTTGCTTTAGTAAGATTTTGAATTCAATAATTTGAATGGAAACATTTTTATGGTATGCCATCCATCCATCCATCCAGTTTCCTCCGCTTATCCGGGGTTGGGTCGCGGTGGCAGCAGGCTGAGCCAGACTTCCCTCTCCCCCGCAACATGTTCCAGCTCATACTGGGGGATCCCGAGGTGTTCCCAGGCCAGCTGGGAGATATGATCCCTCCAGCGTGTTCTGGGTCTTCCCCGGGGTCTCCTCCCAGTTGGACGTGCCTGGAAAACCTCCAGTGGGAGGCGTCCAGCAGGCATCCTAATTAGATGCCCGAACCACCTCAGCTGACTCCTTTCGACGCGAAGGATGAGTTTTCAGGGATGTATTTGCAAACAAACATGTTCACTGACGCAACTGATACGATGGATGGAGCATGTGATGTAAGACCAGGGAAGCCCTGAGCCATGAGATCAATCCCCCATGACAGAAAAAGAACAGCTCTTAATCCTTCACCTCATGGCACGGACTCAGGTTAAAGAGACGACACTCACACAGTATCTGACAACTGAACACGTATTAACGTGACGTGAAAAGACACGTGTGAGGCTGGTCAAACATAAAACATTCACTCCATGATTTTGTTCGAGCATCCAATTTTGCCCCTAAATCTTCACTATTTATATTATTTGATACAGAAAATATAAATTTTAAGTACATTTTCTAGCTTTATCACCTTTTTTTAAATAAGCTGATGAAGACTGAGATGTGGTTGAAAGCTCTGGAGTAGTAAACAGACCTTTGAGTCAAGATTCTTCTGTCAAATTAGTTTTTTGCAAAGGTCAAGAACGAGCTTTAATAATACACTGCTTTCCTTTTAAAACTCAACCGTGAGCTCAATTTATAGTTGTTGTCGAATAATAATTTAGATCGTTTTTTTTTTTTTTAAATGCACTAATTCAAAAAATAAGATTCACTTTTTCAGAATCAAGTCCCAAAACAACATCATACAATAAATTGAATAGAGTTTTTCTCAGAGATGCTATGCACACTGTTGAGCCCCCTCCTTCATCTGATAGAGCAGAGGGCACAGAAATATATCAGGGGGATTCGCATCAGGTATATAAGACGATACCAGGGTTAAAGACCAGAAAGACATAAACTAACCAGAGACATCGGCCTGAAGCCAACAACGAAACAGGCAAGACCAAACTTTGATCTTGTCTCAGCTGCCGTGTTGGCTAACTTTTAAAACTGCTGTAATGAGCATAATGTCAGAGCATGAAGAAGAGTGCAGAAAGGTGCTGCCAAAGCGTGAGATCAGAGTGAGGTAGACTTTTTTTTAATTATTATTATTTTTTTAGACAACGGAATCTGTTCTTGGGATGTGCTATTGCTGCTGATCAATTTTGGAAAAAGCCTCGGCTGTCTCTAAGACGCCAAAAACAAAATTCTGTAACTAAATTAGGAATTTGGGAGTTAAGTTTAAGAAGACTTTATGCTGTTTCTTGGCCGACCCCCCCCTTCTCCTGTGAACTCAAAAAGGAAATGGGAGCGTGCTATTATTTTTGACTGACAGTGCTCCCGGTCTGCCTCATATGTGAAATACTCAACAAAACAAACTACTATAGAAATGTGATGATTAGATTGGCAACTACACGTTTACCTCGCCACCTAACTCTACTACACTCTCCTCACTTCACTAGCTTTACTCCCTTAAGTTCTCCTTTGCATTCCTGTCTTTAATAATAAACAGCACACTATTCGATAACAGATTCCCATTTTTGTACTTTATTTCCAAAACATTGTTTGAAATACTAAATTGGCAGGCTGTTACCATATTTTTTACCTTTCCTCAGTAATCAGATCTCCTTCACTCTTCTATCCAGTCGCCTTCCACTCTCGAACAGAAACCATGTCAAAAAAATCGATCGATATAATTTATTGTGACGTTATCACATCACTAGCAAATAAACAATGATATGACATATAAATGATTGAAACTTACCTGGCTTGAAAATGTTTAGGGTTAGGCCGACATGAATATAAGACGTCGTAAAAGACTTCAGTCAAACACGTGGCGATGAATGCAGGCAATCGGCTCAAAGTAGTCGTATAAGACATTTTATACAATCTTGCAAAATGAACCTCATCAATCTGTACCGGTAGTTCCATTAGCTATGAGCCAAACACACTGTCACAACAGAAGTGTGCAAACAATGTCAATACTGTGTCTATAGGCGCAGAGTAGCAGGGGTCGGAGATGCACACGTTACAAATAGTGGCCCCTACCGACCAAGGGGGCCGGTTCAGTGTAGTGAGTGGGGAGGCAGCAGGCAGTACATAGCAGGCAATAAAAGGTGTTTTGAGAAAGTGCAATTCACCACAACCACGAGACGTTCTAGAGCATGCAGCCATAACTGCCCACGCAAAATATTATGCAGTTAGCTGCAGCAGAATGAGATTAGACGCAGACAGACAACGCTCAAGGATGCACGCACGCGACCGATCCTCTTGGCAGAGATAATAATGTCACGGTGGTTATTTCTCTTTGATATGATATAGCATCGCATGGGAAAAGGGGCAAAAAGCTCAACTAAACCCATTAAATGCTAATGCTACAGATTTCTCCAGGAGTTGGTGGAGACGAAAACAAAGTCGAGAGAATGTTGGACCAGCAACTCCAGACTCCAAATGGATGCTCGTGTTGCTTCGGATCAGCAGTTTATTCTTAAAAGACTTTGTGCACGTAAGAAGCGGAAATTGGCAAGTGTTGTAGAAGTGTAGAAATGTAGAAGTAACGCTTTCGTTAGATATCATACGAACTGTTGTATCTGGATATGTTGAAATAAGCGACAGTTTTGCTGCCAGGCAACCATATCGGCTTAAAAAGACGATGAAAAGGAAGTGCTCTGTGTTTCCACTGCCATCAAGCTAAATTCTGCAGCAGGTTTAAACTATGCCGACTTGGGGATCAACACCAAGACTTAAATTCGTAATTAGCTCACTTTCTGCGCGTACAATAATGTGAAAAACTACAAAACATATGATCATCCATTTGACTAAATGAATAGAATACCAAAAGAAAACAACCTGAAAGCGTGATCACAACAAAACATTTTTATATAAAACATTTTATATGGACATTCAATAACTAAAAAACATAATGGCAGTCAAGGGGGATATAGACATGACAGAAGAAGAGGACTGTTCATTGAGGATAGCAACTATGAAGAATGGCCACATAGTTTTACTATAATACAGTGGCAAGGAAACCATGACAGGAGAAATGAAGCTGCCACGTGATATTTTGTGCGGCAGCCGTTTCGTTTGTCAGCAGGCCTTTTTGTTGTTGTTGTTGCCAAACAGCGCTGTGCTCTTTGTTGTGTTAGCTAGCTTCAAACTGCTAGCTGCCGGTCATTCTCCATAGAGTTTAGTGGTAAAGAAGGACGCAACTGGGCTCGGCTGCTCAGGAGTCAAAATATGAAAAGACACAAGATTCATGCAAAAGATTTTCAAACTTGACAAGTATCGCTCATGCTGGTTTGTCCATGCCGCCAGTGGCTTCATAAGTCCATCTTTGTGTATTTTGTGTAGCACAACCAAAACGTGCTGGGGACTGTAAGTTAGCATCTTTGGCTAGGTTTTTTTTTTTTTTTTTTTTTTTTTTTGTTTGTGTCCAGAGCACATTCTGTAGTAATTTGGATATATAACAAATAAAATGATAAGTGTCATGAGAAAATTAAACAGCAGCACATTTAATAGAGAAATAAAAACCTTATTTACCTGTTTTTCCAAATGTGAGAAATGGAAAACACAACGGTAGCTTTGAAATTAGTCAATACATTAGAGGAAAAAAAAACATATACGGATCTCATTTGACACACAACTTGGATCATATCCTACGATGACATTTTGTTTCTCACCATGTTGGAATATCAACCTGCTCATGTACGAGTGATAACACTTTAAAACAAACCTGGAGCTACCATGCTGGTCGGGCTGACAGGTTCAACCACTGAAATGTAAGGAGTCTGCTTCAAACTAAAAATAAAATGAAAAATAAAAAAATGAACACAGTTGGTTTTAACCAAAGTGCTACACGCCTATGTTCGTTCATTCCAAATGTCTCAGACACCAAAACATGGACACAGAATGAGAGAAAAATCCCGCCGTTCCTGTATATTTTTGAAATCATCAAATGTCATGCTCACGGATCCTATAATCAACCAAAAACAAAACAAACTCTAGCTTGGATTGACTGACTTTTAAACCAAGAGGACAACGCTTTGATAGTGTTACATGCATACCTCTAGTTTGTCGCTTCTCAGGTACGCTCTCGGCTCAAGAACTTTATTCCAATACAAAAGAAAATAACAAAAAAAAAAAACTTGAAATTGAACTTGCACCTTACCGGAGATGGAACAACACTTACAGATATATATATATATAAATAAAAAAAAGAGATACAAAGTGAAAAAGAAGTAAATAAAGACAGCCATAGGATTATGATAATAACAATAACAAAGATAATATATTTATACATACGGCAGAAAAATGTGCTTTCTACAAATCTTTGGAACAAAAACAAAAGCCAAAAAAAGAGCCACGTTTTGGAAATATAGAATACAACGGTATAGAAATATGCACAATAGTAAGGTTGTTTTGCATTTAAATATTTTCTATTAACTCATCGACAGAATCTCGCTCTTGCTCAGTAAATCGCTGCTGGCAGCATCTCAAAACACATTTACCGACTAAAGTATGTTTCAGGCAGACTCATTCAATGTTGGACTTTGCTCTATAAAAGACGGAGCATGAGGGGAAAATCCAAATAATAAATCTCTACATTAAAGGATCAACAAATACTTGAACCCCGGGGTTGTGGGTGGATGATGTTGTTCGGATCTAAAAGCTAAAAAAAAAATCAATCAAAGACAACAATGTTTTAGTGTTGGACCTTCCTGTCGTGTTTTAGTGGTGAGTGTGGTGAAATCCTGTGCATTAGAAGGATGATGCGAGACTATAGTTGTGTCATATAGTCCATAAGGTGGAGTATTTGAAATACAGATGCTTATTTTCTGATTTTAACCCCAAGGTTCACTGTTAGATCTACAAGCCCCATAACAGCAGTGGCTGCTGAGTCAAACAAAATAATGTTTTTATAAGAATATTAATGAGAATAATTACAATAATAATAATAATTTGGTAACTTTTTTTCTCTAAACTAATTTCTTTGCATATCATAACAATTTTAAGTTTAAAGGTTCACCATTTCCACATACTAAGAAAACTTGAGGTAAGGAACAGCTCTAATAACCCTCCCTCCCTTCAGCTTTCGGACGTGATTTCTGTCGCGTTCTAAACCGCCACACATCATCCCTCCAAGCCGCCGTGTTCAGTCGCCCCTCTGCCAGAACACAGCGAGAATGGAAAGCCTCTCTCATTGCTATTCGCCCACGTTAAGGTGGGATCATAAAAATCCCACCGGCGGGTGTTTTTAATCATCGGTGACTCGTCGTTCTGGTTCAAAATGTTGTTTTTTTTAAGCTTCTCTTTCGATGCACCTTCCTGCTTTCCTACCGCTCCGACGTTTTGTGGACACTTTTCATTCCCTCCCTTTTCCCTTAAATGTTGAGTGCGTGCAGGCCACACAGCACTCAGCTCTTTTTTCCTCACACACGGTTGACAGCTGTTTAAAATGTCAGTTTTCCACATACAGCCTTTGGACGAACATCTGGGCTCCATCACGAGTCTTGTGCTGCTGAGTGCCGAGGGATTAAGAAGAGGGGACTATAATACAGCCGTGCAATAGAGAAGGTGGCCATTTTAAGTCTTTTTTTTCCTTTTTTTTTTTTTTTTACTGTAAAGGCCGTCTGTCAGTCTTTAATACAGCATTCCTCTATTTCTGTAGTAGCGTATATACGAAAATGTGGGACTGCTCTGGGGAGGGATCTGAAATATCTTTGTTGAGTCGACTCCACACTTTAAAACTGGGTGCAGTCCACCTCCACGACAACAGAGGGAGCTCTTTCAGAGAAATTCAATGGAAGAGAGGAGCTCCTGGGAAATGTAGTGTCATTAGTAAGGGGCAAATCTACTGTAGCCTCCCCTGTACAGTGTGGCCTGTGAAACGACAAAAGATAAACATCCAGTGAATAAAGTCCTTTCAAAATGACATTGGTCATTAATGATCAGTCTGTTGATTTTCTACGTTTCCCTTATTGTCAATAAATGCCATAAAAAGATCAAAACCAAACCCTGATATACATGTCGTCCCTCTGTGTCACAAACCTCCATTGTTGTCCAAAAACTATTAAGACATGAATGAGCCACACTGCCGCACTGTCCCTTCATTACCATAAAGATGGGCTCTGTAGTTTTATTTCAAAATCAAATCCCACATAAACCATCCTGGTCAAAGCCACATTAACCTCCTCTTGGACAAACCACTATTTGTCTATTCATGTTTCTTAATAATATCGAATGTTTTTGCTCTGGTGGAATACTACCCAGCTCCATATTTACTGCGTTGTAATTCATATAAACACACAGTAATTTGGCCTCAAAACTACATTTTGACACAAGGACCCTGTCATAATGTTTTAATGCAACACATTGGACAGACAACATTGTCATTAGGTTAACAATAAGCCTCAACCTTCTCAGGGCCAGAAGACATTTGCCCATTTTGCAGTTTGTTATCCAGATGTCAACACTGAATGCACTAAAAACCATAATAATGAGCGGCTAAATACATTTTCTAAAAATATATAAAATTATTGTCCCTTTTGAATAATGTGTGCTGAAAACTACAGCTCTCAGCTGTTTTTTAGGGTCATTTTTTTACTTAAGAAAAATAAAACTATACGTTTGCGACCTGTTTTAAAATATCTACGTCTTAAGTAGGAACTTGGGGAGTGCCACGGGCAGAAGAGGGATGTTCTAAAGTATTAAGGGACGGTATAACACAGTGTTGGTTTTGCTCTTGATGGGAATTGCTGACAATAAGAAAAATATAGAATAGCACTCGCCTTATCCTTTGAATGTTTGACAATGTACGGGCTTCAGGGACTTACCATGGCTCCAACGCCGTAGGCAGCCGGGTTGAGCGCAGCATGGTAGGGGTCTGCCGTATAAACTCGTCCATAGCTGTTGGAAAACAAAAAAAGCCATCGAACATGAGGTGTCGCATAATAATTTGAATGAGGGAAAAAAAACGGGAATTTGGCTCATAGCACAAGGTGACTAATATGCTGTAATGTGAGTAACTCTTGGCCTGTCAGAGGCGGCCCGCTCACCTGTCACTGTAAGCTGCTGCTGCAGCCGCCGCTGCCGCGGGAGCTACCGCAGTCGGCTGGGCGTAACGATACGCTGCATATCCGCCCTGTGACGAGGCGATGAGGGTCGGTGAGGGTTGGAAGGGGGTGTGGTGCGTGGCGGAGGAGAAAGATATATACGATGAAGGGAGAAACAAGAGTAAATCGTTGTTAAAAGGGTTTGCTCGATTTCCTCTACACACTGACAGACTAGCAGTTCATCTAAAAGGGTTACATTGTGAGCAAAAAAACTGCTGAGAAGAGAGCGAAAGATTAACAAGCAGACAGTCGGCAAAACTGGCTAATCTGGTGCAGTACGGCATTCACAAGGATGTAGCTCAGGCTCTGTGTGGGTCTCTCCCTCCATGACTAAACAATAAACATGTTCCCCAGTGCAACATTAAAGTGCAATATTTTTTTCCCCCACTGTGCGTTGGACATGGAAGGAGAGAGAGTTCATAACCATAACTGTGCCCCCACCCCGGTTCCCCAACCAAAAACACACTGTTAAAGAAAGGGGAAGGGGTGGCAAGATGATTGTGTCATTATTTATGTTTAGATGAACAGCTGATGAACAGACACAACAAAAAATTAACTACAGGTGAAAGAAGACAGTCAGCCAGTCGGATTTAAAAAAGGGCGCACACACACACACACACACGCGCACATGTTCACGTGGCCAGCGACCAATCACTGACAGACACAGCATGCTTTTCCCAAACTCAGAACGCACAGCGTATTAGGCCAAACATCCCTGTAAAAACAAAACAAACACCGCTGCATTCTACCCTAAAGGATCAGTCACGACCAAGTCCCCGCATTCAGGACCACACAGCTGCCGCTATGGGAGGGAGGCTGGACTGGGGGGGGGGAGGTAGGGGGGAGGAAGGAGGACGGGGTGGAGGAAGATGACGTGTACAGGGGGGGGGGGCATGTAGAAAATGGGTGAGGAAGAGTCACAGAGCAGGGAAAGAAGATATAGTAAATAATAAAGGGAGCAGAAGAAGAGGAAGGAGGTGCTAATGCCAGATGCCACTTGAAACATCAAAAGAAGGTTTTAATTATTGACTGAGGAAGAAAAGATGAGAAGAGCGAGAAGAAGTGCAATTAAGGGTGACACAAAAAGAGGGGGGAGGGGGGGGGATAGGGTGGTCTGTGGGGACGAGTCAGCCTTGTCAATATGTCTGCATGCCGACATTGATTCAGTTAGCATGCCACAGGTGAAACAGATCGGGAGATTCCTGGAAGGGGTCGGAATTAACTGCTGATCCCTCTGACTGCTGTCTTCATCCTGTTATACAACAGCATCCTGTTTGTATTTCAGATCACGGCAATGCAGCTCGCTGACGCATAAGATTTCATATGTTTGTGTGAATTCATGAAAAAAAAGTAGAACAAAAAAATGAGTAATTTGCTTTTTTTTGTTTTTGTCTCAATCATCACAGTTGTGGACAATTCTCTTAACATGTTTTCTGATTGTGGAATAAAAGTGTGTGATGAAAATGTCAAATAATGTAATAAAATGTGTTTTAATGCATCTCGCCAGAAGAACATAATGAAAAGTCATAAAATTCACGAATGAAGCTAGATTTACCTTGGGAAGAGGCCAGAAAAAAGACAAAATGTATCTTGGAATAGACTTGAAAACTTAATCACTGGTGCAGATTTGGGTAAAAGATATTGACCCACTGTTCAAGTATTGACCTGCAATACTGCACCTCATTTCCCCGAAAAAATGTACACCCATCTCTCCTGTAGATCATTTGTGAATGGACGTCTTTATGCAGTACATGCGTCACAAAATCAGATTTCAACTTAATTCTCTTCTCCCCCTTCCGCAACTCCACCCATGTCAGAATCCAGTGAGTTAGTAGAAGAAGACAGAGAAGGCGTTTCAATCTCAGATGGTCAATAATGTCTAGCAGCACGCAGTCATTGGAGACGAGGAGGATGCACACTGGCTCTCACACAGAGTGTGTAAACCCTACCTGGGGCAATCTGCCACTAATGTCCTGAAACACTAGTCTACAGAGAGAACAGAAACAGCTATTGTCAACCTGGTTGCACACACACATGCGCACACACACACACACACTCATAATCACATTGGTATAAACTTAACTCACAAATGCACAGAGACAAACCCGAGAGGAGTGTATTCGTGAATGAACACTTTGAAGTGTGTGTGTGTGCTCCTATTGTTACATCTGTATGCATCATTGAAAGGACATTTCATATGGGATTGTACATTACATGAAAACAAAAGATGAGTTCAATTTATTTGTAATAAAAAAATGGAAAAAGTTCATTTAAGATTAAGTCCAGGGGAACAACAAACACCCAAAAGTACACGTCTCTATGGGTTTGGTCCGTGCCACAGTTGAAAACCCACAGGCAAGAGGGGGGGGGGGGGGGGGGGGGGGGGGGGACGTAGGTGAGGAGTGAGGCAGTAGAGGGGAGAGAGAGGTATACTTACATAGAGATCAGCGGCACCGTAAAAGCCATCCTGATAGGCCATCATACTGAGAGAGAGAGAGAGAGAGAGAGCGAGAGAGAGAGAGAGGAAAGAAGGTAAAGGAGAGAGAGAGAGGTGGTGGAAAGTCGAAACAGACGAATGGTGTGATGCGCCACCATGTGGGCATTGCAGAAAACAGCAAACAAAGAGAGTGACGATTGGGGGGGAGAGAGCGAGAGAGAGAGGTGAGAGAATGGTGCCAAACAGATTGTGAAAGAGAGAGAGAGAGAGAAAGGGTGAGATTATTACACACCGTGCAACATGCAAGACAAAATACCACCTCTTTGTCTACGACTGCACAAACTTTAGAGTGATACTACTGTTACTCCACGAGACAAGCGTCTGTTAGGAGAAAATACTCCTCCATTGGATCACTAAACCATCGGGACATTATCATGTTTGAGGTACAAGGAAATGGTATTTCAGCTCAGCAAACCATCAACGTCAATATCTTGATTAAACATTATACATTCATATTTTAACTGAGTGAAGGTATGTATTTAAGAAGACAGACATATTATGTCTAGCAGTTTACTGGCTGAGTGATCAGCTTCCATGTATGTTTATGTGTGTTTACCCCGGATAGGTAGGGATGGCGGGCTGTGGCACAGCGGCCCTGACGGCGCTGTAGACGGTTCGGGCTCGACCCCGGAGGTGAGCGCCTCGAAAGGTGGCGGCGGTGGACGCAGCCGCCGCCGCCGCTGCTGCTGCTGCTGGGTACGGAAACCCCGGTACTGAGAGACAGAGGAGTTGGGAGAGATCGGCTGAAGTGCCTTCAGGATAAAAACATTATCTGTGCATCCCGTCTCCAACACAACAAAGCGAATCAGTGTGAAGCCAAATCTTGTGGTCGTACCTGTATAGAGTTCAGGGCTGTACATGGCTCCAACCATGGGACTCAACTTCCATCCAGCTGTAGTCAACAAACAAAACAATGTACCTTTAAATCAACATGTGACGGAAGCAGGCAGACATTTTAGGATCTGTGCATTCCTTCAGAGTGATCTTTGCTGTTCAAGAGAGGATATATATATATATATATATATATACATATACACACACACAAAGTTATATTGTCCTACTTTGAAAAGAGTTATTGAGGCTTTTGCTTTGTGGGGTATTAGAGTTGCAATGATTAAGCGATCAGTTCTCGGCTCACGTCAGTTTTGATAAACGATTAATTGGTTTGAGTAATTTATTTCAGAACAAAAAGGAAACATTCTGTGATTCCAGTTTCTTAAATGTGTATTTTTTTTACTCCACTATGACAGTAACTGAATGTCTTTGAGTTGTGGACAAAACAGGTTATTTGACGACGTCATCTTGAGCTTTGGGAAATCGACATTAAATCGACATTTCGCCCCGTTTTCTGAGCAAAGCGACAATATAATCGACAGATTAATCGACAATGAAAACAGTGGTTAGTTGCAGCACTTTTGGGTAAAATGCCTAATGAAGGAGATCAATACTAAAAATATAGAAAAAAAGATAGGAAAAAAAAAAAAAGATGGTCCGTTGTGAAGTTTAAAGTGCATTACCGTACGGCAGCGTTGCGAGGCCCTCTCCGTTAGAGTAAGGGGTGGTCATCTTCTTGTTCGTCATCACTCTAGCTGTGGCGTTGTTCACCTGGACACCAGAAAAAGTGGTCAGAGGCTAAAGTCGACACAGCACAACAGAAAAACAAGCATTGATGCAGAATCTAAACATTGTAGTTTCAAGCTTACTGAATGTATTCTGAGAGAGATACTCTGCACATGATGATCAGCGTTTTCATATTGAACTTGAAGTGTGAGGTGTCATTACACTTGAAACAGTTGTTTACTTATGACAAGAGGTTAATTCTGTTGATGAGCAGCGATGGTATTTGATGCATGCGCTTCTTTTGTAGGAGAGAGACATTGAAAACCGAGCATCCTGGTGAGTAAGTCAGGCAGTGTCGCACACAAACAACGCAACCATTGGCACACAGAACAAAGAAAACGAAATGTTTCAGAACGAAAGCATTCAAAAAAGAAATCCAAGATCAGTTTATTGCTACCTTTTCCAAAAAAAGAAAAAAAAAAAAAAAAAGAGGGAAAAAGAAGGTGAATTAAGCGGCAGATTCATCAGTTGAACACAATGCAAAAAAACATCAATCAAGGAGTTCATACACAGATTACACGCAGCCAATCAAGAGCGCATCACATCACCAGAGGTGAGCAAAACTAGCCAATCAGCAAGCATCAGATGCAGCAAGAGACCAATCAAAAAAAGGTTGGGCAGCCCTCCCGATCCAAGACACACCATACAGAAAAAAGGGGCGGGAGGGAGAGGGAACGACAGAGAAAAGACAGAAATATAGAGGGATGCAGGAGGAGGAGCCAGTCCACATGAAAAGACACGGAAAAACACATACATGATGTGGAGGAGAGAGAGAGCGAGAGAGTGAACAATCCATTCAAATGTGCAATTCTTCTAATGACCAAACAGAAACGATAAGATGCGATACACACATACAAATATACATCTGACCGTTTGACTACATTGGATCTAACTGTACAGGAGCAACAATGGCGAAATGATGAATGGAGCGAGAACGACTACAGAGAGAGAGAGAGAGAATAAAGTCTAGATAAAGACAGAGAGGATGGGGGATGCAAATATCATTCCTCAAAAAAAAAAAATCAACAAAAAATAAATCAACCATGGTTGTGAAACACTGCCAGGCATTCCAGATCAGTGTCGCACACCAGAGAGACCTCGAAGCACACAAACCACCAACACACACACCATCCAGAACCAAACTGATCAAAAAGTAAAACAAGGACACCTCGTCACGGGAATCAGAACAAAGAAAAAGCTGCCGTTGCTTAATCAGTGGCACGAATTCTTAAGTTTGCTTTGCTGGGGTCTACGGATACATTCGTGGCAGCTTTTTGTTTTTCTTTAAAAGATGCTCAAATGCTAAAAGTGTGTATTGAAGTATGAAGAGTAGCTTTGCTCGAAGTAGAACAAGCTTCCTCTTTTCTATTCATCCACATTTATATCTTAAATTTGAATGTGAAGTCCAAAAACAGCCATACCTCTACAACGGTCTGCAGTCGACAGAGCGGCACAGGAAGTGATCATCAAGTACTGCAGTACACCGCGATACACAGACAACTAGTATCTTCTCTCCGGTAACGCTAACATAGCACTCATGCTTTCGACATGCTGTCCCACTAAAGGTGCAAAAAAGAATGCAGCTATTCAGCCGACACGACACGGCGAGATGACATAGTACTATATGGACGTCATACAGATGACGAGAAGAGAGTAAACCATGCAGGATACAGCTCTGGAATTAAATGCTGAATGCAGTTAGAGGTGATTGGAATGAATGCATAAGAAGTGGTAGTCATAGTTGTCGCACTTGCAGACAGATGCAGTACATTCAGTTATACAGGTGGCCGTTACACCGCCATGCGATCAATGGCTAATCTCGTAATCGTTGCATTCACCACCTCCCCAATCAATCACAGGATTAGCCAATCGGGTTCTGTCAATCACTCAATCAATCAGGCGGGCTCCCTTCAGTAAAGGAGTCCCTGTCATTTGGGTGTTGGGTGCATTTTATTTCACTATTTTGACGGATGGGGTAGGGGTGGGGGGGTGGGGGGGGGGGTCATTCAAAGATGATGCCAGGTGTACACAACTTACCGTTGCCAGGGAAACGGCGTGAGGACACGCGAGCAGTTACCGTGGAGACTGACAACAACAACAACATACAAAAATCATCAGGGAAATAGAGAAAATATATGTAAGAAAGAAATGATGAACCAAATAACTAAACAAAAAAAGAAAAAAGAAAACAAACAAAACGAGGTAATGAAAAGCAAACCCCCCACCATGTGGTCGAGAGGAAGTGACGCAACAGGTCACGCGTCTGTCAGCTACACGTATCAGCCATTTGACAACACTCTCGCCGCTACTGGTTAAAAACAAACCCCGCTACAAACACAGATCATAAAAGTTGAGAAAGGGGCAAACAAATGGAAACAGAGAATGGGAGGAATATAAATCTGCCTCGGGAGGAGAACTACCCGTTATTATTGCCCAAAAATATTCACTCAAAATCAAACTTAACCTCCAATGTTTATGCTACTCGGCTACGTGACGGGACAGGGAAATGGAGAGAGATGGGAGGTTCGGGGTGTGGACAGCAGAAATGCAGGTGCATATGGGGGACACACGAACTGGGAGAGACAGACAGACAGACAGACTGGCCTGGTGAAAAAAGAGTGAAGAGAGATGGAGGAGAACCAATAAATAATAAGAAAGGAAGGAGAGGGAGCGGCAGCTATCGATTGCATACTCTTCTTCACGTGTTCATTCTCTCGCCGCCCTCCATATTTTTAGTCCTGCACACCCACACACAGAGACAGAGAGGAGTGCAAGACATTCGAGACCGTGCATGCAGAAGAGCTTTAGTAGCGAGTAAAAAGAAAGCGTGATTGTTTTTTTAGTTTTTTTTTTTAATCAAGAGACAGAGCAAATGGCGAAAGCATGGTGTATCTGATCTCCAAAGGCCATTTGCAACTGAAAACCGAGCTCATGCTGACAAATAAATAAAAAATAAGAAAAGATGCCACAACAAAATGCACTTCTGTGAGATCTGGTTTTTTTTTTTCTCAGGAGTGGTGGATGCAACTGCGTGTGTGTAAACAAAACGTTTTGTTTCTTTAACCATTCATCTTGCACGCCTGAATTTAAACACTTTCATGAAGCATCAGAAATGACACCACACGTCTCACAGCAGACTCATTTCAAGACTCAAACTGCCCCCTGAAAATGCTCCCCCATCATGCATCAGTCTGTTAACACATCACACCTGCTACCCAGAGTCACCCGTGTAAAATCTCCATGACGATATCTGACCTTATGATCCATCCATGCAACATACAGTAGCCTCTCACAGACACCAGCAAGCACTTTTGGATGTTTTTTTCACAGGAAAAAAGGCTATTAACTGCCCTTCCAGTCATTAACACAACCATTAACCAAAGATGGCCACTCATCATGATCGTGGAAGAAGTGATGATGGTCATGAAAAAAGGTGCAGGAGAACCAAAAATATAATAAATCATAAAAAGAAGAGATAAGATCCTCCATGCTGTGACGGAAGCGGATATCGTCAGCGACCGCGTCGTGTGGCGACGTCTCGCCGGCCATGCCTGTTGCGTAGCCACTCCACACAGCATGCTTTGCAAACCACACAGCTTTAAGATCAAGGTGCAATGGACAGCCCACAACAACGACGACAACAACAGCATAAACATGGACAGGAAGTGCCGTCAGAGGAGACGTCTGTGTGCGTGGCACCGCTGCACCATGCTGTAGTGAAGCCAGAGGGGTTAGAGTCGAACACATACATCCACCCGGAAAACCTTCGCCGGGGCAGAGACGACCAGAACAAACTCATTCTCATTGTCGGACATGGAAGGGGAAACAGAGGAGAAAATGGTCGCCATTTAAAAAAAAAAAAGGGGGTGGGGGGGCCAAGGCGTTGCGAGTTACCTCGATTTTACGTCCTTCCACCAGCGTGCCGTGAAGCTTCTCTCTGGCCCGCTCCGCATCCGCGCTCGTCTCGAATGTTACAAAACCGAAGCCCTGAGAGGAGACGGGGAGAATGGAAAAAAAGAAAAGGGGGGGGGGGGGGGGGGGGAGGCAAGAGAAGGTTGAAAAAGGATGTTGAGCTTTTGCTGAGCTCGTGTTCTGTTAACAATGATCCAAAATGACGGCTTGTTTTCTGTTCTTCATACCTTGGACCCCCTCTCGTTGAAGATGATCTCCACGTCGAGGATTTTGCCATATTGCTGCAAAATAAAATAGATAAATAAATAAAATGAAAAAAACATGCAAGTCTTGTGCTGCATCTTGCCACAGGGTGTCAGCACTGTTCAACCATGAAAAGCTGGCACCGAGCCAGTTCATCATGGGCTTTTCTTCCACCATGTCTTCCTTGCCTCTGCTTTTTTTCTCTGCACCACATTTGAGACGCATTCCTCTCGCAAAAAACAAAAAGAAGCTGATCGTGAAGCCAGAATTTTACACTTGGCTCTAAATCATCTAGTCGTCTTTCTACAAGGTGACATGCCAGGTCAAGGTTTTGTTTTTCAGTCAAATCTCACAGAAGATTCCTTTTAACGAATATGACAGAGCCTTATATTCTGTTATAATCTCACTCGAGGGCAGGAACAGTGAAAAAACATCCGAGGACACAGTGTGGACGTCACCGGAGCGTTCCTTGGATTATTTTAACAACGACATGCTTTTAATCCAAAACTACTTTTCTGGGTTGTTGTTATTTGATGATGCATAGCGGGAAAGGGGGGGGGGGGCTTGTACTGCAGTCTACATACCCCAAACATCTGCCGTAGGTCAGGGTCTCGGAAGCGGAAGGGGATGTTGGACACGTGGAGGCGTTTGGGGGTCCCCTTGGCGTCTGAGTCATCCCCAATGCTCCCTCCACCACCGACTCCTCCTGAGCCAACCACTGACGAACCGTCAATCTGGGAGGACCCATCTGACTGCTGGGACAGACAGACAGACAGACAGACAGACAGACAGACAGACAGACAGACAGACAGACAGACAGACAGACAGACAGACAGACAGACAGACAGACAGACAGACAGACAGGGAGACAGGGAGACAGACAGACAGGGAGACAGGGAGACAGACAGACAGGGAGACAGGGAGACAGGGAGACAGACAGTTTTTTTTATATACAAAATAATTATTTCTATATTTTCTAGATGTAACTATTTTCTAGATTCGTTGATCAAATCAAAAGGATCTGTAATTGGTACTGTTCAGTTCACTGATACTGGGTATCAGATGATGTATCATGAGAAGAAAAGTCAGATTGGTGCATCCCATTGATGAACTGTCATTTCTTAATCTGTAACGTGTATTGCTCCCGGCACTCTCTCGAGCCAAAGACCCGATGTGGGCCACGCACACATAGAGGAAGAGGCCGGCACTCACTTGGACACTGAGGCTGTTGACATTGTTTGCGGCACTGTTCACTGCTACGCCGGCTTCCACGGGGCCCTGGACGGCCCCCGCCGCGTACAGGCTGCCCCCGTAATCCAGGGCCAGGCCGTTCTGGGGGGGCGGCGGCGGAGGCGGCGGGAATGCGGAGAAAGGTGGAGGCACGAGTCCCTCCT
Organism: Melanostigma gelatinosum; assembly: GCF_949748355.1. Taxonomy (NCBI): domain Eukaryota; kingdom Metazoa; phylum Chordata; class Actinopteri; order Perciformes; family Zoarcidae; genus Melanostigma; species Melanostigma gelatinosum. Next base: position 7,768,707 of record NC_136644.1, on the reverse strand, counting down.
GACCGCCAGCACTATCCTGAGAACCCTGTTGGAGGAAAGGGAGAGAGAGGGGTGAGGAAGGAGTGAAAGCTAAAGTAGCCTGCTGGCTAACTTCCACAGTATCCTTTACTGAGAGCATCGCCCGACCACACAGAGACCACTTCTCCAAGAGCTTTGGTCTAAAAAGTCATACAGGCGTGGATATCATATTTCCATTTCCGTGAAAATTTGCGTGCGTTTGTGCGACTAAATGTGTGCAAGTAGCCACACCCCCCCCCCCCCATTAAATATTCACTGCAGCTACATCTATTATTGAGGGTCAGATGCCTCCAAACTCAGTGTTGTACAATGGTGAGTGTCTAACGCCTGCACACACACTCACAAACGCCTCTGTGCACAAAACCACCTTTGACACGCAGACACCCACACACCTAAGCGCTCACACAAAGACCAACTGTTAGTGAGGAAGCATGCCCAAGTATATTGTGAACATTATTATTACCCCCCCCCCAAGAGAATAAAAAAAAAAAAAACAGCAGCACCGAGTGCGTAGGAGAACAATACAGGCACCCACAAACACACGGTGGGACGACACAAACACGACACAAGGCAAGAACCCAACACACATTCCTTGGTGTTGCCAGTGGGGCACGGATACCCTAAATGGTAAGAGCTAGAGAGCGGAGGGAGACAGAAGGGACGGCAGAGAAAAGGAGGGGGATGGGACGATAAAAAGGTGATGAGTGATAGAAGAAGCATGGCCCTGCCTCCCATCCATAGCTGCAGAAGATAAACCAAACAATCGCTGTCTTTCAGATCTTTTTATAACTGCACTGGATGCTCAATCAAATCAAGACTGTAACATCATGATGTATTTATAGCTACGACTACAGTCCACAGTCACGCTGCTCTGGTGCTTTGAGCTAAATGCTCACGTCAGCACGCTAACGTGCAGACAATTGCAATGCTAACATGCTAATGTTTAGCCGGTGTGATGTTAATCGTGTTCTCCATCTGACTTTAGCGCGCTGACATTTAATTTGCAAACTAAGCTAATCACCAAATGCAAAGTGGAGCTGAGGATGGTGAGGAATGTTCCTGAAACAACAGTGTGTTTTGTTACAATTGAGTGTTTGTATGACATTCCATGCTAATAAAAATGCATCAAATCTGACTTCGACAGGGACAGAATGATTAAGTCCTCGACTTGTTTCCATCGTTGTCCCTGGTGTTTGAACAGTTTGATTACTTTTATCAAGACGGAGACAGGCAGCCAATGTCTGTCATTAAGATCTATTTGAAAATAAGAACTTGAACTGAACTGATTGAGGTGAAAGAAGAACCAAACAGAAGATTATAATATAGAAGTTTCTTTCTTTTATTTTTTTAAAGAATATCTACGGTATATCTCTCCCTGATAACTAAATATGTGTTCATCAATAATTAATACACATATACATACATATATATATATGCTGTATACATATATGGCTGAACAATGGCTGCTGCATCTGGCTGCCTCTTGATCTTTTTCCGTATTCTTACTCTCCCTTTTCTTGTTCGTCTTCCTGTTCACCTCCTACTTTTTTATGATTATCATTATAATTTTCATTATTATCATCATAAGCAGTGGTGGTAATAGTCGTAGCAGCAGAGACAGGCAGTCATAAAAATAATAACTAATTAGTAAAAGTAATATTCTGTGTCTTGTTCTTCTGGGTATCAGAATAAATGGATATCACCACTTAAGACACTCCATGCTTGCTGGACATCTGCTTGTCTACATTGACTTATCTCGTGTGTGTGTGTGTGTGTGCGCATGTATGTGTGAGAGAGAGAGAGAGAGAGAGTGACAGGCTGCAGCGCTGCCCATCTGAGTTGCACAATAGATCTGTGTGCCTTTGGGAGTGTTAAAAGTGTGTGTGTGTGTGTGTGTGTGTGTGTGTGTGTGCCATCTGTCTCCCAGCTTTTGACCTTTCTCGGCGGCACACCTGTGACATGGTAGCCGGCCCCTCGCCTCAGTGACAAACCAGGGGATGCACGCGGTCGACACGGATCACATCGATATTGTGACATGAAAGCGGCGAAGACAGAGCGGCACCGAGTCAGCAGTGAGCGGGAAGAGTCCAATTCTAAATAAGTCACCGATTCAGCAGTAAGCTCGTTGCAGGTAAAGAGGTCAGACAAATATTAACATATATTGGGGGAGAGTACATGTGCGATAGACATCAACTTCATTATGTCTTTGATGCAAATGCACATCTACGTATTTATCCTGAATCTCTTGGTCTTCAGGTAAAAATAATGATTTACTAATTGACTTGAAAACAGGAACTACTTTTATAAATAAAGTGAAGTGAAGAAGTTGATAAATTTAGTCCGAAACCAATCGGAAAGCCTACAAAAGCGGCACTTATTTATTTAATTCAAGCTAGCATGGGGCTAAACAGGAAGTTAGCGGCTCTGTGGTGCACATGCCAGCCTCTGGTGTGCAAAGTTAGCGCACAGCAGTGAGATGGCCAACATGTCGTGTAGACGACTGGGTTTTTTAGATGCCGGAAATAAGGCCCGTGGTTAACGCAGGCTTATAGTTAGCTTAGTTTTGTTCGATATGAAATAAATCATTACTAGCTAGAGACTAGTCCGCAAGAAAAACAAAACAGAAAACTATCGTAAGAAAATACACAAAAAAATATATATATATATACACACACACCGGTATATATACGTACTATACATATTTCAATATTAATAGAATGGGTGGTGTCACGTTTGCAGAAACATAGTAAGGGATGACCAGGTGGAATGGTGTTTTGTTGTATATGATGGATGAGGTTAGATTTTCCATTGAAATATATTCTATCATTAAGCTCCTCCAGTGTGCGATGTGTGTGTTATTCCTTGATTTCCAGTTCATGAGGATAGTTTTCTTGCCGATAGTTCGGGCCACAAGGAGTGATTTGCGGTTTGTTTTACTCAGATGTATTGTTGAGATGTCTCCTAGTAAGCACAGTGACGGGGACAAAGGGACGAGGCAGCCCAGGAAGACAGACAGTGACTCACTTATTTCTTCCCAAAAGTGATGAACTGGTGTGCAGTGCCAGGTGGCGTGAACAAAGCTATCCGGGCTGTTTTGAGTGCAATGTGGACAGATATCTGACGTGAATCCCATTTGAAACATTTTTTGCCCGGTGTAATGAATTCTGTGAAGTATTTTATACTGTATTAGTTGTAAATTGGCATTTTTAGTCATGAAGTAGATTTGCAGATTTGGTTCCAGAAATCAGCATCAGGAGTGATGGATAGGTCTGATTCCCATTTTCTTGATGGTATGGATGATGTTTTGTCAGACTGTGATATTACTCTACATATTTTTGAGATTAACTTTTTTGAAGAGGGGATATTAATTAATTCTGAGGTTGAGGGGGGCAGTTCTAGGTTAGTGGCCTTAATGTTAAGTTTGGATTGAACGGATGATTTGAGTTGCAGATATTCCAAAAATGTATTGCTCCTGATGCCGTACTTCTGGACCAAGTGAGGGAATGAAACCATGGTGTTATTATTGAAGATGTGTTTCAGATGAGTGATGCCTTTAGCGGACCATGTGTGGAGATTTAGAGGTGTCTTGTGACTTAGAAAATCAGGATTGTTCCATATGGGAGTCAAATTTAAAGGTGCAAAATTGATGTTAGTGATTTTGTGGAATTTCCACCAGGCTGTCAGAGTTTCTGCTATTGTTAGTATATTGAAACAAGGATGGCGTTTGATAGATTGGCTTAAAAATGGTAAGTCAGAAATCTGAATGTCCTTACAAACTGATAAGTTCTCCATTTGACTTATCAGTTAAAAGAAAACTCCTCGTGCCATCAGAACACTACTTTAGCTTGGGGCTTTTTCCTGCCGAAGTCAGAGCGAAGGAAACCGCATCAAGACGCTTTGAACTCAACCTCTAATGACTAGCGATCCCGGTATCTCACTCCCTCCTCTCCCTGATAACATACAGTAAATATGTGTTCATCAATAATCACACGTCCTCGTTTCGTAACCTAAACTGCCGCTGCTCTCCTGCCAGGTGAAGAGTCTCCACCTCGGCCGGAATAGAAACCACGTTCTTCCATCTTCAGTGCCTCGCACTCGAGCCACAACTCTTTTTAAACTTCATTCACATTTGGAAATAGCAGCTGTGTCCGCTCCTCTAGAGACCCTGCAGCTGTATGAACCTCTTCCACTCTTGTCGACAAGCATCCAAATTAGGATTCTGAGAAGCGATAACATCCTTCACGTTGTTGCCTTCCTGTCCCGCCTCAGTTTCATGTAGCAGCGCGGCGGTCTCACCTTGGTTTTCAGAAAAACATTCACTCATTATTAGCACAGACTGTCATTATGCCCTGTGATCGTTTTGCTCACATTATAGGTATGAAGTAAATATAAATATAAATGTATATGCTACTATAATCTTCATTTAATAGCATTGTATTGGATAGATATGGATTTCAAGGTGTTTCTGTACATTACTCCATCCTTATTAATGTGTTTAATGTTAATAGCAGTTGTAATTTTGTGCTCCATTAATGAACAAAAGCTTAAAAAGAGACCAAGTGAGTTTTCTCTCTGTACCACTGTTACATCACTGATGGTAATAATGTCAACACAAGATGAAATCCTCTGATGAGACATCCTGAAGTCATTATATTTGAAAGAGAAAGGGGGAAAAAAAAAAAGGAGAGCAGAAATGAGAAACATTAGTCAGTTTAGATCTGGCTTTTAACTGCGGGAGACAAAACACATTATGTGCTAAGTGATAAACCGGTTGGCTTCGCCTTGCGTCAGCCCGTCCTAGAGCGACTGCATTTGCGGCGGTAAAGACCACAGCGGGTGGAGCCAGTCATTCCGGGTCACCAGGTAAAAGCTAACCTGGATGACAAACAGAAATAAGGAAACTGAACCAGCTCCTGTGTCGCCGCTAGAAAGGGAAAGTTAATCACCCAGGGTTGGGTCATGTGGTGAAATGGGAAAAGAAGAAAAAGTGGGCGATACATTGAGACTAAACCTACATAGAGAAGTTTTACCTCACTGCGGCAACATGCTGGCGAAGAGCTTATAATGGAAATAAAAACATTTTAGCCACACTAGCAGCATGGATGACAATATTGGTCCGACCACTTTGGTGCAGATTGAATTATCTCAACAACTATTCGACGAATTGTGACTACATTTGAAGACGTTCACGGTGTTTGCACTCGGTTGTTCTCATGTTACAGAAATAGCGGCGTAACAAATGAAAGGTACGATTTGGTGACACCTCAGCGCCATGTTGGCGTGAATGTCAGTTCCAGAGAGTTTGGGACACCGCTCTCCTTAATCCAGCGTCAGAAAGCTTTTTGATCATAATACCGATCAGCAGTTCACTGGCAGCTTCAGTGCAGTCTCACAAAAGCACTAACATGACTCTTAGTCCTCGTTTAAAATCTGCAGCTACTGTGTATTTTGTGTGTTACTTGCTGCAAAAGGGGACAAGAAGTCTGGAACTTGAACAATAAGCAAAAATGGAGGACGAAAAACAACAGAGGAAACTCCTCCCCCCCTGCAATAAAAGATTTTGAGAAACGTGTTTGGAAAACTACCCTCCTACTCTGCATTAAAATGTTCATCACGGCTCCCAGTGTCGCCGTACTCGAGTCCCAACATTGATGACTCACGGCACAACTCACTCTACTGATGAGTCAGGCTTGGACTTGACACGCTGTGATGCAACTCAGATCGAGTGATAGTGACTCGAATTTGAAATACCGCACGCTTAGGACTTGCTTACTTGTTTTGATATCTTGGCTGCAGCGCTATGTATCGTTTCCAAAGTCTACACCTCCGGTCAGATCCTATCCCGATCAATCACAGCATCCCTCTCTGCTGCTGTTGCTCATGCACAGAAACAGACTACAGCCTAGCAGGGGAATGGACAACCCCGGCTGTTGCTGCTCCTGTTCCTTTTTGCCAGACCGAAATAGAAGCGGCAACACGAGCCAAAAACAACCTTGTATTTGTGTTCCGACGACTGGCCTTTTCAGAGGAGATTCATTTTAGCCGCATCTCAACAGGCCCGCTCTCTACCTGATACACCATGTCAACAGCCCGGTATCTACAAGAATAGTGTGTTCCCGCATGCTGCTTGGGTTTTTTTTCTTTTTCTTTGAATTCGCTCTCTTAAAACCGTCAAGTTCTGGGGATTTTTTTTTTTTGCTGACTGCGAGTGGCCTTTGTGCTTCGCATGGGGATAAAAGCTTCCGCTGAATAAATGCACATGGATAGCGGGATGAGAGCTGGAACGAAGACGACAAAGAGGGGGGAGGGGGGGGGGGCATTCCTGGTCAATTTGAAGAAAAGTGCTGCCCTGTGGACAGACAAACTGTAAGCTGAGCATTTGGGCCAGCGCTCGCTTTTTTGTGAACGTTGCGTTTGTGTACATGTCGTGTGCATATCGGCGCGCACACGCGCGTGTGTGTGTGTGTGTGTGTGTGTGTGTGCTTCCGCTCCCCTGGAGTCGGTGCGTTAAGGCATCAAGGGTTGTGTAAGTGTGTGCCAGGCAGAGCCAGTGACTCAGAGCGGTAGCTGTGGCTGGCTTACTTTCGGGTCAGTTAGCATCAGCAAGTGTGTCTGAGGAGACATGTTATAAAATGCGCTCGTCTGCAGCAGTCTCACTACGCTACAGGAGGAGGAGGAAGGGGAGTAGGGAAGAGGAGAGTAGAGGAACATGGCTAAGAGCTAGCTGGGGCAACACCGGGTCATTTCACACAAATAATGACATTTCGGTATCTTACTTTCTCGGGGCCTCCGGCACATTGGTCTGTAGCCTAATTCGGCCAACTTGACGCTGGAAAATGTGATTCATGGAGTTAGCGGCAGCTCACATTTTGGCTCGATAAGCGCATTAAATGGGGAAGTTGTGCTCCGCTCAGATCTTGGCTTCCGACTCCGTGCTGATGCTACCCGAGCTGCGAACAGCTGGGGAAGCGTTTACGGCGTGCCTGTGGCATACCGATGAGCCAGGAGACACCCTCTTGTTAAATTATTCCATCCCACCTCAACACCCCCTCCCCCTCCATCATTTTTCCTCCTCCCCCCTCTTTGCTCTTCTCCTCTTGCTGTTGTTCTCCCTTTCCTCCCACTCTCTCTCTCTGCTATGCGCTTCACTTCTTTACGCTTCATAAAATCCAGACGGGACCCTCGCACACGTCCCGTCCCCGCCCCCGCCCGCCCCATGTCAATCAAGCCCATTTTTCATAGCAACAAGATATCGCCGATGCCATGGGCTCCTCCTCCCACACTCTCCTCCATCTCCTTATAGGGTAACATGTCTGCTTGTCAAACAAACCCCTCCCCATAAACCCCCCCCCCCCATCCCCCCTCCATCCTTTTCCTTCTAGGGCACATGTGTCAAACTCAAGGCCCGCGGGCCGAATCCGGCCCGCCACGTCATTTTACGTGGCCTGCGAATCCGCCAGCAAAAAATAAATAAAAAAATATATTTTATTTTTTGGAAAAATAATTCAAAGTTAGACTTGAAAATAAAAGTATCCCCATGGTCGAAATTATGAGATAGAAAGTTGAAATTATGAGACAGCATGTTGTCTGTGTACCGACATTAAAACTATCACAACAGGTGGACAGGAGAGGCAACAGCCCGAACAGCGGTTTTCCAAAGATTGAAAAAGATCGACAAATAATCCAAAAATGTCCACGAAGAGAAAAATTGATGCAGAGGGAAGAAAATGTAATGAAAGATGGGAAAGCGAATACATGTTTGTGCTTCAAGCAGAGAAACGGGTCTGTCTTCTGTCTTATGAGGCGTGTCGGTGATGAAGGATACAATTCAGGTCGGCATTATGACACCAAACACGGAGCTAAATTTAGCCTCCAAGAAAAACATCCAATTGTCCAAGAATTAAAAGGCAGACTGCAATCACAGCAGAATATATCTACACAAGCTACAGCCCAGTGCATGCTGAAGGTATGTGAGCAGAGCTCCGACCAGATACAGACTTTTACAAACGTCAGTTTGTGAAGAAACACCGTCGCAGACCGAGTTCATGAACTAGCAGCAATCTAACAACACAGCTCGCTAAGAGACGAGCAGGTACTCGTCTTCTTCATTATCTGTTGATGAAAGCACAGACAACACGGATACATCATCTATCCATGTTCATCAGACCTGACTCTCAGTGAGGAGCTCTTGGATGTAGCTGCCATGCACAGGACGACGACAGGGAGGAACATTAGTGATGCAGAGAGGTGACACAAACAGCTTTGAACAAAGTTAATGTCATAACTTGTGTTTGATATTTGTCTTTGTTATTTTCTTTAATAGTTTGATCTTTGATAGAGTCATGTGGGTTTCTTAACCCTCAATTAAAATGATTTATGTTATAATAACAGAAATGTGCTTAAATATATGTTTACTTTTATATAACTGCATGTACAATATTTGTACACTTGAATAAACAATAATCAAATGCAGAGAGAGTTATTTAACAATATGTTAGGGAGAAGTTAGTTACACAGTCTTAGTTACAACCGGCCCTTTGAGGGCGACCGTGATGCTGATGTGGCCCGGAGTGGAAATGAGTTTGACACCCCTGCTCTAGGGTGTCTCGTACGACTCCCCTTCCTCAGAAAGCATTTCTGGGGAGACTCCCCCCTTCAACATACATGTGCGTAGGGATTCGCGCTTTATCACCGGCTGTCCGTGTCATCCCTCCACACGCTGTGTTAGCGACTCCACCGCAGCATTTTTATGAAAGGTAAACACTCAAGAAACAAAAAAAGGATGATGACATTATTCGTCCGCATTTGTTCCCCGTCAAAAAAGAAGCCACACGCCGACCCAAACAAACATGTGCAGGTGAGCACACAAACTCAGGGACGGACGCGTGTTTACCCAACATGGACTGGCCTCTTTCAATACAATAGGTAAGGCCATGAAACGGGTTAGTCTCGTTCTGGAGCTTAAGTAGAACTCTCTGTGACAACAAAGCACTCGTGCGGCTGTCGAGCGCGGTTTTGAGAATGTACACAAGCGAAGTCGTAGAGCGGTGTTGTCACTGTCAACCGCGCCGTCCAAAGAGGCGGCGAGGGCAACCCCGATCCATTTCAAAGCGGCAGGTTCTTTTGAATTCCACGCAGACGCCTCACAGCAAGCGCTTTTTGGAGCGCCATTAGAGCTGCAAATGGCTGCGAAAGAAGGCACGGCTGTTGCAGCAGCTCCAAGGCTTTGGGAAATTTCATAAGCAGCATATATGTATTTTTCAGAAGGGTAGTGCAAAAGGTGTTTACCTCGCATGGCTCTCCCGACTGCATTTTCCTCGCTCCTCGAACCATTTAACAATCCGGTACAAAATGAGTGACTCATGCAAGTTGCCACGGCAACACGGCTCATTGGGATCATTTACCGACCATCATTGTTAAACCCAGTGAAAGAATCAATAACAAGATTTGTGGAGGGTGGGAGGTGGAGGAGGTTGGGCGAAGGGGGGGGGGGGGGGTTGAAGCCTCATGACCCGTTTACAGTTCATGAAGACGTGGCTGTGTGTGGCTGTGTGTGTGTCTGTGTGTAGTTTTGCAGCAGGTAGGCGTCTCTCCCTCGCCTTAGGGCACACACTTAGGTGGGGCTTGAGAAAATATTTCAGTCTTTTGCACTCGGCGTGAAGCTCCAACTCTCTTGCAGCAAGGGCCAAAATATATTAGCATGCAGCATCACTTTAAAAGAGCTAATAAATAACCGCCGTCAGAAGGCAGCACCCACTTAAACACACGCGTAACTGCAAAGTCAGCTCTACAGAAATTGCGTCAGAGCGCAAACTAGCTCTCTCCGGTTGACCTAACATTGTTGCTCTCCATCTCCTCCACCTGCTCTCGTTTGTCCATCTCCGCATAATTCCAGCTTCCTCATCCACAGGCTTCCCCGCCAACCGCCCGAACGGGTCTCCCGTCACCTTAAAAAGGAAAAATCGATTTCTCTATTTTCCCGCTCCCATTCTCTCACTCTTTTCCCGGCCCATCCCCCTCTTCCAGGGGGCTCTTAGAGGGAAAACATTGCGATAACAGCTGCCAGGGCCCCAGGGAGAGCGAGAGGAGGGAGAAAAGAGGTCAAACAGTAAAGGGAGCAGGAATCCAAGGTACAGAAAGAGAGGCGCACGCACGCGGAGGGACTGACTCACGCCGGACGGAACGGAACGATATGAGCGAGACACCAACTTTGCGGCCCACTGTGTGCTTCAGCTTCTGTGTGTGTGTGTGTGTGTGTGTGACACAGAAATTACAGTGGAGGTGGTGTTGCTTGCGGAATAGAAGAGATGCAGAAGGGAGAAAGAAAGAAAAGGACGGAGACAACTGTTCTGGTGGGGGGGGAGGGGACACCTGTCCTTATCGCTCACGGGGCTGGAGCGACATGCAGAGACAGCTGCAGAGGCAATAAAGGAGAAAGCGCGCCCCCCCCCCCCGCCCCTTCACTGCTTCCACTCCGAAAAGAGTTTACCGCAGAAACAGCATACTGCTACATCCAGCTGAGCACACCGACACGCTGTACTGAATGAATCTTCTGAGCATACATAATACATGGCAGAGCGACGTTTCTGGCAGTGGCAGAAGCTCTTGATGTTGCATGCGCTTCGAGCTCTGGGCAGGAGAATAACACATCAGCGCTCGCGCATTCCGCCGCGGCGAATCCTAATTGTATGGCGACACGATCTCCGAGCCTGCGTCTCGCTGTCATCTTACGCATACTACGCTTCTTTTCACTGTTTATCGCCCTCATAGCAACCGGGGGCTGCCGAGTCCCAACGGCGCTCTGTGAAATGCCCCCGACCACTCCGGCAAAGGGGGTCAAGAAGAGTCCTCATCTGTTAGCAGTTAATTAACATTTCATGCTCGGTGACGGGGCTGCCTGCTCTCCGTGTAGAGTGGAGCCCGAGCAAGAGCGACGCAGCGGACGCGCACACGGAGGACATTTAAAAAAAATGAAAGAGAGAGATAAACACTCACCGACAACACGGAAGGATAGTACAGCCCCATCATCGTATTCCGTGCTACAACTCGAGACAGTCGTCGCTCCTCTCTCTCCCTCTCCGATCCTGTGTCACCTCACCAGCTCAGTCTCTCTCGTTTGTCTCACGGATTCAAAATCTCCCTCTCTCTGCCCCCGCTCGCTCTCTTTCTGCCATGCCAATCCCCCCTCTCCTCCTCCTCCTCCTATGCTGGCCTCTGTCCCCGTCACTCTCCCTCGCTTGCTTGCTTACTTGCTTGCTTTCTTTTCCCCTCTCTCTCTCTGTGTCTCTCTCTCTCTCCCACTCACTCTTTTCTTTCCCTCTCCCACTCGCTCCTTCCTTTCCCTCTACCCCCAGCCTTCTGTTTTGCTGCTGTGCCCTTGCCTGCTCATCTCTTCTGTCTCTTCTCCAGTGCGCCTCCTCCTCCTCCTCTCTCACCCAGATAGCCTGACGCCTCCCCCCCCCTCCTACTTCTCTGCCTCTGTCACACCTGCAAACTTTCCCCTCCCCTCTGCTTCTCTCTTATGTCGCAGTCCCTCCCTCCACTCTCTCTCTTCTTCTGTTCTCTTTCTCCATGTAGGTGAGTTAACTGGGGCTGCTGGCACCACTGGGAGAAGAAGTGAATTCTCTCTCTCTCTCTCTCTCTCTCTCTCTCTCTCTCGCACCTTGTTACATAAATGTGTCTTAAAAGTGTCTTAAATATGCATTCTCTCTAATGGCCAGCAGGGGGCGTCATCTCTGGTTGCAAAAACAAGTCAGATTGTATAGAAGTCTATGAGAAAATGACTACTTCTCTCTTGATTTATTACCTCAGTAAACATTGTAAACATGAGGAAATGGTATAAATCTCTAGTTTCAAGTCTTTTTAAATACAGCATGATGTTTGTTTTGTACATTATGATCCATTTAGAGTCAAATAGACCATAAAGTGGAGTACGCTTTGGGGCGGGCTTACTGTGATTGCCAGGTTGCTGCTGCTGCTACCAGAGCCGTACACGGCGTCTCTTAAGTCACTCCTCCACAGTCCTAATTTGGTAACTTCCGTTCACTGGTTGCAAAAAGCAAAGATGGAGACGACTAAATCTCCGAACTAGAGGATTCAAAACCAACGGGTGACGTCACGATGGCTAAGTCCACTTCCTGTACAACAACCAATATTCTTTGTATTCAAAATGGGCTGTTGCCTTTCAGCATCTTTCAGCTCATCGTTTTGGTTTTACAGCCGGCAACTTCACGCTCCTCTCACCACACCTATCAACCGAAAAAACACACACTTCATACCACCTTCCCAGCACCAAGCCGCAGACAGACAGTAAAGCGTGTACGCTGGTGAACATGGTGTAGTGGAGCATTCAGCAGCTGAAGAGCCAGATATGTTTCTCAGACACATTTAATGACACGTGTATCGACCACTGGGGACAGGAAAACATGCCTCGAGCAGCTACTCTATGAGGAAGGCAACAGAGTGGAACACAACGAGAGGATTCATCGCGTCACATTGTTTTTTAAAAACACACAAAAAAAAGAAATAAGGTAATATTGAGCCCATTTGGACATTAAAGTATTCGTCTTCAGCAGATGCCAGCATCGTTTCCTCGGAAACGTTGGAAAATCTACAAGAGAGTAAATCATAGAATGTAAATAATCACATTTAAAAAACAGAAGTTGGCTATATTTGGGTTAGATACGAGGTTAAAAGCATATTATTTTTGCAAGTCACCGTTATATTTATATATCAAGCCCCAAAACATTACTTTAAGATGTATAAAAAGAAAGGTTTCATATCCCGTGTCTGAAAAGGGCTCGTCCCTCTCCTCGTATATTGCTGCTCTCCAGGCTCTTCCCTTTAAACACATCATTCTCACACTGCTGTTGACAGCTTAGCACTTCGGTGCTGGGGGAGCCTCCGCTGCCCAGCATTGTTTTCTTCCCTCTATGCCCTTAAAAAAAAAATAAAAAATCCTGGTCAGAGGCCGGTTTACACTTCTGAGTCCCTCAAGTAGCACTTGGCGGACTCCTTTACACCCAAACAAGAGATCGCTCGCACGAGGTGACACTTCAGCCTTCAGGATTAGTCTACGAACATCACCATTAGCAAGGAAACGGCTCAAAGTTCACCTCGTGGTGAAATAAATAAATAAAAAAACCTCAGACTGAAACAAATAAAGGCGTACAAGCGAAGGGTTAAGACAGATACAGTGCAGATAAGAAGCCAGAGGTTGCTGGCCAGCGCGGAGAGAGTGAGGCATGAGGGGATTATGGGCAGAGCACGAGAGGATGAGTGGATGAGCGGAGGATGATCGAAGGATTAACCACGTAAACTGAACAGTCTAATAACGCCATCAACAGGCTAATACAAACATGGGTAAACAGATTGCGGCCTTGCACAGTCTCTCACACAAAATACAGATGGTTCCTTTAATGTGTATTGGCGTTTGTTTGAGAGATAAATGTGAGAATCTTCATGTTCAACAGACAAAATAAGTTGGATTTAAAAGCTCACAGATGATTTATGCGACTGCTAATTGTCGAAAACAGAAAGAAAAGTGCTGGGAGGGCAAGACGGGAAGAGTGAAGGGTGTGGAGGCACGGCTTCTTCTCCACCACTGATACATTATAATCTACACCCCCACCTTGTGGTTCAGAGAGCCTCAGTGAGCCGTAAATAATGCTTTATGAATCAGAAAGAAATATCAGAGGAAAATGGGCGTTTGATTACTTGATTACCGTTTCAGTCCTTACCTGACTATGAGAGGGGTAGCCATGGTATCCAAGGGTCAAAGGGTCGTTGTTCTGGAAGAGAAGAGAGCAGACTTGTGAATACATGGTCATGTACAGGAATGCCCTTTCATTCACTCAATTGCACTCGTCGCTATTCTTTTCGTTTGACTTTACAGTTGCGTGGTGTTACTGTCTCCGAATCAAATCACCCCCCCCCCCCCGTGACACACTCCCGCGGATCTCCTCGGGAGCTTTTCCACCCAGCGGATCTTTTGTCTGCTCGTGAAGACGTGATAACGGCGGCGAGTCAGATCATGCGAGCGGGAGATGAAAGACAGAAATGTCATCCCCCTGCGCCCGAAAATAGTTTGTAACTCACTTTATTTGTAAATTGGATCATAACACCGCGTTCCCGCTTTTATGCTAATGTGTTCCATTACAAAAAAGGGAGCTTTACGCAGCAATTACAACACGCTTTGAAGGGGGGAAAGAGATTTGCTCGTCTCTGGCTACATACCGCTAGATTATAAAACAACTCGGCTCCTCCCTCCTCTCTCTGTCCCCCCACACACACATGATCTTTCTTTCATCTGGAACCAATGTCCCTCATCTGCTCTGTCCTCAGGGGGAACACTTTGCGCTGCGCGCTTTACGGCTTCAGTTCGCCTGATTAATACTGGAGCCATCTCTAGCTTTGGACCCCATTGGGCATTTCCGCCAAAACTAAGCCCAATGTTTCCAAGTGCAAGAGGCAAAAGAAGCATCCTCGCAATCAAAAAGAAAGAAAAGAAATGCAGTTTGTGCGAGTCTATCTCAGAGCCAAAAATGTACTTAGCGAACTGGCTTTGGGAGGCAGAAGCTCTAAATAATGAATCACCTCTTAGAGGCTTGAATAACATGAATAAAGTATAAATCCTACTTTCTAGCGAGGCCAAGCTCTAAACACAACGCATTGCGGGCATAAAGTCAAGATCAAAACAACCCCCCCCCACTCCAAAAAAGAAAAGGGGAAACAAAAAGAGATGCTACGTCAAAATGAGGGGTGGGGGGTGCATCTGTGAACATCTGGAATCCATATTAGAAGAGGCTGGCGGGGGGGCAGAGCTGGAAATACAACAGGAAATGGACAGCAAAGACGGGAGGATAAAAAAAAAAAAAGAGATGGAGGGAGCAGACAATGACTCATACATAAGCGGAGTCATGTGCTTAATTTCCTTAAGGAGCTGGGAGGAATGAGAGAGGGAGGCCGCCAGAGTCGAGTGTGTCTCACTCTCCCAATGCCACAGAACACGAGAAGCAAGGAGACTGTGTGCGATCGTTAATCATGCTTCAAACTCCTCTTCTTCTTTTGTTTGGTGATGACAAATGAAGCACAGCTGATTCTTGTCTGGGGGCGGCGGTGGCGGTGGTGTTTTGAGGTGGGGGGCAAAAACAAGAGACTGCAGGGGAATACCGAGTGAGCAATCAGGAGAAAGTAACAAAATGACTGGAAGTTAAGATGGCGAGGAGGGGAGGGAGGAAAGGCCTGGAGTAATAACATCTGAAAACATGGGAGGGATGAGAAGCTCAGCTGCCTCCAATGCCCTCCGTCACACGATCCTTTAACAAGGCCCTGCTACTTGCTCTCCAAAAACTACAGGCGGTGGCAAATGCCCGTCCGTCCGCGTGCGATTGTTTTGTGAGCGCGTGCGATGTCTAATTTCGTCACAAAGACCCGTGTCTCTTCCCATCGGAGCCTTTGGGACCGCTGCTGTTCTGATGGGGAGCTACGTCTCACTGCTCCGAGAGAGTCATCCTACCTGGCTGCAAAGCCGGAGCACTCCACGCACGCGGGAGGATGTGAATCCATTTCATCCACAGAGCACTTATGTGCTAAGCCTGCGGGCAGTCGGCCTGGCGATCTGAAGTTTGTTTTCCCCTCCATGTACTTCACGTCCCTCCGACTTTCCACGGTAAACCTACACGTGCTTTTGTCAGGAGGATGTGAGCTGCGGGCAAAGTGGGTTTTGGAAGCCGGCTCGACAGTTCTAGCATTAATAATCATAATAATAATAATAATAATAATAATCATCATCATCGTCTAGCGAATCACACGCAACATTATCAAACTTGTGTCCGCTGATCTGCAACTCAAGATAAAACTGTTATTTTTATCCCCCAATTTATTTCACATCTGATTGGAGAAGATTAGTATTTGCATGCAATTATTGACTGCACAACATAATTGCCCATCATGATTACGCTCCGTGATTATTTCACTGCAGCACCATTGCACTAAAACTAAAGCCTGATGCTGGACTCTTTGGGGCCACGCTGATGCCCATTTTTGGTGGAGAATTTTGCCAGCTGTAAATCTTTGACATCTGAGCGAGGTTTTATTAAATCTGATAAGCACCTGGCTGTGAAAACACCTGGTTAAACTGTGTGATAAATAACACATCTCTTAATAATCGGAAGCACTTTTATGTGAATTATGCGTACGGCTGCCGTTACACATTATTATCCATCTTGTTTTATTCGTCGATACACATACACAGTATACTGATAGTGTTATCCACACCAAATTTATATTGTTCTACATATAACTGGAAGATAAAAGACGAACTATTTCTGAGCCTGACGCATTCTCTTTTACATAAACTGAAATAAGTATACTTTTATAAACACTGTAAGAGTGACAACTCACTTAACGGCAGTTGACGCGTGAGGATAACAACACTTAAACGGACACTAAATCTGCCCCCGGAGCAGATCACCAAAACATGCAGGAGTCTCTCTCAAACGTAATTCAGTCCACAGACCTCCACTGGGAATTCATCACAGGAAAAAAAATTAACGAAATAAATGTTCACCGGCATTAATGTCCAAATCAAGTCATTTGTCCTCGTCGCTGTCACCCGCCGCCGGGGGGGGGGGGGGTGAGGGGGGGGGGGGGGGTGAGCCCTCATTAGGGGGCCCAGACCTCATTAGGTTAGGAGTGAGCCCCCGGTTCCTACGCAGAGTGACAATAAAACACGAGTCGCTGGGCAGCACGCCAGATGGATATTGAAGCAGACAACCACCTCGACATTTCCCCAAGTATGACAAGTATCCCCCCCCCCCCCCCCCCCACCGTCATACCAGGACTTCCCCAGTGCAGAGCTGTAATGCAAAATAGACTGATAAAAATGTTGAGTTATTTTTATTGGGAGCACTCTAGCTGGTGGTCTGTGCTGCGGATGACTTAATATGCATTTAAAATCCATACTATTGGACGAGCACAGTGCCGGCTGCAGGAGGTCAGCGGCTAATGTCTACGAGCAGCAACTCATACCGTTGAATGCATTCAGTTGGATCCATTTGCCCACGCTAGCCGAGTCGTATACATAGTGCAGGCTGCACTGATTTACATGTGCATTGCTGCTCTGCTAAAACTTCGCAGAGGTTCTGACTCGTCGACACGGAGCATTTCCACCCCTGCATCGGGATGACATCATGCACTAATGGGAAAAACAGCAGTGTCAATAGCCAAACGGGAAAGAATCCCATTAGCGAGCTGCAGTGGTACAAATGGATCGCTCTTCGCCACAACCGCACCCCACCGTGTTGGCTTCAGAGGCAGGTTGGAGTTAAACTCCTGCCGCGATCCCTGCAATAAATGCTTCACAAAAAAACAAAAAGGACAGAAGAAGTGAGACGCTGTGCTTCATGAGAGCCAGGACACGGTGTGATTTCATATTTTCCATCCTCTGAAGATCAGCTTTACAGAAGTGCTTGTGTGCCTTTTGAAAGCCAAGTGCTCCGAATTAAAAAGTAGGAAAACTGACCGTCACTGCCCCCAGTTTCTTTTTCGGAATATCGATGGCGTCACCGGGTTATAAAAATATGTCACAGTGTTTTACTGGAAATACACACACTGGTATATTGTATATACTGGTATAGTTTTAAACCCCATGGCTGAGCTATGCATAGGTTTTGGAGATATAAAGATATATATATATTTCATCTCAATTAATCATTTAGTCTATACAATGTCCATCAAAGTTTCTCAATGTCCACGTGGACATGTTCTTGACGAATCATCAATAATACATTATTAACAGTGAAAAAGGCTCGTCACGAATCCCTAAAGCCCACGGTGATGTCATAAAATGTCTTATTCTGTCCGACCAACTGTTCAGAAGTCAAACACATGCCATCTACAATGAAATAACAGAGAAAACAGGAAATCGTTCTATCTGAGAGGCTGTAAGCAGCATATATTTTCACTTGATAAAAAAGTGGTTTAGTTGAATTAGTCGACGATGAAAATAATCTCTGTGTGGATCACGGCAACGTATGTGTGTGCATCTGTGTGTAAACCCCTTTGCCTTAGAGAAGGATCTCAGGATCAGTGTGGTTTTAATGCCCCCTCCAGTATGAGCTGTGATCCCATTAGCTGGAAACAAAGCCTCTTTACTGCCAGTGATAGGGCAAATCTGTTCCTGCACCAACTGAGAGAGGGAGGGGGAGGGAGGGAGGCACCTCTCCCACTCTCATTTCCGGACTGACCAGCTAGCTCACATTCAATATGTTTTAGGGGCTGAAGCTATTGATCTCTCTCTCTCTCTCAGTGCATTACGTTCATAAGCCTGTCTGTCAGCACTCACCGATGGCATAACGATGTGGAGCCAGCCATTTACTTTTCCAAACAAGAACAAACAGGCCACTTCACCTCCATTACTGGCGCTTCCAATGGCGGACAAATTGCTTTTCCTTCCCCCCCCCCATTGGAGTGCCTCCCCCTACATAATACACCATAATGATGACCAGAACATCCTCCTGCCGTCCTGTGCTGCTCTATTAAGAAACATTTGACCATTTTGGGGTCACCAGGGGGGGGGGGGGTTCAAATTGATTTTACTGACATTGAAAGAAAATAGGTTAAGGGAGTCCAGCACATGTGCTGATTCAAGCAGAGAATGCGGGCCAAACTCTGCAGCGGTGGCACTGATAAAAGCAGGGGTCTGAAAATCAAGAGGTAATTGGTGTGATTAAACTGCCCCCTCCCCCAATAAAACCGGAGGCCTTTGTTTACCTCTGCCCCCCCTCCCCTTGAGTCCGCTCCCCTTCCTCAAAGATCACACAAGCAAACACTGACATCAATTTCCATTCTAAACCAAATACTGCCCACGCCATTTTTTTTTGCATAATAAAAAGGTCAGGTTTGTTTACATTCTCCAGCCTCAGTCGAGAACCTGTCTGGGCTTTACTGAACTTCATAAAACAAAAGCTCTTTTTAGAAGTGTTGATAGCTTGTTGCAATGTGACAACCCGGTGGATTGATGGCCACATATTGAACCAATGCAACTCCTCCACAGACCAAATGCCTGAGCTGCCATGTAGCAGCTGCAATGCTACATTGTAGCTGAAGCAGCCCAGTGGACACCGTGAAATGACACGCTTACTATTGCAACCCCCTTGTAAAACGTGAATTAACAGCGCGTAGTCATTAACAGCTGTGAAACGTGGTGGTATGTCCTGCAGTGCTGCTAATGGACTGAGCAGAGTCTATGGTGGAGCATTGGGGGCCTTTCTGCTGCGTCTGCAACTACGACATGTGAACGGATTACAAACGCAACAGAATACGGATTATTTATTAATACAGTCGTTTATTTAATAATGCCACCGTGCAACAAAAACAAAAAAAACACTCAGAGGTCCCTTGCACCACACTTGTTTAGCCCGAGCAGTCGTGCCTGCGTTGCTGTTTTTTGGACAAAAGAGTCGCCTCCTCACCTGGCCAATCTCACCGATCCCTCCTGAGCCGTCGATCCGGGGACGCTTGCACTCCGCCCCGGTCGAGTCCACCAGAACGGCCGCCGCCTGTCCGTCGGGCTCCGGGTCTCCGCGCTTCATGCCCCGGACGACCGCCGGAGCGCCGCTGTTGTTGGGGTGCACCCCGGCCATGGGGTCCAGCTCTCTATCCCGGTCCATGAGACCCCGGGACACAGGCAGCATGATGGATGCAACGTCGGTCGACATTAACATTTAAAAATCTTCTTTTGTCCCCTGTCTTGAGCTAAACTGGAGGAGGATAGACTACCTACTCGTGTGCACCTTTTGTGCTTAAAGCCAGCCTGTGGACGATTTTCCTCCGCAGTTAAAAATGATCTTTTGATGCCGCAAAGAAGCCTTTACTGTATATCCTGCTGGGCCTTTGTAAGAGTTGATCTACCTGGAAATGTGTTGGCTCTCTGGCTTAAGAAATAAACAAAAAACAAGTAGCTAACAGACACTGCTTTTACCTCACTACAAAACACAGTGGCCTTAAAAAAAAGCCCCCTTAAATCACAAGGGTGCTTTCCAGCTAATGTAGCCCCTGTTTGCTGACCGTGGATTTATTCAGCAGGTCTGCCAAAGAGGCCTACGCTATTTCAGATCATAACAAACCAATTAAATAAACACCGATCAAAACAACAGCTCCTGAGCACAACCTACCGCCAAATGTCCATTTGCCCTCGTTTTTTTCCCCTCTCCGCGAAGAACCGTCTGGTTTTGTGCGTTTCTTTATTGTATTTAGGAGCTCAACATCAACATCCTACCGCAACCTCAAGACGAAAAAAAACCCCTCAACATGTCTTCCCTTTCCCCCTCTATTAGCCTTGTGCCACGGAGCAGCGGTTCACTGAAAGTCAATCCGCGTCAGGAGCTCTCTCTTTCCCCCATGTTAGTCCCCGTTAAAAAGAAAACACGACTTCTCCCCCCCCCCCTTTTTTAAAAAACCGACACAACCAAACGCACCGATGGGCTGCGGTGTTTCCTTCTTCTCTCTCTCTCTCGCCTATAATTTTCTTTCCTCTCCCCGTTTTCCCGGTGCGATCTTGTGGCGTGTGCGTTACAGAAAGGAAACTGTCCTCCCTCCTCCTCTTCCTCTTCCTCCTCCTACCCTCTTGGCGTAGTCATTCCCCTCCTATCTTCCGCTCTCCCTTTGAACGCAGAGCCAGACAGCCACGCAGCCTGCAGAATACACGCAGTGTGCCGCAGTGCTCCCATACATTTCACCGAGGGGGGGTGTGTGTGTGTGTGTAGGGGGGGGGGGGGGGGGGGGGGGGGGGTCGTATGGCCCCAGAGAGACCACCTTACAGTACAAATCCAAACATTTAGATCAAGCGTTAGCATTTGATATCGAGGCGGTGCGCTATTTCAGAAAATATATCTTTTTAATAAAGCAGAGTTTCTGCCTGTACATCGATCGTGTTTCGTGGCGCTCACGTTACGCGACAGAGTTAGCAGAGGGTGGGCTTTGTCAAGTCCAGCTCGAGAAGATTTCATTCCTAACTCATTACACAACCGATAACACAGGCCAAGGTCTCCACACTAGCCCAGCTGTGTGAGTCATGCAGCATGTAGGACCTTATGTTCCTTTTGGCATTTTTATTGCTTGGATGACACCCAGTGGTCAAAGGCTAGCACGAGGGGGAAATACTTCAGAGGCTAATTTATGGAGAAACATAAGAGCTTTCAAACAAACGTGTTACTCTTACTTGCTGGAGCCTGAACATTTCTACTTTGATATGATCTTAAAAATTGCTCCTTTTTTTGGGGGGGGGGGGGGGGGGGGGGGTAATTGTTTTCTTGCTCAGTTATTTTAGAAGATCAAAACCACTAGGCCTATATAGTTACATATGAAGCTACAGCCAGGAGATGCTTAGCATAAATACTGGAAATGAGAGAAAGCAGCCTGGTTTTTCCTCCAAAGATGATACAATTACTTACCAGCACCCTTAACTATCTATTTCTTGTCCTGGAGCTGTGAACTTCCTGAAGGTTTCACTGTGAATCACATAAACCACAGCTCGTCATTTTTTACCCTTTGGTTTTTTTACTGACTGAAACAAATGAGATATGCATGTGGAATAGTGAGCTTCAGAGGTGTTGGTAGGCGGGTGTTTCCACCTTCAGACAAAGCCAGGACGACTGTTTATAGTCTTTATGCTAAGCTAACCAGCCTTAAGGGGCCAGTTTACTCCAGCTGTCGCAAACCCTCTCCCCCACCACACCTGTCCTACTTGGGGAGGGGCTGTGTTCGACCATTTTCCAAAACTATCAATCCCAAATAAACATCCACGTCACACTCTGGCCAGTTGTGTGGCGATGAGAAAGATGCCAGGGTTTGAACTAGTTTCTTTCCCCCATTGGCTTAAACAACCAAGAGCCTTCCAGCACAGACTGTGAAAATGAGCACAGTTATTCCCACATTTAAACCTGTACCGCCTCGCCCCTTCTTGAAGGCTGGCTTTTCAACAACCCTCTTCTACTATAAACATTACATTTCCAACAGGGTATGTCTCAAAATTGTTAACTATACCTTTAATTTGGTTGCTGTCGTATTAACATTTGTACCTGCATGTTCGGGTGTCTGCTTGTGTTTAGTCATACACGAGAGTTTCTTATAACTGATATTTGAAACATGCCAAATGTGCGGACACTGTCTGGGTGCACTATAAACAACCTACAGTTGAAGTTACTGTACCCGTGGTTGGATTACCAGCAAAGTGGGCACCAAAAGCCTCAGTTTTACTGCAAGTAGTTTGAGGTCATTTGATTTGGGAAAAATAAATAGTACCAACTGACATAACAGAAGCCTGTGTGGCGGGTCTTGCTTTATTACTTAGTCTTCAAGACGGCCCATCTCATTACATCTGCAAGTTTTCAGTTTGTCTGTTTGTCAGCAGGATTATGTAAAAACTACTACTGGCCTGATTCCATGAAGCTTGAGGAAGGGTGTAGTATGCCACACATTACAGTGGGTTTATAGGGACACAAGAGCTCATTTTTGTCTCAGGGCCCCCAACCAAGTTAATCCGGCAAACATGCGTCGCTGTAAACCTACGGTATGCTCCACATGAAGGGCGACACAGCGAGGCAGTCTGAGTCTCAATCACGCGCCGTCTACAAGCCTTCATGTAAACAATACCGCCTCCCACTTTATGGGCGAGTGCCACGTCCTGCTGTAAAACCAAGTGGCTGCAAGTTTAGGAACAAATAGACGCACTCAGTGTCCTTTAAGAGCTTTTATTGGTGGTTGAACAAGTGATGTCTGAAGGCCTGAGGGGGAGGAGAAGAGACGAGACATGTTCAGTATAGAAGAGCAAGCCGTGTATTTTGACATGAACACATTAGTAGGCTACTGCTTACCAGACCATCACAACCAACTTCTAACGTCTTCTGTGTCGTCAACTGAAAAAACAGGAAGTGGATCAGAGTTGATGAACAATTAAAAACTCATTAATAAATCATCGCCCTGCTGTCATACAGAGCTGCAGCTACTGCTGGCTCTTTGCAGTGAGGAGTGTTGTAACGGGGCTCGTTGGTGGCTGTATATAGTGCTCATTTTCCTCACCGTCACTGGCCGAAGCATCCTTCGACACAAGGCCCGTCATGCGGCGAGCAGATTTCGGTTGAGCACATGAAGTTGTTCTGAGAGGGACAAAAGTAGAGCAGGATTTGATGTAGCGGCCAGTCTCCAGAGTGTGCAGCGTACTATGACAAACAGCTGCTGCCAATTGAGATTTGGCCAGAGTTTGCAGTTTACAAAATGGCCTCGCCACATGTCCTTGTAATAAATGCTGACTTAAGAGATACAACTGCGAATGGTTTCATTTTCCACGGACTATATGCCCATGCTAAATAAAATGTGAAGAAAAAAAACGGACATATGCTTTTAAATTACATTGACTTACAAAAAAAAATGACAGGAAGTCTAACGAAATACGGTCCAATGCCAACAGCCGCTCTAAGATAAGGCTTCATTGATTCCCAGGGGGCAATTTCACAGGCACTCTAAGCAGACAGCTGCACGGTTTACAGCAAGACATTAAAAACTATACAGGAAGCATGCTTAAAGGGAGACGATTTGGGAACTAAGTCTTTCCATTCCCATACAAAACTTAGTTGAGTAGATAGATACCATAGATACATATACACATACATACATACACTATATACATAGATATCTATATCTCTATCTATCGATATATATATGTATCTATATATATGTAGAGAGGTACATAGATAGATATATATATATATTTTTTTGACACTCTTATATTTGTCCATTAAATATGAAGCTAGGGTCTACAGCAGTTCGGTTCCGTCTAAAAGTAAAAAAAGAAAGAAAATTCACCTTACCAGGACTTGATTTTTTTTTACAATTCAATTTTTGCATGGATTAAACAAACAAGATGTAACATAATAATTGATGAGCTTTCGAGGTAGATTTCCTTTTACATTTGGACGAACGGGCGTTTCCCCATTTCCAGTTATTATGCTAAGCTAACAGTCTTCTTGCTGTAGCTTCATATTTTCCTTAAATTACGAGGGTGGCCCCAATCCACTCATCTAACTCTCGGCAAGAAAGTACATTTCCCAAAATTTCCAACTCTTCCTTTAAATATGGCCACACACTATTTTAAATGCCATTTCCTGATAGAACACCTTTACCCGACTTAGAGTTCAGTTTGAACACTTGAAGGAAATGAATACTGTAAGAGGTCTCTAAATTAATCATGAAAACACAATACAGTTAAATGTTTGTGATGATTGCTAGACCTCAAGGGCCTCTTCTTATCCTTACCTCCTCGCTCAGGTCCCTGAACTCTCCATCAGGAAGGAACTGGAAGGTGCTGATGGTGAAGCGGCGGGTCTGAGCCTGAGGAGTGGGTGGCTGAGAATCAGACACCACACCTTGCTGCAGGGCTGGGTCATAGGGGTTGGGACATCTTGGGAGTAACGTTGAATCAGTGAGCCAATTAGATAACAGGACAATTGCAAAAATATACTTTCATCTCCTCTCAGGGAAACTACTACTTCCACAGTAACCCCCCCCCCCCCCCCCCAATATACTTTTTCTTTATAGAGACGTTATGACGTACCCGTTGTACAGCAGCAGCCACACAGCCTTTCCAGAGAGGGGGTAGGCCACACAGAAGTGTACCAGCAGCACCAAGCTGGGATCCGGGGAATTGAGCAGCCGCACTTCCAGGTAGAGGGGTTTCCCCAGCAGCATCTGCAGGGGCGGGTGATTCTGGGGGTAGTAGCTGCTGTACTGGGCATCTGGGGTGAGAGGAGGTGTGTTGGAATAGAAGTGGGAATATTTCTCACTAAATTCCACCCACTCAAAAGCTAGTTCTCCAACAGCTGATCAGGATGTGCTTGAAGCATTCACACGGTTCTAAAACACTGGATATTAAGTGTCATCAGTTTCCATGCCTCTTGATTGGCATTAACCTGCGTCCAACACTAAATCACAAGCGCCTAATGCAGAGCAGTTGTTTGTATTGAAATGAAGACAGTCTACCTTTGGCGATCCGGAGCTGGACCCCAAACACCCCCTGGGCCGGAACTTCAGGTCCCAGGGTGGGAGTTTTCACCAAGTAGCTCACACTCAGAGCAGTACCTGGCAGAAACCTGCACTCCACCAACAACCTGATCATGGAAAGATGCAGAACGCTTTCGTTTTGTTTGATTGAGGGGCATTTGTCTTTTTTTGACAGTTGACAAGGAAACCACCGCTAAACAACCAGAGGTGTCTCTCAGGAGTTGGGCGACTGAAACAAAACTAAGGCCATGTCCACACTACTACATTTCCATTTTAAAATGCATATCTTTTGTTACGTTTACACCAAGCGTCCACACTAGGCTGGACTTCCCTCCTAGTGTGGACAGGCCAAACCGCATAAGTTTGGAAACTATGACTTAGACACCCGTGCTCGCTACTTGATCGGGTCTTCGCAGTCACAAGGTGTCCTTCCCTGATTGGTCACGCACCAATCACATGACCCTTTTCAAGCAACAGCCTTGATTATCGATCGACTACCAGTGGTTACTATAACATGGATAACTTATTACAGGTGTCGCTGACTTTTTGTCTTTACTAGCAGCTGTTGTGCAGTTAAATTCTGCATTTTATAATTCTACTACTGCCGACATGCGGCGAAAGCAAGCAGTTATTGGACCGATTAGCGAGCAGCGTCATCAGCCCTACGGAGCGGATGTTTGAAGTCAGTTTGCGGTGGACACAAGCACACCGTGCAATATGTTCACAACTTCTTTCCACTTCCCAAGAGACCAAAGGAACAATCATTGCAGGTTTAAATAATCTGAAACCCTGAATCTGAACAGGTTTTTACTCTAAGAATAAAACTCAACATGCGCTGACCTGACAGAAGAATCCCTTGTGATGGTGCCGTAGTTGAGGCTGAGTGTCTGAACCATGTTGACGACCTCCACCATGTAGATCACTGCGTTCCCCACTGTCTGTCAGGACAGAAGTGGACATGAAATTTAGAATGTGGACACTAGAAATACTAATCACCAGACAAGGCCTTTCAATCAATAATCCATTTACTGAAACCCGTCCAGACAAGCAGTTATGACTCAAAGCCCTTCTGGCTTTTCAATATCATTCATTGAAGCCTACCACTCTGCGTGTCCCACAGCCGTCCATCGGGATCTTGAACAAGGCATAGTCGGAAGTCACCCTCTGCGGTTTGCAGGTGGAGTTGCCGGCAACGACCAGCAGGGCAGGGGAAAGAGAGGGCTCCGTGAGGGAGGCCGGCACGGAGAAGACAAAGTGGCGGTCAATAGTACACTCTGGAGGACACAAACACACGTCGTCATGTAAAGGTCAGATTAAAAGAAAAAGGTCAGACATCTCAGGAGGCGATTGATAATGAGACCCAAGGTATCTTCTACCCTTTTCTGGTTCTGAGTCACTGCCAGCATGACTCAAGCTACTGTTGGCCCTGAAAATAGCGATTCACACATCCAGCAGCTGGAGCATTTATATTGCCGCACCAGAATCAGCGCAACTGTACTCAGCTAAAGTGACGTGACAATGCCAGTGGGGGACGTAAAGAGCGGCTCACCGTCCATGGGGTAGTAGCAGGCAGGGGGGTGGCTGCCGAAGCAGCAGCCCATGGAGAGGCACTGTGGATGGGACACAGAGCCGTGTCCGCAGGGGAGACGCTGTTCACTGGGAAAGTTGCACTCTGAAGGACAGCGCGACAAATGTCAGCCGCATCAGTTAAAATAACTCTGAATGGCCGGGAGAAAACCACCCTTTGGCAAATTGAATAGCCTTTCTGGAGGCGTAAACATAAAATCCATTTACCTTGTCCAGACCCTGGGATGACAACTGGACAGGAGAACTGAGCCTCCTGTCTCCCATTTACTGCCATGTAGACGACAGTGATGATGAACATTTTACCCTTTTGGAGAAAAATGTTAATGCAACAGTTAATGGGCACAGCAAACAGTCACTGAAACAAAAAGGTCATGCGCTCAGTGTGACATCTGAGTCAATACTCGCCTGCATGCTCATGTGGCAGCGCGAGTGTAACTGGATAGTCAGACTTATTTTGCCATCTTTGCCTCTTCTTGCAGAATACCCACAGTGCTTTGGGGCATCCTGGAGGCTCATCTGGTTCCCTTTGCTGTCTGGAGATGTACATGTGGAAGCATACAAGTTATTTGAGTAGACTTTAAAATGGCAGAATGATAGCTCTCAGCATGGCAAGGGCACGGAGTTTAAGTGCAGCCCCAATCTAAACAAAAAAACAAGCCTCCCTTTTCCCTTCCCCCCATTCAACTGTACACCAGAGTGGCCCCTGTGAACCATGCTAAAATTCAACTCAAGCAGAGCTGATGGCAACCATATGCATCTGGAACAGACACATCGACACACACACACACACCTTTAAAAGCAATTCCAGAGAAAGGACCAGAGGGGAACTCCAGGGTCATCTGATGGGAGGAGCAGAAGACTTTACGCTTTGGAACATCAGGGCCGACCTTGTCCTTGGTGGTGCTGGGTGGGGTGGGAGATACTGGTACAGGAGTTTGAGGGGTAGTTTGATACGGGCACCGCAGGTCCAGACTTCTATACTGCGCCACGGAAAGGTCCCAAAACCTCAGAAGTAAGGAAACGGTCGTGGGAGTCTAAAGAGAAAGCAAAAATCAATAAAGTCAGCATGAACCACCACGCATGGTTTACAGCTACTGTCGTCAAAAATAGAGTCAAGCTCAAAGAAAAAGCATTTTTATCAGTTGGGTTGCATAGAACATAAAAACCGAGAACCGATTCATTCAGAGAAAAGTCTGCATACAGTCCATATGGGATTAATCGTAATTATGAGCTGCTGAAAAACTGCTCGCCTGTTCTATAGACACGCTAGACTGGTGTCATAAATCGCTGTAGCGACAACCCAAGTGATACAAACCACCAGCGTCCGCAATCCAAGATAATTGTTCTTCGTGGTGGCATTATATTGGACTGCATTGAGGCATGTAAAGTATTTCGTCTCCCTCTGTTCCAGTGTGCATATCCACAGCTAAATTACATCTATAATTGTCATTGTCTTTATGATAGTACAGATTAGTCTACAATTAGAGTCTACTGGTTTGGCAATGTGTACAATATTATTACTTGGCGGGAACTTCAGTAGTCAGACCTTCATCAAAAGGCCGTCACATTGTTAATAAAGTGAGTACAAGTGGCGGATAGTGTGTAGGATTTCCTCCCAAGTCAGCAGTTTTGATCACACACAGGTCACTAATGCTGTGTTCACACTAAGAGTGACTAAAGCTACAAAACGACCAAGCGCTCGTTGACGTAGTTATGTTGCTAAACAGCAAATGGTTATCAGCATTGTCTTTTGGACGGAATGGATCAGGTTGACGCTTCGCGGCATCATTGGAACACTGAAAAAAGACACTCAACTTTGATTTGCAGCGTGTCACAACGTGTCGGCTGTCAGTTAGTCGTTTCATGATACAGACTTCCATTGAAAATGATGTGCAGAATGTTGCTGTGTCACTCATAGTGTGAAGGCAGCATGAGACTTTATAGTTGCCAAGAACTTCCATGAAACTATGTTCTTCTCATTTGTCAACGTTTACTTAGCTGTATACCCGATTTAAAAAGGCTCACACAACCCCATTTCATTGAGACTGCAAATTTAAAGCTGTATGAGTTTTCATTCTGTAATCAAATAACTGACACTCTAAAGAAACAATCTTGCTGGGACGAGAATAAAGTAAAGCAATTATATAAAGACGACACATTAGTAGGCGGTGACGAGGCATTACGGAAGAGCTCACCAGTAACCGGCTGTGGCAGGCGGGCAGAGGAGAGTGAAGGATTACCCCATAGCCCTCAGCCGTCTGCAGCATGAACCCACACTGTGGAGACACACCGGCGACGAACAGCCATGTCTTCATTTGGTCTGTTAGAAACAAGGATTGTTTATTTTTTTCCAAGGACAATGCACACTAATCAACAGTTATACTGTAAGTGAGCCAGAGTGGCTAATTTCCATCTGCTGTCCCCGGCCAGATGTTTCAAGGCAAATGTTAGTTCTTTGATTTCTGAAACGGTTATTATACTTTCATTTTAGAAGTAAAAGCTGATCTAGTTACACTTGTCTCTGAGCAAGCTACCAAATTGTAGATACCTGTGTCGGTGCATATCTGACAACATATTGCATTAAGATAAACACACTTTCACGCCAAGTTTGGATGAAATAAAAACATTAGATCACTGTGTCCAGTCTCTATGAGACATAGCAGCGATTGGAGCTAAATGCTAACATCGGCATGCTAACATATTTACAGTGACAATGCAAACATGCAGAAGGCAAGCAGTTTTAATGTTTACCATGTCAACTATAATAGTTTAGTATGCTAGCAAGCTACCATTTCTTAATGCTCATAAAACAAAGACCTGAGGCTGAATGATTATCTAATCACTAACTAAAGCATTGAACAAAATGTCCTGATGGTAGTGCTAGAAGAGAAGCCAGAGAATCAACAAAGTCATAAGGATAAATCACCTACAAACCATGAATGCCTGTACAAAATTTTGGGCAAAATCTATCAAGTAGATGTACAAATAGTTTCCTTGAAAAACTGCTGGTGAGGCTAGAAAAGGCTGCCAGGTAAACATTAAAACCATTAGGATTCATCCTCTAGGGACCATGACCGTCTATAGATTATTTCATCATATTCCAACAGATAGTTCAAATATTTCAGTCTGGAACAAAGGGGAGGACCAACAAGCAGACTAACATTGCCTTTGCTACAGCCATGCAGCTAGCAGGGCTAAAAGATATTTACATGGGGCCTTCAGACAGACATATGGCTCCCTTTGAGAATGTAAAAAAGCCACACTTCTTACCAACACAAAGAGCTCTCATCTTTACACAAACACTGACCTCCGACCTGGATGGTGTCTGGGTGAGCAAAAGGCAGGAAGACAACCATTCTTCCAATCAGACACTGTAGTTGGGGGATATGCTGAGTGGGTCCAGCTGTGGTAGATGGTGTAGAACTTGTGCTGGGCGGCGTTGTAGCGGTGATGATTGGTGGTTGATTCCCTGGATACTGGGGCAAAGGCTGGTAAGGTGGATGGCAGATTGGCGGGGAGAGAGGATGGTAATAGGGATGAGGGTAGTAGCAATTGGGTGTTTGGGCGGGAAACTGGCCAAATGGATAGCTGGGACTGTCGGTTTGTGTGGTAGTGGTTGGAAGAGGGGAAGGTGGCGCGAAAGTAGGATGTGAAGCGGTAGCAGGCTGCACGTCAAGGCCCGGATAGGAAAAATGTCTATAATGATAGTAAGAGCTGGAAGAGGCAGGGGGATGAAATGCACCATGGACTGGGTGCTGTGGACCAACAGGTTTTGGTGGAGAGGGAGGAGGCGGTGGCAGGCTGGGAGTGGAAGAAGCAGGTGCTTGGGTCACTGGTGCTGCAGGATAGTAAGGCATCTGAAGATAATACTGACGGTAATTGGGACTTGCTGGTGGAACAGTAGTAGATGTTTTAGATGCAGCGGTTGGAGCTGGTGTTGCAGCAGGGTAGTAGAACGGCACATACCAACCAGGTGCATAGTCAGAAGAGCCAACAGGTAATTTGGAAAATGGTTGGGAAGCGCTTTCCTGCACCGGGTTAATGTTTGGTGAGGATGTAGCTTGTGCCATTGCAGGTACGTCAGGTTGTGGGCCAGGATGAAAGCCCTGGGACAGCGGAGGGTACTGGAATCCAGGATAGGGGTAGCGGGGGATGTTAGGAATCTGAGCAATTGGCTCCTGGGTTGGAGGAGGAGGCTGAGGAGAGGGGAACTGAGGCTTGACTGGACAGGAGAGGATGTATTTCTGATCATCTACCACGAGATGGAGATCATTCTGGGAAGAAAGCATTACATAAATGGTACAAGCCAGCCACAATAATCCATTCATGTCAACGTTACTAAAAAGGAGTTTTTAACTTGTTATGAAACACAATTTCATACTGATGCCTCTATATGACCAACATAAGCAGATGAGACAATTAACAAGATAGGCATTACAAATAATCAAATATTTGTCTTGTATGATTCCCCACAAAATGATGGGCGAGCTAAAAGCCTCAAAAAATAAAAATAAACTTCTACGTAGTTGCTTTAAATAACTTACTCCACGAGTGATACAAGGAGCTCTGTCAGGGATGAAGAAGGTAAGCTTTCCAGGATGGGCGGGGAAACGGGCCGCGCAGTCTTCTGACACGAACGGACCCAAACGGCCAGTCTCTGTAAAGCAGATTACACGTCACTCATTCCGTCAATAACGGGTCAGATTCAGTGATGCAGATACCACTGAAGTATTGATTATTGTGATAATCTTACAGGTCGAGTATATATAAATTTGACCAATCCTAATTATAGGACAACAAAATAAATGAAATTGATTAGTATATCGCCATTATTTCCTGGGAGTGGAGAGGACTTTAATACAGCATGTTGAAAGATCTTATATAATTAGAGGGAAAGATTTTAGTTAAATGTTCTTGTAAATTATATGATACTAAGCTATATAGTACCATGCACAAAGTGAGTTGCTCTCAAAAACAAATAATCAATCCGTCAAACCACTCTGCATTATTCCCCCCAATAAAAACAAAATACCTATGACCCCCAGTATGTGTATATCCTGCTCATTTATCTGCACTGCCATGCCGTAGGAGGAGCACACGACCGAGAGGGCAGCGTTGGAGACGGTGGGGGCAGGAGTGGACGTCTGCACTGGACAAGAGAGCTTCAGTGGGCTGCCCCACCACAACATGGGCAACACGTAACTGCCATTCTGACGGAGAGAAAGAAAAAACAAGAGGGTGGGGGCTATGAACACAGGACAAGGGAGTAACTGCTGGTGGAGATATGTGCTGGTGCTGCTGGTGGTACCTCCTGTATAATGTAACATGCATCATAAGGCACCATCATCTCAAGGTCACTCCATGACGTCTTCAACGAGTAACGGCAGTACGGCGGTAACTGGAACGGGGAGATGGGAGAGGCTTCCTCTGTGGCGAGAGAACGTTTAACTCATTTTAGTGCCGAAACGGTCACACGTTTAATCCATTAGTCGATCCAGTGTCAGCATCTATCAAGCTCAAATATCTGCAGGTTCCAGCATCTTAAAAGTGATGATTTGACGATTCTTTGTCTATGGTTAGAACTGTGGGCCGCACAAAACTAGCAATTTTAGGACTCTGCAAAATTGTGACAGCAACATCTAATCATTTGACATTTTACAGCATCAATGAATTATCAATTGAAAAAAAAAGCAGATTACTAGAAAATGAAAATAGGAGTTACTGTCAGCTTAAACACTATAGTACAGCATGGTTTTCACCACAAGTTCATCATGTCACGTACATTTAAATGACTTTTATAGAAAACATTCTGTTATAGTATATTTTCACCAGGCTCAAACGGGGGGCAAAACCGGTTGACAATTATTTGTATTTTCACGAGTTACATTCACTCTCTTTGCCATCTGAAATGTTGCCTCTTAGTTTCTGCACTAAAGCTGTGGGCCCCTTGAATACTTTACAAGATGTCCCCCACCCGCCATTAGCATAGTCCACCAACAGCACTGCCCCCTTACTACGTAGCATCATACGTCTCACCTCGGTCCACCAACAGGTGTCTCAGTTCTTTCCCAGAGGCAGTGAAGGTCATGACACTATCGTCACACTGCACCTCAGGCCTCATAGCCAGCCACTCAGAGAAATGGGAACCAGAGTCAAATGAGGGGCCCGAAACTTTCCCTTGGACTCCATGAAAACCTAAAAGGACACAAATCAGCATGTAAACAGAGATGAGACCAGGTCCATGCCAAAGCACCGCTGTGAAAGAAGTATGCAAATCATTATTAAGCAGTAAAAGTAGCAATACCATAGTTTAAAAATAATCCAGTCCAGAACTTAAAATGTTCGAGCACAGACATCGTATTAAGTACAATGTTGTAGTTGGTCAACGTGGAAAAAATTGTAATACTTTACGTTAAATCTGTAACAATGGACCATATTTTATAAAGTGGTGTTTTGTAAGTAATTAAAGCTCTTAAATATATGTAGTGAGGTAAAAAGTACAATAAGTCTCTGAAATGTGAGTAGACGTATAAAGTCGCATAAAATAGAGGGGAAAAAATA
Organism: Melanostigma gelatinosum; assembly: GCF_949748355.1. NCBI lineage: Eukaryota > Metazoa > Chordata > Actinopteri > Perciformes > Zoarcidae > Melanostigma > Melanostigma gelatinosum. Next base: position 7,735,482 of record NC_136644.1, on the reverse strand, counting down.
AAACTAAAAATGCTATGTTACAATGACACCGACTCAAATTACATCACCTGAGCCTGAGGCCACATTTCCACGCAGCTTTCTCTGGAGCCACGCGAGGCTAAACATATAATACTTATTTTTAAATTGCTGCGGTACGCTACTCAAACCCCCGGTATACGTTGATTTGTTGACTCTGTGGTGAGGCTTTTACCTGTAAAATCTGCTTGATATCCATCTTCAGAGTCGGAAGGCGAGGACCTCGGTTCCGTTCTGATATCACCAACAGTCCAAGACCAGCTGTCACTAAGTGTCGGTACGCTGTAACAAGAGTTTGGCTCCGCGGGGAACACGGCAGATTCAGGCCGAAGCTCCGTGCGACCCGGCTGGGAGGATTTGCGCGGACTCGGGCCCTGATTGATCCGTTCACTCCGGTACCGACCTCCCTGCTGGGCGTCGTTGTCTTGTTCAATCTCTTCCCACCTGGCCGCGGTTGACTTTTGAACTTTGTACGCAGTTGAACCGTCCCCACGCTGTCCTAAACTTACCGAATGACTTACTTGGAACATGTCCCAATAAACGGTTACAACTAATAAAAACGAAGCAAATCTATCTCTCCTCTGTTTGTACGACATCCCCGGATTGTCTAGGCTTTTTCCGCTCTCACGCGCACACACGCCTCAGCTGAATTTAAGGGCGATTAATTAAGACTCATTAACAATGGACCAATGAGAAGGCTGCACACACGGTACGGCGGAATCTGCTGAGTAAGACATATTGATAACTTGGCCCAAACGCTTGAGTACACTTTTTGGTGATCATAGTGACACTATATTCAATACCCATTACCACTCATTGCAGTATGAGCATGTTAACTTAATTGGAGTCATCAAAGTCATCTGATTGTCTGTACTGATGAGTTTTACTACAAAAACCTTTTAAAAAAAACCCTACTCATTTCGAGCATGACAGTAATTTCGGTTCCTAAAATCTCACACATGGTCACAGAAAGTGATAGAAAAGTATCAGTTATTTTCCCCAATGATCCAAATTGAATGCATATGAAAAACAAGATGAAAGTATGCCTAATTTAAAGTACTATTGTTTTTTTGTTTTTTGAAAGAACATGATTTGCCCCAGTTGCATTTGTAATAAAAACAAACTTCTGTATGTCAGTAAATCAGTACATCTGTAGACCACACCATGCTCTTTGTCTACTGCTGGTGGTCTCGTGACCACATTGTATCACATAATCTGATTACCAAGAACCCGAAGAAACAAACACACCAGCGATGTCTACCTATAAGAAAAGAGATACACGAACACTTAGATCTATGCAGTGAACGCTTTATTTGACTGCATCTAAGTGTGCGTGTATCTCTTTCATCAGTTTGGACTTTCTGATACCTGCAGCACCTTAGCTAAGATTAAGACGGACGGAGCGGTGGTCATCCTGCATTATTTAATAACCGTGTGAAATACTAAAGATGTCCTCTTTCATTCACAGACGAGAAGACTCCTGATCCTCGACACCTTGTGGGGTGAGTGGTTTTGTGCATAAGGGGTGGCTGCTTGGATTCAAAGTTTATTTTCAGAACACTTTTTCCAAACCTTTTTAGTGTCTACTTAAGACCCCTCATCACCAGTCACAGATGTTTACCAGTTGGTACCATTTCAACTAAAGAGTGACTCCTTTTTTTGGGTTCCTGATGAAATAAGATTAGTTCACACACACAAAAAAGATTAGAGGAAAATAAATAAATATCCATTTGTGTCGGAATTAGTTTTTTGTGAAGATGTGTGCTGCGTAACGACCTCAGCACATTGTTGCTGCATGTGGCCTCTGCTGGACATATTGTACATGCTAGTAGCTCTGTGAAGCGGTTCTTTGTGCAAAAATGCTATCATTAGCATGCTAACTTTCCTGCAATGGCAACGCTAACGGGACCGATACGAAGAACAGAGCAGGTGTCATGTTTACCGACAACGTTATCAGGATGAATCGTGGAAAAAAAGTACGGTAAATGTCTGCATAAAATGTTCCATCAATCAGGTAGCTGTTGGTAATTTAGTCTGGACAAAAGTCGTGCTCGGCCAAATGGCCAAAGTCTTTGATCCTGATATATGTAATTCCATATCTCAATAAAAATATGTCACAATATAACATGTTTTCTGGCAATTCATTCAGTTAATCGTCAACATAAAATAACCACATGTTTTGTATACTCTTGAGCGAATGAAAATACTTGACAAATGACGAGTATCTTCTCATTTAATTCAGTGCAAAATAATCAGATTTATGATTTCGTCACCATATGATTCCATTGAAAGTCAATAAGTCATGATATTGATTTTTCGTCCAGCCCTAGACCAAAGTGGTGGACCAACCGTCAGACGTAGCCATCCCTGGAGCCAGTCAAAGTTAGACATGAGATTATTGTCAGCATTTATTCCTGAAAGATCCCATCATTTCAGCAGCAGCTACTTCTCTATAATGTCTTTCCCCACTGCACAATGGATGATAGATTGTAGGCTACTTCCAAGCGGCCCACATGTTGTTACGGGAATAGAAAACTCCAGTGACTCAGATCAGGAGAAACCAGCGCTGCTGAGCACCCACTCACCGTTCACTGTGAGGATATGAAGAACCATCAGGGGTCAGATATAACGGTCTGCCTTCTATTCAGAGTTACTACGAGGAGAAAGTACTTCCCCGTGTCTGTTCCTACGCCCCGTGACAATGATACGGCCCTCGATGTGATTTTCATCCCAGCGATTACGTTAATAGAAACGGAGACCATACTCCAATGGCTCTGTCAGTGTTGCACAAAGTTATGTAACACACAACACGTGGGAAATGTGCTCGCTGTAAAAGAGATATTAGGTTTCAATAGGTCTGATCCGACTTCAACAAAACCTCGCCCCAGTTTAGGCCTCCGGTGTATTACAGCACCATTACATTCAAGTCACAAAGAAAAGCATCCAATTTTGTGGGAAATGACTACACGGCAATCTTTGAAACAACATATACTTCTGTCCTGAAGGTGTTTCCAAATTTCTCAAACAAAAATTTAGGTGACAAATATTCCTTTTTAAATAAAGTTGTCCTCAAATGGTGGAAAGTAGTGGATTTATTCAAGTACAGTACTTGAGGTACATGTACCTGACTTGTTATTTCCTTGAGTATTTCCATTCTATGTTATTTGTACAGCACATGAATCCATAATAAAAGTCATCATTAGTCGCAACCCTATAAAGCAGTTAAAACTGGTTCCACCTTGAGCAGCTGCAACAGTAAAATGCTTCTTACACATTGATGCATCTCTGTTAACAATCTAATAATGTCATAATATAATATATCATTCACAAGGGACGTTTTGCATTACAGGCATTAAGTACTTTTACATTGATACTTTAACTACATTTTGCTGTTGATACTTAGAAACGTTTAACAACATTTGACTGCAGGACTTTTACTCGTAGTGGAGTGTTTTCCCTGTAGTATGACTACTTTTACTTAAAGACAAAGTCCATCCTCCTTTCTTTGTTAACAAAGAGTTTAATCCTACGGTTGTTCAGTACATCGGTGCGGTTCAGTTCCTCGATTCATGGACGCCAGTGATGACAGTCGTGCCTCCCCAGCTCTATTTCTTGAATACGTTTCAATGCGTTTGAGGGCTGAAAATGTCTGCTCGACAGAGGCAGCAGATATTGGGATCGTCACCGCCAAACATGCCAAAACGCAAAAAAAATGATGTCTCGTAAAAATGTCTTACATATCTTTAAACTTTACTTTTCTCAACAGTCACGCTAGCCCACTGACCAATCAAGCCGCACGTTAATGCTGACGTACTTGTAGGCCAGCTAGAAGGCTCTGGCACGTCAAAGAATTCTGAAGGCCTCTTTTGAAAAAAAAGAGAAGAGACATTATGTTCTGGCTGCCTGGATTAGATAATACAGTAGAAACTTCAGGAAAAAAAAAGTTCAGGCGAGTCTTTGGGGATTCTGGGAATCCATTCAGAGCAGCAGTTGGTGTTAAAAAAACCTTTTGGGTTTTTTAGACATTGCCTCGAGTCTCTACAGATTGTTTGATCCATTGATGATGCTTAACAAACGACTGTAGCAGAGGGGAGCCTTCAGTGTGGCTCCATGCCAAACCACTGAGAATATGCATCCCACTTCCTGTTTTGCTTCCATCATAGTCTCTGTTGTACTCTCGCTCTGCTTTTCTGCAGCGAGCCGTGTAAACCTTGATTCCTGACTCCGTGTTTTTTCTACCGGCCACAGATGACCCGAGTGGGTTAGCGTCAGTGGGATTCCTAGTCTCCTGATATGTTTCCAGGTCACTGAGTGAATCGGTGCCGTCGACAAATGAGGGAGTGGTCGGTGAAAAGAGCAAAAGGAAGCAATTATGGTATCTATCTTCATCCCACCTCCGGGAGGACAAAGCCGCCATTGTAGCATTGGGATCGGGACTTCCTCAGTCCATGTGGTCTTCACTGAGGGACTGCACGACCTGAGGGGAGAAAAGACAGAGGCAGGCATGATCCGAGGCCTGTTAAGAGACATAAATGCTCTTTTACTTATTTTTTTGACATACTTTGTAGAAATAAGAAGACCCATAACTGCTCAAGCTTTCCCTCATCTGAGACCGGTGATAAAAGGCTTTACCAGATATGCACTGTCTGCCAAGTAATCCCCGAATAACATGTGATTTGGCTACAGCCAATAATAACACCTGACATTTAAAATACGACTGTTTGCAGTTAAAATGAGACCGTTTATCTGAAGAGTGTAGAATGTTAATTTACTTCGTCCTGTTTCTGGTGGCAACTGTTGCTAAAGTGAGTGAATTTTCCTTTTTACTCCGACCCTTTTGTGTTTTAAGTGTCCAGAGGAAAAACCCAAAAAATGTTTTATAGTCAAATGCAGTTTACAAATCCAGGAAAAGGTTGCTACGTGTATTTTATGAATGACATTTCAATGGAAGGTCAGGCCACATGTGTGATTGAACCACTTGAGAATATCCAGGATTTAAATGTCAATACATATATATATATACATATATGTATTTTTATATTTTGCCACAAAGTGTCACATCATTGGATTACTGAGTGCTTATGTGAGGAAAAATCATGTTCCTGCACATTCTTGTCATCTTGCTGCTGTCAACAAACTCAACATGTGTTTAATGTGATAAGAGCAGAATCACTGAATAATCGATTGAAGGCTTTTTTTATTGATTTTTTTATTTCACTCTCGCCAATCGAAACTGCGATCTACATGAGCCAGTGTTTCATTTCACTTTTCACTTGCTTCAAACACGTTGGTGTCAATGAAGGTGTCCCTGCTCACCTCTCAATGTCCCATCTTTGGAGAAGTAATTGTATGTGTTACTGTAAATGAACCGGTAAAGAGCGTGGAAGCACAAACAAAATACACGATTATGTGCTTTCCAAAATTATATTTCATATTCATAGGGGGGGAGGGGGATACAGTATACTGTAGCTGTACAAAGATGAGAAATGTCACTCAAATAAATCATCAAGCTGTGGGGATCTGAGGAATACAAAAGTCTGAATCATTTTTAAATGAGTGATCCTCTTTACGCACAGTTTGGAGCTGAAGGGACAACCTCGTCTGGACATTTCATTGAAAGGGGGAGAGAAAAAAAAAGAAACTTCATGGGTGGGGCTTGGTGAGAGGAAAGAGAGGGAATGGAGAGGGAAAACAGGGTGATGTGTGTGCTGTGAATTCAAAGCTGGGTGGGTCTACGCTGTTTCACATTCCCAAAATCACTCCCGGGGCCGTGCGTCAAAGCACTTTCAGGTAACTTTTAAACCACGTTGTTTACACTTTGTGAAGTTGTGTTTTACGCACCGTGCGCCGTGAAAACGCTCTCGCGCATCATTTGTGAAAGTCTTTGTTCTTTTTTTGTTGCGTAGAGTGCAGAAAAGTTAACTACAGATTTTCCAGCCAGCGCTTTGAAGAATTGTGCGGATGAGCGCAAAAGAAAAAAGAGTATTTTAAAGAACACGCAGCGCAATAACCTCTGCGGACGATCATTGAGTTGAACAGACAACAGTGTTTATAAGCGTGCAGATACGTTAGAGGTGTGTTTATTGTTGTTTTATGTCGTCGTGTTCTCGCGCTCTTTTCAAAGTTGTTGACTCTAGTACAGGCCCTGTGTGTGCGTGTGTAACGGAGCGCAGCCCGTTTGAGGAATGCCCGAACACCGTCTCAACAAGAGCGCCTTTCTTGTCGACGGAAACGGACTAAAGCCGAGAAAAAATAACGAGTCGTTAAGCAAACAGATAAGTGTTTCTGGGGCCTGCTAATGGAAATCAACCTTTTTTTTTTAAAGATGACAAACCGGTTGTGTGAGGTGTGTGTGTGTGTGCGTGTGTGAGAGATAGCAGATGTGCGTGATTAAAAAATGTGTCCGTCTGCGAGACTTCTGGGACGAGTTTGGGCTCGCATGCAACGGCTCTCCTCTCTGTCAGTGTTTCTTGTTTCATTTCGTTCTGTTTCGAGTGTCCCGTAATAATTTGGGACAGCTGTTTGAATTGAATTTCCCTCGTGCCTACACGCCTCCGTGCGCCTACACGCGCACGGACTAAGGTAAATCCGTGCGCTGGATAATAAATAGCCTAACGGCGTGCGTCCTTTTTTCCCACTCGTTATCAGTTTACAAAAGGCCACGATGTTGATGCTGGCTGGAATCGTTGTTCTGCACATCACCACCATCATCCTGCTCCTGGTGGCCGTCATTGATAACGTGAGTGGGTTATTGTTCTCTCTCTCTTCTTCCCCCCCCCCCCCCCCCCCACAGTGCTGAAAGGAAGAACAAAAGGGTTTTAAATTAGGTACTAAATACCGTCCAAAAGGCACTTGCAAGATCCTTCATACTCCTCAAGCAATATGTATTTCTGCATGGAAATACCCAGGCGTCAAATGACAAAATATATGCTTTTTTTCCTGTATTTTGCCACCCACAGTGTTAGACTGTCACCAGCTCTTATGGAATATTTAACCGTCCCATATTGTAAAAAGTGAGATTTTTTGTCTTTTTAAGATTATAAAGCGTCCAAGTGCTAGAAAACAAAGTTAGTAAGAGCTCACATAAGGGGGCACTAAAGGTTAAGCATTTCAACGAACCCTGATATGCTAGATAAGTGTTTATTCCCATCTTCCCGTATGTTTTCAGGCCTGGTGGATCACTGATACAGTGTCAACTGACTTGTGGGGCAGATGGGAGTTGACGAGCAGCGCCTGGCATTACACCAACCTGAAAAACTACCCTGAGGGTAAAGTTCACTTGTTGACGCGATCCGACTGGAGCTTCAATGTGTTGAGATGCTGATTAGGGGATTGGAACACAATGTGCTCAGAGGTTATCAGTGATTATTGTATGGATGCTAATAATAACAGAGCAGTTATAATGCATGACATTTAAACAGGGCTATTGCCTTGTTCCTGTGTTGATGTGGGCCTTTCACGAGTGTCTGTTTTGTCATCCTGCTGCTACAGAATATCTCCAGACGGTGCAGGCCACCACAGTGCTGGCCTGTATTTTCGCCATTCTGGCCTTGTTTGTGTTTGTGGCTCAGCTGTTCACCCTGCCCAAGGGCCAGAGGTTCACCTTCACCGGCATTTTACAGCTAATCGCCTGTAAGTAAACCCGGAAGCAAACGTCAAGAAGTATCGATTTATTTTTCTTGCTTCATGTACTGGAGATTTGTACTTTTCCATGGAGGATGTGTGCTAAACGCTTGACTTCAGAGTTGTTCTAGACATCTGTGTAGCTGTAAATCATTTCATTTGATAGGACCGAGCATAGAACGGCTTTAAAATGTATTCACTTCCTCTCAGAGGAAGCGAGGGAGAGCAGAGCTAAATATCTCATGAAGTTGAGATGGTTTTTTTTATTACGGGTGCAGTTTTGTGTTCCAAGTAGAAGTCCTGCATTCAGAACGTTAACTTAAGTAAAAGTAAGTAACATTTGAACATGTATTGTCGTAACTTTATCTAATTGGTAAATTAGCAAGGTGAGACAGTCATCTTTAGTTGCTACACCGTCCTTGTTCAGGAGCCTCATCTCGCAATATGAAAAATAATGACTTCTTAATTGCCTCGTCTGCGTCCACGTGACAACATTTCCCCCCTTTCTCTCCGGCAGGCCTGTGTATAATGATAGCGGCCTCAGTCTACACGGCCGAGTTGCACGCCAATGAGACGAAGGGAGGCTACGGACACTCCTATGTCCTGGCCTGGATCTCTTTTGTCCTCACCTTCATCTTAGCCATCACCTACCTCATCCTAAGGAAGAAGAGCGAGTGAGAGGATAAAGGGGCCGAGGTCAGGCCTGGGATCATGATCCCGGTTTGAATTTGGGAAATTAAAAGAATGGGATTTGCTTCATAAATTGGAGGGAAAAAAAAAAAAAAAAACTTTAAGATTGATGATCTACATCTGCAGCTAGGAAAACGGGGGAGGATAATGTCCGATTGCTTAAAAGAGCCATTTGTTTATATTTTGAATATTATAAATTGAAATGGAGCTCATGCTTATATTACATGAAGGGCTGAACTTGACAATTTTACTTCATAGATTTCTATTTGATTAAAGGGAGAGGAGGGAAGTGTGGGCTAAAACATGATGGTTGTGCTTATTTCACAGCAGTGTATCCATAAAATAATGAATGAATCAATAGTCTTTTAAAATGTAGTTACATATACAATTGGAGAATAGTCCATATCCATTAGTACTGTAAAGGAGTAGTTTGAAATATACAAGCTTTCTTGCAGAGAGGGTTGATGCCAGTATTATATCCCAGCAGAGGGATAGCTTAGCATAAAAACTGGAAACTGCTAGCTAAAAAGCAAATTGTAAAAATGACAAATTGTGGTTTGCGGGGGCGATGAGCTGCAGTGTTTGTTGGCCACGCGTCGACGGAAACAAACAAGAAAGTGAACTTTAGAAGGGGTGGTTTGCGGAGTTTTGACAGCCATGCTAGCTGTTCACCAGTCATTGTGCTAAGCTAAGCTAGCCTACTGCTGCAGATAGCTTCATGTTTACCAAACAGAAAAGAGAGGTATAATCCTTCTCATCCAACTCTGCAAGAAGGAAAGAGCAAATACTTCCACATGTCCAACTACTCCTTTAAGAATCTCACTAAGTTGGCCATGTGGGAGGAGAAAAGCCCTTTAGCGATTTAGTAGTTGAAAATACTCTGAGATGAAAGTGCTTATCATCCTGTATAATCACGTGGTGAGGCTGACAGCTACTGCAGCAGGTTCCCAGTGGAAGAAAATACTGCATCTGTGAAGGTACAGCATGTTGGCAAAGCTACAAGAGTCCCGTTGTAGTACTTGAACAATAAGGAAAGACCAGCCTCAATATACAGCACAAGTAGTTTTAATCATGTATCCTCGTTTTACAACTGAAGTATAGTGTATCCTTTTTTGAATCTATGTACATTGTAACCATTATATTTTTGTAACATTTTGTATGGAGTGTTTGATATTGTGTGCGTGTAGTTGGCTGCTATCATAAGAAAAGTGCATGCAATGTGTACAGGTGAACTTTAAGTGAACCAGGATGGAGGTCAATGTTTCATCTCACCATAATTCAAAACTATGCAATAGGTTTTGTTTGTAATTACATTGGAGTTGAAGCCATATCATTTAATAAAACAAATCATACCAAAAGCCTTCGTGTTTCATCTATTAAGCTGCTGCGAATGCAAGAAACGTCACTGTTGCACAAGAAATATGGATTCATTGGTCCAGTTCTGTGGCCTTCACTTGAGAACACACAAGATTTCATTGAAATTAATTTATATTTTAATTTAAAACTACAAAAACACAGTACTACAAAATCCCATCGGCTTTTCACGGATTTTGAAATCTGTGGGATTCTCTTTCTGAGGGGAAAGTTTGGTGTTACAACATTGAGGTTTTGAAAACAACACTTCTTCGGGCCTTACAACAGACCCAGTCAGACACAGGAATGTTCCATTATATTAAGTATCGTTCCCAGAGGAAGGCAGGAAAGCGGACTAAATGCCTTGTCCAGACGGCGTGATGCGCTCCTGAACCACCAGGTGGAGAAGATGATTCTGCTCTGCAGTCAGAAACGGCCTGAGGGGAGAGAAGAAACGACACATAATCAATACGGAAAACGCAGACAGAGAAGCAATAGAAACGCTGCTCGATCCCCATCACGTGACGGAAATTAACATTTTTTGAGTGCTCACCAAAGCTCGGTCTGGAGAGATTTGAGGGACTCTGTGTCTTTCTCCTGACACGCCATCTGCAAAACAGATTGGCTGTTAAACGCTGCACGAAATAATCCAGAACTGCAGAGTCAGATGATCTTGACAAGTTCTCAGCATCTTGTCAATGATTCTGCACATTTATAATGTGGATACAGTCTGTTCATCCCAAACAAGTAGCTTTAATCTTTTGATTTAAGTCAATAAACATCAATCAAGAACTTTGAATACTAGTGGCCTGGTATTAAAAGACTACACGCACTGACACCACTGCTAATGGAACAAAAATAATCATTCCATTGGCAAGGGAAGACAGACTCCATTATTTTCCCTGTATGAAGGATCAGGAAATCCTGTGAACTCTACAAGTATGTGGATGATAAAACTCACCACTACTGACTGCAGGAGCAGGAAAACATTCTCGGGCAAGAAGGTCACTGAAGGAGAGGACAAGACCCATGATTACACCACTTCAAGAATATGTGATTCACAGTGAAAAGCGCATATAATTCATGTGTTTTTTGCTTGAATAACAGATGCATATTGAGGTGCTTTTACCTTGGCTGTGAGGGTCAAAAGACTCCCATGCGTATCTCTCCAGGGTCTGGGCATGTTCTGGTAACAACTTCTGAGGTGGGGGCTGTGAGGGAAAACAAGCAACGTCGGACCAATTAAAGCGCTGCTGCACCAGGAAGTCATGTACAGATGTGGGATGGATCAGTACTGGGATACGATATCAATACTTGGTATCAGTCATGCAATATTTTGTGTTGCGTCGTTGTTGATGTGGAAGTGTTTTTTTATGTAACTGGTCTGCACAGTGTTCATGTTGCTGTGTATCAGTGGTAACAGTACTTTAAACAGGGGAACACTGTGCTTCATCACAACTAACTATTAAACAGCTTTGAAGTGAAGAGAACTGTTTGATACATTCTTCAAAAAAGGATTGTCCTTTATTGAGGCCATATTCTCCACTTCCCTGTGATAAAGATAGTTTTCTGGCAATGTCTTGTCTTTCTATATGAAATCAACATGCTTACCTCAAGTAACATCAGCAGTAGAACTCTGGAGATTTCACATTTTGCCACAATGTCCAAAAATGCCCCTTTTCCAGGAAAGTTAAGAAATCAAATCAAATCAAATAAAATGCAACACCGATATTAAATATGATTATTTTAAGCAGTTGGAGCTTGTAGATCAATGCAAAGCCTCACCAACAGGGGTGTTGATGCCCGGTAGCTGCAGTCCTCTCTCCTGGCACATCAGCTGCATCTCTGTGAACACCGACAGAGCACCGTCGTAGTCGCCTGCAAAAACCACAAGAGAAGTGTAAACTCTAGATAATTGAGTCAAATCACATGTGCACGTAAAGCACTCATCAGCTACGTATCCGATGTAAACACACAGCCCCGAACTCACGGGTGAGAATTTTACACGTGGCTATTTCTCCCATTGACAGCAGAGCTTCAATCGGCGTCTGTGTTTGCAGCTCTGCAGCCCTCTGGAAGTGAACGATGGCCTCTCCTGGTCTGTTCATCTCCTGTTGAGACCAGAGGAGGAGTTGAGATTAACTTGTCATTCGAATAGCAGTACATCAAGTCAAGATCAAGTTCATTTATCTTTCAGGACGGCTTGGAGCCGAGTTTTACCTTGAGAGCATTGCCAAGTTCTAGACACAGGCTGGCTGCCATCACAGGCTGGTTCATCTCAATGTGCACCTGTAAGCCATTTGCACATCAGCATTATCTTACGTCTCTTTAGAAATGTGGAAACAATACAGGCATGTACTCCATGATCTACTCTGAAACCCTTAATGAACTACAAAATGTACATAAAATGTACTACAACTTTAATTTCCCAGATATTTTCCGAGAAAAGCTGTTGCTTCAAGCACTTGAAATAAAACGAGGAGTCATCATGTACCTTGATGGCAAAACTGTAGCAGTTGAGAGCAGCTTGAAGGTGCTCATCAAAGCCCGGGGCTTGCAGCGCCCTGTTCTCCTTCTCAGATGAGAGAAAGAGGCGGGCAGCATCGGTCAACGCCAGAGCCTCTCCAGGAGCGTTGAAAAGAGTCTGCTCACACCTGCAGTCAGGATATTCAGGGTGTGCAACACACAATCCAATAGGTCAACAGTAAACATGTGATCGCAATTCGACCAATCAGCGTTTATTGGGCTGAAAACAGAGTAGCAAGAGTTTCAAATGTTTGTAACAAACACGATACGCTGTGCCCGACATGCTAGTGGGGAACTGACAAATTACTAAATGAATGCACAGACATTTTAGTAAATGTTTGATGGTTCCGGTCGAGCCCTTGAGTGGGATCGACGTGTCATAAATGACATTTACATGCTTTTTAAAGAAACAGCAGTTACTTGAGGGATCTTCTGTGATTTGAAGGTAGGCCTTTAAGTACAGTACATGGCTGAAACTATGTGAACACCTGTAAAACTTCAACCATATGTGAGTCTTGAACATCTCATCTAAAGTTGCTACAACAGCCTCCACATTTCTGGGAAAGCTTTCTGCAGAATTGGGAGCAACGCAAGTACACAAACACATGTGGACAAAGGTGGCTGAATGCTTTTGGCCACAGAATGTCTCCTGTATTGTGACTCTGAGATGATTCTAGGTCAATCTGGTGCAAAAGGTATGAGAATACATATATAAGTGTTCATAAGTGATACAAGAACATAGGTGTTCACTCACCGAGCCATGGCCAGGTTACAGAAGGCAGCATACTGAAGGCAGTCCTGCTGCTTCAGCTCCTTAGCTAACTGACCTAAAAACACAAAGTCAAAACAGTAAAATATATATTCTCATTGTCCCAATCTCCACACTCACGGACCTAGCACAGTGCTGTCCAATTCGTATTTGCCTCATTTTAAGCCCTTACGGTCTCTCACACTGAACCATTTACCAGGTGACAACAGTAAGTTTCTGAGGGTTCAGGGTTTAATGCCGTAGGGGGTACGCTGGGATTGGGCCTTTGTCAGTGTAAAGGTAGCGGTAGGGTGTGCAGTGACTGACAGAGACACTTACCAAACTGCTCACTCGCCTCCGCTACATTGGGCTTCCGGAGAAAACGTCTGCCACAAGGAAACACAAGACTTTAACATCTCTAAAACATCACAATTAGCAAGCCAGTAAATACGCTTCAGGTAACTGTATTTCCTTAGAAACTACATTACAAGCACTTAAAGGTAACGTTAAACAGCGTCATGTGATGCAGAGTCATGACAGGGACATGCTAACTATTAGCTTAACTTAGCTTATAAGCGCTAGCTGTGTATATTTGTAGCATTATTGTCAATAGATGTTACGCTAACGCTGATATTCAGTCCTCTTTCTATTTGAAGTGCTGTAATTCAACCTTACTTTTTTAGTTTATTTGAAACAGCACGGTATCTCGCCAGAAAATCGCCCTCTGCAGCCATGATCAATGTAGAAAAGCACAACAAACCAAACCAGGAAGTCCAACTGACAAGAGCGTTGTCATTGGCTCGTAGAATCGATGCCTTGCAATGTCTTCTTCTTCTTCTTTAAATTTGATTGGCGGGCCGCAACCAACTTGTATAGGTGCATACCGCCACCTACTGTACCGGAGTGTGCAGTTTCAGAGTAACCTTTTCTTCACTGTTTTCCAACTAAATCCAACGGTCTAATCCCGTTTCTTGAAGAAATCGCAACAGTGCTCTGCAGCACTCTCGCCATTCTCCGTCCACTGCCAGAACTCCCTCCAAACTCCACTTCCGTCCCAACTGACATATTTTTTGCTTCAAGATGTTCCTGTCTGAATTGTATCTTTGACATTTCAGGATAACATGCTCCACGTCTTCAGTAACATTACAAATAGTGCACTTATCTGAGTCCATTTTTGCCATTAAATACAGCGTTGAGTTAAGTCCTGTATGTCCGACCCTTAACCTTGATATTATGACTTCCTCTCTTCTGTACTTCCCTTTGTATGTCTTCACATTTATGGATTTCTGAATGTTATAATAATGTCTTCCTTTGTTATCGTTGTCCCACTTCTTCTGCCATCCCGTCCTGCCTCTCTTATTAATGCTTTAGCTTCCCCCTTTCCAAAAGGAATTTTCAACATCTCCTCTTATTTTAGTTTTAGTGCTCTCTTTGCAATCATATCTGCTCTCTCATTGCCCTCCACACCTACATGAGCAGGAACCCAGCAAAATTGAACATTAAGTCCCAGTCTTTGAAGTCTCAACATTATCAGAGATGCCTTGCAATGTCATTGGTCAGGGTGGTTCTTATCACACACGGAAATGCCCAAATAAGGTGATATGCTACAAAAACAAACATAATTCAGACTGACTGGTGGCAGATTTATTTATTTCAATTTCTGTAGTAAAACTCTGAGATACTTTACTTATACTATTTTATCTTTTACTATATTTCAGAGGGAAACATTGTGATTCTCATTTTATTGTACATTTTACTCCACTATATTGGTTTGACAGCTCGTTATTAACAATGCAGCATTGTTATGCAGTGGATTTTTATAGTAAAATAGTTATCAGCCTAGCTACACCTCAACCAAACAGAATGTTAATATATCCTTAGTAATAAAATAATACATTGCACAGCTTGCCTGCATAATGGAGTATCATTTGCTGATAATACGTTTGTGTTTTTACTTGACAAATTTACATGTGACATGAGTATTTTTTACATTGTGTTTTTTTCTAACTTTCACTTCAAATAATCTAAATACTTTCTGATAACATGTGACAATAAGTCAGCAAAGAAAACTGAGATCATCTCAGCCACTAATATAAATATCTCAATCTGTTGGAACAAGTTTATCTCTGATTCAGAAATTCTCATAGACAGACTCAAATACGCCTTCATGCTGGTCTTGTGTGGTCTCTGCCACCTGTGGACGAAGCAGAAGACAGGTCACCAACTGCATGTTGAATTACTTTCCGCTGATAACAGAGAAACATGACGAAGCACCTGAAGTCCACACTGACCGTTTCTTTGGGTTCCTTGGGTTTAGCTTGGCTTCGGTCTGGCTCTCTGCTGACAGCTGAGTGGTCCAGCACATCATAAATGGACCTGGGCCGAGTCTGTAGACCCTGTGAGAATTTTCCAAATCAGTTTACAAGAAATATAAAGACAAACATGTGAATGCAGGGAAGACGGTGGACAAAAATGACGTGGCACTGTTGAATTCAAGTGAAATATTGACACAAGTCTTTACACTGATGGGCAGAAAGATGCTTACGGCATAGAAAGACGTAGACGGAGCTGTTATCACATCCACGTTTTCTTCCTCCATCTCTTCTTCTTTCCTTTCTTCTATGTTCTGCTTCTGTTTTCTGCCACGGTTGCCACATTCTGTCTAAACGATGGCAATTTAATGCATTAAAAGAAACATTAATGACAAAAACTGGATAATAACGCACAAACTAGGCTAAAAGTCATTTTGATCTTCTTGTGATATAGCAGGATTCCAGCCCAGTTGTCCAGTGTGTCTATATATTTAATTCTTTATTAATGGATTGGTGAATCCTTTGAGTTTAGGAGGTGACTTAGTTACTGGTACACCAATGACCTTACTCACAAAGGGAAGGTTTGATTTGGGTTTGTGGTTGCTAGTCACAGAGGCTGCTCTATATTAAGAATTTGTTTAAGGACAACCACCAAATAGCTAATTTTGTATTGATTTACTCAATATAAATTGTACATTAAAAACACTCAACCTCATCTAGAGCTTCAGAAACTCATCTGTCATAACAAAGCAATATTGTGACATTCCAACATGCTGTTTCTTAATGTCTGAGGTCCTGAGCAGGACACATCTTACCCCATGTCCTCTGAAGACATACACTGAGCCGACCACACTGAAAACCAGCAGCACACCGGTGAGGACGGCGACTGCGATGAGTTCTGTGTAATTCGACATGTCGAGGTCCCCGCCCCCTGGAAAAACACCCTCCGAAGGGTCCCACCTTAAATCTGAAGGGACAAAAAAGAAATATTTCTGGCACAAAATTCTGTTTATTTTTTATTCGATTTTTTTTCTTGGTGGGCTCTTACTATTCTCCAAATTAAACCATCAGTTGGTTGAACTATTGAAATCCCATGTCCACTCAAACTTTACACCATAGGCCGCATACAAGAGGTGGAAGTCGTCACCGTGACGTCACCCATTGGTTTGTGGACTGACGTCTTGAAGCCGTTCGGCGTTTCGGCCGACGCCATCTTGTTTATTTGCAAACAGAAGTGACACCAGAGGGTGGAGCTAAGTACAAACGCTGAATCAGACATTTTCAGGTGACTAAAATGTTAGTTAATTTTCATGAACTGAAAACTCACTGTGAAAGGGTTAAAGTTGTGCCAACACTGACAACTCCCAGACTAGACAACGCCATGGTAACGACCTGTCAATCACATAGCCCCGCCCTAAAGCATACCCTAGTTAATGATCTATTTGACTCTAAATGGACCAACGTACTAAATGAACATCATGATGTATTGAAGAAGACTTGAAACTAAAGATTGAGATCATTAACTAAATACAAGTTTCAGCCACTTCAGCATTGGCTTCCTGTCCCACCACTACCTCACTTTTTCCTTGCTGGTTTCCCAAGAAATGAACACACATTATGTGTTCATGGATGTCATTCAATCGATCGTTGCCAACGAAACTCAAACAACTGTTCACTTCAACCTCATTTTTTTCATTCACATTCTCTCCTTTTCATACTCACTTCTCACTCGGAGGTACCAGTACACTTTGGCTGTTTTATATTGGCAACTGTATTCTCCTGAACTGGTCACGTTATTCAGCTCCAACATCAGATCGACTTTTTCCGGCTGGACGGTCTCGAGGATGGTACGTGTAAAGATCCGTTCGTCGAGCGGATTGGAGCACGTCAGGTCGTCGCTGCTTTGGTTTGCTGGCATCATCAGCTCACAGCTCAGGTTGAGCTTTTCGCCTGCAAAGGCCACAAAGACTGTGTTTTTCAGGCGAAGTTCTGTGAGGGGACATAGAGGTTCATATTAGAGCTGAAAAGATTTGTCGATTACTCGAGAAGTCTATCAGTTGTTAAGCAAAAACATCAAACGTTCTCAAATGTGTGAATTTGCTGTTTTTCTCCCTTTCACATCATTGTTATGAATCATTTTTGCGGGGTTTTGGTCGGACAAAAGAAGCAATTGGAACACTTTCCTTTTGTTACATTTATAGATAAGGTAGAATATATGATTCCTAAAAAAAAAGTACATTGGTCATGAAAATAATCGTTGATGTGATGCTAAAAAAACATATATCTAAACTTCCTTGACGGCAAACAATCGGAGAGTTACATTAGTGATCCACAAAGTTGTTTTTACCAAGTTTCAACCTTTATCCATAAGTACATTGTCAAAAATATAGTTTCGATGGCTTACTTGGTGACTCCAGTCCTGAGCACACAGCTAGGAAAAAAAAGACAAACATCCAGCTCCACATGAAAGAAAACTGCCAAACTTGTCGAGCCTCCATGTTGTGATCCTTGGGGTTTTTCTGGGGACGCTATGAGTCTACCTCGTTGAGGTTGTATCTATTCAGTGTTTCAGTTTGTCTTGGTACATAAAATGCAGTGCTGGGCTTCCTGTTTCTGGCAAAACCACTTCCTCAAAATGTTCTGTTTATTTTGAGACTTTTAGCAGCACTAATGAAGCTCTAGCGTAAGCCAGGAAGACTATACTCTCGCATGCCTAAACCCGTAGTTTATTTCCCATACATCTGCCGATCACTCCTCACGCATACACACTTATGATTTCATTGCTGTTATTGTTTGGGGCTGTTGATCATGTTGATCAGCTGTCTAGATCATCTGGTCTCTTCTATCCAATAGCACAACGACACAATTACATCGTCGGCCTATCATCTTGCTGCTGTCTCTTTTTAAATATGACTGCCTCTCTACCTTCGGTACGTTCTTGCTGCTGTTACGCAACCCTCCACCTCACCACCTCCGCACAATCTTCGCAGATCCATCAGCTTCATCAACTCATCATTCTATCAGCCTCATCAGCCACCATCACCACCAGTATCTTGACTCCACAGGGGGATTGATGTTGCTGCTGCTCAGGGCAGAGGCCCCTCGATTACAAATCTCCCTGTAGAGTCCTAGCGCCACAGACTCTGAAGACTTTATCGTCACATATCATTTGTTCACAGTAAACAATTATCTTTTCTTTATCTGACTTGTCTCTCCTGATTGAAATGAAAAGAACATTCAAAACTGACATTTAACATTAAAGCCTGAAAGCATTGCACACCACCAGGACACATCCACATCGAAATAAAATTCTACAAACGTTGGCCCCTATCTTGCTTTGTATTGTGTTAAGGGGGATTTTTTTTGTCTGGTTGCATTATTTCTGTTACGTCAGCCTCTGGTTGTGAAGGGAAGTGCAATGTTGGCTTTCCTCCACAGCGGGACAGTGTTGGAGAAACAAAAGTGTGAGCCATGAACGCACACCCCGTCATGTGATTTTTAAAAGACAGGGGAAGCAATGGACTCGAGCAGCGAGAGAGAAAGTATGTGGTGTGTGTGTGTGTGTGTGTGTGTGTGTGTGTGTGTGTGTGTGTGTGTGTGTGTGTGTGTGTGTGTGTGTGTGTGTGTGTGTGTGTTTGAGAGGCTGGAATCCAGCTGAAACTGCCTGGTGGTAATGTGAACCAGCTGTGGCTGACGGTTGTGACTTCTTCACAGCAGTAACTCAGCATGCAGATGTTGAGGTGCGGCGGTTGTGATTATCATTTTAACCTTCGGTTGTTTGTCTGTTTTTCTTCACCCCTCCTTCATCCCTCCTGTCTCCTCTCTCCTGTCTCCTCTCTCCTCTCTCGAGACTTCACTCTTTCACCATTTTCTCTCTTAGTGGCCAACTCTGACCTCACCTCAGCCACAGCATGAAAACAGACGCAGTGAGCTGGAACATCTGGATGCTAGTCAATGAAGAATAATTCATTCCATTTCATATCCCCTCTGCTTATCGGCCCTCTATTCTGGGGAGTACAAATCCTTAAAAACATTGATTCATTAGCACCTCGGATTGCAAGAAGCAACAACATAAAAGAACATATTGGATCTTTAAATTGATCTTTTTAACCATGAATCTGGTGTAGAAAACATGTTATGTGTTTGAAAACATTGTGGATTAAATGTCTAATATCCCCTGAAGTGTCCAGTGGTGAAAAACAATGTACTGTACTACAATTATGAGAAACTTCACTTTACTTGAGTTTTTCCATTTACTGCCACTTTCTACTTCACATTTTCTGAAGGAAATGTTGTACCTTTTGCTACATTTCTTTTACAGCGATGGTTTCTTGTTGCTTTTCAGAAAAAGAATACTTTATATCCATGCATTGATATCGATGAAACTATACCCGAAAGCATGTCATTCAAAGTAGCGTCACCTCGACCTGCTACAAGGGCTACAACTAACAATTACACAATGAGTCTGCTGATTATTATGCTGATTAATCAAACTGAATTTGGCTCATTTACAATGTTGCAAGACAAGATATTAGTCATTTTTGCTTGACTTTCATCAAAACAGTAAATGTCCGTGGCTCAACCAATGGATGGCAGCTTTTGCATTTAAGTTCAGCTTACTCATAATGCATCAATATAAATGATCCACTTAATAATACAATACAACACTGACTGATTACTTGTACTTCTGGCTCTGTGAATACACTGTGTTGTCAGTACTTCTGTACTTTCACGAACGTTTTGAATCCAGGACCTATACTTGAGTATTTTTTTACAAGGTGTTACAGTAAGTAAGAATAAGTAAGTATAGAGTGTAAACTCTATACTCCATAATAGTTTCTGATTCAAGCAGTATTTATTGCAGGTGGAAGTGGAGCCCACTACTTTATACACTGTGAAGTTGTCCAATCTATAGAAACGCATCATACGTCGGACACTGATTCTATGTTTGTGTATGAATCTCAATCAGAATAACGACATCCATCAGATACATGTAGTGGAGCTCATCAACACAGTCATATTTTCGGCTGCTCTTCAACACTTGTCCTTTAAATTTGAATTATTATCTTTCTGCATTCTCTAACCAGGCAGTTTTTCTTCTTCTTTTTAAAAAAAATATGGTGTGTTGAGGCTGAGAGCTGCGGTTGTGAGGGTCGGTGAGAAGCAGAGAAAGATGAAAAAGGTCTATAACTCAAGTATTGAGGAGAAACTGGATCCGGCAGCAGAGTGAAATTACACAGGACACATATACCTGTCTGTTCCGCACAGAAGAGCACACTAAATTATGAAACTGACCTGAAAGGAGAGCATGTGCCACACATCTGGCAGCAGCTGGGTGTCATAGCACGTGTCAGAGAGCGAGAGCAGGAGTTGGGCGTGTGTTGGGGGTCGAAAGATATGACAGACACTAATAAGGAGATTTTAAACTCAGCACTGGTTCTGCCACACTCTCCTCCTAATTATATTACAGCTGCGAGGCGAGGGTGAAGAGAGAGAGAGAGAAATAAGGAGAAAAGACCGGGGCAGTGGAGAGGAGCATCTGGTATTCAATAAGATCGGAGAGGGACTTCCTGCTGAGAGTTATCATCATTTCAAAGTTGTGAGTATTGGCTCATTTGCTCTTTTATTCCAGCCTGCGACGCTTCTTACCAGTGAACTCACAGTCTGCAAAGTTAAGAGATGCAGCTGTGTTTGTCCAGATGTGAATCAAGCTGCATCAGGTTATAGTCGGGCTAATTTGTAATGGCGCCTTTTGATCGGCCTCCAAATTCACATTCCCTGATAACATTTAAAAAATGTCTCAACAGTGAGTCAGTGGCTTTTTATTGACCTGCGTGATTCACAGACTTTGTCATGTGGAGGCAATTCTGCTCTTTCTTTCTTTTTTCGACGCCTCTTTTCTGGGTCGCCGGCTTTCTCCTTCGCTCTTGTTTTTCCTCACACACCTGGAGTCATGGGATTGGAGTCAAAACAAAAGTTGTGTTTGGTCAGATTGGAATGTGGTCATGCTCTTCTCATAACAGACACGCAGGGCGGACTGTCATCGGACAAAAAGTCTTTCAGTTAAAGTAAGTAATTTGTTAAGGATTTTTGTTAAAGATTAGTTGTAATCAGGAGGTATATTTTCTTTTAACTATTAATGGATGGTTTTAAAGTTCAAAGAATTAAAGGCACCTCTCAACCTGTGCAGTTTGTTGAGCAACAGTTCAAACCCTTAATATAAAAATGTAAAATATACATAAAAGAAAGGAAATAGTGTGGGTCGAGTTACAGTCTCAAAAGTAAAACAATCCATTGTGAAGAATTGCCCTTTGCAAAAATCCTAATCTACACATTGTTTTAAATGGTCACATAAATGGAGTAAAAAGAGTAAAAAGTATAAAGTAGCAGAAAATGGAAAAGTAGAAATATATCAAAATTGTATCTCAGCACTGTACTTAATTGTAATGACGTACGTTACTTTCCACCACTGGATACAGATGTATGTGCACATCTGCATGCTGCCGACTCTTTTCTGGCTGGTGCTCATGAAGCCTGTGTGTCATCACGTCTTTTATTTCTTTCTGTTTGTCTCTTCTGCATTTATAAAGGAAAACTAATTTCAAGAAATGTATCTTTTCATTTTCAACTGACAAAACATGAGTTTTGTTTTTGTCTTTTCTTCCTCTTCTCTATTTTGTTCGTCTTAAACGGGGAAGCATCCGCTCGTCATGGCCCCGCCTTCTCTGTTGATGCTACTGATGGTGGTTGCCATGGCAACTGGGGCCCGTTCAGGCGGCGAGGAGAATGAACTGGATTATGGGTTCTGGAACTACAGAGAGGGAGGTGATTCATGAGCCTCCCTTTGATCTCTTGACGTTTTGCAGATTGGAGGCCTGTAAATCATTTTGTGACAAAATGTTTGAAGTTGTGAAATAATTTATATAATTGATTGGTGAACTGAATGAAAAGCAGCAATTTAAGAAACTCTGCAGACATGAGATTAATGTTTGGATCCTAAAGTTATTATGACGCATGTCCCTGTAATGTTCATGATTCATTCAGGCTGTTTTTTTCTTGAAATCAAAGTCTGATGGTGTGATGTTTTGGTTTCAGCGGATAGTGTGAATGTGGCCTCAGTGCGCAGTGTGACCAGAGTTTTAGATGCCTGGGGAAAACGCATCTTCCGTGAGATCAAGTCTTTGCTACACTCTGAGCCCAGCGCACTGCTGCCTGACTACTCCCGGTAACTTTAACACCTCCATCACCTCCGAATACAAGAGTTTATATCTACAACTTGAAAGGTGCACTCGGTAGAGGGGAAATCTCTGTCAGGTGCGTCTGCAAAGACAACTACTTTATTGTGTGATTGAATGAACACAACCCACAATTGGCTAACCCCTTGTCTAGACCCCTGTGGGCTGTAAGGCGTTGTAAAACACACTTCATTCAAACTCAAAAACAAGGGGTGATGTATGCAGGCAATCGGCTGGAAGTCTTGCCGAAACAAAATGTAACTCACCAAGCTGTCTGTTCACATAACAGCGGCTGAGTTACAGCAATGTACTCAGCAGTGTGGTGGTTCCAATAGATGTTAGCGGTTAGCCAAATATACCATCCAAAACAGTAAAAGTGAACCGCACAGCAACTGGTATAATATAATATAATATAATATAAATTATACTGTATTATATTATATTACATTACATTACATTACATTACATTATATTATATTATATTATATTACATTACATAACATTATATTATATTACATTACATTACATTATATTATATTATATTACATTACATAACATTACATAACATTACATTACATTACATTATGTTATATTACATTACATTACATTACATTACATTATATTATATTACATTACATTACATTATATTATATTACATTACATTACATTACATTATATTATATGATATTATATTATATTATATTATATTACATTACATTACATTACATTATATTATAATACATTATATTATATAATATAATATTATATTATATTATATTATATTATATTATATTATATTATATTACATTACATTACATTACATTACATTATATTATATTATTTTATATTATTTTATATTATATTATATTATATTATATTATATTATATTAGAGTGAACATTCTCTCTTCGTCCTGTAGGGTGCGCCCTCTGTCCGAGTCCGTCAACGACCTGTTCAGGGAAGTCTCCCTGCTGCGCAAGCGCATCAACGAGCTCTCTCATCGCCTAGCAACCCTGGAACCGTTCCTCCGTCACCACGGCTACCGGGAGGTGGAGGCGGGAGGCGGCCGGGCTCTGACACCTCAAAGCCTGAGAGGAGAGGCAGCGAGCCTGGCCCGGTACGCCCCGAGGGCTCCGGGGGGGAGCCTGGTGGTGAGGAGGAGACGGGTGAGAGTCCTGAAGAAAGGGGGAGTGACGCTGGTTCAGAGAGAGAGATAGACACAGTGATGGAGCTGAAGAGAAAGTTGACAAAGATAGATCTTCTACAAATATGATGTAATGTAAGAAATACTTTTTAAAACTGTATAGATGTTCATTTGTTGTAAAAAATAACATATTCTAGACATACTAGACACTGCTTGTCCCGTGGGATCAGAGACAATACGGTTGTATTCGTCAACAAATAACTCATATCTTCAATAAAATCTTTTTTATGATTGTCAAGCTCATTGTCCAGCTCTAAATGTCAGATTTAGTTTAAAGTCAGGAAACATACGGAAACACAAACCTCCTTCTTTAACACACACACAAAGCGGGAGATAGTTTAGCTTGTCACATGATCTACCTTTTTTGCTTTTCATTTATTGGCACATAAACAAAAAGTGTTCAGCAATAATTGAATAAATATTTAGCTCTTTGACAGCCAGTCACATGGCTCTATACTTGTCATTATTGACAGTCTGGGAGTTGCTGATGAAAAGTGGCTGCATGAAATGAAATGGTCACATTAAATAAAGACAAATGGTGCAATGAAGCAGGAAAATAATGGGCTGATTAAAAAACGAGAAAACAATTAGACCTCTTGTATTATTTCACATTTCCATGGTTATATAAAATATGTCCCCTGTATTTATTATAATTGATTTAATTATGTTTCGTTTAGTATTGCACTGACGGTCTATGCAAACAACAATAAAAGCAGAACAAAAAAATATGAGAGATGTGAAGAAGCTAAAGGCAGGACTCCCCCTTAAAGGGACACTCCACCTGATATCTCCCCCCTAAGTTCAGTTCACTCGGAAGGTGCACCTGTGAGAAAAAAATAAAAATAAAAATATATTATTTCATCAGGGTTGTCACAGATTGGGTTAAATTTAACCTTAACTTAACTGTCTACAATTTTGTTTTGTTAAGCCTGCATTATAAACTGGAGCTGTGGAGTTTGAAAGACAGAGAGCCTCCAATAAAAGACTCCATCAAGTTGTATTGTGGGAAATGTAGGATCCGGTGTCTTAACTAAGTCAAGACATCTCGGCATCTACTGCCTCAAACCTTAAAAAAAAAAAATCTTGCCAAAAACGTCAGATTGTTGTCAGAACCCAAACTTAAAAAAATTGACAGTTTCTCTTCAAAACACGGTATAAAAACATCTGTTGAGAACAACGACGACCACAGAAACACCGAATGCATCCTAATAACCTACAGACGGACGGTACTCAGTGCGCATTTGGTTTTCCAGCAGCGTCTCTCCCCGCTGCGCTCTGTTACTTAAACTCCAGTGAATGAGATGTGCACCGTGGCCTAAATATCACCGGAGGATGGCATTGTTGCCACAAGGTGTCAGTGCTCTCCTGCTGCCGTAACCAGACGTGACATTACAACTGATTCATGCAGGCTTGATCTTCTTGCTCAGCTTAAGTCAGCAGAAAAGAGGGGGGGGGGCTATATCTGCTAACACACTTATACTGTTTGTTTGCGTATGGTGATCTCGTGTGTGTGTCTTTTGTGGGCACTGGCATTAAACTTTATGCCTTCATTAAAACTTTGCCAAGTGTTTCTACAGCAACCAGTTTCTCTCCTCTTCCTCTCCACAACTCCACTTGTCAAACCGCGCCGCACACACACACACACACACACACACACACACACACACACACACACACACACACACACACACACACACACACACACGCACACCCCCCCCACACACACACGCACACCCCCCACACACACACATATGCACACTCCTCACTTGTCTGCTCCTCGTTTGTTTCCCCCTTTTGCATGCGTGTTCATCCCTCCTTTTCTCTTTTCTTTTCTCCAAACAGTAATCTGTACATCAACCACCTCCCTCCTCCTCCTCCTCCTGCTCTCCCCCTCCTCCTCCTCCTCCTCCTCCTCCTCCTGCTCTCCCTCCTCCTCCTCCTCCTCCTTCTCCTCCTCCTTCTCCTCCTCCTCCTCCTCCTCCTCCTCCTCCTCCTCCTCCTCCTCCTCCTCCTGCTCTCCCCCTCCTCCTCCTCCTCCTCCTCCTGCTCTCCCTCCTCCTCCTCCTCCTTCTCCTCCTCCTCCTCCTTCCCCTCCTCCTCCTCCTCCTCCTCCTCCTCCTTCCCCTCCTCCTCCTGCTCTCCCTCCTCCTCCTGCTCTCCCTCCTCCTCCTCCTCCTCCTGCTCTCCCTCCTCCTCCTCCTCCTCCTGCTCTTCCTCCTCCTCCTCCTCCTGCTCTCCCTCCTCCTCCTCCTCCTTCTCCTCCTCCTCCTCCTCCTCCTCCTCCTCCTCCTCCTCCTCCTCCTCCTCCTCCTCCTCTCCTCTCCTCTCTACGCTGCTATGTGTGGGCGTCGGGCTCAGGCTGTACTTTCCATTTTGGTATTGTATTGTCAATGCATTGTTGCATCCGATCCAGTTAAGATGCTGTGGAAATACTGTATACATCTCTCTCTCTCTCCCTCTCTGTCTACGCCCCCCTCCTCTACCCCCCTCCCGATCTCTGAAAAAAAGAGCCAGTTGCTAGGTAACAGTTAATTGTCAAGAAGTAGTTACATGTGTTGCAATGCATCCTGAGCTTGTTGGGTTGGTGCAAGGAGCGAAACAAGTGAGCAAGAATAGAGAGAAAATAGTAACGATTTTTTTTTTTTTTGAGAAGCAGGAGATGAAAACTGATTTGAGGATTATTTCTACCGCCTCACATCCCTCCCTGTCGGCATCCGGGACTTCAGATGTTAAAATTCTCCCACCAAATCCGTACCCGCGAGGCATCGGTATACATTTCCAAATCTGCAGGTTTCTTTAAATAACTCCTGTTGCTGGACAAGGCTTTAGGAGTAAAGAGAGTCTGAGGAGTGAGGGGGAGTCAGGTTTTTTATTAGTTTTTTTTGGGGGGGGGGGGCTTTGATCTTTGATGCTCGTTCAGTTTACATCACTTCTTCCTTCCCTCAGTCTCTCTCTCTCTCTCTCTCTCTCTCTCTCTCTCTCGCTCTCTCGCGCCACCTTTTTTTTTCATTCTCAAGCATCTATATTTATTTTCTCTTTGGTCCGCAAGAACACTTATCCAACATAATCAATCTCGCACGATGAGAGCCTTGTTTATGAGAGCTGAAAGAGCAGCAGACGACACTCAGCCATTATCTCAGTCAGATCGCCCAGCACGAGACATAATGACACGGTCCGTTACAGCGTGAACACGCACATATCAACAGGACACGCGGGAGAGACGCCCTGTTGCTCGCGGACAGCTGAGGACACGACAGACGATAATAAATAAATAAAAGAACAAGACCAGCGAGCTTGAGATTTCTTATTTTTTTATTAATACGCAACACTTTTATTCCAAAGAGACAGAAGAATAATATTTCTCAGCACTTATTTTCACATTGACTGTGTTTAATCTCATTTTCAATATGACTAAATATTAAATCAAATTTCGAAATACTCTCTTCACACAAGTAATTTCTCTCCATACAAAAAAATGCAAGGGCGAACTAGATTTTTTTTAATGTTATATGTACATTTTTCACAATCTGTACAGCTCAGGGGGTGGAGTTGTTCGAGTGTTCTGCGGCAAAAAAAAATAAAAAATAAAAGAAGTTTAGTCGAAGAGGAGCGAAAAGAGACTTCCGGTGTAAAAAAGAAAATGAAACAGATAATCTATTGTGCTTTCAGTGTACCAATTAATGGTGGTGCTTTGAGAAAACGACCTTCTTTGATGGTCTTTGACCAAATAAATAAAAAAACAAGAAGGAACCATGACTCATTGAATGTGCACACTATCTGTGTAATAACAAACGATTGCACATATCCTGGCCTGAAATCGTTACAAAAGCAATTTCGCAAGGGGGCAACCTACGAATGAAAGATTTATCCCAAATAGATCTATTCTCTGCTATTTTTGTACAGTTTTTATTTTGTATTTTATCAAAAGTCCATGAGCGTGAGGTAAAGTATTTACATACAGTTGTAAAATACATGTACAAGAAAACAGTTATCTCTCACACATACACTCTGTCTCTCTCCCATATGAGCACACAGAGGTAATCAAGCGTATGTATTCAGACACGTACAATAAAAGAAATAAGGAAACGAGATGTTCAAAAGGGAAACAACAGGAAAGTAGTTGAAATGAAAAAAAGGCTTCTTTAGTGACGATGAATGTATTAATCAAGACCTCAACCTTGTTTAAAAGCATTAACACAAACTTATCAAGGAAACTTTTGTAGAAGATTAATAATAACAAAAAAACTGTTTTCTACCCTAGTGGAATTTTCAATCAATTTAGCCATATTCATGAAAGTATAACCAAAATTTAGATGTTAAGATTGGTGTTTTTTCCTGCACAAACGAGCACACGCACACACGCACGCACCCACAGTACTACATGGATCATCAGTACCAATGAAATTGATAAATATTCCAAATATTGTTCTGAAAAAACGGCCTTTTTTCTGGGCTAAACGTTAATATTAAAAAAGAGAAAGAAAGAAAAGTGTATACATGCAGGCCCTTACAAACACCAGAGACCCCCTAGTATCATACATACTGACTTGTCAACCAAGAAGAGGAAAGTCCTCCAAAGTTTAGACTGGGATGTACAATAAACTAAATATATTCGATCCATTCAGTCAGATTGTGCTTAAGTATTCAAATTTAGCTTGGACTAAAAGTCAGGTGACAGCATATAACTGGAAATGTGGAATAGATATTGTGACCAATATTTATTTTTTTGTGATTGAAACCAAACACAAGTTGTGTTTGTTGTCTCTGTGTGTTAAGAGCAGAGATGACCCGTGTGTCTGATGTAGTAACAAAGGCGATGCTTTCACTAAATGTACCACCTACTTGCTCCTGCCTTCCTCTTCCTTCTGTT
This sequence comes from Melanostigma gelatinosum, assembly GCF_949748355.1. NCBI lineage: Eukaryota > Metazoa > Chordata > Actinopteri > Perciformes > Zoarcidae > Melanostigma > Melanostigma gelatinosum. The sequence continues at coordinate 7,706,907 of NC_136644.1, read as the reverse complement.
TTCTCCTCAAACGTCTGCCGCTGACACAATCCACACAGGACCTTCGGAGGACTTGAGGGCATCATCAAAATCTCAGCATGTGAAACAGATTATGGTCCAGTGGGGGGTTAGAAATCATCTTGTTGAGATACCACTGTCAGATCTTAAATGGACCAGAGGCCAGTTAGCTTAGCTTAGCACAAAGACCGGAAACGGAGGGATAGCAGCTCGCCCGGCTGTGTCCAAAGATAAGAAACTCTGCCAACCAGCACTCTACAGCTCACTAATTAACAAGTTGTAGCTTGTTTTTTCTTTAATCTGTAAAAAGAAGTGACACATTGTGTGGACTATTTCTTGGCTGAACATCATGGCAACTACAAGACCAGCAGACAAGTCCAGCAGCTATCCCTCCTACATGTCATTTTCACACTTCTTGCATGGACTGAACAAACAATGCATACCGTGTTCATTTGTGAGCTTCAGAGATGCTGTTAGATGGTTTTGTTGGCGTTTGGACAGAGCCAGGCTTATTGTTTCCCAGATTTCAGTCTTTATGCTAAGCTAAGCTAACTCTTTCTCATATTTACCGCTGAGACGTGAGAGTGGTCTCAATCTCCTCATCTAATGCTCAACAAGGAAGCAAATATTTTCCCAAAAATGTAAAACTATTGCTGAGGAACACTGGTCGGTAGCTGTATAGTGAGCACAAACTGTTTGTAGTATTTCCCCCATTTTTTTAAAATAGAAACACACAAAGATGTAACTTTATCTAAAAGAAGAGATTATTTGGAACTCTGTACTTGAGCTCACTGTGGTCCTCTAAACCAGCAGAATGAATGTGTTCGACACTTTGTTCTCCTCCCCGCATCATTCAAATGTGACCACCAAGCGCAGCCGGCTGGGCTTATAGCCGTACTCGTGAAATACTCATCCCAGGAACGGATGCCTCAGTCTGTGAGTCCATTATGTGCCCTGTCCTGAATAGCACAACTGGCCAATTGAGCCGGACCCAGTGGAAACGCGATGAGGGCAACAGGCGGACATTAAATGTGATTTCCATGTATTTAATGGGTAGTTGGTTCCCGGGTCATCTCTCATGAACAGTGACGTTTGAGGAGGCGAGGAGGCTTGTTGAGCTTCTTCCTAAATTATTTCAAGGAGGTGCGGTTAGGATTAATTGTGGAGTTAAAAGTGGAAGGAGATCCTATAGTTTATGTCACGCTCGAATGTCAGCAGCATGGCTCTCCTGAGCTGACTTATCTTTTAGGGGGAGGGGGGGGGGACAGGAATGTGTGTTTATCATGGCACTGCGGTTTTAACCCTTGTAAACCTGCTATTGGTCGTTGGGGATCTACTTAAGAATTTCAGCTTCCTCTATGGCAAGCTTGTATTACAACGTCTGTCAAATGCCTAAAAGTCTGTCATGCTCATGAAACTCTGCCCTCGTCAGACTTCTTCAGTTGTGTTTTCACACTCTGATCAATTTGACTAGTTGTTTGCAGGTGGATCTGCCTGCCAACAGAGCAGATCCCGTGTGTAGACAATCTGTAACAATCCTTTAAGGCACATCCAGCTCAAAATGTGAGACCCATTTGGTACTGCCGAGCAGAGAAAAATGGAGGGGAAACGGCAAATCAGTATGATGATGTTGCTTCAGTAGCTGAAAAAAAGAGACCTTCTTTGCAAATGTATAAGTACATAGAATGTACTCAGCGTCATGCCTTTCACATACACTTCACAGCACTCAAGAGTAAGAAAAGTAAAAAAAAAAAAAAAAATCAAACCTGAAGAATTAATAGCAAAGAAGAGTCCAAAGTACAGGAACCCCCAAAAATAGATCGAACGACATGGTCTCCTGTTATATTGGTAAGCTAAGAAAGAATTAACATCATACAAATATGTAACATGAACTATTTAAATCAATAACATTAACATTGAAAGAAAGAAAAAAAACGAAACAATCCAAAACCGATCATCGTTAAACACTGGAATAATATTCAATAATATTATTAACATTATCAATACAATTATTATTAGTTTACCCTGTTACTTCAACAGAAGCGTTGATTTCTCATTCATGATTGTATTTCCGTTGTTAAACAAAATATTTGTTTTGGTGTTAAGGAACTGCAGGAGGGAGGGAAAGACGATGAGTGTGTGCAGAGAGCAGAGACTGGAGATTTGATTTCACTTCCCCCCCTCCTTCCTTCCCTCCCTCCCTATCTTTCTCTGAGCGTCGGAGCAGCACCAGAATCCTCTCTTCTCATTTAGAACTTGTCTCCCGCCAGACTTCACAGCTTAGCCTGCAGTGGCCTCTGTGCATCGTCCAAATTCGTCGAGAACGACACACACAGCATTGTGTCTCCTCGTTCTCGTCGCACTGAGAGGTCATCAACATCTGTATGTTTCTCTCGCCCATTTTCTTCGCCCACTTCATCTTCTCACTCTCTCTCTCTCTCTTCCTCCGTCTTCACCCTCAGACGTCTGACTCAATGCTGGAGAGCTTTTCATAAACGTGTCCATTGCTGGCACCGTTGAAGGATCTCTGTCCCGGCCCCAGACCTAACGTGTCCCTGCCCACCGGTAGTAGCTTGCTGGCCCCGTGGTGGTTCCCCATGGGCCCCCCAACCCCGCTCAGACACAGATCATTGGGGAACCTAGGGGCCACATTGGACATCACCCCAGCTGTGGCGGACACGGGCAAATAGGAAGTCGTTCCCATGGAGCCGTGGAAGTCCCCTCCTCCTCGGCTGTTGTTGAGAAGCTGCTGCTGCTGCTGCGTCTGTGGCTTTTTGACGTAGTACGGTTGGGCACCGTGTAATAGACACTGGTCATCGCCGAAGGTTGGGATGAAGGGGTTCTGGTTCACCTTATCTGGGTAGAGAGATTTAGACAAGGAGTAAGTCCCAGCCCCTCTGCTGCTACCACCACCGCCACCATCACCACCACCACCTCCCATCATAGCTCTATTTCTGTCTCTCTCCCCTACGGACCGCTGATGCAACCCACCTTCGCCTCCGCGGAACAAACTGAAGGAGGAGCCTCCCTTTGCCCTATCGCCGCCAACTCCGCCAAACATGGAAGACTCTCTTTCCCCTGCGTACCTCTCAAACATGTGAGCGTAAGGGCTGGGGCCCTCCATGAAGCGGTCTTTGTCTTTCAAGCTCACACTCCGCAACTTCCCCCCGCTGCCACCGCCGCCCCCTCCCACGCGGCCCGCCCCCTCCCGCTGCAGGTCCACAAACGTGTCATACGAGTGCTGCCTCCTTAACACCCTCCCGCCCGGCCCTAGTTTCCTGCGCTGCGCCTGTGCCTGAGTTTGTGCTTGGCTGGGTCCTACGCTACTCTTCACTCCGGCGAACACCATGTTATCCTCGCTGATGTTGTAAAGGTTGCTCGGCGGGATCTTACACGAGTCACAGCGCTTGCAGCTAGCGGAGCTGGGGCGACTGCTGCTACCGCCAACCCCGCTAGCCTGGGAAGCGCTGCCTCCTCCCACGCCTCCACCGTGGTGACACACATTGTGGGAGTTACGACACTCCCAGTCGCCCCCTGCTATGCCCCCACCTCCCAGCCCAGAAACTCCCTTCTCCCAGCAGGTGTGGGCCTGCTGCCCTGCCGACACTGAGCCGAGCCCACCTTTACACTCTGGCTTCTTGCCTTTACCTTTGAGGAAGTCTTCCACAGGTACTAAGCTTTTACAGATACCACCACCACTACCACCGCCCACGCCGCTTCCTCCACTTCCACCCTCTTGCTCCCACTTGGCCTTGCCCTCCTTGGAGCGGAACTGGTCCGCATAGAAATCCCTCAGGTTCTCTTTGTCTTTGCGGAACAAGTATGGTGAAGATTTACCCCCTCCGCCTCCCCTCTTCCGCTCCAGGGGAGGTGAGACCGTGCGGTGTGCCAGGGGCCCGTGGGGGAAGTGGTGGTGGACGGTGTGGTGGTGGGCTCTCCTCCTGAGGCCGCTCAGCTCTATCTCGTCCTGCTCCCGTCGGCACTTGGCCGAAGCTGGCCTCTTTTTCAGGCTGTCCCTGTACTGCTTACGCCGCTTGTTGTTGCCCTCCAGGTTGCCATACGTGACAGTGTGTGTGGAGATATCCGAGACATCCGAGCGAATGTTCCCATCGTCCCCCCCTGAGCCTCCCCCGCGCCCACCACAGTACCTGTCATGACCCCCGATGAGCCCCGTGCTGGATGCACCTCCTTTGAAAGAAAACCTGCCGTATACATTGTTTCCCTTGAACCCACCCTGGCTGGAATCCGCAGGGGTGTGGCCAGCAATCAGGTCAAACTTATTGGTATTCCTGTGAGTCATGGAGGGGCGGGGCTGGGTGGTGAAGATGGGCGCTACCCCTCCCCCTAAGCTGTCACAATCGAACATGCCCCCCTCCAACGAGCTAGTGCTGCCTAAGCTACGCGGCCTGTTAGGCGGGGGCCCGGACATACCCAGAGCCGAGGCCGGGCGGTGGTGCAGGTAATGGTCCTGGTACAGGTTGCTGTCCTTCAGGGGCAAGTTACCAAAAGTCCTCTCCACCTCGCTGATGTAGTCACTGAACATGTTGTCCTCTGGCAGGTAGGGAGGAGCTGACTTGCAGTCGACGGGGTGGCCCACCAAGCTGCGCCGGTGCTCCTGGATATCGTAGATGGCCGAGTCACGGCCGCTGTGGCTGTACTCCAGGGCGGCGTGCGGCGAGCCGTTAATGCCCGGGACGGCGGTCATGTCCTTGGCAGTGCGGAGCAAGCGCAGGATGTTGGAGTGGGTGTTGTTCATGTTCTTCTTCATGGTGGCCGAGGGCGAGTCTATGGTGGACTTGTTTTCCTCAATTTGTACCCCGTGGATGCAGCTCCAGATACCCTGGAGTGTGAAGATTAGAAGAAAAAAAAGGGAGGTGGAGAGAGGAAGAGAGGGTGAGACAGGCCATGGGAAGGAGAAAGAATAAGAGTGAGAGTGGTGAGGTACGATGCCCAAGGGAAAAGCAAAGACCAGTAAAATGTGAGGCGGTAGTAAGGAGTCGAGAACCAAAGGGGGTTTATGGTTAGAGAGAGGAAGTCAAACGGCAGACACATGAACAGAAAGAGAGAGAGAGAGAGAGAGAGAGAAAGAGAGAGAGGCAAACAGGGGCGGAGAGAGGTTAATGTATTGCCATGTTTTCTCTGACCACCCTTTTGTTTACACACTATTAAACAGTAATAGGGGCTGAGTTCATAAGTGACTTTTCTCGGGGGAACAGCGCGGACGTTCACAGCTGCTGCTCAGCCCTCCACCTCAGATTGAAGGGAACCGAGGGAGCAGATCAAAGCCCTGATTGATAACACAAGGGTTGCTGTAAGCTCATGGTTCTGACCACCGATCAATAGCTTTAATTCAGCTGACCCTGGTGCCAATGGCTTTTGGCGAGCGAAGTCAAACAAGCGTGTTTAAATGGGGGCCGAGGGGATCTGTGGTCGAGGCGACAGCCAAATCCGAAAGGTCGAGGACACACTACCCACCAGCCAGCACGCGGGCCAACATTCCTCAAAGGCGTCAACTTGTCAGAAACAGTTTCTGCCTGTCTCTTCGTCACTTTCCCCGTCGCCGAGCCACATTCATGAATGTGAATCGTCGTCCCTGCTCTTCTTTTCTGCCTCCGTTCTCTCTTTGTGTCTGTTTTATCTCCGTTTCCGGATGCTCCGGTGAGCGGCAGCCAATCCAATGGGATTGTCTGTCTTTATCTCTCTACATCTTTAGCTACTACAGCTGCCGTGAAAAGGTAATAGAGGTTCCTTGCACACCACTGTGTCTATCCTTTTCTACTCCGCCTTTGTCCCGCGACCCATTTTATTCTTTATCAGGACTCTGGCTGACTGATCTCTTTTTCCTCCTCTGTATTTTATTAGCCCTTTGTGCTCTCATCACTTGTCCGTCCTTACACTATCTATATACTGTATTAGAAAACAGTTTTCTTCAATGCCGCACTATCTTTCATGTTTTTTCTTCCTCGCACCCAACTCGAGTGTTAAACCAGGCGTGGGAATGCATAAAAGATATCAGGCTGTAGAAGCACCTCTTGAAACGGTGTATGCACTCAAAATGGATGTTGTAAAATCCGTTTCAAACATCTCGGAGCTGAGGGTGAATCGTAAAGCCACCATGCACAAAACAGTGCTTATGTTTTGCATTACCAAAGACAGTGGGAGATTCCTGCCAATTTAACAAAAAAGAAAAGGAAACGGCATGTTCCTGAAGTGCTCAAGGCCAGATCTATTTTTGAAGTGCTTTCAGGTTAGTCTGAGTAGGTGTTAACCAGACGACATTACAATTAGAAAACACCAAACACATAAACACTGGTGTCCTTTTCTCAGAAAAATAATAACTGAGACAATTTGCATGCAACAACAACACCCCCCTCCCCCCCCTCCTTAAAAGGCAACATTATGCAAATGAATTACACCTCAAGTGATTATTTATATGAACCCCAAGCAGCCTGCTTCAATAACTCTGTGAGGCACCTTATTAAGTGACTCATCTGAGCAGAGTCGTAACCGTGCTTGTTAACCCGATAAATAGTGGACTTTTCGCAAAGATTGCAGGCTTTGTTAACCCTTTCAGGGCCTGAGGATTCAGTGATGGAGGCTTGCTGATGCCGGTTGTCATCAGCTGTCTCGCTGTCATTCAGCAAATCAAAAGCCTTGGTCTTCATAACGCTGGTGGTAACCGCTTCGTGTGTGCTGTTGGCGATCTAGGCGACACATTTGTATTCCACTGTCCTTAATAAGTGAAGAGGCTAAATAGTTGCCTGTCATTTGTTAGTTTGGTAAATTATTCACAGGCTAAGTGTTCTCTCTTGAACTGAGTAGAAGTTGCCCATATGCTTGAACTGGATTCTTGTTGGACTTTCCGAAATCAACAAACCTGACAATCACGGCCGCTTCATGCAGCGATTGGCCAGGTGTGAGGAAAGTTACGACATCAAGGTTGGGTTCTCTTTTGTTTTTCATTTTGAGCCTAATTACCTTTCCTGTGTTAAAAAAACGATGCATTTGATGAGATTGAAAATGTGCGCTTATCATATCTCGTCCCCCTCTTTATCACGGCAGCCTTATCATCCCGCCTTATTTTAATAAAAGTGAACTGCGACTGAATGTATTGCTGTAATGTTGTGCTCCCTTTGGCTTGCAGTGGTTTATACAAATTGAAAATGTTCAATTTCTGTAGAATTTAGACAAGCGAAGATATCTTTTTAGCGTACAGCACAGGATGCTGTCGACTTGTGTTTTGCTGTTTAACTACTGCCTGGGCTAAAAAAAGTCACAGATTAAGTCAGCTGAGTCATCGCATCCTGACTGACTCGATACACCTCAACCGAAAGCCAGCGGTTTGAAAACAACCCCTCTCTTGATCTTTCTGTGCACACTCACCCTGCTAATGGAGAAGGTGGCCCCGGGTTGCCCCGTGCACGTGCCCATGAAGCAGAAGCGCAGCTGCCAGTAGAACCAATGTTCACAGATGAAGGTGATCAGTGACAGGATCATGGCGGCGGCGAGCATGTAGAAGACCCCCGCCATGTTGTCCACATCCAGCTGGCTGCTCATCACCTCGTTCTTCTCGTTGTGGCAAATGCCCGTCAGCCACAGGGCCTCAAACTCCTCCATATCACCTGGAGGAAGGAGAGAGAGAGAGAGACACACACACACACACACACACACACACACACACACACGTTACTGTATCGAGATGTCGGTGTTCATGTTTGCACTTCAGTGAGTTCGCCCATGGGTGTCTGAACATTTAAGTGTGAGTACAAAAAGAGAGGGCACATTTCTTTGGGGGGGATGGGAAGTCGATGCCAAAAACAGCTCAGGTCTCATGTACGTGCAACAAATGTCAAGTTGCATTATTTTGACTGAACGTCCCCCTGAGGATCATCCTCATTAAGGATTGCTTATGGAAGGCTATCCCTTCCTTGTTGTGGGGAGAAAAAAACAAAAAAACACAACCGCCTGCTGGGACTCGACAGTCCTCGGGGAGGAAGTGCGTGTGGTCATGTGACGAGCGCAAATATGTCTTCCCCTCACTTCCACATACCTGGGGGGACTGCTGAGGGGAGAGGACACGTCCAGAGAGATTTCTTTGATCTGCACCAATGGACTGTTGTGTGTGTCTGTTGGAGATCAAGGGGGGTATGTATTTTCCCACCGCTTGCCAAACACTGTTTTGTGTATGGATGTGTGATCGTCTCAGACAGCTGTTCACTAGTTTTCAGTCAGACTTTCTTACCAGATTGAACCTCACTGAGAGAAAAGAAAGTGCAGTGATAAGTGGCAGATTAGTTCTCATGCTATTTACACTCTTTCACTTTCTTTCTCTGAGTTGGATGAGAAGATCGACACCCCTGTCATGTCTGTGTATACAAAGCAGGAGCCAGGAGGCTATTAGCTTAGCTTAGCATAAAGGCTGGGACCAGGGGGTAAACTACTAGCCTAGCTATGTCCAAAGCTGAAACAAAAAATAAAGCTCAGCAATCAACATTTTACATCTTATTAATTTAAACCAAAAGCGTGAGATATACAACCAACAACTTTGTTTTTTAGGGGAAGTTACATGCTGGAACTATTTCTTGACAAACAGTTTTTCCATCCAAAGGGCTCTTCTGTGAAGCGTCTCGGGCTGTAGCGCAGGTTGCCAGACGCAGTTGTAGAGCACAGCTTTTAGTATAGGTCTCTGGACAATGGCAGCAAACCTGGCAACCTCACTGTGGCAACGAGAGGAAGTCACTGCCCCTGGTGTTTTTTTGCCAAGCAAATAATTCCCCACATCACCACACAGTTAAATTTTTACATTTCTGTATGTGTACAGATTAAAGAAATGGAATACGTGTTAATAAATTAGCTTTAGAGGTGCTGGTACTGGTCCCCCCTGGCTTCCAGTCCGCTAAGCTAAGCTAATTGCCTGCTACCTCCGGCTCCGTATAATGCACTCATGATAGTGCTAAATCTTGTCATCGGACACCCATGCGACTAAGCCGATTTACTAAAATGTCTATTTTGATCATTTGACCATTGATTCTTCATATCAGCCCGCATGTTTTCAATGACAATGCCATACGGACAGGATGAACACCTCCTGGATGCACACTCCACACTCTGTGTGAACCAAAATTCAATCACTACAGCAATTGATTAAGAACCGGATAAATGAGCAGAATCTATAAAGCAATTGAAATCTTTATTTTCATAATGATTCCCTGTTTTCTTGTCCTCCCTCCATCCGTATTCATCATCTTTGCCATCCTCCTCCTCCTCCCTCCTCCTCCTCCTCCGGCGTCAACATTTCTCCCACCGCCCTCCTGATCCTGCTCAGATGAAGAGGCACTCGGTTTCCTGTGAGAAGGCCATCGCTGATCCTTCTCCCTCTGTGCAAAAGACTTACATCATGGACTCTAACAGGACGTGACAGACGGGAGCAAACATCGTTGAGTCTGATCTCTTAACCTGGAGCGTCGCATGAGTGCTGACAGCTGAACAGTCTGCATAAAGTGATGAGAGTTAATGTCTGACGCTGTTGGCCTCGTGTCGACAGTACAATAAGACTTTACTTTCATTTGGAAAATTTGCGCGGACAAGTTTGTCTGATATTTAAGCGTGCAAACATGTCACATGCATACATGTTCAGACTGCCATTTGAGCGTACATCACTCAGCAGCATATGTCGAGGTCTGGGTCGGTTTGCTTCCGAAAGATCTGATCCGAGGTGAATGTTCCCTCTGCACTGACCCCGTCATCCATAACACACCCAGATGGGAGGTGATAGCACACTGGAGACAAACATGTGTATGTGTGTGTGTGTGCGTGTGTGTGTGTGTCAACGTGCTGTACAATATATGATCTGGCAGGTGGTGGAGCACATACTGTCTCTGGAGGTGGAGTGCTTCTGTAGGTGGACTCTCCAAAGGCAACGATTCACATGAGGAACAATCTTTTCTTTTTCATGAAGCTTATTTCTATTTATTCATTATTTGTTTCAGCATGTTATACTGTCAGTTGTGATTTTGTTGTTGCACTATAGAGCTATGCATCTTATAAAGCAGGATTATGATACTCCAATCATATTTCAACTGAAACATTATCGTCTATGGTTGTGTGTTTGTATATTCACCTACAGTGATAATTCTTCAAGTGTTGTGTTTGTAGCTCATTGTACTGCTCTATCAGTGGTGGGCCGTCAGGGCCAGCAAGGCCTTCTCTGCTGGCCTAGACAGAATCACAAAGTTATAGCTATTTTATCATTTAATCATTTTTCATAACTACACATGTATTATAATATTTTTCCCATCTTATTTTCTCATTGCACAGCTACTGTCTTCCTCAGTTGCTCTGCTTCCAGTGCAGCTTGTTTTAAGTCGAGCTTTTATCCAATCAGATTTCACCTCTGTGTCTCTAGGTCAGAAGAGAGGCCCGAGGCCTGCAGACTCACAAGTGAACCGCTTTGCAGTTTAAGTGAATGGGGACGATATTGTTGATTGCCATAGTCTTCAACCAATCAGGTCTTTAGTTTGACATGTTGGGCGTATTCTTTGACGTGCCAGAGCCTTCTAGCTGGCCTACAAGTACGTGATTGGTCAGTGGGCTAGCGTGACATGTTGGGCGGTGACAATCCCAATATCTGCTGCCTCTGTCGAGCGGACATTTTCAGCCTCAAACGCATTAAAACCTTTTCAAGAAATACAACTAGGGAGGCTCGACTGTCTTCACTGGCGTCCATGAATTGAGAAGGACTTCTTACTGGAACTAAAACACACTCTTTCAATACGTTTCACAGCAGAATAACTGGCTCTGAGAAACTAAAACGTGCATCACAGATTGATGGTTTCCTGTGATGTCCCATTGTAGCGAGAACACGATGTGGACCAGGAGCTTCAGAACGTGTTTAAACAGGCTCACTTCATCAAGTTCAGTTGCAGTGTTCAATTTACAACCAACATGTAGGTGTTGTTATAGGCAGGAGGGGTATATCTGTACCTGAAGGTCTATTGTCTCAATATCCGTCCATACTGATGGGAAATGGCCCTGCAGTGCATCCTGCATCAGCCCCGACCTCCGGAACCAGTTCAAACAGAGGAGCCGAATAAGGCATCCTAACCAATTCACACAAACCACCCCAACTGGCTCAATCCTCTCATCATGACAGAGCAGCAGCTTGATACAGAGGTCCTCGTGGATCACTGCGCTCCTCATTCTCTCCCCGACACCCTGACGACTTTTTTTCGGTCACTACACAAAACACACAACAACAGCTGGGGCTCAAAAACAAAACGCCAACCTACAAACTGAGAGCATTGCTCTGCGGCACACGCGGTGTCATAGGGGCTGCTTTCTCCTTGAAGTCCAGCGATGGGACATGGACTCTTCATTCAAATCACTGAATTAATCAGCTGGAGAAACGGTGCTTCACTAATAATTTCTACCTAGACACGTGTGCTTGTTATGAACACTCAGGGCAGCCTACTGAGCTCCCTGCACATCACTAAACAGCCACTGGAGTTGGTAAAGGGTTTAAATTATTTACGCACTTTTCAAAATCGTAAACTGAGCTTTGCGGCCTTTATGTCTGATCCTTCTAATGTAGCTTACAAGCTATCAGAGAGAACATCTTAGAAACCTATAAGTTAGTCTAAATCAGAGAGGGATTTTACTTTGAACATGTCAAGCTGGTAGACAAAAGGGTAGACAGTCCATGTGACACTGAAAAGAAATAAAACAATTACAACAGCCCAACAGCATTTACAGAGCTCCTTCTACCTACCTTCAGTTAAAGGGACAGTGCACCCCAAGATTAAAAACACGTATTCATCCTCTTACCTGTAGTGCTATTTATCAGTCTAGATTGTTTTGGTGTGAGTTTCCTGGTGTTGGAGATAGTAGCTGTTGAGATGTCGGCCTTCTCTCAAATATAATGGGACTATATGGCACCCGCTATATTTTGGGGTGAACTGTCCCTTTAAGGTCAACATTTCTTGTCCCTGGCAAAACAGCCTTTGTAGTATGTGCTGCCAGAACCTCCTAAATTACCAAACAAAGTTCCACACTCAAGCTTTCACTTCTCCAGTTGCAGCAGCTGCAGCAGCTGCAGCCTCTCAGGCCTGCCGGTACATCACTGTTGATTGAGGACTGAACTGTGCCAGTCTGGCTCAGGAGGTCTCATCGAATGCCGGGATCCACCAGCAGGTTCTTGTTACCATGACAAACGCCGACCACCTTCTGAGTCACAGCCTCCTCACAGCTGCTTCCACGACTTCCCGTCTCCAACTTTAATACACTGATGAGAGCGTAACTTCATTTTGAGATTCTCCATCTTGTTTCTTGAAATCTGTAGCAGTGATTCAACTCTGAAGGGAAGTTCATTTGGTTGTCCTGTAATATTGTTGCTAAAACGTTACACCTCTGAGAAGGTGTCACGAAGTTTAGGCCATTTGTCTGTGGGATATTCACTGTGAGGATATTACAATACAAACAGTACACCATTTGAAACATTATCCCCAAAACGATATGCGTGTGAGTGATTGTGTGTGTATTTCTACATTAAAGTGGCAATCGACAACAGCAGCTATAAGACCTGATTGTCTGTTGTTGTTTCATCAAAAGCAACAGATAAAAAGCCAAGTAGAAATGCCACCATTATTGCTTCATTATGATGATATTTACAAGGCCTCTTCATTCAAATAAAGAAATGTTATTCCAAGTCCCTTACCATCTCCAAACAGCATGAGGATGGCCAGATCCACGGCTCGTTTCCAGCCTGAGCCCTTCTGGATGGCGATGCCGTAGCCGGTGGTGGCGAACACCTTGCCGCTCCCGATGGTGACCAGCTTACAGCCCTCGTCTCTGCCCGCCATGTAGTTCAGCACCGCCGCGTCGTAGATGAAGGCGTCCAGTTTGCTGCAGAGCGCCACGGAAGCAAAGTGGGTTAGAAGAACATTTTGACATTGTAAAAGTGTTTTGTTGTTTCCTTAACATTTCTGGAAAGCGTCCCGAAGCGCTTCGTAATTTGGCACTAATTACAGAGTATATTTAGACTGTCGTATCAGTTAGTTAGGTATGTTAAGTTTAAAAACAGTTGTTGATTTCAGGAGTAATTTCCATGTAATGTAGGAACCGCTCCATGTCAACCCAAGTAAATATGTATTGGAGACTGCACTCTCCATTAATGTTGAATTGCATGTGCACATTTCTGCCTGTTCAGGCGACCTGCTGTGCTCTGATTAAAACACTCTAGGAAATGCTGGCTTAGCGTTTAATTGGAATTAATTAATGAAAACTGTGAACTCTCTCTATTTCAGCTATAATTAATGACAAATAGCATAGTTATTTCAAGGAAACTTACAAGGAAATTATTAGAAATTCATGGGTCCATAAAATAAATTGTAATCAGTCAAAACATTGCTTGGGAAAATGTTTAGGAAAAGGCATTGTGCATGTTATGAGATACTTCCCTTTGAATTCAAACTCACATAATATACCGGAAAGTCAATATAGGGCCTAATAACTAAATTGACCATTTCACAAATACTATACTGTCTGCGCTGAAACCTTTTCCTTGTATTCTACTTGATTCAGATCTATCCAGATCAACCCTGACTGAAGTCATGGGTAAATTGACAAAATAACCTCCAGCTTGGCGATAAACTACCATCAAATGATGCCTCGGTGCGCTTACAGGCCTCTGTGGTCATTCAGCTCAAACTCTCACCAAACACCACATACATCAACACTTTGCATTCTTAATCCTTTAAGCGGCGGCTGATGAACATATTGGAGGACAGGGAGAGAGAAAGAGTGAAAAGGAAAGGAAGAGAGAGGGCTTTCACTGCAACCACAGGCTACGCTGCTATTCTGGGTGCCGGTGGCTGATACACAGCTCCGCTGGCTGCCCACGAACATCACCCAGAATGCTCCCTCTTCCTTCTGTCTCCCTCTCCTCACTCCTTCATCATCTTTTCTCTGTATTGCATCAGCACAGGACCTCACAGCTCCATCGCGCTCGTCTCTTTTCTCCCTGCTGGGATCCTTTCAACTCCCTCCCTCCTCACATCAACCCCCATCATCTGTCTCTCCATCCTCCCCTCTGTCCTCCCCCCCCCTCCATCCTCACCCGGACTTTAGACTGTGCAGCGCCTCGTCTACATTCTTCTGGTGGAAGCTGGTCATGTATTGATGCATGTCCCGGTAGTTGTTGCGGATGTTGCGCTCGGTACTCCCGTTGGGCACAGTGCCAAACCGGAACGGGGGCGAGAATTCATCAGGGTTCTGGAACTGTTTCGTCAAACAGAAACAGGAAACTTATTCATGAAATGCTTTGAGTTGAGCCCAATAGACAGACACACATGTACAATACACCAGATCAAGATAAAAATAAAGGTCCTCCATTCAGATGATTAGTGTAGGGCTGCAACTGATGAATATCTACATTACTGATTACTGAATTTCTGGATTAATCATTTGGTCTATAAAATGTTGGAAGAACTGACAAATATCATTATTTCTACGGCCTGACAAGCGTGTCTGAACAGTCCTACACCCATAACAAATTCAGTTTCCGATCACGTAAGACAAAGACAAGACAGAAAGAGAAGAAAAGCAGCAGATCCTCACAATAAGTAATTCACATTTTGACGTTTTTGCTTGAAAGTGCTTTTAAATTGATACAACTTTTGTAAAAGAATTTGCTGATTCGATTTCTGTTGTTCGACTAATTGATTGGTCAACAAATTGTTTCAGCTCTAATTTAGTTTATAAATAAGATTTAAGGCCCAATTCATAGAAAATCAATTCAAGACGCTCAGTCAATCAACAGCAATGTTGATAATCGTTTAATCATTGAAGCAATCTATTAAGCAAACAGCTTTTAAAATTGGAGGATTCGCTGCTTTTCTCTGTTTTATATCTTTGTAAATTGAGGGTTACGGTGCAAATTTTTCACGCAAGTAGATTACAAACGTGACGCTGTGTCGCCAAAGCCTATCAGCGTGGAGATTGTCCTCCTGTCATCACTGATGTCCTGGCGTTGACCAAATTAAACTGTGTATGAACCATATGGTACAAACAATGAAAACAACGCTGCCGTATTTATGCCTATATGACCTTTTTGAGTGTTGATGGAGATGCTACAATGTTAGCATAGCCTAGCACCAATTGACCCTAGCTCCATTGAGAAAACAAGTACTTTAAAAGTTATTTGCTTGTAGTCTTGTAAATAAAAAGGTAAAATAAAATACATAATAAAAAGCGAAAATAAATATTAGTGGCAGCCCTAATTCGTGATCCCGCTAACAGACTGTCATCTACTCACACAAACTCCAAAAAGCCGTCCACACTCAGTCTCACAACACCCTACGTTACGTACTTTCACACACCCGCAACACGGCCCCACACATTGCCTTAGATTCACACCTTTTTATCCGACAGGCCCGACACCTGGTCGACGTACTCCTCCTGGATCATGAAGGCAGCCAGGTTGGCAGTGTAGGAGGCAAGGAAGATGACAGCGAAGAAGGCCCACACCGACACCATGATCTTACTGGTGGTCCCTTTGGGATTCTGCACGGGGACGGAGTTGTTGAAAACCAGACCCCAAAGCAGCCAGACGGCCTTACCGATGGTGAAAGAGGGGCCGCCGGGTTCTGGGAGAGACATGGAAAGAGGAGGGAGGGGTGCAAAGAAAGATGACAGAGCAGTTTGACAGATCCCAGGTGCTACTTCACTTTATCTGCATTTGCCCGTGACCGCCGTAGTGGGATGCACTTGATGGATGGCGGCGACAAAGACTGGATTTATTCTCATCCTTTAGTTTGTCAGTGATCGCAGGATCCACATGGGCTCTTCCAGCCTCTGCCGTGACAACCCACTGATACCTCTGATCCACCTACCGCGATGGCAGCATGACAAGGTAACAGGGTAGAAGCACTACCTACTGTAGCTCTGTGGCATCACAGACAGGGAGGCAGAGAGAGAAAAGGGGGAGGGGGGTAGATGGGCACGCAGCAGGCTACAATTATGCTACAGCTGGAGCAGCCGTAAAGGAGAACAGCCTTACATAACCTGGCGATTAAACCACACACACTATACACTGTTGACAGAAGATAGTCAGAAAACACGAACATAACTCCAAACCAAACACCATTACTCTTCTCCCCTCTGGTCCTTGATTTAAAAAAAGAAAAAGGCTGTGAGCAGCCATAAAACACATCTCTGATTTCATCTTGAGTGGCTGCCGTTGTAGCAGCCTAATGCAATCCTGGGAGTCAAACAGAGCTGGGTGTATAAAACCTGGAGAAAAAATAGATTGAATCTGAACCATCGATTGTGAGGGGCAAATTGATTTGAATGGCCTGCTGGAACCGAATTTGATTCAACAGCGCAGTGTTATTCCGTACTGTCAGACACCATTGAACCCGACACATATTTTCAATGTATGGTAATAGATCTATGTCCTCACCGGTTTTACAACCCTCGATGTGTGTAACAATGGTGTGTCATATTTGAGAACGGCACAATCAACAAACAAAAAGACGCATTGCAAGAACAGAGGAGTCTTTGTTCACACTGTGACGCTAAGAATACTTTCGGATCACCTGTCGGGCTCTTGTCAATGATCCTTGTCATTCGTGAAAGAGCTCAAGTGACTGTAGATGGAGATAAGTACTCCATCGAGTAGAAAGCACTCCAATCACGTTCATTCAGAGGGGATTGTCAAGTAATTTAGCACACAAGGGGCTTTGTTTGAATACTACATTCAAGGTAACGAAACATGCCAACGAAGTCTTCATTTGTGAGGTCGCCTGATAATTAACCTCATTGTCACTTTTTTGGAGCATGCGTTGACTGGGTCTGATGGTGTGTGTGTGTGTCTGAGCATGTGTGTGTGTGCGCAATCCTCTCACCTCGTCCATCTGCCAGGCAGCGATTGTAACCCACAGGGCTGAAGTACTCAAACACAAACACAGACACGGCCGACACCATCAGCAACATCACAAACATCATCACCCAGACATCAGCACTGAAGGGCTCTGAAACACAGAGAGGGAGCGAGAGAGAGGGGGGGGTGAGGGGGAAGCAGAGGAAGTGGAAAGGGGCATGAGGGAGGGTTGTGGAAAAACAGAGAGAGGAAGTTGATTAAACCAAATTAAAGAAAATGATAAAAAAATCCCCCCCTGGTATCAACATGATTACTTGTATTCAGACGTGATGTACTGTGTGCTCATTGTTGCACAGTGATGGATTATGCCTGCGTTTGTGTGAACAGTAACAAGCACTTCTCAAGAGACAAACTGAGAGGGAGCTCGGTATGTGTGAATGGACAGATGTACTCCTTGAAGTGGGCACATTTCCCACCACTCGCACCCTGCTTTGCAATTTCCACACACAGACCAATCAGTGACAATCACCATAGTACTGCAGTTAACAATGCAATCTCACTACAAGGTCCATTTAGTAGCTGCTCTGGAGCTTTCAGTTGTAGCGCACAATCTTCATCCGCGGATGGAATAGTAAATGTTCCAATTTGAAAAAAATGTTGTGCACTTTTTCTCGTTAAATTGGTAACAGCCTCACTGTTTTACTGTCCACTCTACGGCCCTAACAGAGCTCTAGTAATATACTCCTGCTGCTGGTTCACATTAAAATTGTATATCAAAGGGCTGACAGCGACAGTTCATCATAAATATGTCTACGAAACACTTTTAGGGTCTATTTTATATCTTACTGGGAGTAATGGAAAAAGCAGGTGAAGGGGCAGTGAGCTGTGACACCTCCATCTCCTCAGGTAACCAGCGCTTCTGTGCCCTGCTGCTGTGTGCAAAACATGACGTCACCTTTCTCGTGACATATTGGAAAACGTACAATAACTGACTGACCTCCTTTGACTGCTTTGTAAACAAACAGCTGCTCTTCTTTTGCTTTTCTGAAGAAAAAAACAATAGCCGCTCAACGAGAATTGTGGGAGCTGTAGTATCATACCACGCTTGCTGTTCCCACGGCAACAACAAGTGTCGCCATATCAACCAGGACTGAAATCTTAAGGATGACAACGCTAGGACACTACTAATGCACGGAGGCGCCTTTAAAGTGGTCAGAACAATGGGGATTTTGAACGTCGATTATTCCATGACGACTTGTGCGATACAGTTGAAAGCTCCAGAACAGCCACTGAACGCACCTTGTGGTGAGATTAGTTTTCAAAGGTCAAGAATCGCTCAACCGTAGCGCTTTCACAAGATAATGTTGACGTACGAGTATGTGCATTTCAGTATTTAGTGATGTTCACAGAAAAATACACTTTCATCTGCATTTTATGTCACCAATGTAACTTGTTAGGTTTCGTGCTGCTGGAACAAACCAATCAACACAATTGAACAGCGTCCTTGCTTTGTGAAAAAACACTTGTACTCGTGCGTGATTGTGCATTTATTATTCGATATCCGAGTATGTGTGTGTGCGTGTAAGTGTTCTCGACTGTGTTGTACATCTGCCAAAAGCACCAGGTGCCCTCACCAAGGAAGGCGGAGGGGGACACGGTGCCGTTGCTACGGGAGACCATGACACTGATCCCCGTCTCAATGAAAGGCACAGAGAAGTCAATGACCTCGGACCTCTCCTCGTTGATGGTGAGCGAACCCACTGCCATGTGGGCATTCTTCAACACCACCTGAGGGTCAGCCACAGACAGACAGAGACAGACGGGAGAGGGGAAACGGGGAGGGTCAGTGCTGAATATTCCCAGGACTGCGGGGGAAACAGAGAGGCGAAAGAAACATGTTGGGCAAGTCAGTCAGTGCTGCAGTTCGTACACAAGAGACCATCTTTGCCAAGTAGGTGAAGGGGATCATTACAACCCTGGGTCAGTATTCGACTCCCCACCGACCCCAGAATCCCTCCCGAGTGTATTTCAATTTCTGGAGCCTCGGGCCGTGAATAAAAATGGAGCACAAAAGACTGTTTTAATAAGAGATCTGTATGCCAGAGTGAGCAGGAATCCTACGCTCCGTTTAGTTTTTTTTCTGTTTGTTTGCTTCATAGCCTTGCTTTATTTTTTTTCTCTCTCTCATCCTGTTTTCTGCTTCTGTTGTCCTGTGCCCCCCCCCCCCCTCACATTCAAATGAAATCATTAGCTGCTTGCTTCGGCATTTTAGGACATGGACTACCGCTTCCATGCATGCATGAACTGCACATTTGTCTTATCCAATGCCTTTATGCTGATGTATGTTACATGAACAATAAAATAAGATCGACAGTAGGTTGACATTGGATGTTGGAATTTTTACACTACCCTGCACATCTTAACTCAACTACATTCTTAAGACAGTAATAAAGTGGCTGGTTTATGCCATAATCAATTAAGTTGCACATCACATTGATTTGTAAAGGTTTGCGCTGAATGTCTAATGTGTGCAGTAGGGAAGTGCGTCTTTCCCTGGGGCTCTCTCTCTCTCTCTTTCTCTCTCTCTCTCTCTCTCTCTCTCTTTCTCTCGCTCTCTCCCCCCTCCAATCGCTTTCTCCTTCCCCATGTCTTTTCTTTTTCTCCATCTCCGATTAGGAGCCTCACTGTCCTCACAGGTCCCCCTCAGGCCGGGTTGTGGGGAACCAGTGCA
This sequence comes from Melanostigma gelatinosum, assembly GCF_949748355.1. Lineage (NCBI taxonomy): Eukaryota > Metazoa > Chordata > Actinopteri > Perciformes > Zoarcidae > Melanostigma > Melanostigma gelatinosum. The sequence continues at coordinate 7,687,303 of NC_136644.1, read as the reverse complement.
GCTCGATGGCTGACAAAGACAGTGAGAAAGAGACACTCAAACAATATAATTAGCCCTATCATAAAAATAAATTCCCATGGGCACCAAAGCACTCTTGCCAGTTGTAGTAGTGTTAACATTAGATTACGTACTTCCTTGCTATATAAATTGTTTCACAATCTTACACATTTTAAAACCACCTCCATCAGGCTCCATTAAACAAATGCAAAGAGAGAGAGAAGCCTGGTAACCAAAATCTCATCTGCAATAGCAACTTTTTCTCACTTTCCAAAACAGCAGAAGGTAAATTTGACTCGGCGATTATTTTTGACAATCTTTCCACACATCCTTCCCTGTGTCATACTAAATAGTGTTGCATGTCTTCATGGAGGCATGCTGAGTGCAGTACGCTTTTAAGAAAATAGTTAAATGAAAAAAAACACATCTGTCCATCAGCGAAACAGAATCAGAGCAGTAATTCATCAAGGACACGTGGAATCAACGGTGTCATTTTGTTGATGTGTAAAATACAGAGACGTGTCCTCACCTCACCAACCAAGCCGTTCCATGTCCCGTTAACCTTCTTGCCATGTTTGCCGTTGGTGACCAGATAGAGGTCGTAAGTGAACTTGACCGCCTTGGCAATCTTCTTCAGGATGTCAATACAGAAACCTTTGCAGCAGCGCTTGATGTAAATCCCTGAATCGCCAGTCTGATTGCTGGTACAGAGAGGACGATAAGTAAAGAAAGGGGAACAGGAGGAAACGTGGATTTGGGATTCAGGTCCATTAAACGAGCAGATTCAAAAGAGAGGAGACAGCAGCAGGGATGAGATGAAATGGAAGTTTAAAAAACCAGGGGACCAGTGCTGAGAGACTATGCAGGTTTTCATTCCATCCACAAACTCCAGCAGGTTGTTTCATTGATTGGCACACATTAAAACAAGAAACCACCTCATGTGAGTATGCATGTTGATGGACAGAACATTAAATGGCAACATTTTCTGTTAATCCATCAATTTAGTCATTTTTCATTTCCGCAAGAAGCTCATGAGATCGGTTATGTGTGTGCATGAGTGAGTGTGTGCATCTCTGTATCTGTCCACAGCTAATCTTGCATGCCATGCATAATATTTTGGTTGCTCATTTATGGCTGCATGCTCAAGGACCTCTTGTGGTTGCAGTGACTCACGCTTTCTCAAAACACCTTTTGTTGGCAATTTGATGCCGCCGTTGATTCACTATATTGCCTCATACAACAACTTTGCTAGCTGGTAAGCGTGCTCATTTCAGTCGATCTCTCTGCAACAAAATACATCGACGTCTTTGATTTACCGATAACTGTTTTTTCTTCAAATCAAGTAGGTTAATTTTTTTGAAAGCTTTCAACAAAAATTCTGTCCAGATCTTACACATTGCACCTTTACAGTAAAGCTGAGTCCACGTATTTCTGCTTTTGAGTATCCAAAGAAAAATCTACACAGCTCGGGGCATCTGGCTCATGGAGTATATTTGGCTGGCGAGAAATCCTGCATAATGCTCTGTGGCACATTGCTATCTATCCCTGGAAAGCTAGATGAGAGGTGTCTTTGAAGGAAGAGACAGACAGACGGACAGAGAGGAGAAAAGGGGAATAGGAGAGAGAACAGGGTCGAAGAGCAGTCAATAAAAAAAAGCACTGAGCCAGAAGATGTAAGATGCCCTCAGGAGAGTTCAGGTATAGGCCAGTGATAGAAAACGAGGCCATTGAAGAATATTCATGATCACACACACTCAGGTGAAGTGGACGGCGAGAGTGTGAAGAGGCAGGGGAGGGAGGACAACAGTAACATAAACCAAGACAATGATCTCGTTAGCAGCGGTGAAGTAAGCAGTTAATCAAAAAGATATTGAGAGATTTTGCGAGGATGAAAATGATTGCTTTTGACCTCCAGTAGAGAAAAAAAGGAGAATCAATGCAGCAAAAATAATAAACAAAGGAGCCAAAGACGGGAAAAAGGGGAAATTCAAGGAAAATGTAAATAAATGCAGCTGTTATGGTTTTACGGTTTTATTATACTGGTGATTTGTTTGATTTTGAATACATGCAGAAGGTTACATAGTATACCAGAATGATTTTAAATGATTTATTTTGCAGCCATATTGACGCCTAAATCTATATGTCTCACACTAAGTTTCACAAAAAAAAACAGTTCTGACGCTACAGGGTTCATCCTGGAGTCACACAGCAAAAACAAATCAGATTTTTCATTCACGTGAGACAAAAATGTCACTTTTTAATGTTTAAATGATCACCTGAGTTTGAGCTGTTTGCGGCATGGCACAGTGTTCCTCATGCAGGTGCCACTGAGCGGATCCACGTCCTCCACGATGACAAACGGCGCTTCCTCCAGAGTCACGATGGACAGGTGGTCCTCCCGCTCCTCCGCCTCAAAGCGAGGCCACACATGGTATCTCATCGTCAGAGAGCCTCTCTCCCACTTGCCAACCTGCAGGAGTGAGTGGGAGGGAGGGCTGTGTGATATACAGGCCACTCTCACAGGTACTTCAAGTGGTAGGGCGAACACGCCAAATGAAGACGTGACAGACGCATCACAGAGGGTGAAAGACACTAAGCCGAAAATAAAGGCAGAAGATAGACTCGGGGAAGAGCGAATGGCAGAACAGGACTCAGAGATAGGTTGATGTTAGAAGAGCAAAAGAAGAATAACGAGACGATCAAATCAAATAGGAGAGAGAGAAGGGAAGAAGAAAATAATAAGAGATGTGGAGATACTCACCCTGTCCCACTGTCTGTCCTTGTCTAGAAGAATGATGACCAGTTTGGGGAACATCTGGTGACCCTCTTCGCTAAATGACAGGTTACGGCCTTCAAATGTCACATTCATGAGGTACCTGAAAACGACAATTCAAGTCGGGAGTCAGAAATACAAATATTTGTCTTTTGGTCTGAAAGCAAAATGTACAGAATTAAGACCCAGACCTTTAAAAAATACATTACGGGTGCATGGGATTAAAACCTTTCTCAACAAACAAGATTGTGATGAAATTGATGAATGTTTCGCTACACTGACATCAAGATGGACTAAATGTTTTCTTGAAATGTTTTAATGGATTCTTTTTTCTTGTTGCACAACAATCTGTAAACACAACAATGACATATTATAACCAAAGGTGTTGTGGCTACGTGTTGGCAAACAGCTGCTTATTTACGCATCCAGCAGAAACACTTTAACATTCATACAGTCATCTTCCTGGCCACCTGCTGAGCGTAAGTCCAATATTTACTCCTCTGTTAGCTCTGCTTTGCTCCCCACCGACTCCTGAGGGAAATATGGGGCAGTTCAGTACAGTGTGTTCACCAGCTCGTCGCTAACTGTGTCGGTCTGCTGTTTGGTGCTGGGCAGGTAGCGCAACAGTGCAGCTGTTTCTAGGGTTTCTCTCTGCTGCTGCTGGAAAACGATGTTAATGAAAGCTGCACAACACTACAACACACCTGCTATCACAGTATAAGACGCTGGTTACTTCTCTGGTCATAAGGCGTACGTGTTTAAAGCAGTGGGAGAAAGAGCGCACGTAAAATCAATGACCCTATAATTTATAAATATTCTCAAATGTCTTGAACATTGAAGTATTGGGACAAAACATTTCCATCAAAAACATGTACACGGCTGGTATTTGTAGTGACTCATTCAGGCTGTCTAATAGTCAGCAGTGAAATACTCGTAATGTTCTTTTGTTAAACGTGTTGTGTGATGGAAGAAATATCTGGAGATGACTCTGCATAATATCTGACAGCCACTGGTTTTACAGTATGCTTTTGTACACATACGAAATGCAAATTACTGTCTTTGCATTTTGGATTTTTTTTAATGTATTTTATAATATGTCTGTGTTATTCCTTTTAAATTGAGATACTTCTTTTGCAAGTTTAAGGTCTTAAGGTTGAGGACCCTGCCTGTTGTTGCCATAGTTAGATTAAGGACAAAGCCTCTGCTGTGAAAACACCCACTGTGGAATGATCTGCCAGAGGAACTCAGTATTATTTTAAAACCTGATTCAATCAAATGGCTTTCTTATCATTTAAATATAAGAGTGTATATTTATATTTTTTTCTTAATGTTTTTTGTATTAAATACTAACCTTTATGTTTTATGCACACGTTGGTATCTTGACCAGGAAATGTCCAAGGTGATTCTGTTAAAGTTATATAATATATGACCCTACGTGCAGCTTAGTACAGCGTATTGCAACAGGGAGCCTGAGAACACACAAGGAAGCAGCAGAAGGAGGCTGTGAGAGTCAGCGAGAGCAGGGAGGGCGGAGAGAAAGCAACAAGACACCAGGAGTGAAAAGTGGAAGAGAGAGTGAGGAATGGACTGTATTAACCGCCTGTATGAATACACATCAGCATACATGTGTGTCAACAAGTGTACAGCAGTGGCAGATAAACTGGAATCATCTCTCGCTCTCTCTGCCGCCTCCTTCTCTTACTCGTCCTGATCTGTGCTGCCATCGCCATGGAGACGCTCTGCCTCTGAAACTATCCACTGGAGAAATAAATATCTTGTCTGAATGCAAGGAGTGAGGGGCTGCGTCTGTGTGTGTGTGTGTGTGTGTGTGTGTGTATACGTGTGTCCAGACTTTTAAAGGAGGTGCCATGCACATTTTACTCACCATCATCTCCAACCAACAGTGTGAAAAAAAGACAATAAATCTATTCAGCAGTAAATAAAAAAAACAACAGATGAACAACGGGGCCTGAAACTTACCCAAGATTGTATCGCAAGTACCTCCTACTCGAACATTCAGTACCTCTATCTGTAACATCTTTGACTATATCCCACCTCACACACACACACACACACACACACACACACACACACACACACACGGACCTAAGTAGGCTGCATGCTTTGAGAAAGCCAATACTATGACTCAAGCCTCCATGAAATGCCTATTGCTGCATACTGGCTAGCTAGCACACTGCAAGTGCTGTAATGCGCCTGTAACATGGGATTAGTCTCCTAAACATAATCTCAGTTTGAATAGGGAACCAAAAAGATCAAGGCGTGTGTTCGTGGCGCCTGAGGAGGTCCAACTTGTTGCCGCGCTGACGCCATGTGACCAGTAGCCCTCTGTGTGTGTGTGTCATCATGACGGCGGTGACATGTGTGTGTGTGTGTGTGTAAACGCAAACACTGCACCATATGGACGCATGCAGGGAGGCTCTCAACACTAGTACAATGTAATGTGTTGCCATGGCACCCACAACCACAGAAATGTCCACGCAATCAGCTGCGTTGCCATGGGAACAGTAATCTCGCCCGAGAGAGGCTGGTTGAAAGAGAGAGAAAAGGGAGTATTTTTCTGTCTAAACCCAGTGTTTACCCACTTCCCCCTCATGCTGTCTTTCACTTTGAGATCAATCTCTCCGTCTCACCTCTGGGTAGCGTGTTGACTCACACATCAATAGGACTCATTTGCCCGTACATTAACCTGTGCCTTCACAAGAACTGATGCCTGCTGTGAATTTACAGCAGAGGAGGCTCGCTCTGGTTATCGTGTTGTATCCCTGCACCATTGATGTAGCTTTTATGTACCCTTCTCATGTCAGGAATCCCCTCTGACTTTGCTGGAAGAAGAAGAAAAAAATAAAAACCACTAGGGTGAGCTACCAGCAGAGCCTCATGTGGCTTCATCACAGCCATATGCAGCGCTTGTGTGCGCCTTGCTCACCAACTGTTCCCCAACTAATCACTGGCTGTGAGGGGAATTCAGTTTTTAGTTACAGAGACACTGAATCATCAATCGCATGGACACAATCCTTCTTTTCCCTCTAAAAGCTCTTCAAACCTATTTCGGAGCCATTTGATACGACTTTCTTTTATCTCAGAGTGAAGCCGCACAGGGTCACAAGTTATCTGTCGCTGCAATGCAGAGATGCAAAAATATGTATCCCCGCTGTGCATGCGTGTAAGTAAGTGTGCGGTGCAGATGCACACACACACACATGTACATACTGTATCAGGTTTGGTTGGATGACTCATAATCTGGGATGACTCACACAAGGTCCCCTCTCTACTGGACTCGAAGGGAAATACTCTCCTCCAATCACAAGCAGGCATTCAAAGTCGCCTCTTTAAGAACCTGGTCAGTGCCCGTCATGTCCCGGCCTCATCGCCGAAAAGGATCTTCACAACGCCAGCTTTGAGTGTCTCAGACCACGCAGAGAGCGGTGTTTAGCAGCCATCAGCCTGTCCGGCCCACCAAGTGCTGCCCAAGATACAAAGTCACCGGCGATGGGATCATTTCTGACGCTTTACTGGGATGCTGTACTGGGATGCTTTGGATGCTTTGCTGGGATGATTTGCTGGGATGCTGTACTGGGATGCTTTGGATGCTTTGCTGGGATGCTTTACTGGGATGCTTTGGATGCTTTGCTGGGATGCTTTGCTGGGATGCTTTACTGGGATGCTTTGGATGCTTTGCTGGGATGCTTTACTGGGATGCTTTACTGGGATGCTTTACTGGGATGCTTTACTGGGATGCTTTGCTGGGATGCTTTGCTGGGATGCTTTACTGGGATGCTTTGCTGGGATACTTTGCTGGGATGCTTTACTGAGATGCTTTACTGGGATGCTTTGCTGGGATGCTTTGCTGGGATGCTTTACTGGGATGCTTTGCTGGGATGCTTTACTGGGATGCTTTACTGGGATGCTTTGCTGGGATGCTTTGCTGGGATGCTTTGCTGGGATGCTTTACTGGGATGCTTTGCTGGGATACTTTGCTGGGATGCTTTACTGGGATGCTTTACTGGGATGCTTTACTGGGATGCTTTACTGGGATGCTTTGCTGGGATGCTTTGCTGGGATGCTTTGCTGGGATGCTTTACTGGGATGCTTTACTGGGATGCTTTGCTGGGATACTTTACTGGGATGAGGGCAAGTCGAAGCAGGAAGCCTCTAACGGCGCGGCTGCAGGACAGGGAAACTCTGGTTCTTGTACAGAACTTATATTCGATACCTTGGCGTCTGAGGCCAGAAGCAAACACAGACCCTCCTAATATCCCACCGGACAAAAATTCACTGCAGGTCTCGATTTATTTTTTGCTTTTGATCTGGTTTGATCTGGTTTGTTTTTGCATCTTTGCAACTGAACGTAATACTTCAAATCTAAATATTGGTGAATTAATTTATATTTTCGAATATGAAGTTCATGTTTTTATAAAATCTGAATTTGTAAAATGACTGTCATCATGCGTGAGTGCCGATATTATCAAACTGCAAATGAGCCAATCACGAAACGGTATTTAAAGAAGAATATGAAGCATAATTTGCGTAAGAAGTCTAGTTGTACCTAATTTAACCTATAATAACTCATTTGAATAACTTACATGACCAGCATGATATTGTTTGTGTCTCCAGCATGTGTAATAATTAAACATTTACTTTGTTAAGTATCTGCTCCTCTCCCTGCCAGTTTGATTAAATCAGCAGTCAACTGTTGTTCCCAAGTGCCTCGAAGTAGCCACAAACTAAACTCTATTCAAGATAACGTTTCTGTCTATTACTTGAATGCCCCCTCAAATAAAACAATAACTTTGGAAATAGTCTTTATTGGGACTGAAACAGAATTTTTATAAACGCGTAAAAAAAAAAAGAAATTGTTTATTTGTTGACTCAGTTATTGCTGGTGGCACCACTCTGATGGCATAAATACAGAGTGATGTGGCTACACATCGAAAAGATGTGAGGCTCTGAGTCTCTTTGAGCTGCAGCCTTTAATAAGTGAGTCCACGGGAGCTCCATGTGATCTGGGCCCATGAGGACCTCCGTTGAGCATGAGACATCAGACAGCTATCTGTGGAGTCTGGAGGAGGGGAGCACTGTATCAGAGAGAGCCCTCTCTCATTTGAAATGTGAACAAGGGCTTAACAGGTGAGGACACTGACCTTCCATAGTCTGCAAACCTCAAATACTGATGTTTTCCTCGTGGTTGTCTCTGAGCTCGGAAAGAAAACATCAGATTTTTGTTTTCAAAGTAAAGCAAATGGCATGACTGTGTCCTTACCGGAGCACTTTACTGAAATATATTTACAGAGAGAAGCGGGTAGACAAAAGAGAAAGACTAAAGAGAATAAAGATTTCTGAAAATGTATCCGATGATCATATCTTACTTGTCTCAACTTGCATACTTCACAGGGAAACTCGAATTACCTTTCTTCTGATTGGCCATTGTGGTTTAAGTAGCTACAATATTTTTGTCAGTGTGTGAACATTATTTCCTCTAATACGACTCGTTTATCTTGGCTACACACACCTGACACCACCCCTTGAAAAACCTGGTTTGAAGAGGGCAAACCCTTGCCCATATGTTTGTCTAAACTACTGACAGTTTCAAACTACTGTATGTGCCTTATGCTTCCACATAAGAAAGAACAAATACAGTGAATGGTTGGACCTAAAACATGTTAACTTGGCAAAAAACAGTTGAGTCAAAGTGCCTTAAAATGCTTAAATTAAATGAAAGTTATTGGAAATTCACGACATCCTAGTGTAACATAGAAATGCTATTCTTTAAAAAAGAAAAAGTGACAGTTGACATGTAATAATTCTCACACACTGGATATGTAACATATTTGCGATGGCGTTCACAGATCGGATAAGAACACATTCCAAAAGTAAAAGGCCATATGAAATATCGATTGGTTATATTTATGGCATTTAAACGTCCCTCACAGGAATAAGGGAGAGGACACAGTTGAAATGAGTGAAACTGAACTCTTGCTCAATGTAAGATATCCTGTCTTTAAAAACATTCATACTCCCTCCTTACAAAGCATTTAAATATAGGAAATTATGATCAACAGTTTTTTGACAGAGGAAGAAAGCGAGAGCAGTGGCGCGAGGGTGGCGGAGCCATCGTTGCTCTCTGATTCTGCATTTTAGCTGCATTTAATTGAAAGTGCTTTTTAGTGACAATGGACTGCTGTAGGAGCATCGCAGGGCGAGAAAACAAAGAGGAACAACAAGTGAAAAGCAGAGAACACTCGGGATCAAAAAGTCAAGTCTCTCCACAGTTCAGACGAGAGAGACCTTCGGTGGAAAAGAGGTGAACAAAAGAAAACGGGACACGACAAAGAAAAGTGACACGGCGTGCAGGAGACACGGATGTGGACTGTTCTGATCCATTACCATGGAAAGGGTCGATGAAATGAGAGGGTCATTTGTGCTCGAGATGCACAATGAAGTGGCCCGTTTGCCTTCCAATAAACAGAGCCAGGATTCATCAGACAGCCGCTTTCATCGAAGCCATTAAGAAATGCAATAATAATGCTGCTCTACTTTAAAGGTGAAGCAGGATGAGAGTACAACTCGCTGCATGCGCGAGCGGCAGCATCACGAGTCAAACGGCCTGCAGAAAAGGTTCTCCACTGAGCTCTACTGGATGGCTCGGATGCGGACGCGTGCAGCCGGCCCACAGACGTCCCGTCAGACCACAAGAAAGAAAAACTCACTCCGAAATATGAATCATCTCTTACGTCACACCTACCAGCTCGGCATTTCAATCAGCACAGGGATTTGAGTGGGGATTTGAACACAAGCGCACAGATGCAGTCAAACGAAATAAAATAAGTTGGGGGTTGTTGTCTTTCCCGACAACAACCCACACAAATAAGCCCCCTTGGCACATCATCCGAAACCACTTGGAGCACATTTTCTCATTATCCATTATCTGAGCGTTCCTGTCGTCTCTGCCTGGCAGGAGACAATGGATGGCCTCTAGAGCTCTGCGTGTGTGTGGGTTTCCATATTTGTGTTGGAGCGTGCGAGAGCGTATGCATGTGTTTGTATATATGCATGTTTGTGCGCCCCATAAGGTCACGCAGCCCCTAAACACATCTGAAAGCGTGACTCACTGGGGCCTCCCATCTCCGTCCATCAGCGCTGACAGGATGGCATGCATGCAGCCCACTGTGGCCTGTAGCTATACGGGACCACGCAGAGACATATGGCCTTATTATTGTTTTTTGTCTCTCGGGGTGAAGGGATGGAATCGGTGGAATTATGATGTGTGTGTGTTAAGCTGTTTCTAGCCTCTGGGCTCACCATCAACATCCACCCATCCAAAGTCTCTACTTGTGCTCAGTCAAATGGAGAAAAATGGAATGGCTGGAAAACACACACACGTACACACACACACACACACACACACACAAACACACACATCACAGTAGCGTCCCAGGTGTGTGCCTGAAGGATGATTGAGAGCTAACCCTGTGTCTGATAGCACCCTTTGGGACTGAAATATTCATGGCTGCGGTGTTATTGTTATCTCAGTCGTGTTTGGCGGCGGAACGCTTCACGGCACGCCTAAGTGCCCCTGATATTAAAAACAGAAACACGAGTAATGACGAGACAGACTTGTACAGCAATACATCAACCTCAACCTGGAGATTAATGCAGCAGTGGCAGGGGAGGTTGCAGAATGTTTCCCTAGTTCTTCACGTTTCTCAAATTCAGACTGAAACATAGACAGTGAAACAAACAAACAAAAACAGAGAAAATGTAAAATATTAGGAAGAAAACGAGGTATGGAAGGCAGGCAGGCGCATCATGAAATACATCTAATAAGGAAGGACTTTGGTAATACTAAGCTTCTATTAGATTAAGCCCTACAGAGCAGTTGAATGTCATGCTATAATAACACACGTGTGTGTGCGTGTTTCTGTGTGCTGGCGATAACCCCACTCTTGTTCTATGGCTCTTTTTTTCATTAATCCGGTTGTCCCCGAGCATTCAATTAACTGTGGAGTCTCTGATCAATGTGAACTGTAAAAGCATGTCCTATGAAGATAAATGGGGATTAATTGTTGAATACCAATGCTACTGCTTGTTCTGTAATGTGCCAAAAAGCAAAAAACAAGGAGGTTCAGAGGAAGCGGAGGAGAAAGATGTTTTCCGTTAAAAGATGGCTGTGGGTTAAGCTAAAGATAACACACGATGTTGTTACAAGTCGGAGAGCGAATGCCCCGGTTCGTCTTGTGTTTCACGTTTTTACTGGCTAATTAAACAAATTCTGGTTCTCCTCGGGGAACGTGTCTTCGTTTCTGTGTGTATTTCTAGTCCACGTTGTACTGCATGTGTGTGGTCGCACATTTGCCGGATTTATCGTCATATTTCCGACTGCGCATCAGCATCTTTTTCCCCGTAATTTTACCAGCCGGTGCATTTTGGCTCTAACTCATCTGCTTTTGTTCAGCCCATCTTTTTGCATTGTGCGTGGCGCCCAGCTCCTTTTCGAGGTGACCATGGCTCCAACTCAAAACAACGTTTAGTTCAAGTGCAGAAGAAGTGCAGATTGACTCCCAAAGACAAAGGACCCCTCCTCTGTGACACCTGCATGTCTGGTGTGAGGGTGTTTTTGTTGCTTTTCAGCCTTATTAGTATAGAGTGTGTGTGCCTGGGTTTGTCCGTCCTGATGTCCCCCTTTCTCCCCGTCTCTCTCTGCACACCTGGCAATAATCAGGGATCAGCACGCCACAAGAACCTGCATCAACAGCCCGTTCCCCCCGGATCATATTTTTATTTGCCAGCCCGTCTTACCGAGCTGATAGTTTGTTTGTCCGTCTCCTTTTTGTCTTACACCTGTTCTCCTTGTCTCCAGGATTACCCGCCTGCTTGCCCGCCTCGCCAGTCTGCCAAGCTCGCCAGCCAGCTCACTACATCGGGTCTCTCTCTGCCAAGCTAAAATCTCCCGCCAGCCAACGACTCCCCATCTCTGCCTGCTTCTCTCAATTAAAGACTTGTTTGCACCTCACCTGCCTGTCAGGTGTCTGCATTTGGGTTCAACCTCGAAAGCTGACACAAAAACTCTAAACAGTCCATGACATAAGGAATGGTAGCCTCTCATCGTTCATTATGCATCAACATGAACTATAATGAGTTATTCTCAGACGAATAGCTCTGCTTGTTGCGTATACTAGGGCGTTATTGGCGCTGTCCAGGGTACTGAAACGCAGGGGAGGACACCGATAGACAGACAGTCTCAACAAAGCCAGGTATTTCATATTAAATCGCTGCATCGGCTACAGTATATTCATTTATTCATTTGTTTATAGGCCAAGATACGAGCATATTTATTTGTATGGGCCATCGCTGTAATATCTTTGATGTGATTATTGCCCATTTTATGCCCATTTTATCGTCATTTTTGTTGAAATAAAAAGGAAAATCCTTGAAGTCCAGATTTTTTTCCTCATCTCTCATTAGACAGTATAATAGCAAAGTAAAGCTCAAAATAAGTAAATAATGACTGCAAGATTAAGGAAAGTATGACAGCTTGTGTTGTCATCATCGCTCCCCCCCCCCCCCCCCCCCCCCCACACCGCTGTCTAAATAGGGCAACCGGGGCCTTGACTTTGTGTGGCACATTTGCCAAGCTTTCCCTTCTTACAAGCTAACACCACATGTCCAAGGCAAAAATCAACACTGTCGCCAGCTCATAAAAAAGGAGCAGCACTCTTCATGTGTTGCAGGTCAGAGCCATCTGTCAATCAAACGAAGGAGGGGCTGTATTTTTGTTCTTGCAGGGCTGCCTATCTGAATATGGAATATGAATATGAGTATTATAGTGCAGTATTACAAATATTAAAACATTTTAACAGAAACATATGGGGTGGTTTGGATATATGAAAAAAAACATACTTGGAGAAGCAACAGAGTGTTATATTGTCATGGCTAGTTATAGTTGGTAAACTGTGATTGGGCAAGCGTGATGTTGCTTACACATTTTCAGTCCACATTACTAATATTTGTATTTGTCTATCCCATCCCCCCCGAGCATTCACTCACTTCAGTATTTCCCTGGAGTGGCCGGTGTTGGAGCTTTTCTTGTCAAGTGTCCCGAGGCAGCTGGACTTCAGCAGTGTGTGTGGCCCCCGGTCCAGCATCATGGTGGAGGTCGCCGTGGCAATGATAGCCACTGCATCACGCACCCTGGCCTCGATGTTGTAGTCCCATTCGTCATACGACACTGAGATAAGCCCTGGGAAAGAGAGCGAGGGACGGATGTGAGGTGAGAGGAAGGGATGCGTGGAAAGTGTAGAAGGAAATATGGAGAAGGATGAAAAGGAGGGCGAGGGAGGCAGAAAGGTGTGAGACAGAGGGAGGAAGAGAGAGAGTGTGCAATGTAAAATGAAAGCATTTTAGAAGAGGCTGAAGAGTCAAAACTCAGAGTCGTGAGCACGGTGATCCCTCTTCATCTCATTTTGTTATGCTTGGCTTTCCAAGCATGAGGAACTGCTGGCGATCAAATGTCAGCATCCATTTCTCATCCATGTTTTTTTGTTGTCGTGGCTGGTTTGGATTTCATGTTCACATTTGAAACCTGCACCGTAAATCTGCTGGAAAAATAGACAAACCTGATTTTCAGGCAGCTTCTGTGTTGTTGCTGAACGCATGTTGAACGCTTTCAAATAAAATGCTTCGAACATGTTTGGTGAGGGGGAAGGATGCAAAGGGAGAGCCAGTGTAAAATCACAAAAGGGTGTCTTCCCTGCAGAGATATTTTTCAGAACAACATCACTGGGAATTCTCTTAATGAGATGATGACCAATAAAAGAAATCAATAAAAAAAGTCAAGTTTGTCAGTCTGTATTTATCTCATATCTGTGTGAGATATTGCACGGTAAGTCGACGTAAAAAAAAGAACAGATACGACCAAATAAACTCCCAAAGATTATAGACTGACTTACCTGAGGTTAACAGGAATCAGTATGCGGCCCACCACTGACTGGCACAAGGTAGAGCAAACAGACAAGGGGAACATTTGCATATATGCAAACAAGCCCATCTGCCACTTGTGCTCACATTTCAATAACAAAGCTTTTTGAAAACTGGTCACATAATAATGTAATACAGATTTCAGTGTTTTTACTCTAAAACACGAAGGAAACTTAAATGAGTTCGAACCTGGCCCCTCTGGTTCAATAGAGAAGACCTAGACTGCTTTGTGCAACGGATGAGTTTAAACGTCAATCGGAAGTCTGACAAGCAGTTAAGCCAAAAGTCAAAGTCTGTCTTTGTGAGACCGGCCCCTGGTGTTCGGGTGTACCTGTAGGGAAGACAGCGGGAACGTGGTCTGCATCTCCGGCCACCAGCGACGGCACGATCCAGGTGAAGCCGTAACCCGTGAGGCCCACAGAATGGGCCACCTCGAAGATGGTGCTGGCCTCCTCCTTCGTGCAGTAGAGCAGGATGACAGGACTCTGCAGTTTCTTCAGCTGGTTCTGGATCTTGGAGTCTCCGTCGTCCACGGACATGTCCAGCAGGAAGACTTCTTCCAGCTCCCAGCCCACGAAGCTGTTGTCGATGGTACTTCGGACCTGGACAGGCGACGGAGATGGGATTTTTTTTTTCTTTTTAAGTGTAGGCTACACACATAACAGAGGAGTTGTTAAGAGGAGATACTGGAACGAAATCGACTGAGATGTCTCCTCCTCCATCTTCCAGATTGCTAAACTGTTCTGTCTTTACACGTGTCTTGGGAGTGGGAGACATTAAATAAATAAATAATAATGTAACAAGAGCGAGATTGGGTAATCTCCTTTCCCAAATCTCAAGGCGTCATCAACACAGAGGAAACTCTCATTGAGATGGAGGCTATTTTATTTTTCTGTGGCCACAGGGTTACAGTAATACAGGATGTGCAGCAGAAGTGATTTTTAGGATTGCGGATCCTTTTGCTTAAATGTGGCATTTAGACGATAGATTTGTGTTTTCCTTGAGGGAATCTATTCATGTTGAGTAACAGGCAGAACAAAGCATTTTGTGTGCAGTACCGGTATATTCCATTACATCACCATTTTCTTCTGCATGTTCTTCTGTGCATGTGTGCTTGATCTTTGCTTGAGGGAAGATAGAATGAGATGCATGGTGTTGGTAATAACTGGTTGAAGCTTTTCTCGTTGGAGCTTTGACTTGTTTGTTTTCAAAATATTTAGCCGATATACATTATGGACAGCAAACTATAGCAGTTGCTATGAGACTCTATACATTACGCATTCAACATGAAGCTGATGGACAAAATATCCTCATTCAAAACCTCTGTTTAGATAATTAATACGTGATTCTTCTTCTTTTAAAGCGGATCGTTACTCTAACTTTGTTCAAAGGAAAGACCCTGCCACTGCTGCAATTTTACAAAGAAATATGATGAGATGACTTTCAAGAACTTTTCATTCTTCTCAGATGAGTGTCTGATGTTCAAAGTTATTCAGGATCTCATACCAGCCCCTTTAAAGAGTCTGTTCTAAGCCCTGGAGATAAGGAGGCTGAGGGCTCACTGAGTGGTTGCATTTAAAACAGACATGCTGGCCAATCTGCCTTTTTTTCCATGAAAGCAATCAGAAAATGGAACTCGCTACCCACTTACATCAAACTCATGCCAAACCGTATCATTTTTGAAGGCAATGATATTATGGCTCTGAACCAGACAATTGTGTCCTCAGAAATGGTTTCATCAATAGTTTCATTTCATTAATTGTACATAGTCCTAGCAAAATAAACATAAACACTTTCTTTAAAAAAATAGATCGGACACACATCGTTTCAAATGTTAAGAAAACAGTATGAAAGATACAGTATTTGTCTGGCCTCTTATAATGGGTCCCTAAAAGACAAAAGTAGTAACACAAAGGTGCCTGGGACCCAGAGCGAAAGTGAATCTCTCATTTGAATCCGTAGTTGAAAAAGTTTTCGGCTATTATCTGTTAAAGTATCCTGCTGCTTGTGAGCAAAGGAATACATTTATCTTAACAGATAATATTCTTTGTAATTTTCGGTCTCAACTTATTGATTAGTGGTATATCATGTGTAATGTGTACTGCTATGTCCCCTGAAGTATACTGTATACTGTATACTACACGTATGTCTGTAATGTGTTGCTTTACCTTGTTGACGAAGTCCTGGTAGCCAGGGTAGTACGAGGTGACAATGGAGAAGATGTACCAGTCATACTCCTCCATGATGTTCAACATGACGGAGGCCTGCTGCTCGATGGACGGACCAAACTGGAAAAACATGGAGTGGTCGTCCTGGAAACCAGAGGCAAGGAGCCAATCAGCAAACAAGGTCATGAGTCATGCAGAGCACGAGAGCGAACAGGAAGGTATAGGGCACCGATGATAGTGGAGCGTGTCCAGCTACTGCAAGCCTCAGGGACAAATAGAGTTCTGTGTAAAGCTGTGCTTTATTCATCAGTGTGTGCTCTGTACCTGCACTCCAGAATATCCAACAATAACACAACATATCATTCATTTCATCCATTGTATTAATGATGTTTCATCTTATCATAATGAACCTGCAATGAAGAAATACTCTTACGCTATTGCAGCACCTGCGCTAACCTACAGTGAGTAGCCGCGAGTCGCTCCTCACAGGACACTGATTGGTCCGGACACAAACGCGTTACTTGAATCTGACAGGATGGATTTCCCAGCTGCCGTGCGAGTTGAAGAAATACACCTGATAACACCTATAAAGCCTTTTTAAACTAATTTAAATGCGTGCATCTGCCAAGCACTTCTGTGCAACTTTTCAGACTCCAGCTCTGTCTGATGGATCAGGTCAGTAAGCAGGCCAGGCCTGATATTGGTATTGGGTTGTGACATCACAAATTGTCAAGGTTAGAGTTCTGTTCATGTACAGGTCAAACAAACAAGAAACAACATGTTTTAGAGATTTAGATGTAATGGTAGGCGTCATTTTTTAACTTTTGTTTCCCCCCTGATTCCAGTCTTAATGCTAAGCTAGGCTATCAGCTGATGATTTAACGCACACACAGCGTTAAAAATAATCGTATCTAACTCGTCGTCTTTGCCGCTTACTCGCTCTGAAGTTTCGATAAAGAATGTGATTAAAATGTAGGTGAAATCAAGGAACTTCGGCACGTCACAGCATTACGAGGACCACAGTAAATGCGTTCTGATCAATTATCTCACTTCACTTGTCTGGAACTTTAATTTAAAATGAAAAGCTAAAGTTCAAACATTCTCCCTTCAGTGATTGTTTACATGTGGCCCCCAGAACAACACTTAGGTAAACTGTTTCGCTCCGCTTCACGCTCCTGTGCATTCATAAGAACGCTCCTCGAGTTAGGTGCGCTAACTCCACTCCGCATCAAAGCCCATCTCTCCCTCCCTCTACTTATCCGGGACAAACATTATGTCTTACCTACTTTTCACTGTAATGAGGTAATAACAATGCAGTGTCAAGTGATGGTGGAGAGATTGGCAGTTGTGAAATGAGGGTGGGGGGGGGGGTATATGTATGGGTGCACGGGCTGAAATCTGACGTTTTACCAACGCTGACAGTAAATACACTTAGCTCTGTTCAGGGAGGTAATAATGGTGTTCCCACGCGTGAACGACAGCTCATGCAACGTTCACCTCTCACCTCACACTTCCATCAATTGTCAAGAAGAGTGCTACATGTAATTTACCCTGACATTATTATTCCATCTGTGGATGCAGTCTTTATCTACAACTCACTGTCAGACAACTCTTCCTGTTTTTACAGGATGAAGCTGGTGGTATTCTTTAAATTTGTATTTTTGCCAACAAATCCCCCAAAAGACCAACACCAACGAACAAGTGTTGTGCAGCCTGATGTAACTTATTTCTCTGTGCCACAGACGATGAAAAATACATCAACGAGCCACACTGTTCAACTGGGTGACAACCTTCGTCGTGATGAACATGGCCACTGTGGCTGATTTTAAGACAACCGACGTACACCATAATGTTGCTGTGAGCCCCGTGTGTATTAATCCGCAGGTGAAAATAGTCCCCAGCAAATGTGCTATTTACTCGTGTTAGACTAAAAACTACAGTGCCCAGAGGTTTTGGGAAATTACTGAGCCTACTGAACTAAAGAAAATATGAAAAATCCAAGTAATTTCACTGAAGTTGAGACTCTCTCTGTGGTTTCTTCTCATTATTATCTGAGGGAGGTTTGGTGGGTGACCTCACTATTTCTAAAATGTTGGCTGCTTCTGTCAAAAGCAGTTCCGATGAAAACCACTCCGTTGTGTGTATTATCCAGGGCAACCGGGACATTGCTTTTGGAAAGACACGTTAATGATGAATTATTGAAATGTGATTTTCCAATGCTTTCAACCTCCCCAGCAGAAATCTCAGAGAGAAATATTTGAAAACTTGGACAAATCAAACCAAAACAATCTGCATGGCCAGATACCAAAAAGCAACTGGGTCATTTTAATTCTTCTTTTTTATTTGGGTGAACTGCCTCTCCTCAGCTCGACTTCAGACACCAACTATCTTTTCCATCATTGCTGTTCTGGATCGTACTTTTTTTTCCCACTTACCACACAGTATCCCTTTCTCCTTCAACCTCCTAAACTCCCTTTTTGTCTTGTTATCGTTCTAATCGTGGGCTCAGAGAGGTGTAATCAGTCGTGAGACCAAACCTGCCATTCAGAGGGATCGTGAGGGCACTACTTCATTCTCTCCTTCTTAGATTACAGCGAATCATCATCTCATTCTACTTGCTCTTTCCTAATCACCACTCTTTCATGTCTGTCCTTTATTCACACGGCATTAGTGTCGGGGTTTCCTTCTCCCTTCCTCTTTCTCTCGACCCCTACCTTGTCTTTTGTCTCTCTGCCCTGTTTTTACATCATGTCCTGCAGCTCCATCAGTTCGCATCAGAGAGGTGTGAAGTGTCATGCAGGGTGAAAATCTGTGTGTGTCATTACCGGAGCCGCCCGCTGGCTTTCTTGCCTGTCGTTTCACATCATCCTTCTCCTCAACCGTGAGCCCAAGAAAGAGGTTTGTCACCTCATTTCCGAGCTTTTATTGTGTGTGTCTCCTCTCTCTAAATTGTAAGTTACTGTCTGTGAGGTGAGTTACATTTGTGATTTGTGCTGTCAGGTTTGGTTAACAAGGGACTGCAGAATGGACGGGTATGAACGAGGTGTTGAGACGCGTTGAAGGGGCATTTTATCAATCAATCTTTTGGCGTAAATTATTTAAGATTAAGTCTGACACTTCTTCCATCCATCTTTGTTAACTGACTGTTCGCTAAGCCCCGCTACCCTGTCAAACTTTACAGTCCAGCACGTGTGCAGTTTGCAATAATGGCTGCCAATTTCACACTCAAAATAAATAATGAACAATTATTTTTACAACAGTGGGTCCTCGATGAGAGACGGTGGTGGACCAAAGCAGCTTTTACCAGCTGCGACAGCGTTTGGATGGTTTTGTTTTCCCCTTGCGAGTCCTGGAGACACCTACTGGAGCAGGAACTACCAAAGCAGGTGGTTGGAGTATTTTGCCGAGAGTTTAATGCGTTACATTTGAATTTCGAAGTTCGAATTGCTGAGTTCCCAGTCGCAAATTCTACACCAGAAGTCAGACAAACCCGACCAAGCCCGACCTCAAAATCCAAGATGGCTGCTACGCGCATAAACAGTAAAAGAAAGAGCTGTTTGTTAGCACTTCTGTTTTTCTTGTGTCTCATTAAATCATTCATACATATACCGTCCAACTTCTATCTGTGAACATGTTGCTACGGTGTTTGTATGAATCACATAGTTTTACAGGTGTGTGGCTGAGATCAAAATGAAGGCCGAGTTCGATGATGGGTGTGAATGTGTCGCTCCGAGGACGGAAGGAAGGGAGTACAGACACAAATCGGAACAGATGTGCAAAGTGTGTGTGTGTGTGTGTGTGTGTGTGTGTATGTTTCGGAACTGCCTCTTACACTTTTGTGACGCTATGGTGTTGACAAAATCTGTCCACGGACAGACAGAAATATAAACACCTGACAATGTACTGAAAACCTCTCCTGTAGTAGTTCCAGTGTCTTCAGGACACATTCTGCTATGATGACTCACACACAGACTCACAAGGTGAAAACAAAACCAGCGTCGCTGTCATGGCCGGTAAACATCAATGAGGTGCAAATCCAAAACATACACACGGCCAAAAGATGCAAACAACACTGTAAGAATCATAACAACATAAACTAACAAGCCACATAGAAGTTGTTCTTGTGCTGCAGGATAGAACTAGTTTGTCCCCGAAAAAGTTGAAGGTCTAATGTAAGATCACACTGTTGTGTTGTTCTAACTTCCACTGCTCTGCTGCTTAGCTTATATTACATATTGTCTGTGTGTTTTCACTGTTAAAGTAAGGTAAAGTAGCATTATCAGAAATAATGTTGGCTGTAGGCGCTTTGTATCACTGATCAAACCTCCCATATTGTTTCTAGTATCTGAGTCACATCAAACACCACTTTCACTTTGAGCCTCAGCACAGGAATCTCAAAATAGTCGAGGTGTAGTGGCACTGAATCTGCAACAGCTACTTGTGTGAATTAGTTAATGCGCACGCTCATCTGTGTAGATGACACCACAAAGTTTTTCTATTTTTTCCCACAGACTGATCCCCACAGTGCTGACGTGTCATATTTAAATGAAACATGTCTGCCAGCGACGCGTTAGGGGGGTTTTCTCCATGATATGAACCCATTAAGACAGCAAGTAATGGGTGCGTTTGATTTCGCTCCGATTGCCACGGACGCTTTGGAATGCGTCGCCGGTGCGTCAGCGCGTCGTACTGTACAAGCGCCGAGGGGAGCGAGCCTCGAGCAGGAAGGACTAAAAGGATTTGGAAACTCATCTCCATTTCGTGCCAATGAAAGCATGTCTCCAATTAGATTTGCAGAGGGAGAGCGACATGTCGGCCCACTGCTCAACAAGCCCTGGGAGAGGATTGGAGTGCAGAGAGAGAGAGAGAGAGAGAGAGAGAGAGAGAGAGAGAGAGAGAGAGAGAGAGAGAGAGAGAGAGAGAGAGAGAGAGAGAGAGAGAGAGAGAGAGAGAGAGAGAGAGAGAGAGAGAGGGGCTGTTCAGGCTGAGAGATAGCGAGAAGTCTCGCTTGAGAAAACAGGGTGAACCCTGAGAACTCAGAGACAGGGGCTCACAAAGACACGCACACCAAAGTGGCATGTGTACACATCGTTCCCTCCAACACTCAGCTTTTTCCACTTCATCACACTCGTCTCTCTCCACCTTTCATCTTCTTCCCTCCATCTATCTCTCCCCGCTCTGAGCGACGCCAACCGCCACCGTCAATCCTCCTCGGTTTGAGCCCAACGTGCTTCATCATCGTGTTTCTAATCACACACACACACACACACACACACACACACACATACAGCGCGTTAATTAATCACATATTCGGCTGTTCAATTATCAATGACCCCACTTTCGACGCCTCTCTCCCCCGGCTACACTCGGCGCACTTCGTTTTAAACATCCCATAATGTTCTGATTGAATTACTCTTGCTATTTTTGTCGAGGAAATGATTTCAGGAGCGCCTGAAATATGATTCACTCCCACAGCAGCCAGTGGAGCGACAATGATGGCAGCGCTTTCTACACGAGGCGATGTCGTGGATACAAGGCGGCTTTTGAGAACATAAAACATGCTGAGCAACAACAAAACACGGGATAGAAAGAACATGTATTAAACCACATCGTTTGTTTTTTATTTATAGAATAAAGATTCAAAGAACAATAGTTGGAATGCTTAACAGCATTCCAACAATTATCAGGACCTTTGGCCTGCAAATTCACATACTTTTAAATGTCTGTGCTGGTCATGATAACAGACCAACTGGCCTCTGTGTCCATGACTTTCTCCTGACTTCGAGTGGATGTCAGCATTTATTTAGCATGCATTTTGGTTTTTTTCAAACTGTAAATCAAAAACACGGACCATTGAATCAGAGAAAATCTGAAAATGTAGGCTGTGCATTATTAAGGATATAACATCTTCAGAGTCTAAAGCTTTCCGGAATGTGTTAATGTATTTCATCATAATGTTCACTTTCACTTTGTTTTGAGTTACTTTTACCTTTAGTCCCATTGTTTGTGTTCAGATTTTTTTAATCGCAGGCAACTAATGTCTCCATTTAAGGCATTTTATTTTCACCTCTAATTGCTCTTACCCTCTGCTCATCACCACCTCATCAAATAATACAAGCTTGAAGGCTATTTTTATCAGCAGTGCTGAGAACCTTTTGACAATGTTCCATGTTCAAGTATTGAGCTCTTGACATAAGGACAGAGAAATTAAACACAAGCGTTAATGCTGATGTATACAATATTTTCATGTGAACATTGGCTTACATGAGTCATTTTATGTGAAAGGGCTGGTACTGACTTTAGCATATTTTAGCAAATTGTTAAGGTTTTCTGGCCAGTAGCTTAACTGTTTTGGTTTAGTGTCAATTATCTTGTCAACATTATTGTGAGATGCAGCATTCAAATGATATCATGGAGGGGGAAAGCACTAAAAAGCCAGTGTGTGCTAACAACACGGTTCAAAATGAGCATCTGCTGTGCAAAATGTAACATGAACTCTACCTGTGCTTAATGGGATGAAATGCATGTGCAACAACTTTTTGATGAAGCTGATTTCCATTGGTGCCCAGAGTGACTGCACCTTTAAGACTTTGTTACAGGGCTCAGCCCCTGGCGCCAAGTAAAGCATATTGTAATAAGGCTTAACATGCTGATTGAAGATAAAGCTGAGAAAAAGGAAATGTAGAGTGTAAGAAAATTTGAGCGTAGAACTGTGTGTTTAGTAGACATAATAAAAGTGTTTCATAATTCATAATTAAGAATTCATAATTAGTCATAATCATAAGTGTTTTGGAAATGCAGAATTAAGATAAGCATGAAGTGTTTTAGGATTAGTAGCTAGAAGTAGAATTTGAGACATGTAGCTTTTGCCAAAAGTTGCAAAGTCTTATCTATTGTATGGAATGTTTATCATAGAGGGATTAAACAATAACTGACAGTAATTGAATGTGTTAGAGCAGGGATTCCCAAAGTGGGGTGCGCGAGCTGCCTCTAGGGGGTGCGCGAGAGGAAAAGTGTAATGGCGGTCTGATGGTGTAATAATATTAAATATAAAAAAAAAATGTAATTTTAATTTAAAAACTGTCAGGTGGGACATCTGAAGCTATCAGTCGTAAAAGAGGCGAGGGACAGAGAGAGAGAGAGGAATCGGAGGCGAGGGGAACGGAGAGGTGCGTTGGGGAGAGACCGGAGAAGAAATCGAGCCAGAGTCAGAGGAAGATGAGACGGAGGAGACCGAAAAGGTGGAAGGGATAGCACAGACAAATCGGGATCACATCGGCCCATCGCGGAGTCAAGGTGAAAAAAGAGGAAACGAGAGAGAGCATCAGACTGGGAAAAAAAGAGGAAATATGATGAAAAGTATGTGTGTCTGGGCTTCACTTGGATTGGCAACGCAGATTGCCCAAAGCCACAGTGCGTGGTGTGCAGTGAGGTTCTGGCTAACAGTCTGAAGCTCTTATTTACGTCGCCACCTGAACACCAAGCATGCCAGTGCAGGTCAAAAGCCCCTTACATTGTTTATATCGAAATTGGAGGAGTTACAAAACAGCCAAAAACAACTGGAGTCTCATTCATGTGTTGGGTCTATAAATGACGCACTACGGGCTTCATATCTGGTTACAGAATAGCGAGAAAGGGGCTACCGCACACAATCGCCGAAGACGTGAGCTTGCCAGCTGCCAGAGAGATGGTGGAATGTATGATTGGGGAGAAAGAAGCAAAAAAGTTGGACATGATCCCGGTGTCCAACAACACTGTGTCGCGCCGCATCGATGCTTTGTCCGAAGACATCCTGGCTACATTAGTCAGTCATTAGTCACAATACTACAGCATGTTGTTCTTCTCAATGAGAAGGGGGGGTGGGTCCTCTAAAAGTCTCTAAGACCTGAATGACTGTATGAGAGAGAGAGAGAGAGAGAGAGAGAGAGAGAGAGAGAGAGAAGAAAGAATTTGTGTGAGAGAGAGAAGAAAGAATTAGTGAGAGAGAGAGAGAGAAGAAAGAATTAGTGAGAGAGAGAGAGAGGAAAGAATTAGTGAGAGAGAGAGAGAGAGAGAGTGAGAGAGGAGAAAGAATTAGTGAGAGAGAGCGAGAGAGAAGAAAGACTTAGTGAGAGAGAGAGAGACAAGAAAGAATTTGTGTGAGAGAGAGAGAGAAGAAAGAATGAGTTGTACACTTAACAGCATTCCAACAATAAGAGTAGTAGTATCGATAAAACCCTATTGATACCCATCATAGCTGTACCTTCGTTTGATCAGATTAATAAAGTTGAGTGAGAGACAAACAGCTCTGGTAGGATTCGTCAACACTAACAGGAGCAGACACAAAGCATCCAGCAACCAAAGATTTTCAATGACATGATTAAAACGAAACATTTAAGATAGTCAGTACCTCGCAGCTCATCATTTTATTATCCATGAATGCATATTGAGCTGCTTCTGTGCTCAGTATCAGTTCATCAGTTGATGTTTTTCCCAGTCAATCATTTGTTCAATAAACTGTCAGAAGATACAATGTTCCCGAAGCCCGATGTGACATCTCCATATGTCCTGTTTTGTCAGACCAACAGTCAAAGACACACTGGCATTTTCAATTTACTTTCATGGTAGACATGTAAAAGCAGAAAATATTCACATTTTAGAAGTTACGGCATTTTTGCTTAAAAAATACTGTCAAAATTGACAGTTTTTTCTTTTTCTTTTGATCTATTAGTGGATTAACTAATTGCCTAACAGCTAAAGCTTTATAGACATCAAGAGATATTGCACATTAGCATTACATTGTTTTGTTTTTTTCAGCATGATCTCTTACTGTAAGCCAGAAGTGGTCAGGCCAGCACCCTCACATCAGAATCCATGAAAACACCAGAGAGCTTCTTAAAATCCTCTCTCAAAGACTCCATCGTGTCTTCAATTCTGCACCACAACTGAAACGTAATCGTCAACTGAATGTCTAATCAGGACAAATTAATCTCCTTGTCTCACAAACACATTAACTCTCATAAAATCACACACACACACACACACACACACACACATATATATATATATATATATATATATATATATATATATATATATATATATATATATATATATATATATATATATAAAGGCTCCCCTGAAAGCACAAGAATCTAGTGTTTGCCTCAAGGTTTCTCCGCCGCTCCATCGCTATCGCCGCTGTGTGCACCACGAGCAGGATACAATTAATTGTCTGATTCAATCTCCCACTGTTACATCTGACGCTCCGGCAGCACTCACATCATGGCAGTCAAGCCCAAAGCCTTGTCCTGACACGGAGAGGCAGAGATGAAGATGGAGAACAGCGGAGGAAACCAAGAAACCAAGCTCGCAGAGCGGCCGGCAAGTAACAGACTGTTCAGTGTAATGAAATGAGAAGACAAGAGGCACAAATGCAAACCTATTAAAACAATCAACTGGAAGAAACACTTGTCAGAAACAGCAAGCCCAGTAAGACGATGGGAGGGAAGTGGGGAGGGGGGGGAGGAGTCGAGGGGAAGAGGAGTCGAGGGGGAGTCCATTTAGCTCAACCTTTGGCCTGGCAAGTTCATGGAAAGCTCCTTTGCGAGGAGTTGATTAAGCTCGTTAGCGCTGAAGAAATCGCAGGTAATTAATCATGTTACGACACATGGGAGCTTTGCATGCTGATTTGCCCAAAAACCACCAATAGAAAAGGAGCCAGAGACTCGATTAGACCTCACCCCGGATAACACATGACCTGGCTAATCAACTGGTGTGCTGGCATCTGTATGTGTGTGTGTGTGTGTGTGTGTGTGTCTGTGTGTGTGTGTGTGTGTGTGTGAGAGTAAGAGAGGGAGGGGGGAGTATAACCAAGCCTGGATATAGACAATTAGATTGAATATTGATAAAAAATGTTGCCTTCAGATAAATCCTTAAAGTAAACAGAGTTGCATTTTCTGTTGACTTTACACTTGGTTCAATTGCTTCCATCTCATAGGCTTTCTATGAGAGCAGGAGCAGCAGAGATCCCAAGCACCTGAGTCCTACATTTCCCATAGTACAACAAATACCAATTATTTTGACCCTCCATGTCTGCTTAAATCTTTCAAACTCAACGGCACAGTTAATTGCAAAATGTAGTCTCCGAGCCTGAGACGGGAAAACTCTGATGATGTAGTTCACTGAGAGTTTAGAGAGCTCCTCTCGTGTTTACTGGAAAGGCTAACAGGGACATGGAATGTAACTGAGACATTGTCAATATTATAAGTTGCACCTGTGCTTTTCCGGCTGCAATGAAAGATGGCTGCAATGAAAAAGAAAAAGGTGTATCGTCAGAAAAGTGTCCTCTTTTTTTGCTTTCAACGTACACACAATCGCACATTGAAGGTGAGGCTGTCACAGTCACAGTGACCGGCCTCCAGTCAGATGTGTTTGCTTCTCTTCAACTGATGTTGATCAAATCAAACACATCTAAACGACTACATATAACAGTTACTCCCACAAGGAGTTAGCTAGCCTGCATGAAGCACACACACACACACACACACACACTTTTCCTGTAGCTGTAGGTACTTTGTAAAAAACATGGATCTGTTGAGCTCTGTGGCCAACGAATCCTTTATTCACGATCTCTCTTAGATAGTCTCTTTTGCCTCGTTCTGACACTAAAGACGTGTGCAAAGAGAAAACAAATACATAGAGGGAGCAAATATAACTTTAAGAGACACCTTAAGCTTTTTGCCGCTGACACGGATTGCCAATCATTGATGGGCCGATTTTTGTCATCGTTTTCATTTGCTATAGCACCAGCGTCCCAAAATATCATCTCAACTCCCCTGAAAGTCAATGTCAACTGCCAAAAATGATAAATCTTAAAAATCATTTTCCTTTGTTTGAGCCGTCTATCGTGGTTGCATAAAATACACAATTCAAATGACCGGAAAATAAATGATTGTATTTTTATTAATAAAGAATCTTGGCATAACTAGTTTTAATTATGTATTATATGCTATTTAATGCTCGTGTTAGGAACGTGTTAAACAAGTCATAATTCCCTCTCTAATATCTATTTTACAGATATTATACTCCACTGCGACACAACTGACTAAACATGAAGGATTGCCGTCAGTTAAGCGTTTTGAGAAGGTACTCGTCACAAAGTGGATAGCCAACATGTTCTTTTCTTAAATATCTATCTGCTGTTAAAATAAGAACTTGTGGTATTTGATCATTGCAGAAGGATGAGAGCTCTGCCTCCGCATGGCGCCAGTGTTACACTGTATTCTGTGACCCATCAGATTCAGTGACCTGTAGCGGTGCAACAATGATTTCGCCTTCAGGTAACCTTACCATCACGCATGCAGTAAACTCAGCGACTTATTTGGTGGATATTTGCTGAATGATAAAGTAAAATTCATATAATTTCCATTGTGTTTGTTTTAACTTAAGCATCACCGCTTCTGCAAAAAATGTTCCAATCAGTTTTACTTTGCATTGCTCTTAAACTACAGTAAATGAAACTGACACTTCCTCAAGATGCTTCACATTAAAAGCCCACCAGGAAAGCTGTCTGCATTCCAGATGAATAAAGGCCTCTATTTGAGAATTTACGGTAAATGCTGTTCACTGTGTACTGCAGTGCACATGGTCCTCGGCCGCTCTACAGGTGTATTTCTTTCCATACAGGAGCTTTACGTCAGCCCTTAACCGTGTCAAAACACACGTTTGCCCTCCGTCCTCGCTCTGCCTCTCCCTCCCACTTGCCTACATCCATACGCCATACAATTCCCCTTCCGTCGCTAACAAGTGCACGAGGTGAGAGTGCAGGCTGGAGTCAAGCGCAGCGTGGATTGAGAGACATGCGGTTCAAAAACCTTGTCATGATGCACTTGTCATGATGCACGCCTCGACTCTGTCTCCTTTTTTCTGTTTCTCCTCTCGCCCTCCACTTCCCTTGCAAGCATTACTCTCATTCGCCCTCTTTTAGACATCCATCAGCACCGGAGGAATGACTTTCTCCACATTTTCATTTCATACACCCGGCCCAATAACTCCCATCTGTTTGCACTTGTTCTACCCTCTTTCTCTGAAACTCTCCATCTCTGTATGCATGTATCTCTCTCTCGCTCTCTCTCTCTCTCTCTCTCTCGCTCTCTCTCTTCCCTTCATCACGCTTGCCGTTAAATCAGATAGGCTGGATAAGTGTGGCAGCATGGTTACACAGATACCAGAGGCATCAGAGAGAGCAAAAATCAATCACTTCTCCCCTTCCCTTTCATCAGCTAGCGCTCTCTCTCTCTGTGTCTTTGGAGACCTCCCTTTCCTCCTTCAGTGCTCCCGCTCTTCTCTTCCCCACATCCTCCTCATCATCATTATCTTTTGAATGCCATTCGACATTTCCTTCCTATTTCAATGTGTTGCTTTTGATTCAAAACCAGCGCCCCCACCTTGTAAAAAAGATTCCCTCCCTCCTCGTCCTCTTCCTTTTTTTTCTTGGAGAGCACAGATGCCAACCCTCCGTTTCCTCCATTTGTGGTGCGCGTCTCCTTCATCGGCAGGGGTGCTTGACTGACAGCAGCTGGACTGTCAAAGTCGGGGGAAGTCAGGAAGAAGAGGACCGGGAAGTGATGGAGAGACACGCGGAGAGGGGAGGAGTGAGGGCATCGAGAAAGACATTTCTAATTCAAAGAGACATGCAGTGTTTCCGTGGCAACTCGGTTTCCATAGAAACCGTCCTGCTAAAGATGCCATAAGTATGAAAAAATACCTACTTACACTCTGCTGCACTGTATGAACACAAATATAGAAGCATTCTTACGCATAGAGGCTGCGTTGGTGGCGATGTGAGAGGAGACGCACATGATCGCATTCCTCCGGCTCTATGACGCCGACACACCTGAGGTCAATTATAATCGCTCAATTACAGGCCACTGATGTTGGTAGCTCAATTATAGGTTTGGCCCCTTTGGGTGGAGGAAGCGACAAATTGTCTTGCTAATATTATTTATATATTTATTTATATATAATAATAACTTATATTAACTGAGTTTTGTTTTGACTTCACTCCTCAAATGACTTCCTTCAGGTTAGGCTGCAGGGCCCAAAATTCTCCATATATTGTCTCATTGACCGTGACAGTCTGCAGGCTGGCACCACCCACTCATCGACACACACACATGAACTACAACTAACACAAGCTAACCCGGGCTGACAGAAGTGGACTGTATGTTTAGTCTTGCTAGCTGTGTGTGCTGGGGGTGGGGGAGGGTCATGCCTATAGTGAGCTGCATGTGCGAGTCGGATGGCCCTCTACCGTCTCCGCTTTTCTGTGGTACGTGACTGATGATTCAATATAATGAGGTCTCATCACAACAGAAACGGATATATGTCGCCGCTTCATCGGAAACAAAACGTCCCTGAACACCACCGCTCCCTCCCCTTGGGAACAATAACAGGCTTTGTCCATCGTCTTGATTAATCGTGGAATGTTTTTTTGTCTCAAAAATGACAGAAAATTGTAAAAAGCGTCTGTTACTGTTTCTTACAGTCCAAGCAATTGACCAACTGTTGCGGCTATAAAATAAATATGTCAACTTAAAGGTACAGTTCACCCCAACGTAATAAAAATGATAAAAATACACAGTGTTCCTCTCACCTGTAGTGCTATTTATCAATATATCTATGTGGATTATCTTAAATAACCGGGTCATGATTTCTGGAAAGAGATATTTCTTTGAGCACCATACAGTCCCATTTTAATGGAGAGAGGGCAGACAACTCTTTGGCAGATAGCTCCAAAAATAGGCAGCTCACACCAAAACAATCTAGACTGATAAATAGAAATGCAGATAAGAAGAAACATTTGGATTTTGGGGTGAACTGTCCCTTTAAGAGCTGCTATTTCTGTCAGTCAACTTACAACAGTGTGTGCCTCTGTGACGGTTTTCACCAGTTTTGTAGCCATTGGTCTGTTTCTTAGGAAGATGACGTCCCCATTCTTTATCAAACAATAAAGCTCTGATTGGTCGATTGTTTCTCAAAGTGGGGGACAGAACTGTGAACGACCACGACGCCACACCTGAACAAAGTGATGATGTAGGTTGTGATCTGCAACAAGGCTGTCTGATTTGCTGTCTGAAGGCTGTCTGATTTGCAACATTTGTGTTCATTTCATGCAAAAAAAAACGTTTTCTTCTTGACTTTGTTGCTACATCTGGCTGCTAACTCTTCAGGGACAGGAGCACATGCCATTCTGGCTTTTTAAATGCAAAAATACTGCTGAAAAACAATAAATCAGCTTTTAGTCAAGACAGGAAATAAGACGAAACAAGAGTCTTATCTGTATGAAACTGTAGCAGGACACCCATCTTCTATATCAGTGAACAACACATTTAGGTTTGTAGTCTCCCTGTGATGTGCATCACCAACTGTGCTGTTCAAATATGCAGCAGACATGAGCTGCCTCCCTTTGAATTTGCTAACCGACTGCACAGATCTACTTTCTATTTCCCAGTACTCCATGTAAAGGTCTGGCTTTGCAGAGCTACAGATCAACTCTGTATTGTGCGTAAGAAGAGAGAAAATGAATGCATCAACAGCTGTATAAAAGCAAACACTATTTTCAGGTATTGTGTCCAGTCAGTTATTGCTGGAGGATGAATCCCATTCATATTATTCCCCTGTTTACAAACATCAGCAAACATTATCTCTCAGCATGTCAAAAAGAAAAAAAAGCCTTCAAATTTATTTTCATTTTATTCTTCACTTGCACACAAGCAGTGGCTTTGAAGGCTTGAGAATGTGAGCTTTGAGCCGGCGCTTGCCGGAGAGCGTCGGCTTACTTTGATGCAGAACAGAAGCGGGAAAATAAGGGAAAAGAGCGAGAGAGAGATTAGAGAGAGAAAAGCCGAGAGAGAAAGATGTGGCGTAAAGATAGAGAAGCCAGAGAGGGAGAGACGGTGAAGAATCCGCAGAAACAGTAAAAGCAGAGAAAGACAGCTCAAAATGAAAAGACGGGCAGCCCATATACAGCACTGAAAAGCTGAACATTGTGAGTCTGGCACTCCCCACCACCGTGTGTTGAATATACAGGACTGTGTGTGATAACACTCTGCAGGGGCCAACAGCTGCAGTGTCACATCCCCTCATGGCTTCGCCCTGTTATTATCAGCCTCAGCTAGTGCACACTCGTACACCACAAGCTAGCATTCACAACTACAGCTCTGTGGAACGGTGCTGTGCGACCGTATATCAATTAGAATTGAAAATAACCAGCAGGTTTCTGCATCATGTCCACACAGGTCTCTCATAACACTCACTGTGTGTGAGCGTACCTCTGCAGTAGCTGACACGAACTCTATTTCAGGCTTTCCTTGCACTTGCGTTTAAATGCGCGCTGCAGCGTGATAATAAATGACATCAAACCATCAAAAAGTACAAATAAAAAGCACCAGTAACGTCGGGCCTTATCACTATGATCTTTAATTATGCAGCACAGGGGCCCGTTTAATACCGGGTTTTGATACACATCACTACCTTCAGATATTGAAAATGCGAAAGGCTTTCGCTGAAGCCCGTTTCCATTGCATTTGCACAATATCTCCATATGGACCTTTAGTCATTTGACGAGAAAGCTAAGTATATTTGAAAATCATCAGCATAACTATAATAATAGGGATGTTGTTCTGAAGGATGTGGCCAAGTGCGAGCGTAAACAGATTAAATAGGAGCGGGCTGAGAATTGACCCTTGAGGGACACCACAGGTCAAGGGCATGCTCTTGGAATTATGGTTCTCAATAGCAATACTTGCGCTCCAAGTGTAATTTCTAATATCTGAACTAATATCAAGTCTGATACCATCAATTTGTTTTTACAAAAGGACGTAAATTCATTACAATTATCAGCTGAGAGAAATCCAGGAGCTATTTGAAGGGGGTGGGATTTGTCTTTCTGGTAGCAAATAAGGTGCGGGCCTTGTTTTTATTTTGTTGGATCGACTTGCTTTGCAAATTGTATTATTGTAGGAGAGGAGCATGGCTTTGTAGATTACGTGTTTAGTGTTTGAAGTTTGGTTTTATGTTTCGTTAGATACATTTGGTTCATGTCTCCAGGGTGCCTTCTGTTGATGAGTGATTAACTTGTATTTTGCCGATTTAGATTACGATATACAATGTTTTGGAATTTAAGTTGTTCAGCAGAAAATCAACAGTCTGATGTTTCATTTGAAGTTGTGGATTTTGTTTGTGTAAAAGGAGCAGCAGTATGGTCATTTAAGAACCTCTTTTTAACAACCATAGCTCGAGTTTGAGGACAGACAAATAAAGAAATATTCAGAAATGATCGATTAGAGCCAAATCCCTAACCAGTGTTGAAATACAGAGACATTGAGTGATGATCAAGTCCAGAGTATGTCTGGAGAATGGGTTGGGTCCTTCACACGCTGAGACAGGCCGAAAGTGTCAAATAGTGCATTAAGTTCATTCGTATCACTATTCTTTGGGTCGTCGATGTTGAAGTCACAAGCTATTTCATAGTCATCATCAGCAGTCTGCAAGACTCAACTCAAGAAACTGCAGTGCTGAGAGCCTTGGAGGTCTATCAACAATTACAAGTGGAATGTGAGGTGAACATTTAAGGATATGTATTCAAATGACAAAAAAACACCAAATGACTCTAGCATTGGAGGGACTCTTTAAAATAGGGTTGGTGGACTGGTGCTCAGGATGGGATGGGGTGGAATTCGTTGGGGCTTTGAGCTTCGCCTCTGGATAAGACAGATGCAGCCCATGCAGTCAGTCCCTGCTACTGGAGAGAGACTCACCAGCCGTCACGAATAGATATTACTTCCCGCTCTTCGTCGCTAACACACACACACACACACACACACACGCAATCCATGTTATGTGTAAATGTGACATTGGCTAATATATCAACCCGTTAAACAAATCCAGTATTGAAAAGTATTGATGTAACAACAAAACTTCCCTTCTGCACCAAAATGTGTCTTTCCCCTTCTTTGGTCCATCGCGCCTCTCTCTCTCTCATTCTTTATCTCAGTGAAAACTAATGGCGGCTCACTGATGAATAAATGACTGCCCTCCCCAGCTCCATGCAATTAGAAGAAACTCAACCTTTCTGCCTGTTTGGGATTAAATACCCACAAGTCAGCCGGCTCTCTCCGTATTTAAGAGCCCTTCCTCAGTCTGACGTAAAACCATGAAAACCACCACATTATGTGACACTTTTTCTTTCTTTCTGCGCCGGCTCTTATCTCTGTATCTTTTCATCTCTAGCGGACTGTTTGTTTCTCTCTGTATTCCCTAAACATAAAAAAGCACGACATGATGAAGTTCAAAGTCATGTGAGATGGCACCAGAGTTCCCTCTAATATGTACAGCTTCAAAAAAAAAAAAAAAAAGAAGCTGAATTTAATACAGTGAGAGAGCACTGTGCTTCAAAATTGAAACCCTAATGACACTGAATGCCGAAAATTGTAGGAAGGTCATCTTGAACTTTTTAAGGCAACAGCACTGTGTTGAGGTTGAGGCTTTGAAAGCTGTGACAAATGAATTATGAATGCCGTGCTCTACTATGTATTATTTATGGCATTTAGTATACTGCTGCTTGGTAATAATACAATATTCTGACTTGCTGTACTGTACACCAGCTTTAATATTGAGCACCTCGGCTTCACCAGATAAATGCGCGATGATATCACAACTGAGACATCTGTCGGCTTCAATGTGTTCAATCCCACTGGCAAACGCTTGATGTTCTGATTTGAAACCAACACAGACAGCTGCTGTGATTGGCACGTACGCAGAACAACACAGACCACGATTCCATCACTCAATCACATCAATGCTTGTTTTTCAGAGATCGTGGGAACAATTTCTTTGTCAGTCAGCGATCACAACAAACCCTCTCAACTGTACAACCAAAATATGCTGTTTGTCAGACTGCCATCCAGAACAACACATTTGAGCGTTCGCTTATCTGACATCCTTATTGGCATCCTTTGAGCGTGCCTTTTTTAAATTACAAGTGACAAAAAATATTTATATGACCGCTCTCTGAAGCTGCTATAATCAATATTTTTAAAATGACAATATGTCAAATGACAGCGTATAATATGCCATTAGACACCGGGGACGTATATTCTTTTCAATCTGTTCATCTCATGAATATTTATATCATCCACAACACCAATATTGTAATTCTTTTTCTGATACTAGGTTGATTTCACTGACCTTTCGCACAGAGAATAAAGGCATCAACCAATTAGGTTGTTTGGAACTGACATATTCAAAAGGTACACTGTAGTGGAGCCCACACTGCCACTAACTGCACTCCCTGCAGAAATAATATCTACCTTTTTTGGAGAAAAAAAAAACTATCGAGAGAAGTTGACATAGGGTCTACGATATGCGTTTGAAGGATGTTTCCAGGATGTCACACTAATTCAGCAGATAAAACAGGTTAGAAAAAGATAAAGGTAGAAGCTAAAGCTACAGATCACAGTGTAACAGTGAACCAGCACATCACCTGGTGATCGAGACAGAAAACAATGAAATTAAGGAACAACACTGTGAAGTCGGGTAGGTCTTTGATAACTGTTACAAATCATTACAAAACAAAAGGAGCATATGCATTCAGCATACCTTCAGTGGTTAGCGTAGCATAGAAGTGCTAACGCTGGTTGATGTATTGCTAATAATGTACTCTGCTAATGTTAGCTCCACAAGTTTTTAGGTCGAAACGTAACGTTTTAAAAACGTATATTTCCTCCCAACCTCTCCGGGTAACAAGTATCACGATTACACAACGTTTAACCACGACGAGCTCCAAATCCACAAAACCTGAAAAGTGAAGTGAATCTGAAACGATTGCATGAGAGTCTCAGGAGCTGTCAGTCAGAGCTGGCCGAAGTTACACTGTGATTGGCATTCTGTGTCACAAAAGTTTAATCTCAATTCATTTGAAAATGATGCCAACTTTATCTTACATAATAAGATTAGCTGGGTAATTAGGTCCCATAAGCTGCAATGTTAAAAGCCCAGATAGTTACTGCTGGCCGGGAGAAGGCCAGGGAGGCTCCCAAAGCCTTCTGAGAACCTGTTGTAACCCAGTGCAATGCTGAGAAGCTTCCTGTGATCTCCAAAATTACTCATCCTGTCCACGCACAGCACAGCCGCTGATAAAACGAGCTCATTATATGAAGAGAAAGACGAGGGAGAGGAGGAGAAAACAGATAGGAAGAGGAGAGGATTTCTTTTTTTGCAGCGCATTTGAAGGGCACAATTAAAATCGAGAAAGTTATCAGGAAAAGTTGGATTGCGGAAAAAGCTCATTGGGCGAGCGTGGACCGAATTCATGGGACAGCGAGCGTGGGACCACATTGATCACCAGATTAGGGGGGCATTTCAGAGATCAATGCAATAACGAAGCGAGAAGGAGGGCTGAGGTGAGGAAAGGAGGAAAACAATGGCATGATGAGGATGGAGAGGGACAAATTTCAGTGTCCGTGTGTGAGTGAGTGAGTGAGTGTGAGAGAAAGAGAGAGAGAGAGAGAGAGAAAGGGGTGTCGGACAGTATGATGAGCAAATCTGTCTCATCCTGGGAGCAGCCTGGAAACAATCTGACTGCCCGCTCTCAGGATGCAGCACTGACACGAACCATCACGGCTCCACAAAAAATGCAACATCCACCTGCTGTACAGCGCTCTCTGCTGCTTGCTGCTGTATACATACTGTACGATTGAAGAACTGTATCGGCAATAAGACGGTGTGGCTGAGATTTCAACACACGATGAGAGGAAGTTGGATGTGAAAAATATAACCCCGTCTCATCGAAATCAATTACTTATTTTCCAAAATAGGCTATGTTTTTTGGAGGTGTACTTTTGTACTGTAGTGCTGCATATGGTTTGGTTTTGGCAACAAAAGTTTTTTGGAAGTTTTTCAGGCTCCATCAGTTGGACTTTTAAAGGGGTTAAATGTTCGGCAGGAAAATAGAGGTGAGAGAGCGGGTTAGTTTTACAGGGAGAAGATGAGGTAATGAAGTGTTCATTACATGGAGCATGTCTGTTGTTTTAGTCATTTTATTCACTGTTCATATCTACAAAGTAATCTCAACACGGCAATTCAAATGATTTAAAAGTAGTCTTACAGCTGCTGGACCGCCAGCTCAAACTGACAGCTTGTTCAGACTTTTCTTTGCTCTTGCTATATTGTTGTTGTTCGAGTGCATCAGCATCAGTAGTGGAAGTTACATTTGACATGTGGAGCAGAAATGAAGCGGACTCTCCCGCTTTTTTAAACGAGTCAAGAAAAATAATAGGACTAAAGAACGGGAGTGACAGAATAATATCAGGTAATAGCTGCATGAGGAGCAATATTTTGTCCACTGGGCAAATGACTAGTGCATGTTTAAAATGAAGCAGCCACTCAACACATTACCCTTGTCTGTTTGGCTGGTGAGTGAAGCAAATCAACCAGCCACTGGCAAGAGGACGGTGTTGATTCTGTACCCTCTGCACATGTGCAGCGTATTATTGGAGACTGTACCTTAATTCTCTTGTCTTTTGGGATTGGTCCTAATTGCGAAAGGCGACATTACAGAGGTAGGAAGAGGAAACAAGAGTGCTCAAACAATCCTGTCAGCTGCTGCAGATTAGCAAGGAGCTGCGCAGCACTGTTGGTCAGCTACTAACTGGTCTGGCTGATGTCAAATAATGTCGGCAAAATAATTTACGACCATGGTCTATCTTGCAAGAAGGCCTCACACACTTTTGCGCAGATGATGCCTATTTAAAGATAGAGAGGGTGTATAATTGCAGTAATCAATCAAGGGGTGGTGAATCCCTGAATTTTAACTAACAAATGTTTGAAAAAAGAAAGAAGCCTTTTCCAAAGCATTGCATTGGCAGTTTGTTATTCTTATGTCCAGTATTTTGACTCTCTTTCGATGAGAGAAATCACACCAGAGAGCCACGGCACATCGGCCCATTCATACATGAGTTTAGAACCACCTGGCAGAGTTTTTTCAACCCCAGAGAGAGTCATTTTAAACAAGCTAGAACTTTAAGCCTGCTGCATGGTTATGGACTAGGCAGTGTTGATTGGAAAGACACAGAAAAAATCTACCAGGATGGTTTATTAGAAATGGATTCAGGATGCTGTGCACTTGTTTGCAGTGAAAACAACAGCTTTAATCTCCCCAAAAACAGGCAAAGAGGCCATTATCATCGAACCAGCATACAGTATATGTGTCCGCTCACGTGTACAAAAAGCTCGCACACGCACAGCTTAAGTCCCAACAAAAGATCTGGAAGACCTCATTACTCGAGCTGGAGTCGAGTGTTGGCCGGGGCCAACTCTGTCGTCCTATTATGCCAATACCAACAAATGGCACGGCGTGAATGAATGGCTCAATGGAAGCGTGCAAATTGTTTGGTTCATAATGGGCCTACCTGCATCTGTCAATGATTCGTTAGAATAATGGGAAGGAAAACTGCAGCCGGGCGGTTTATTTGGTCTCTCCATCGCCGCCTGAGACTGTAAAGTGTGTTGAACAATGCGGTTTAAAGATCAAATGCCATAAAAAGGGGAAAACACGTTCGTTCAATGTTCTAAATGGAAATCAAATGACTCGGTGACAAGATATGGATAAATCAAGTGGTTTGCCACCCATAGAAGGACTTCAGCACACAGCGCAGTAGATTGGACATAACTGTGGACTGATAAGGGATGGACATGGCAACCTGAAGGGAATTGGGTTATTGGTGCTGGAAAATCACTCGCGCTAGTGCACACACAACATGCATCTGCCTGCCATGACTCGATAGGTTATTTTCTTGATGAGTCAATTAATAGTTTGGAAAGAAAGAAGTTAAATTAGAATATAATAGAGCTCAAGGTGAAGTCTTAAAAATGCTTAATTTGTTGAAAGTGTCCAAAATTATTCAATCAACTAATGTAGAAGACTTTCAAAAAAAGAGCAAATAGCATTTAAAAGGCTTGAATTTGGGACATTTTAAGTACAAAGTACAAAGTAAGTAAGTTGTCTGACAACTAACTAATTAATCAAATAACCAGCTCTAGTGTTGTATCATCATTTTAAACTTGAATAGGTGTGAATATAGATACCACGTGAAGGGTTTTGATGTTTTTCTTGGTTGGCGTGATTGAAAATCTATAAATAAAACATTAAAGAAGGCATAGAGACAGCGACAGTGGCACTAAAAGTCCCTACTTCACCACAGTGAAAGACAATTCCCCTCTTCATCGCTCCCTCTCAGCCTCACCAACCTGTTTTTGATCCTCTTCCCCTGTGTTTCCACCTCTGTTTTTACGCTTTAATCTATTCATTCATCTATTGAACACCTCCCCCCTCCCCCCATCCTTCCATGACTATGGGCTTTAAACCCTTTTCTCACACTGCTTTTGTCAGACTACGAAATAATCATTTCTCGTCTCTCTCCCTCTGTCACCGCTTTTTTTATACAGTATGTAGACATATAAGCAAGTGCTTGCCATGCCGACCGTGTCCACACACATTTCCTCAAGAACTGTTTTAACCATCAAATGATGACTAATGCAGCCTCCCACTCCACACACACATCTCTTTTGGCTTATGTGCTGCTGTGCCTCAGCCGGGGGTCGGCGATCATCTCTGTTTTTATGTCGTCCAATCGTGGGGACTTGAGGTCGACGGTTGCCGGGAGCGGCGACGAGGCTCAGAGTCTGACAGACATGCCGCACCACCAGAAACATTTCTAAATGAACCAGTATGCAGATTCTAGAGATTATTTTTACAACATCTTCTGTTCTGAGAGTAAATTTGTTGAAATTGCTCAGATTGATGAGTTAAACTCTCATCTACACTTTGCTTCTTGTCACTCTCAGTTTGTGCCCTCTGTCTCTCTGGCAGCTGTAAAATGTGGTAATTAAATGTTGAGCAAATGCCTCTTCCTCCTTCACACCCACACAAGTTATTTCATAACCTCCCCCCCCCCCCCCTCTCCTCTTTTATTCTCGTGTTCCTTTCTATTTTTTACCTCAACAGTAAAATCACTCCGTTATTCTTAGCCAGTCATATCTCCTCCAACAAGTCCACAATTGGATTTTCCTATGCAACGGTATTTTATGGAAGATGAAGACACGCTGTACAGCAGTCATTAAGAGTGTTTCTGACCACTGGAGGTGTTGCCTTGCTGTGGGGACATTAACGTAATTCTCTTTGAATTGGAGCTTTTATTAGATTATTTCTCGATTCAAGTTGAGAGATATAAAAGCC
Source organism: Melanostigma gelatinosum (assembly GCF_949748355.1). Lineage (NCBI taxonomy): Eukaryota > Metazoa > Chordata > Actinopteri > Perciformes > Zoarcidae > Melanostigma > Melanostigma gelatinosum. Next base: position 7,648,092 of record NC_136644.1, on the reverse strand, counting down.
GTGATATGAATCTTCAATGGAGCAACAAGTAAAGCTGGTTGTCTCCAGATTAAAACTGTCTGTCTGTTGCTTGTGATCCACCATAATTGCTGCAATTTACCAAACAACCCGTTTTCTTAATTAGGGCATTCAGTGTGCTGATAATGACATTGCTAAATATGTTTGTTGTGGAACGTGTCTTCACGTTGCACACAAATGGCATTAATGTGAAGCCTTTAACAGCGGTAATTTCAAGAAATCACTTTGTCTGATTGTCATGCAGATTTATGAAGCAAGGTTGTCCACAATCTAATCATATCAGATTCTCCACAGGAGGAAACTGCGGTGTGAGAATTAAGTTTCGACCATTTTTTAGTTTGTGCTGGAGCTAGTATGCCTTCAAACAATCATAAACTTCTCATGATAACACAAAGTCCTCTATAGCACATGAACCATGGTCACTAGACAAACACCTAAAGTGTTTTAATCATACACAGTGTAGTGGGGAACGCTCCCCAGGGACGGAAGTGTAGGGTTGTGAACGCAGCCCTCAGGCTGGCTCCTCCCCCAATCAGTGCCAGCATACATAAAGCACCTGTGGTCCTGGCCTCGCTCCTTTTTTGGCCCCTGTCCTGGCCCTGAGCTGGCTCGTGGTTGTTTTCAGACATTCTTTTTCATTGTCCTGCCGTCTACTTACCCCATATGTAATATGGTTAGCAGTCACAATCTTAATTTGTATTATTTCGCAGCATGGCATCTGATACTCGTTTTTGAATCAGTGCTTCTGCCACTCAGCAGCCCACTGCTCCCAATAAGCTAGCGCAGTGGCGGCTGGTCAATAGAGGCCCATGGGGCCTGGCCCCACCATGAGCCACACAAAAAAAAATTATAATAATCATAAATTATACAAATTGTTAATATTTGTGTGTTACTAATAATATCAACCATCCCGCAGTCAGTGTAAACCGTCAATGAATTCTTAATTCATTTTGTTATTGTAATCTATAACAATTATTTGATGAGCAACAAAAACAATTTTTTTCGACCTAGTGTTAATAAATGAAACACGTCGTGTTACTCTCTCTAATATAGATTTTATATTGCTGTGAAAACATCTCCTTCAAACAACTGTATCTATTCAACTTTCTCGCAAAAAAACAAAATTTTGCCACATTACATTTAAACACAACATGATAGCAGTATAAGCAGGCTTATTTTGGACCGGTTTTGGATGACTTGTGAAAAACTGCAGGCTCGTTGACTCACGCCAACGAATCATACTACTTTATCCAAAATTTCAACCACTTGGAGGTTTAACAAATTCCATATGCATATAAAGACCATGAGTTGGGGCTGAAAGCTCTGGAAAAAGCTAATCAGATAATAATAAGATTTAATTTGCCAAACCATTATTCCATAATGTCAATAAAACAATGTCAAACTCAAATATCTTGGACCTACGCAACCAATATCAATCAAACAGCACTTAATACATTACCGATGGTATTACTCATAACATAACAACTGCAGAGAATCTCTGTTGCATGTCCCATTTTCTATGGTAGCCGGCATCGACAAGCTAATAAAAACCCAACCTCAGCGTCGTATGGATTCTGTCATTCTTCTGTGGGACTTAAACGTTGCTAAGCCTATTAACGACATTATTTAAGGATACATTTCAACGCTATTGTTCCATTTCTGGATCATGGATTCTCCTCGTGCAGCTTGGTTTGTGCCAAATCTCTTTTATCCCCGTTCCCACAGAGAGGTGTTTTTTTGACTTGTTATGCGCTCTTTTGTCTCACGCTGGCAGTCCTTTCAGAGTTGAGTCGACTCGCTGTCAGGAGCTTCAATATGACGTCAGGCTCACATAGGAGGTCAATTAACAGCCAAATCAATCAGCAGAGAGGCTGGAATAGACTGGGAGGCAGCACAGAGTGGTGGGAGGCTGATGCATCCTAACAAAGAAAGTGTTTCACTCGTTTTCCTTATTATCTTAAATGAACCAAAAAGCTCCTACTAAAAAAAACTAAATAAAACTTTTGTGATGACTCGTATTTGCTGGTTCTTGAAGGTGGACATTGAATTTAATCCATTGGTGCCATTTTAGAATAATCAAATCACATTGCTGGATGAAGAAGCAACAATTTATCGATTCCCACTTCACTATTCACCGCCAATAATTTGGTCAAATCGTGAATGAACAGTTCACAGTTCATTAGTATTTTTTTTCCTACCTTGGCAGCCATGACCATGGAGGAGCCTCCCCTGATGCCCAGGATGGGAATGTGTGTCTGGGCAGATATGAAGTCCAGGATCTGAGCGATGGCCTCCTGGTCCGTGTCATCTCCGAACACTACGCCTTGCAGAGAGTTCCTTGTCATTTGTGCGCATATCCGATTGATGATGCTCTTTGGGTCGGTCTCATTCATGGTGACCAACTCGACTTTGGGAGGGTAAGGGATGTGGAGGAAGTCCTCTTTCTCAAGTCCAGCCCCCAGGGCTACGTCACTAGAGTTGCCCACCAGGATGACAGCTATACTGAGGGAGTTGATCAGTTTGGGATTGATTGGGGGAAGAACCGGTAAGGCGGGAGAGTATTGAGGAGGGATGACGACGCCCCTCTGGGTGCCGCCTCCCCTCTGGCCACCTTGTCCCCCTGGGGCACCTCCAGGCCCCGTACCTGGACCTCCGCCCCTGCGAGACTCGCAGACGGGCAGGAGGAGCATGGAGAGGAGGAGCAGAGAGAAGGACAAGGAGAGGAAGGGCGGAGTCAGCCGAGGCCGAGAATAAGGAAGGTGAGAGGACGGGTCTGGGAGAGGAGGAGGATGATGGGGGGAGGAGGAGGGGGAGACGAAGCGCTTGTCCTGAAGACGGGAGGGAGGAAGGTGGAGGCTGACAAGCATTGTGGAGGAGTGTGAATGCCGTCCCTGGAGGGAGAGAGGGAAATAGAGTCATGAGAGATTATAAACAAGGGTAAAGTGTAAAAATACGAGTCTCTATATCTGCCAACATTAGCACATTTTATTAGCATAAAAATGTGGTTTGATATTGGAGCCAACCACCGTCCCGGGTTGGTATACACAAATTTACCCAGTACACCCAAAAAGAGATGTCTGTAAATCAGTGGATATTTTCTTGAGGTTAATCAACTTCCCCGTACAAAGCCTTTTAAAGTTATTTGTTCCTGAAAGTTGTTAAATGCACTAACAGCCAAATCTTTCTTAACAAGCGGAAGGCTGTGTCATCACCGCCAAGATGGCGACCGCTAGAGCCGACAAATTTCACCTTCACAACAGCTCTTCAGAAGAGTATGGGTGACGTCACAGAAACTATGTCCATCATTTATACAGTCTATGGCAGAGGCCGAGGATGGACTAGAGGCGGCGGTTAAAGGAAACGTTAGTGCGCTTGCTCTCTGGGACCAAAAATGGTCGCATATGCCACAGTCTGTTCTATCCCTGCCTTCAAAGTCTCAAAAGACGCAAGCGGGACGGCCATTCAAAACATACGTCCGGTAGTTTTTCTATACGTCCAGAATTGTGGAACATTAACTGCCATATCAAAAACAAATTCAAATATTGGTATTCAAAAAAATACAGATGACTCAACTCCTTATTGCCAAACCAAGTGACCCACATAGCTGGGTATCAATCATCACACTGAGAGAGGTATGTGTAAGCTCTCATGCAGCAGTGTCAACGGCACATCCATTACACTGGGCTGTGACTTCCTTGCAGGAACCCTGTGGCACACATCAAAGACAGAGCGGGAAAGAGATAGTGTGTGTGTGTGTGTGTGTGTGTGTGTGTGTGTGTGTGTGTGTGTGTGTGTGTTTTGAGAGAGTCAGGACAGCACTGGGTGCATTTGGACAGATTGACAGCCTCACAGCTTCATGGACTATAGCCGCCAGGCTAAGTGACCATTACACACTCAGACCGGGCTCGACTGAGTCTCTCTCTGTCTCTCCTTTTTGTCTCTCCCCCCTTTCTCCCTCCCACACTCCTTTCATTGATTTTCTCCTCTTTAACCTCCAAACTTGTTTTCGTTCCGTTGCCCCCTCCAACGCTCTGAGATCCCTTTCGCTGCTCTTTGAAGAAGAAAAAAGGGAGTGAAACATGTAATCAGAGGGAGGTGACAGGCAGGGGAAACACAATTAGTCATAGGCCTGATGTGAAAATGCGTACAAATGCGTACAAATTTGGGCATATTTTCTGAATAGATAAAGACGTGGAATCTTAATTTAGTATATGTTCATGCTCATATCAATGAAGCACGGAGGAGCACTTTAGGAGAGGGATAAACGAAGGGCAGAGCGAAAAGCTAGCTCCCCTTCTCCGCTCACACAACAACACCTTCGCTTATCTTTTATTCATCAAGCAGCGAGGAGCTGATCGAGTCGGCACCGAAAAACAAAAGTCCAAAGAAAACAAAGAAGAGAGAAGTTGTGAGAACTGAAATCTGACAGAGGTAGAAAAAAAAACGGCGGCAGAGAGCGATGAGTAATGTGTGCAACAGGGCGAGCGGAGGGAGAAGAGGCCCGAGCAGTGAGGTTGATCTCCACACACACAAAAAACGTTTTTCTGAAAGGTCTAATTACCAGAGGTTTGTCAGGCTCAATTGCGGGTGCACGAAATTGTAAACTAGCTGAATTTTCCATGGGGGCACGAGAGAGAGAGAGAGAGAGAGAGAGAGAGAGAGAGAGAGAGAGAGAGAGAGAGAGAGAGAGAGAGAGAGAGAGAGAGAGAGAGAGAGAGAGAGAGAGAGAGAGAGATATGAGGAGGAAACAAGTGGGAGGAAGGCAGCAGAGAGAAGTGGGGCGAGGGAGAGAATAAATAGAGACATACACAAAAGAGATGGAGGTGGAGGAAGGAACAGCAATAAGAAACCCAGAGGAGGGAGGGAGGGAGGTGTGGAAGAGCAGCATGGATGAAGACAGAAAGATGAAGAGAGGACATGATTAGCACAGGATGCTAAAAGAAGAGCCACGGCTGGAGAGGAGGTTAAGGGAATCTCAAGGAGGGAGCAGGAAAACTAAGCAATGAAGAAGGAAATGATCTCAATACACAGTGTGTTGAGGGAAGAAACAAAAAGGAAGGATATTCTGCTAAATGGCTGGTGAATCTACAGAGAGGAGACACCGGGGGGGAACTGTTAAAGAAGAATCTTTTTAAAATAATGCAAGAAGTGTGACAGTGAACGAGGGAGGAGGGTGAGACAGAGGCCCATTTGGATATGTGTTTCTGTACAACGGCACTGCTCGGTTTCCATAGTAACAATTCAAATATGCCTCCAACACCCTTGATGGACAGGAAGATACACACACAACGCGCAGTAATTCTTGCAGCACACGACATGCAGTGCATGCCCTCTCCTAATAATACACAATTTACTTTCATCACTCCATAAAATAAAACGCAAGTAAACACGAAATGAATAGCACAGATGCACGCACACACACACACACACACACACACACACACACTGGGTAAGTTAATGCACTCCTGCAGATAGAGATGATCCGCTGCTCCGCCTTTTAGTGTACCTCGCATTAAAAATGAACCCCCGAGAAGGGCTACAGGCAAATAAACAAAAATAACAGGATGGAGGGAGCATCCGAGGCTGCAAACTGTCTGATCGGGAGCGGCTATCGCATCCACATCTCCGCCGTCATTAGCAGCCCCCAATTACTAACGTTCAAATGGAGGGTGTCAAGAGTGGCTCGTATACTCGCCGCACAATAGAACAAAAGTAAACCGTTTAACACTGCGCCAGCGGATCAACAGTTGACACATGAATTTATATGCTCTCCGGTGTGCCTATTACAGCACTCACACAGCAATTACAATGACGTGTGCGGCACCGGAGAAAACATGGATGAGTGGCCCTGAACGGCCACACAAAACACCCACATGTGTGCATTGCTTGTATCCCAGTAATTTACCGTGAACGTGACCAACCGCCGGTGAAATGACACACATGCGTGAACACCGAGCTGGCCGTGCAGATGGTTTTTAGTGTAAGGTTAAGCACCGTTTGGGTCAGACATCTGAGGCCTCCTGATGCGCATATATGGCTCCTGTTTTCCCAGTAGGCTATGAGAGGGCCCTTACATGCGCAAACACACACACACACACACACACACAATCAGGTTATTGTGCATACATCTGGCTCTGAGTTGAGCCCGATCATGTCAGTCATATCCCACTTAACATTTACAAAGAGCATTGATCACTGAAGGCTGCCAAATGGCACGAGCCACCAATAGAATCATTTAATTTAAAGGTCTAGATATCCCCTGAAGAGACGCCACCACAGCAGGTGATAATATTATGAGATTTTTGTTTTAACTCAAATATATCATCAATTATTCAAAAACGTACTTTATTTCACTAACTAGAGACTGCTTTTCCAACACATCCATCTAACGTGTTTCTTATGCCAAACGCTTGGTGGGTATAAGACTCCAACTACTTCTGTTCTTCATTGAAAAGGGCAGTGTGCAGGATTTGGAGACATCTAGCGGTGAGGGTTGCAGAGTGCAACCAACTGAAATTTCTCCCGTGTATCAGGCGCGTAAGAGAACTACGGTGGCCCTAACTAGAGCCAGTGTTTGGTTTGTCCATTCTGGGCTACTGTAGAAACATGGTGGCCGGATTTCTGGAGAGGACCCGCTCCGTATGTTGATATAAACGACTCATTTTGAGGTAACAAAAACACGATTCCTATTTTCAGGTGATTATACACCAAAGAAAACATACTCAACTAAATCGTATTCCATTTCTGGCAATAGATCCCCATAAATGCTCCACACTGTTCCTTAAAAAGAGTAAACAAGTGACAAAATAAGGGCATTATCTGGCGTTAGCATTGGATTTAGAATAATCCTCGTGTGTAACAGAATCCTGCAGAAACGAGTCAAAAAAATCAGGAAATGAGTCAGCGTTTTTACACTTACGGTGCCCTTTAAAACAATGTTTTTTTAAATAAGCTCTGTGGTTAATAACACAAGCTCAACAGATTTCAACATTCTGTTCTAGATTAAAAGATATCTCAGTAAATGTCTTTAAAAAGGTGGTTGCTAACAAGCGGCTGGTCATCCTAATATGAGCTTTTTACTTCTGCTGATTGCAATCAAGCTTTTAAAAATCACAAAAGTAATGGTCATTTTTCTAAGATTATCTTGCTGAAGAGAAGTTGTAAGTATCATAAACTTGTGTTTGCCACAGAGTTTATTTTCTGCAATAATCCAACATTTCAACAGGGAGATCTCATTGGCTTTTTGTCGCTCTGTGGTATGTGGTCTTTATATTCAACATCTGTCCAGCTAAAGAGCCCTTTTTAAAAACAACACACCTAAACTAACACAGCAGCAAATCAGCAACTGTCTCACACACATCTCAGTGTCCAGAGAGGCCTTGAAAACACAGTAAGTAACTCTTGTTCAAATTGTGATGCAGGGGACCTTATCCTTAACATTTTGTTCATTTTTCCAAAGACAGCATCGTCTGGGTTCATGCAAAACATTCTGTTCTATCTGTAGCTTTGACGAAAAGAGAGTTAAGCCCTCACTGCTTTTTGTTCAATGGAAAAACTGCCTGAGAGTGCACATCCAACCGCCCTAATTGTGAAATAACCTGCTGTGAAATAAGACTGCTGCTGATGTTTTTGATGAATGACGTTCAGCCTGTCGGAGCTGTGTGACATTGTGCTCAGGTAATCAGACATCATGCAGCTATAATGACTCCCCTGCAGGGGTGGTGGAAGTTATATTTACATCCTCTGTAATTATTCAATTCACTCTCACAGCGTCTACTGTCACTGTGAGTTCCTGTCTACTCTGCTGTCAAAGTCAGAAGTGAATAAAAATGTACTATGTTGCCGTTGAACACGCGATCGCGTTTGAGTGATGCAAGTGGTGTTATTCTATATTCGAATACACATTATTCTTAATATCAACAAATCCAATGAAAAGAAAAAGCGTTTCGTCCAAAAACAGCTCTGAAACATGATCCAGACGGACAGAGTTGAGTAACACATCTTTGACTTTCAAAGGCTTGTCAGGGCCGAAACACTACGCAGTGATTCGTAATACTCCTGAGAATTTTACAACTCAAGAAAGTTATCATGGCTGCAATTATTTTATCTTCCATGAGATGATGTTGCGTTGCAGTCCGGCACAACTTGCGCTAAACGGTCACCAAGTCCATTTGTTCCAACTGAGGGAATAAATCTCGAAAAAAAAGGCAAGCTCATGAGTATTTAGTTTTATTCCCAAAAATAATTTAAAAGTAGTGAATTCCCCCAAAACACATCGGCTCCTTTTTAGCAAACGTTACTCAACCAGTAGAGCATTTGTTGGGGACTATTTTCAGCTGTGGATTAACACACATTTGGTGGCCTTGTTAGTATTAACGGCAGCAGGACGGTTATTTTGAGATGGACGAGAAATAAACTCCCATTCTCATCATAGCGAGGGGCCGCGTCACCAACTGCAACAGTGTGGCTCAATACGGCTTTAATCGTTTTTTTTGTAACTAAAACAGAAGTCGATGGAACAGAGGAATACATTTCACCAGGCTTTTACTTTTGTTTTGGTCTTGTGGTCAAGCTGATTCTATCGGACGCTTAAATATTTTGAATTTAGTTACACGGTGGGATGAGAGAGGCTGAGGAAAAAAAAGAGATGAAGATGGAGATAGTGTTATGGCATTAGCAGCAAAGCAAAGCAGGCAAAATAAAAGATAGTCAGGGTAATATAAGATCGAAGAAATACCCAACAGTGTGTACCGTGAGAGTATTATTGGAGTCTTTGAGTAATCTTCTAATACAGTCTTCTCTATTGAATAATCCGTCACCTCGCTGCCATCTTGAAGGGCCAGAATGGCAGAGGAGAACAAAATCACTCGTTTATTGAAGAGAGTCTTGGGTGTATTAAGTGCACTTTAGTGTGGTCAAGAATCCTCTCTCTGCTAATTGCACTTATAATGAGATGCACTATGGATCTCTGCTGTCCTACTGAGGCGGCCTCAGCTCTCTAAATAACATGATATGGTCTCTTCATCAGAGGCAAATAAACAAACTGACCGAGACAGAGGGCGCACGCACACACAAAACCGCCAGCGCACACGCAAACACGCCAGTAAAATACATGCACACGCAAATACACACAACTGAACGCGTACACTCAGAGGGACTGGGATGAAGAAAACGCCTGATTGAGGCTCGAGCCATTCGTCCTCAGGGGTCTTCATTACCTCATTGAAGCCATTTATTCCACTGAGGTTACGTCTCTCCTGCTCTGGACTTAATTTAGCAGTAAAGTGATGTGCCCCCCCCCCCCCCCCCCTCAACTGCAGCAATAGAGGGGTCTTTTACATAAGCCTGATGCATTATGTTACCCCGTTATATCTGAAGCAGAGCGGTCTATGAAGAGTCGGCCCCACGCTCTCCTCCTATCAGCCCTATCAGTGTATTCTCACTGGGAACATGATGCTGGAGTTTTCTATCCTCATTCTAAGACAATTTGGTGTCTTCTGCTTTACCGGTGGCAGAATCTGAGCAGCTCCAGCTCTCTTGAGGTTTTTCGATAGCACGCCCACGGCGCCTTAGACTCGTGGGAGTAGTTGTATTGAAAGACCTGCTAATCACTTTGTTTTATTCCAGTAATCACCCGAGGCCTCACACCGGCCCGAGACCTCTGTAGTCCCCCGCAAAACGTCCTATCAGCTCTGCACCTGTAGCTGCCTGCAAGCGGGTCCTCTGTGCCAGGCCGCGTGTCGTTTTGTTGAATGAATATGATTTATTTTATTTATTTGATCCTATGACATGACAAAGCCTTTTTTTCTGCTGGTCACCAACCAAACGACATCCAGAAAATATCTGCTCAGGCTTGGAGCCCAGGTCTCAGGGGTGAATAAAGACATTATCACATGTAGGGTGACATTATGATGCTATTTTCCAATGTCTTATGTATCATTATGTTTGAAGACATGGTGACCAACATAACCTGGCTTTCAGGCCATATCTGCGGTGTTATGTATTCCGATCGTTGAACTCTGAATCTGACAGGCAGCTACACGATTTTCCTTGCAGGAACTGGTTGTGCACTCTCCTCTCCACACTAGTATACTTTATATGTCAACCACTTCCTTTTTACATAAGTACTTTATTGATTTATTACTTGTTTAATTCACGTAGAATTCATTGCTCATTTCACATTCAATAAACCAAACGCAATCAAACACACTAAATTGAGCATTCATGGAGTTCATCAACTTGACAGGACCAACGTGTCTGAAGAGCATCTGGTTCTCTACTCTTCATCAAGTCTCTACTCGTCATCAAATCGCTGAGCATCTCGTTCATTATCTTCACAACCTCACTCGATTATACGCAGAGTGAATCAGGCTCTGATTTTCATTCACATCTGAGTGGCTCTACTGATATACGCTACAAACCGCCTCCTCTAAAGGAGCTTGTAAAACCTGAAGATTTGTTGCTGATAACCGGAGATGAATAACTGATTACATCCTCGACTTGCTACTTTTAGCAACAATCTCATTCAATTCTGTCAAGAGTTTGCTGTGATGATGCAACAACAAGGAGCTCACCTAATGTGAATCAGTTGTGTATAAATGTGCAAAAGAAACAGTCCAGCTCAACACCACTGCAAATATAGCCCACTATATATAGTGAGTTTGCCAACCGCCGGTCACTAACCGAGCACTATTATGGACCATCATGCATTGCGCTGACGGGAAAATGGCAGACGGATGAGAGGAGAGAGAGCAGCGTGATTGAGACAAATCCATGAGTTGAGGCGCGAAAATGATCGGAGCGTAACAACACAAACGGCCACAAAGTACTTTGTGTTTAATAATTTGGAAAAACACACTTATCGCCCCCATATTGGCAACAGCAGAGCCTTCCATTTCTCTCTCCTTCTGTTCTTACTTTTCACAATAAAAGCCCTAGAGATATACACTGTATAAATACCAGGAACTCAAATTCACTAAGATATTAGTTAAGAGGAAACTCAACAAAAAAAGATGACTGTATGTATTGATTACAAAAATTCATGTCGGTAGCATTATGGATGGTCCAGCAGTCGACGTTGATCTGGCATGTTTTCATTGTGCGACAGAGATTACGTAATTCACGGCACAGAATAAACAATCCGAGTCGTGTCTGGATGTGTTTTCTTCTTCTTATGAGCTCAATACATCGTCTGCTACAGGGAGTAGTGAATGAGTGAATGATTTCAGACAGCCATTGTCACTGTAAGGGTAGAATTCATGAGCTGTTGTATTTGGGTTGCATTGGATTTTGCAGGTCAGGGTAAAATTACATTGCAGCCTAATATGCATATAATCTTCACATAAACTTTACACTACACTGACAACTAAATTAAAATCAGACAAAAGCTCCAACAAATATTTTCATTATTGATTGATCTGGTGGGGTTTTTTCTCGATTTCGGACATTGCAGTCTAAAAGTCAGAAAATAGTTTTCAATGTGGCATATTCAATATTTGGTTAAACGTCGGTCTGACAAACAGTCCAGAAACTCAAAGATATTCCATATACAAGGATCTCAAAACAGAGAAGCATGAACTAGGTGTTACCGGACACTTACGCTTGAAAAATGACTTAAATTATGAATTTTCTGATCATCTCAGCTCTACATCCAACAGAAAGCTGCAACATTTATTTCAAGATCCAAACACACCGAATCCGGCACAAATAAATCTCAGTAATATAAGCCTGCACACTGCCCTTCACTTAGGCCTAAATGTGGCAGCAGAGCCCCAGACGGATGGTTACACGTCCTCTTTTTCTCTTTCCTCACCTTACAATTTACCCCCCTGAGAGCTTTGCTCGAGCTCTCAGCCGCTGTCTCACTGATCACCTGGTCCTCTGCTTCATTAGAAAGAACAGCAGTTCTTCCCCACTGAGCGTGTGTTGTTCCTTCTTGTTGGAGACTATACCTGGAGGGGCTCCGAAGCTCGGCAGACGTCTGCTTTCCAAACCCACCCAAAAGTCTCAAGTCACTGCTGATTAATTGACAAGTTGCCCCCACTGAGGTTCAAATGGAGACAGATGCATGGACAGCTGGAACGGGTCAGCTGCAAAAAGCTGGTTCCTTTGGTTCCTTTACAAAAGATGGAAATAAAACAGTAACTTTACTCTTATTTCCAACAGGTAGTATCACTGTGTTGCTGTTTACAAAAATGAATTACTTTGCCTACAAAATCTGAACCTGTCAAGATGTCCTCTTTAAAGCTCTTTAAAGCCTCTGTTGATCAGTAGCACTACACACCCATTACTTCTTCGAAATATGTTTTGGTCTCCTTTCTTTCAACAGTTCCCTCTCGCTCTTTGAAAACATAATCATCATCTCATCATCCGCTCGAATCAAAGATTTCTTTAGAGTGCTGATGTGAGAACAGTGTCATCAAATATCTCATTCAGCTATCAAACCCCTCCATCAGTTCGTCTAGCCTCCGCCCCTCGACCCTTTTCCCAGCAGGTAGATCTTGTCTTTTTGTTCTATCGGTTTCTACCCTCCGTCTGAAGTATTATCGGAAAAAAACAAACGTCTTTCTTCCCTGTCTGTCAGTGGAAGAGCTTCAAAAGGTCTCCTTTTGGCATGACATGAAAAAGTGTGACGGTTTCTGATCACATGTCTGCATGGGCCAGACCCAGACATTCTGATCGTGCCATTAGCGAACATTAACAGGGTGAATGGCAGATCGCCATTCGATAGCTTCGTTTCTGCATTAGTGACTTATGTGGCAGTCGGAGGCCGCACAAACAAGATATCAACGCAGACCGGTTGAACGCCTGCTGACTTCGGCAACAGAACGGCACACGGAGAAGCTGAGGAACGTGGGTAGAGGCGGCATCACAGCGGCGGGCCCCCTTTTCTCTATTCTTAGCTCTTCCTCCTTCTCTCACAGTCACATGACTATGGAAGAGGAGAGGTCGAACAGACATCTTGAGCTTCTGTCTCCAACAGAAAAATGGAATGGCAGCTGTACTCGGTTTGCAGGTGATTAAACTCAGTCTGGACTGTTTTGGGTTATTTTTTTAACTACCATTTATACTTCGATGGAAATTCACATTACATCTGGAACCATCTGTTGGGGTTACAGGGGTACAATGTAAAGTATGAGTGCAACAGGCCGTGTCTTGTATTCTAGATGTGGGCGCGTTTGCAAAATGAACTGTCCATGTGACCTCTTGCATGCCCATGTTGCACTCAATAAACTAGGGCAATCGTTTTTCACACATCTGCATGTCAAGCAAGCTGATTGGTTGATCAAACACCTGAGAGCAGGTGTTCTTAACCTCTTGTAACTTAAGGTCCACATCGCATTGATAAAGAAATTCTGAGTACCACCTAAACTGGGCTGTTAATATGACAATGTCAGCTTTAGTTGAAATCATGCTTAGTTTGAATTACCATTTAATAGTTTTGGGGTTTTTTCGGACCATCTGGCAGTGACTCTGCGGCCCACTAGATGGCGCTCTGCCAACCACCAGTGGGTAGTCGAGAATAGCTACTTTCGATTCCATAGTTTTAGCTACAGCTGAGTTCATGTAACATTCCCTTTTTTCAGATCGTGCTGTGTGAATCATTTGCTCAAAAAATCTGAAAATGCATGTACGATTGAGGCTTTTCTGAGACATTGTGTAACTATGTACTTCTCTCCCCCCCCTCTCTCTCTCTCCCCCCTCTCTCTCTCTCCCCCCTCTCTCTCTCTCTTTCTCTCCCCCCCTCTCTCTCTCTCTTTCTCTCCCCCCCTCTCTCTCTCTCTTTCTCTCCCCCCTCTCTCTCTCTCTCTCTCCCCCCTCTCTCTCTCTCTTTCTCTCCCCCCTCTCTCTCTCTCCCCTCTCTCTCTCTCTCTCTCTCCCCCCTCTCTCTCTCTCTCTCTCTCTCCCCCCTCTCTCTCTCTCTTTCTCTCCCCCCCTCTCTCTCTCTCTTTCTCTCCCCCCTCTCTCTCTCTCCCCTCTCTCTCTCTCCCCCCTCTCTCTCTCTCTTTCTCTGCCCCCCTCTCTCTCTCTCCCCTCTCTCTCTCTCTCTCTCTCTCTCTCTCTCTCTCTCCCCCCTCTCTCTCTCTCTTTCTCTCCCCCTCTCTCTCTCTCTCCCCTCTCTCTCTCTCTCTCTCTTTCTCTCCCCCCCTCTCTCTCTCTCTTTCTCTCCCCCCCTCTCTGTCTCTCTTTCTCTCCCCCCTCTCTCTCTCTTTCTCTCCCCCCCTCTCTCTCTCTTTCTCTCCCCCCTCTCTCTCTCTCCCCTCTCTCTCTCTCTCTCTCTCTCTTTCTCTCCCCCCTCTCTCTCTCTCTTTCTCTCTCTCTCTCTTTCTCTCCCCCCTCTCGCTCTCTCCCCTCTCTCTCTCTCTCTCTCTCTCTCTCTCTCTTTCTCTCCCCCCCTCTCTCTCTCTCTCTTTCTCTCCCCCTCTCTCTCTCTCCCCTCTCTCTCTCTCTCCCCTCTCTCTCTCCCCTCTCTCTCTCTCTTTCTCTCCCCTCTCTCTCTCTCTCTCTGGCTCTGAGTAAACAATAAACAGCACCAGGCTGCTCAGCACCTGTAGGAGGGACATCGCCAGCTGTGACACAGAGGCGCGTCATGACTAGACAGCCACATCTGATCCTGGTGAGTCGGTGAGCGCCGCTTTAGATTCGCGAGCATCGACTCAATCCAGCCAGGAATCGAATTAGCGATGCCCCCGAGAGACGGATCCTGGACCTGCTCCATCGGCGGCCAGCAGGACGCGGTGACAGATTTTGAGGCATTTTCTGTTGCAACAAATGTTCACGCTCAACCTCACACAATGAAAATGACTGTTCACTCTGACAGTTCATTCTCACACGTGAATGTCGCCTTTTGAGCTGATGTTACTTTACATCTCCTCTCTTTGTACTCTTTTGTCACGTTGGACAAGTCTTTCCATTATCTTTACCCGCCCGGGCAACTTCTACAGTAAATGTGCCTTTTTTATGCTGCTGAAAGGAGCAGAAGCTCAGCAATAAAGATGGGCTCCAGCTTTGCCATTCTTTACACGGTTACTATTGTCTAGGCCTGTTCCCCCTTGTGAACTGTGACGTCACAACGCGTCGTTGTGACGGGCGTTTTGAAGCCGGTGCCTTGTTATCCGTTATCTCAACGCTGGGCTACCTCGCAAAGCGCAGCAGGGAGGAAAAAAAGGCCTTTTGTCCTTTCTTCTTCTGCAGTATGAATGTTCTTCATCCTTCTCTATCCTGTCCTCTGATTGTCTTGCTCAAAATCAAGAGTTCCCAAAAGCTTCTACACTTACACTGAAAGAGACCAATTTGTGCACTTTACTGTGGCTTTAATTGTCAAACTTAATAACTGAAAAACCATTCCCCTACAGATCCTGATTGAGAGCCAATTTCTAGACGACTATGAAGTAATGTGCAGGACCACTGTGACGAAATTGTGTAGCCCAGTGAACTCCTTCTAACTTTAACCTGATGAAAAGGCCTGTTTTCTTTAAACAATCGGCAATACATGTGTATCATAGCCAGAAGCTGTGAAAACCGCCATTACCGTCACATTATCATCTTTCAGACGGTCCTGAACACATCATGAACGCTTCAGTCAGAAAAAGCCAAACAAACTAAGCTTACAATTGTGATATTTCAGCAGCAATATTTTATTCTAACTAACCAGATCCTGGTAAAAATATTAAATTCTGCATTTCTAAGCGCAACTAGCGAGCACAGTGCATTAAGGAGAGGCTGTAAGTAGAGGATGTAAAAATGTGAATAGCTCAAAATATACTATCAATAAATTATCAAAGAAATTCAACTTGCGTCTTTTTATGGTTGATGGTATTGTAACTGTGTTTTCTCTACTTCTAGCCATGGTTGTGCTGTTTCCATAGAGGTGCAGGACCTATATATTGTGAAAATCAAGGCCACAGAGATGAAACGTGACAGGAGCAAAAAACGTCCCCTGGTGTTCAGAGGGTAATATCTATATTGTCTTTCTTTATATAAAGCCCAGTCATTGCCTAAACTTTACCAAAACAAACCATGAGGCAGATCCTTGAGGCTATTATCTCAAGAGGCGCCAGGTGTCTTCACAAATGACTAAATAGTGACCTGATATCCAACGTGAAACATCTGGAGATGTGTTTCAATTATTTCCAGCTCCTGTGATGTTTAATTTGACCAGTAATGATCTCGAGTGACATCAATTTCTGCGGTTTACTTTGGGTCGAATTAACGGACACAACTGTTGGATACTTTGAATATTTTATATTGCAGGGTATAGTTAGGACTCGAGCTGAAATGCTGAATCAATTCATCAATTTTTATAAAAATAATTTACAGTTTTAATAATCTATTATCAAGCAGAAATGCCGCCGATTCCCCAACAAGCAATTTGAAGACGTTGCCTTGGAGTCTCCCACTGCAACAGGCATTTTTCACAATTTATTATGTTTTAAAGACTAAATTGGGTGAATAATCAAAAAAACTTGTCTGTATTAGCCCAAGTTAGGGAATTTTTTTAAATACGAAGTTTGACGCAAACGTTTTGCTGAAATTGACCTCGGCAAACAAAGCGGTGAGTGGATTTTCGGAGGGGAAAAAGTTTCAGGAAAATGCTCACAGCCAAACAAATGCAATCCAAGAGCTGGAGTCACTGGCCTACCTTGAACATTGCCAGCCCGGATCTCCTCTCTGCTCTTCAGAACTGGCATGATGGAGTGATCTGGGATTCGACTCCTCCTCTCATAGCCTCGGATGAAGGGATGGTAGACAGATGAAGTCACGCACGGAAGACTGAGGTGGGGGGGTCTTGCAGGACGAGAGGTTCTTGGGTTGAGTGAGGGTGGAGGTGGGCGATGTCGGGGCTTTATCAGGGTGAAGGTGACTGTTTTTGGAGTGTAATCGGACACTTAATTGCTTAGAAACAATGATTTTTACACATAAAGAGGCCAAAGAAGAGGAATCTGCTGTTGTAATATGCTTTTGACTCAGCTCTTAGAAGACTTTAAAAGTTGACCATCAACTAAAAATGTCAGTGTGAACTCAATAAAAGAAACTAAAAAGATGACAGATGGGGAGTGATGAAGGGACGCTCCTTCATTCGTCCCTTTCCATCCGATTCTCTTTCCCCCGATGCAGCACGCCAAGGTCTCCTCCCAGAAGTCTGCGAGCGTGCGAACACAGTTGCCGTGGAGATGAGGAGATGAGCAGCAGTGGGTGTGCACGTACTCCTCTTCTTTTTCCCTCCCTTCCTTCCTTCTTCTTCTTCTTCTTCTTCTTCTTTTGGCTTTGCTTGCCTTCGCTTTGCTTTAGCCGCTCATGGTGATCAGTTTTCCGGCCCGCTCTGCGCTCTCCTCTCTCTCAGTCTGAAGGGGAGAAGACGAGAAGGACAGAGTCAGGCAGAGAACCACAGTGGATGGGTGTGTGGTTGGTGAAGGCCGAATGCCACTTGGTACACAAGTCAATTGGCTCTGAGGTCAAGGCTTAACTCAGTCAGGCTGCTGTGTTGAACATTGTTGTCTGGTAATATTATGGTGCTATTTTATCCACAGAAGATGCTATGGGGCCTTATACAAAGTGAGATTTTTTACTGTTCATATCATGAATCCCTTTATTATCTCTGGTTTTATTGGGGGCACTTGTTGCAATTCACCTGCTTTATGGCTTATTGGCTGTTTATTTGATCCCTGCATCAACGTGATGGATCACCTTGATTTGTAAGGTATTTTACCTCTCCCCAAAAATGGACATTCCTGTCTGGTTATTTTGTTTCTCAAATAAAACCGAAACTTTGCAGATTTTCAACGGGCTTTGTGTTGTTGTGGGGAGCTCCGTGCTCACCTGCCAGCTGAAAAAAAGTCTGAATGATGAAGCGAACACGGTTACTGAATCACAATCAATATATATATATATCCATATCACCATATACAACCACATGCACTGTGATGGATTGTATCCATATTATTTTTTAGATTTTATTTATTCATTCACAGATTTTAAAATCAGACCCTCTCTTGCACCGGTTCCATTATTTGTTACTGGGACACTTATTCCCCAAAAGTGTTTTGGAGTTAATCATCTCACAAGGTTTGACATGCGAGGTGTTTAAATGTGTACTAAACTCAATATCTGTGCCTTTATGGATAGTAGGCTAATGCAGAGGGTGGTAATTAGGGTCATTCTGTGTCTCACAAACTATTTCGGGACCCTGGGATAACAAAGGTTTATGAACTACTGCTTTAATCCAATGTGAAAAAGCAAATTGAGGGTGAAAAAAAAAGTATCATTTGTGATTATTTACTTGAGATGGTCTGCTCTTCGAGCTTCAATGGATTTCACAGTTTAAGAAAGGAAGGAAGTAGAATTAGACAACTCATAACTTTGGTCTGGCAGTGCAATCTCTGATGGAGCTGAAATGGTGAGACAATTATTCAATTCGTCAACTGGCAGAAGATGAATAAGCAACTACTCTGACAATTGACTATTTCATTTTTCTTTTTTACAATTCTCTGTTTATTCGTCTAAAAGTAGATTCAACCAAGATTGGACTCTTGGTCGGACAAAAGACGACATTTTAAGACGTCATCTTGGACTCTGGGATAGCGTGAGAAATAATTAATTGATAAATCGAGAAAATCATCACATTCATCAACACTGGAAATAAGTATCAGCTGCACCCACAGTTACGTATGTTCAGCCTAATGTCTCATCTTTATAGTCTTTGACAGATCAAGGGAGTTGTCATTTTAACGTGTACATGCGCATAGGGATACGTCTGTCTGTGTGTGTGTGTGTGTGTGTGTGTGTGTATGTGTGTGTGTGTGTTTACCTAAGGAAGTCGGATATGTAGGTATACACTATTTCGCCTAAGGAAAATTGTCAGAGGATATCAGCATGTGTAGAATTGTAATCCCGTCTGGCAGTGCGATGAATTATTCATTCAACACATTTTATTGACTAAAATCCATCTTTCGCTCTGACTCCTTCAAAGTCAAATTATCTCCGAGTCTCACAGTCGTATTAACATGACACTGATAGCTTGACTCATGCGGAATAATACAGTATTCCCATAAATAAACCTGCAGAAAACATCTGAGTACGGCTTGTTTGTTTGTGTCGTTCCCTCGCTAGCTTGATGAATCAACAGCTTTTCAGAATGTTGAATACTGTTGATTGGTGCCAGTTATTCCAGAGAGTCATATTTTTTACTGAAGCAAAGGTTTTAATGTGTGTTTGTGTGTGTGTATGTGTCTTACTTCCTTACTTCATCAAAATGCCACAGTGTGTGTCAAATTAAGCTTCTTTATATTTTTCCTTTCATTTGCTTTAAGGACGCAACCGTTATGATGTGAATTCAGCCAACCTGTGAGTCCTTGATTTGATGAGTATCTTAACGACTCCTCTTTCCAACATCAATCCTTCATTAGCCTGAAACCCAAGAGGTGAGCGTGCCCTTTTAAGACTTTATATATTTTAACTGCTACTGTGCGCTCGCAGCGAGGCAACGTCCCACCGCTATTTTTTAAAGATGTCCTAAATCGTTTAGACTGTTTGGACTTAGAAATCAACTTGAAACTTTGAGGGCAGGGACCCACTCTGCACTCTGTTCATGGAGAATATTTAAGAGGGAAGCAGTTATGTTTTGTTTGCATACTTTTAGACATTAAGTGACAGCTAAATGGCGCAAATGCCTTCGGACGTTTGAGTATTTTGTGTTCCGAAAGTCAGCCCCTGACTGATTGAAATCACATCATGAGGATTTGCTTTTTACGTGTAAACAACTCAGTTTGTTGTCGTTCTGTCTAATCATATTTCGTAATCATGCCATTATTCATTCGCTATTTAGCCGATCAGCTTGTTTATTAACCGAGTACGACTTCTGGTTGTAGAAAAAGCTAGAACAGCATTGGATCACCTATCCACCGTCTCGTTCGTCATCTATATGTGTGCTCATTAAGGTCATGCTGAAGAGTCGGATCCAGTAAAGCTGGTGTGTGAGGCACATGAGATCTGTGATTCATTCCCAGAGATCTAGTCATGTTTGGAGATCGGTTGCAGATCCATCGATCAGGAGACGAGAAGAAACGTAATGGAGGAGGAGGAGGAGGAGGAAGAAGAAGAGGAAGAGGAGGAGGAGGAAGAAGAGGAGGAGGAGGAGGGCAGCCACAAAGCATTGGTTGACAAAGCTCAACCAACTACAATGCAGAATAAGGAGAGGAAGAGGTCTAAAAGGCATGTAAACGCATGCACCTGCACACAGCACTGGACTAATTGAGTGAGTCAACGTAAGCGGACGAGGACAGATTTAACCAAAGTAACGGAGAATCTTTAAATGGTTCCTGCTGCTATTAAGAAATCGCCCTCGAGTGAGAAGTCTCTGTTGCTCAAAAGCGCTGTTGAGAGACGTGATAATGCGTGAAATCGTGAGATATAATATATATATAGAGAGAAAATGGATAAAGATCAAAGGCATGGTCTGATAAACAACCAATTAGTCACAGCAGGGTGAAGAAAGGTTTAGCAGCACAAGCAAATGTGGTGGAAAATATAAAAAACACTCTTCGCAGAGAAGCTGCTGATTAAAGTTCATGCACAATACATTGCCATCAGTCTCATGCAGACATTCAAATGCACACACACACACACATGCACGCTAGATTAGCTGTACTCTTGTACACACACACACACACACGTTCAGTGCACACACAGCTGTCCATGCATCTGCATACACTCAGTTGCGGAGAAGAAGTGGGTGCTGTATTCATTCACTACTCACCTAATTAACTCTTTTCTGTAACACATAATTTATAGACTGTAGTGGAGATGTTTTACAGAGGAGCAGAGTTGAGACACAAAAGCAAAGACAGAGCAAAATGAGTGGTCCTTCATATTCCTTCAAGTCGACATCCCACTCTCAGAACAACCAAAGAAAGAGGTGTTTATCAAGCCCCCTGGTCAGTCCATAAGAGAGAAGGCGGAAGGAGACTAAAGTGGCTGATGTGAGGCCTATATGCTACTGGGCGAAATGTTTTCACCTTAGTGCACAGGTAGGTGTCCAAGGATATACAGGCTAAAAACGTACAGTCTAGAGAGGGTACCGCTTTCACACAGCGCTCCCAAAAAGGTGTGGCAGTGAGAAGAAGAGACGAGGCATCAAACACAACGTAAAGAAAGCAGGGGGATGTGACAGATGAGAGGAGGGAGGTCTTGATGAGATGGGGATATTAAGTTCTATCTATTTGTATCTGTCGATCAGTCTGTCTCTATCTCACAACCTGCACACCGGCGATTACAACTCGAAATCCACCGAAAGGCGTGTTACCCACTTAATCCACTGTTCAACGTCCAACTAATGCCAATAGGTCTCTCTTGTCCGACAGAGGATGAGAATGGAAACGAGTGGAAAGGGGCAGAGCTTCAGGGATGAAAAACGGACAGTTCTGGGTGAAAAACAATCGATGCGAGGGGATAGAAAATTGAAAAGGTGCAACAACAAGAATACACGAAAAATATTTTGATGATAGTAAGGAGTGTTTTTAAGGTTTTAGCATTGTGTGTGTGTGTGTGTGTGTGTGTGTGTGTGTGTGTGTGTGTGTGTGTGTGTGTGTGTGTGTGTGTGTGTGTGTGTGTGTGTGTGTGTGTGTGTGTGTGTGTGTGTGTGTGTGTGTGTGTGTGTTGGGAGGGTTATATGAGAACTGATAGCTGTTGATGGACTGGCAAAAAAAACATGAAGCGTGTATCATTTAGTTCAGACGAAATGTTCCAAATTCGAGCCAAACACAAAAAGACGGCAAAGTGCCAAGAAATGAATCTCATCCTCCCTCAGGACTGAACTTAATTTTTTCTTCCCTTGTTCATTGACAACAGGTAGCAAAACAAATTGATATGTTTGTCAAATGAAAAAAAATGACACATGGAAAAAAAGATTTGTCACAGACAACGATTAAAAATGGGCGCACTTTGCCACGATGACAAGAACAGATGAGGAGGAGAGTGTGAAGACGGTGCGAGACCAGACCGATGTGGACCCACTGAGCACTGTTGTTTTAGGCATAGTTTAGTGTGCGAGCACATGTGTGTGTTGATGTGTGTTTTATGTATACGTAAAGCACACACAAATACACACAGACAGACAGATGGACAGACACTAAACGATAGTTAACCTACCTAGAGTAACATTTAAGAATCCCGCACGGGTGTGATGCAAAGAAAATGGGTGTGGAGGGACCAAAAGAGAAGGAAAAGGGGGAAAAAAGAGTCATTCATGAGGAGTTTCTTTTTAGTTGTCTTTGAAAAAAAAAATGAAAAAAAATTCATCCAAGTTCATATAACATCAGAGTTCAGAGACAGAAAGAGGCGTAGGATGGGGAATGATGAACTGATGGCGGCAGCTAGAAATGAAATGACAAGAAGGGACTGACAGGTATGGTATGGTTTGGTGAAAAGCAGGGAAAGAGTGGAGAGAAAGGAAGGAAAGGAAGGACAAAAATTCAAACAAAACTCCTCCCTCCTTCCTCTTTTCTCTCACTCATAAATAGAGGAAATTGTACACCAGGTAGATGGAGAAATAGATGAGGAGGCAAGTGACGGAGAGAGAGACTATATGAAAAGATGAAGCACCTCCCAGCACGGCGATGAGGAATAAGAAAAATACAAAACGAAAGAAAAAATTGAATACTCCAAAGCCTTCCGTTTTTGCCCTGTTTAGTGAGGTGAGGGGGGGCGGGGATTGTCAGTTATATATCCCCCCTCTCTCTGCAACTGGTCAGTCTTCTTTTATCTTCTGTCCTCCTCAAAGCAAGGTGCCACCTTCCCCCTTCAGATGAGCTGTAACCCTTTGCCAAGACAGCTGTTAGACATGGCACTCAAGGCTGGCTGCACGGCGGGGTGCTGCTACCCAGAGATACAGAGAGTGGAGCCGAAAACACACCTCTGGCTGGCAAAGAGCGCAGAGCACAACTCAAACTGCACTCACTCGCTCTCCTCCCCCTCTTCTAGAGAGAGAGAGAGAGAGAGAGAGAGAGAGAGAGATGTGGAGGTGGGTCCCTCTATAGGATTGTGAATTAGAGAGATGCTACAGTAAATGACGGCTGTTGCAACAATTGTCAAGAATATTGTTTCTAAGAAAGCAATGGCTCCCTCTGTTGTCACACTGTGCTCACAGATGAAAATAACATAAGTCAACTATGAGGTTTAATTGGAGATTATCAATTAAAGGATAACACTTCTGCAAACAATATTTCTTTTCCTAAAAGGCAATATTAAAAGTGTTGATGACATATTATGTCACTGCAATGAATCCTGCTATGTTTTGTACAGAGAATGGGTGTATTTAAGCTCATATCAGCACAAAAGTGACTCAACTTTAACAACCTGGTTCATATTGTAGATACAGAACACTTAAAGTTCAGAAAAAAATAACAAAAAAGAAATAAAGTACCCGCTAATGGTGGAGAAAATGTAAAGCAAACGTTCAGTGACCTCAAATCTTTGAAATGAACCCCCCACCCGCTAAGAAACATGATCATACACCTCAGGATCAAAGTCCACCAAGCACACGTAGACTGAATCATTGGGTGAATTCCCATGACTCACATATATCCCTGCAAAGTTAAAGAGTTGGTCCACGGTTCCACGAGCAGGACAGAATCTGCATTGCTACTCCTGAATCTAAAGTTCGACCCATAAGCCAGTGCGTCCTTTTACCAGCACCGTGGCATACACTTCCCTTTGATCAGCAGTGCAAAAGCCCAATTGATTGGAGCACACCCTGCATTAACCTATGCCTACCCTTTACAAATCATTTGACGGTTTGTCAGAACCAAACTGAGTTATTGCTTCAAGAAGCAAAAAAAAGCTGTGGTCCGTCTGGACTCCTGTCTCTTGCTTGAAGAGTCCCCAGATCTATCCACACCCAAACGACCTCCTTCGGCTGGATGCCTTCTGTCACATTTTGTGTCCACCAGTAAGTCCTTAGGTTTGGTGTCATTGTAGGGACAGAACGCCTTCTAGGTACAACTCATCGCAGCCTCTTGTGCAACTGACGCTTTGAATAAGACCCACTTGGATTTCGTAACCCCTCCTGGAATGCAAGAAAAATTACCTCCAGAGTTGGAGTTTGAAGACTTAGGGGGTCTGACACCTGACGACTGTCCCGGATTCCTGAACCAGTGTCGGGCATCCTGAACTCCTGCCCTTGTCGTCTTCCAGTGCTGATAACCAGCGGATCCAGGTATGTCTCTCCAACATCAACCACTCCAGAGCATGGTTGCACCTTCAGTCGTCCAGTTGGCCTATCTCCCTCGCTTCCCAGTTGCCGCTGCTTTATTGCAATCAGCTCGATCCGATGTACTTCAACTCTTCAATAACTGGAACTGAACTTCTCTGATTCCTACTAGCTCAGATCCCCCCCGGTCTTCGACAGGTCCCTCAAATTGCCTCGAACCCTGAGAATCTGAGTCTGTCTCTGAATCTGTCTTTCTAGTACAATCTCACCACTTCACAATCTCCCCGAGCCTAATCTTCCCCAAGAATCCCTGAAGCAGGTACAGTTTCTCCTGTGGTTTCAATGGGGCTGCGTGGTTTAGCTTCGTCGACCCCCCCCCTGAGCTAGTCCTGCCTGAGCGGTTCCACCTATTTCTCGTCCCTCCTGGCGATCCGCCTCCCGATATTTAACGCCTTTAAATACTGGGATACAATATTGTTGCTCCAGCACCACCATCACACCAAACGATCAATCGTCAATCTGCGCTTAAAGCTCCCCCAAACAAGGAGGCCCATTGACCCTCTACCAGCGCCACCATCTGGGCTACCTTTGGTTTTTAAAAGGATCACATGACCTGTTGGCCATGAACACATGTATTTGCTGTGCACATTCATGACACTGACACAAATGGTCCTTTGGATTTCGGTGACACAATGACAATATCTGACTGCCCTGTTACACCTATACTTGAATAAATCAGTAGAATGCTGACTGCAGATCTGTTTGTTGAGGTAAATTACAATCAAGTACAATATTGACTATTAAAGTAAAGGGCTATCTGGGTATTTGGCACTAAATCGAGGGCTGCAGGTTTGCTTGAGTTCATGCTTACCGATGTACTTGGATTCTCCTCTGCTTCTGTCGATGAAGCGAATGAGAAATGCACTATTATGCTCGACACCGACGTCCTCTTGTGGTCTGTGTGCGGTACATTTTAAGAGAACTGCAGTTAAAACGGGCAACCTGCAGAGTTTCATTGAAGAACCTCTCACCAAATCATATTGTGTATTGTTGTTGAAACACGTAAAGTGCTCAAAAAACATTTGCAAAGATGATTTTTAAAGTAGTGTAAATGTAGCATTGCATAGAAAAAACGCTCCATGGACCCTTTTACAGCTGACGACATCAAAATATACGTGCTTTTGTAACAGAGGTGGCGTTTTGCCGACTTAGCAAGCTTTTAACATTGAATTCAAACTGTAACCAGCTTCAAGATGTGCGTTTGTTGCACGTTCGGTTGTCAGAATCGATATTTCAATGATTTAAGTTCAACAGAATTCCAACACAAAGCCTGTCCGTGGTTGCTCGTAGTAACTTCAGTAAATGGTTAGATAACAAAGATCATTATCACAGATAATAAACAGACGAGTATGTATTTAAAATCGATTGATGGCTTTTTACAAGGAAGCCTACATGTTCCATTGGTGTTTACAACAGCTGCCGTCAATCGATGTAATGACCACAGATAGCAACTATATAGTGACTTGTATGCACATAATGTCTTGTTGGTGTGATGTTACACACTAGTTATCTCAGCCAAATACAAAGTCAAAGTCTTTAGGTTGCATTTGAGATCTTTGGCGGTTAACGAACAAACTTTAAAAGTGTTGATACCAGATTCCTGAGTAGACCAAAGCTGCAGCAGAGTACAAAGTGCTGTACCTACATTTAGAAACATCAAATATCTGTATGCTGTTATCAAGAGCGCCAATGTGGGCTCTGTGTTATTCAAGGTGCTAGATTGCTAGTGTCTGTACTTGCGGTGAAAAGCTATGAACCATAAAACAGAAGATGAAATTTGTCACAAAATGAATACGCCAAGACTTTAAAATAACCTTTTTATTGTGTTTGACAAAGTCTGGTTGCCAGACAAAACTTACAAAAGTTATCATTCAGTTTCTACCACATATTTATACGTTTCTGTGCAATTCTGATTTTACACCGATGAGCCTGTCCCCTGTTCTGAAGTAAAGCCAAAGACATCCGGGTCAGAGTAACAAGAGACGACCAGATAAATATCTGACTTGGTTGAGGGGCAAAGTAATCCAATTATATACAACAGCTTGAGTCACAAAAAATACAACACGAACATTAACCAGACAGAACCAACCATTTGACGCTCTTCGATTTTCCAACTCATTCAAAAGTCCAGTTGTTATGCAGAAAAATATTTACAGATACTGTAGGAGTTCAATGCACAATACTCGAGTTTCTAACACAAAAAAGTAAAGGTCACAAACTTTCAAATGCAAAAAAATTGGTTGGCCGCTCCTTAGCTGTTCAGCTGGAGCTGGAATTGATGACATTTGTGCACTGTGGTTCACAGAAGGAGCCAAAGCGCCCGTGAATGTCTTTGGCTCGAACGGCGAAATGATACGTGGATCCGGACTGGAACTGGGTCAGCGTACAGGCCATGGGCAGAGGAAGGGCGTTCACCTCCCCGATCTTCTTCCAGTGCTGCTGCGCGGTGCTGCTGTTCGAGTTGTCTTGATGGAAGGCATAGAGGTGATAGCTTTCTACGGCCGCACAGGTGCGGTCGGTCTCTGTGACGCACCAGGACAGCACTATGCCCGTCTGACTCGGCACCAGCTTCAGCTGAGGCTGCTGAGGAGGCGAGGACCGCTCGGCCTCGGGGGGGAGTCGCGACGGTACGGGCGCAGCGGGGAGGGGGGGCAGCACCATGCTGGAGCTCCGGGTCGGCGTACTAGTGGCTATGGGGCGGGGTTTCATCTGAGAATCCTAAAAAAAAAAGGAAAGACAAAAATTGTTGTCATGAGCTGTTCCTCGAGCAAAATTGGCTAAAAATAATTATGATTACTAAACATAAAAAGCCCAGAGATCATGAATATTGAAAAAAGGGTCTGGGACGGCTCATATGCTGAGATAAACAAATTCCAAACAGCTTTGAATTGAAGCTTTTAAAGTAAAAAATAAATAAAAATATCAATCATATGCAAATAACAATCACACAAAACCTACCAGATAAGTTATGGAATTTCAAAATCCCATTTGTGCAGGACATGTAAAATGCAGTTCTTAACCCTCACCTGTGTGGGGCGGTGGTGGACCGTCAACTGAGGATTGCTGGACGCGCTCTGAATGCTTTGCGGGGACGACCTGGGTGCCACACCTGAGGGCAGAGCACATGACAAGAATTACACACACATACACTCTGTGTTTTACATCTGAAATACACACGTTATCACTTTAATTTTGCGATTAAATTTTTTTTTAAATGTAGAACTACTTAACAGTTTGATCATAATAGTGCCCAATAGCCAGAAAGAAGTGTGGAGCGCTGGTTTATGCGTTTGTCACAATATCACATGTAATCATGCCCTCAGTATGATGTGGTCTTACTGTTGGGAATGCTGATGACTGGGGTCGGTCGCTGGGTGGGTGAGGGAGCCGTGACGGTGGCGCTCTTCACTCCCGTCACTGGAGAACATGGAAGTAGAACATAATCAGACTACTTTGCATGACAGTGTGTGAAATAAAAAACTAATTTATTGTAATTTATTGCAAGAGGTGTCCATCACCCTTACCTTGTACGTCATCATCGTCCTCAGTGAGATCGATGACGGAGCCTTTGGGTCGTCCCCCTGGAGCAGCTGCTTTGGATAGAGTGGATCCTGTAGCTTGATTGTCTGAGAAAAAAAAAGGATAAATGTTGAGATAATTTAGAGATAAAAAAAAAAACCCCAGTAACTTTTGACTATTCTTTTGGCAGAACAAAGACAAGAGATGGATCAGGCAACACAAGTTACCGGTGACATGACACACACATGCGGCACAGACAGGCCAACTGCTGTTTAAACAAAAATAAAACACATAAGTGTCTTACATAACAAGGAAAGCCAAGAGTCCTTACATCCCGTCCTGACATGTCTGGGACTCCCCGAATGAACTACAAGTGTTAAATACCACGAAAGAAAACAGCCTTGGTAATCAAAGTACCACCGCACCTGTCTTTGATGTCAGAGACATCCCCTGTGGCGGTCCTGGAGCGGTGGAGCCTGTTGCTGCAGGTCCAGAGGTTGCAGGCGAAGAGGCTGAGGACAGAGCTCCCGCTACAGACACGGACTGAGCCGGCATCCTGGCCGTGGTCACGGATACCCCCGCGTTGGGTGTAGTTATCCCCCCAGCGCCGCCCTGGTACACAGCACGGGCGAGAGAGATCTGGGCGGGGGACATCTGGCAGGCCTGGAGCGCCTGGACGGTGGCGACGACCGGCGCCGAGGTGGTCATGGCGGGGGCAGGCTTGAGTATAAACGTGGCGGTGGAAGTAGTGGTTTTGGCCTTGCAGAGCGAGCCGGCCGCGGACAGCGAGGAGACGGGGAGGTTGACCAGAGTTCCTGCCTGGCCATTGGTCATCGATAGCGGCAGCTGGATGAGGAGCGGCTGGCCCCCCGCCATCAAGCTGCCCCCGCCGGTCGCCTTCAGCAGCAGCGTGCCCATGGGGCTCTGAGTGGTGATGCCGGTGGCCAAGTTGGAGCTGGCGTTAGACGTGGTGGTGATCAGCTGGAGGATGGGGGCATGTGACACCATGGCGGTGGAGGTGGGCATATGGGCCAGACTTGAGACCGGAGCTGACAGGCCTGGATTTACTGAGCAGAGGAAAAGAAAGGAGAAATGTTTCAGGATGTGACACTGAGATTTTGTGCTCCTTTTACTCATCTGCTCCTGATCACTTTAAGTCAACTAAAGGGTGCAAAAACCAGGAGCAGATTACTCGCCATCATATCCTTGCATTGTGGTATTGCTAGCATGCAAACAGCTATTGCAGCACTATAAAGCAGATACATTCAACCACACAATCATGCCCCAAGCACACTTAAAGGATCCGGCTGGCAGATTTTGTCTCTCGGTGTAAATAAGTCCCACACCAAAACAAACAATGCTTTAGTCTATTTTCGAAAAGTTTTCTAAACGTAAACTTTTTGCAACCAATACTAAAACAAGAGTAAACAGTGATGGAGGCTGATTCTGGATGCTAGGGAGTATTTACGGTAGTAGTAGCAACGCTTATGTCGAACTAAGGCCCCTCCGTGTTCGGTTAAAAAGGAAATACTTGCTCGTAGGATCAAGTCATTGTTGGTTTTGGTCTTTTGAAACATTCTTTGCACTGTGGAAGGAAACTACCACATCCAGACTGAACCACATGGAGAACATGCAAAGTCCACGCGAGAAGAATCAGAGCCACGATTCAAATTGTTTTTGAATGAAAACATTTCTGGGAGGTGACACTGCTAACCATTGTGGCTCCGGTTAATCCAATCATAAAAGGAAAATACAAACACAACATCCAGCATAAAGGAAATCCTGCTACTTACCAAGTGTGCTGGACGAAGAAACACTTGCTGCAATCTGCTTTATCTCCATGGAAGTACGGACTGGCCTGTTCAGAAAGATTGCTTATGCTTAGAGATGTTTTCATCCATTTAAAAGGAAGACGAGAGAATGTGGTACGAGGATTTAATTTTATTCAATTTGGTACATCATAGACGTCATATTTGAACAACTTCTGGGGAGATTCCAACTAATAATTGAACTAAATATCTGACTTTCCATTAAAGCATTCATCAGTATGGACTGCAAGTACAGTTTTCAAGTGTGATGCCGAGGAATATGCCTTTTTCAATTTGAAATAAATTTGGATCAACGCTGACGAAAAATCTCAATGCAATGATCATTTCAATGATGCATAATGACAATTGTCCCAGTGTGCTTCTGTTCCTCATAACAACGCAGAATTTCTGCTGCCATGTTCGCAAAAGAATTCCGGCCTCCTCTTCACTCGCAGTATTTCATTGATGACGTCGCGGATCTCTCTCCAGCCTTCACAGGACATCAGAGGGAACCTGCGGTCTATGTACATTCTCATTGTCCTCCTCAGGTTGGCAGGCAGAGCCTCCTTACCCAGTAATCCCACATAATTGACCTTCACCACCCAGTCGCAGTAGACGTCGTATGGGACGAGGTAGCGGAATAAATATGAAGCGTAGCGGTCGGATCTGGGACTCCCTGAGCTCCTCTTGCAGTTGTGGTACAGCCCTTTCTCCAAGTCGGTTGTGATTGGGCGCAGTTTAACGTCCGCCC
The DNA here is from genome assembly GCF_949748355.1 of Melanostigma gelatinosum. Taxonomy (NCBI): domain Eukaryota; kingdom Metazoa; phylum Chordata; class Actinopteri; order Perciformes; family Zoarcidae; genus Melanostigma; species Melanostigma gelatinosum. Next base: position 7,617,731 of record NC_136644.1, on the reverse strand, counting down.
GGCATTTGCCTTCGTTATATTCGGTCAGCTTTTTCGCCATGGCAATGTGAGGCGACATATCTTTGTCCTCCTCCTCCTTCTTGACAGACAGTGCGGGAGTCTTACTGACAGAGGGCGCCACTCGCTCTCTGTGCACCTCCGGCTGCGGCGCTACCGTCTGCCGACGGAGCACGCTGTTGGGAGGAGAGGTGCAGTTTTAACCTCACTCTGCACTGCCTGAGGAAACGGCTTCACATTGTAGAACGTCACAAGACTCAAGACCTGGACCCGCGCAGGGGGTTACTTTGCAGGTGCGAAACACAGACTGACGCGCGTGTGTGTGTTTGTTTGTTTATTCCAAACCAGTCTTAAGAACTATTTGGAAGGCAAAGAGTTTTTTTTTGTTTTTTTTAAAGTTGATCCCGACAACCCGAACAGGGGACTTGGAATCTTGGGTTCCCAAAACGGTATGGATTTGGAGGATGTAGGGATTCGTTATTGTGAGTTCAGTCTCTGGGGACTACAGATAGCAGCCTGGGACAATGTCAACTACTCTCGCTGTGAACGGCTCCGTGTGGAGTACGGGCTTCAGTCCGGTATTGTCACGTTCATACAAAGGCCAAATTATATTCACACAAAATACCAAAGTGCACAGACTGCTGTAAGATTCAAAGATAACATTTTTCAACACATCTATGCTGGGAATTTTGATTCATCTAAACATTTCGTCAGAGGGATGAAATGGTTATGAGCTGGCACTGAGATTTAAAAATAAAAAAATCACTTCCAATAAAAGAACCTCATTTCTAAATTCACAAGTTAACACATATGTAGTATGGCTGACAATGACTTGGAGGAGAAATAGCTCTGTGCACACTTACCGTTGAACTTGAGGGCTGTTTGGGGGCTTGGCGGCAGCAGCAGCAGCGGCGGCAGCAGTAGCGGCGGCGGCTACGGCAGCAGCAGTAACGGCAGCAAGGGACTGCGGAAATCCAGACAGCTTCAGACACAATCGCTTCCATACCAGGTGCAAAGGATTTTAGCGTGCAACAAAATGAAAAACATCTCTTACCTCCTGTTGCCTTTTGTACTCTGACGCCTGATTGGCCTCTCCAAACTTCTTTGTTAGGCGGTTTATCCTGGCCTAAACAAACGGGCGGAGAGAGAAAGAGAAAGAAGTGAATTCTAGCGGCTCCGTACCTACATAGTACTAATCAGGAACAAAGGGAGCATCTGTGAGTGGGACCGTCTACTTACTTGGAGTGTGAGGATGGCGTTTTGCCGTTTATTGGTACCCTCAAGCTTGTCTACTCTGTCCTTCAGCTCTTGGAAATGTTTGTCAAAATTGGTCAGCTCCAGGGCCCTCAGCCGTTCATCAACCATCTGTTGCACAATCTGAGAAGGAACGTAAAAAAAGGTTAAAGTCATGAAAGACCCATTGGCATCAAAGCAGAGTTGAGTTAGCGCAGACTTTAGCATTGATGCATGTACGAACTTTTTCAAGTTTGTGGGGATCGCCGGCTTTGGCGGTAAATTTAAATTCCAGTTGCGCCTCCAGCTCCTGGCGCTCCACCTTGGGCCTCTTCCCCTCTCTTTTTATGGGTTGTCCGTCTTTTTCGAAACCCTCTGATAAAGTGCGCTTCAGTCCCGACGTGGAGCCCTTCTCCTCCTGCACTACTTGGGAAACAAAAGACAAACGCAGACTAGTACCTTGTATGCATAAAATGCTCGCTGGCACTGTTCTGTGGAGGCTCGGTCTGCGTCACTCTCTGCTGAAGCAGGATAAGAACACAACATGCAAAACAGATTTCATAAACAACACTAAGAGATGTCAAGGATTCCTTGTGTTTTACTACATGTCTCACTATATTACTTGAAAATCTTTGGAGATCCAAGTCCAATTCTGTTTAAACTGAATCATTGGATGTGGAAGCAATGAAAAACCGGGCCTCTATCAGAAACTACGGTCCCGCGAAATAAACTCGACTATGACTATGTTTTGGGTGATTCTTTCACAGCAAAGAGAACAAGTCATGTTAAATATGTTAATATTTTAAGTATGTAATTAAAAGTACTTTCTCAAATGATGAAAATCCCCAACAACCTGCCCTCAGAATATTATAATTTATGAATATTACACACAAATGCATCAATTTTATGTCAAAACGGAATTGAAACTGATTCAGCCTTACAAGTTCTGGTGCCCTGGTCTGTGCGCGGTCTGGCCTGTATTTAAAATAAAACCAAGGTACCGTTTCTGGCTGCAAAGTGCCAGCACCTCTGCCGTCCTTATGTTCTTACACTGCGCAATACTTGCTGTTAAATAGAACATGATGGTGTTTGTAATACCTCTACCATTCGATCGGCTTCCGCTGTAGAATCTTAAAGCGAGGCTCGATATTAAAAGTCACAGGAAGTAAGTCACAAGTCTGTGTGACATCACTGAAGACTACAAATCTATGACAGACAGCCTTTTTTGACAGAGTGTGAGTGTGGAGTTTAAAAGGTCACAGCAGGGAGGCTCTAACAAAGAGACATTGTTTGAGTATGAAATGGCATCTCATGAACATGTAATACACCCTATAATTACAAGCAGAGTCGCTGTAGTAAAATTCCATAGCCTCCCATTTCCGGTCTACGTTGGCTCAACTAGAGAACAGAAACCAAAAGCTCTGCTTCAATATAATATTGAATGACGTATCGAATATCTCTGCTTTTGGTTAATTTCCTTTGGTTCTCACTCTCTCATACCTGTATTAGATGGTGGAGTGGAAGATGGCCGAGATGTCTTTTTTGTTTGTCCAACTAAAGACTTTTTCTTTTTGGTCGAGTCCACCTCCATCTTTTCCTCACCGATTGATCCTTTCTTCACACCCTCTTCTTTTATGTCCTCTTTGATTCCCTTGTCTTGTTTCGCATCCTTAGAAGAGGACGCTGGATGAGACGAGGAAGGAGAAGGAACAGCGGAATCGGAAATGGTAGATTTGAGGCAAAAGGGCTTCCGATCTTTTATTTTGACTGTGGAGGCCGCGGGGTCTTTGGCCTTCGTAGTGCCACTATCAGTATCCATTGGTTCTGTGCAGCCAGACCCCGGAGCGGGGACGGGCGAACATGGAGCCGAACCTTTGACAGAATTCTTGGACAAATCCACATCTGGGTCCTCTTTTGTAGTCTGGTCCTCCTGGGGAAGAACATAATGAACCATTGATTAATTAATCTACACTTCAACATTAACTCAGGATAAAGTCTGGTGTGACAAGCTATTTCCTAAGAAAGTCTGGGCATTCACCTCTTTCTTTTCCGTCTTTCGGGTCACCTCAGAGTCTTTTTCCTGGTTTTCCTTGGATTCTGTTGATGCTGGTGTAACGGACTCCTTTGATGAAGACACCGGTGAGCCTTTCTTCTCCTTCACCTCCTCCTCCTCGCCCTCCATCTTTCTCAGTTCAAAGTTCAGAGAGTGGAATGGCGACGTGGGAGGAGTTTCTTCCTTCGCTTTTGGATTTTCCGAAGAGGCCGGGGACGGGGACAGATTGAGGGACAGGAAAGGAGCCGGGGAGGCGGGGGACGCATCCCCGGAGTTTGAGTCCGAGGCGTTGTTCTGCTCCTTGTCCCCCGCTTTTGGTTCGTCCTCTCTGTGCGTGCCGTTCACTAGAGACGGTGGCGGCGACGGGTCGGACACACCCGAAGCGGCACTCAACAAAGTGCTGTGAAGACACTCCAGTTGCTGTCGGTCGCTGATCTTCATGGTTTTCCTGGCCCGGAAAATCTTCTTCTTCTCCTCGGTCACAACAACTTCCATTGCTGCCTGTGCAGGAGAGATCAGATGTTATCAAAGGGCTGGATGAATGTGGTGAAAAATCAACACAGACCCCTTCGTGTTTGCTGTAAAACCACAGTCTGTCCCACTTATGAGCCTGCCCTGGACTTTACGCACTGCATGGTACAGGAAAGGCTGCAGGGTTTCAGATCAAACACTAGAGGTCACTGTGGAGCCCCGTGGCTTTCCTGTTTGTTCTTTTCCAGAGGGTTCTTCATTCACAGAGATCTGCAAAACCAAACTGGTCGGTTCCCCGACAGCCGGATTCTTGACTAAAATTCGACAAGCTAAAATTAGACAGATCCTCACTGCCCGATCACACATGGATGTATCTGTCCAACAGGGACATCAGTCAAGCTGCAGCTCAGTAAGCCAGGTAGGCTTTTTCCATGTCCCTCAGAAAAACTCTCAACTGCTCGGACAATTTCCACTTTCCTTAATTTCCTGATTAAACTATGGACTTCATGTTTACCAAAGCCCCGATCCCGAGAACAGAAAGGACATTGAAGTTAACAGCAGCAACCAAACCTTCCTCCCATCCCCCGCGATCCTATTGGTTCAGGCCTCCGCGAATCAGAACGGGCAAGTCAATGCTGTGTTGGCAGCAGTAGGGAGGTTATGCAAAACCTGGAGGATTTTTTTAACGTACTTAGCTCTGATTGTTGTAGTGTTTAGGCTAGTTGTCTAATTTCACATGCATTCACCTCATGTGTATTCAATTTGACATGCATACGTGTGTTTGAGGATTTAAACTTCTTTTGATGAGTCAAAAATAATTTGAAACGCATTAAAGCTGTGTGCTGCAGTAAAATTCTCATTTTACATTCAGCAGCAAACAAGAAATGTGCTCTGATATTAAATAACATGCGACGCACACACTTAGATTACACAGATTATCTACGGATAACTCACCTTCAACCCGAGAGGATCTTGCTCATTGATTTACCACAGAATCCTTCGACAACCTGAGGGAGAAAGAGATTAGAAATTTAGCAAACTCTATATTACCGCTTCAAACTAGGAGGACGACATCAACTTTGTATTAAATCCACAGAGCATGGAAGTGGAAGTGTAACCCTAAATGTAGCTCCTCTGAATGAAGTGGTCTGTCTCCTGAAACTGAGCACTCGGCACCAAAAGTAGACATTTATTTGTGGGGTCGCTACGACTTTCATCAAACTGGAGGAACAATTATGTTGAGGACAAGTAAGTACATTCACATTTATTCAAACTTCATGGACCACCCTTGTGGACACAAAAGGCTGGTATATATATATATATATATATATTTTATTTTTTTATACGGTGACGTGATTCCTGAGAATGTTGAGACATCTGAACGTTACTCCAGTTTTACTTTTCTTTGCCAACAAATCTTAAGAACAGGATACTTCCTAATACTAAAGTCGATGCACAAAAGCTGACTCATGAATTATTTGCAGGCTAAGAGAACCAAATTAGAGACGTGACACTGTAACCAATCGCACGAAGAAAATTAAAACCAGGGAGAATGTTTTTGCCAGAACAACGGACAGAGAGGGGAACCACAAGAAAGCGCCTTTCATACACGTTCCCAACCTGCGTCTTAGTGAGGATGAGCTCAAGAATGTGCGGCCACAAGGGATTCCTTTATTCCTGAGATCAATCAGTCTGTCGACTCACCTAATGTCAAAACACAACGCAGACGTACTGAAATGGTAGGTACTGTATGTGGTCGAATCAGTCGGTTTCAGAACGCAAAGCCAGCCATCATTCAAGTAGCTGATCTGCTGGGAGCAACGAGCTGTTTCACTTCTCCACTGTGAGGCTGGTTAGCTTCACCGTTGCTGCATTGCCGGCCTGCTAGACTGCAGCCGACAGAGCCACCTGAACGGCTCCTTTTTTGAATTTAGCTATGTGCATTTTGCCACTTGGCAGGTTGACACATGTGCAGGGAAAAAGTGCACTTCACTAAGGGCACCGATCCCGACTTACTGTGGGCCTACAGCTTAAACTGTACATGCACAACTCCTACTCTGCTTCCATGCCAGCAACCATGCTGCCTGCAATGATAATAAACTCCTGAAGAAGAACTGCTTCCAATGCAGCACAATAAATAAACAAATGATGACAAATAAAAACATAAAGAGCGGTGGAAGTTGCGAGCACGGTGACCAGTACCTCACATTACAATGTTATTGCACACTGCGCAGAGCACGAGATCCCCCTCCCCCACCCTACGGCCTCATTCACTGCGCCTGGATTCAGTCAGCAACTCAAAATGGCCGTCAGCTCTGCTCTTTGCTGCCAGGCTGGGCTCTCGGTAGCTAGCTGATCTAGAGTCTCGATCAGAGATATTCGGTTGCAGCACCACCACCCTGCTGAAGATCACTGTTCTGTTCAGCATGATGCTTCAGAATATATAGAAGTCATTATATGAGCCGCAGTAAAACATTATTCAAATGTTTATTTCTCCATTTGTCCAACTCCTATAACACATGCTATAGCTAATCCTCAGCCGTGACCGTGTTAATGTACAGCCTGTTAGGGTTTATACATTAACCATAAAAGCACTGTGGTAAGTATAAGAACTCCTTTTTTAAGCCCATATTTAGAAATAGGGCTTCTCCCTTAGTGAGTGCACGGCTGAACCGGATTCCTACATGATGCCGTGTGAAGCAAGTCACGCTTGTTTCCTGATACAAAACATTAAATACACTTCTACGGTGACTCTGGATTTTCTTTTCTTTTTAAAAATGATGCAGCTCCGGTCAAATTTATCACACGCAAGGACTGCGTTGAACTGGAGTAAACAATTCAACACGCTCCCATTTCAATGCACAGCAAGAGAGGGCTTGCACAAACTCCAGCACCTTTTAAACATTCATTTCAAAATCTTGATATTGTTATGAGACTAGATTGAGTTTGTTGCTGTGTCTTTGATAACTAGGGTACCAAACATGAGAAGGGATTTTTCAAATATGCCTTCCTGTGAGGCTGGAGGCATCAACAACAGCAGACATGGAGAGATGTCCACCGTCTCTCTCTCTCTCTGGGTTTTGACAGCTGCTGTCCTCTCAACAGAACTTTTCCACTGCAACTCACTGTTGCAACATCAGGTGATGGGCCACCGAGCTGCTGGTCAAACGTCACAAAGTGTTAACCCGGCATTCAAGTCTCTCTTTACTCCAAATAAGCACTCCTCAAAGCTTGAGCCACTGTGACACCAAGCAAACAACAAACATGGCTTTCCTTCCAAACAGTGAACAGGAACATCAAACAACCTCTCAAAATCCCAAGACGGAACCATATGTAAACCGTATGCCATCTTGCTAAACGTGATTCAAAGCTGTATAGAAGAAGATGGGAAAGTCTGGGATACCGAACATGAACACGCATGTGCAACATGCCAAAAAATGTTGGACTCCCCAGAACGGCACCCAGACTCTGATACGTGCCTTTTAATGAGGAATCCTTTATCTCTGATGCCAGTTATTGCTCGGTACATCCCTGGTTGACAAACTTGACTGGTGCACATGAAAGCACTTTTTTCTGACATGCGGCTACCGATCCATTTCCAAACCGTTGTTTATTGTATCCCGCTGGGCTCGGGCTACTCCAGCTTTCAAAAACGCGTCAATGAGCTCCATTAAAAACAGTGGAACCTATTCCTCAACACACTGAACTGTATGCGAGTTAACCGCGTTAAAGCGTCAGCAACAGGAGCCACGAGTAGGGCCGCTTTAGGCTAAAAACGTAATGATTCAAGCACCATTTTTAGCAGACGCACTATGACTCTAACATGAATACTTCAAGGATACAAACACAACATCACATGACCCACCATGGGACCCTATTAAAAAAATGTATATACACTTCTATCTGAACAACTGCGATCTCTTGCTGCGTAAATAAAAAAAATTAATGGTCACCTTAACGATTGTGATTGTTAGCGCTAAATCACACGACTACAAATGTGCCGGCAGTGCTATGAATATATACATGTACAGTCACTTGTGTGACTGGTCACAGCACACGACTCAACTTCCGTTACTGAGGCCAAAGATGTGCACGCAACCAGGAACAAACGGTGTATGCATGGGCCTGGTGTCGCGCACGCTGTGGCAGGGACAAACATGTCTCTCCCGATGTCGGCTATATTAGTGACAATTTACAGCAAACTCCCCGACATCGGAAGAATGTCAGCAAGTCATGTTTCCTGTCAAAAAACAACAACACGACAAACAAACAAACAACAATCCAAAAATTTGACCTTCTTCAACTAGCATAGCACTCTCTACAAGTATCAAGAGCTAACCGCGAGCAGAGTGTGAAGCTGCAATGACAAACACAGAGTTAGATTTAACATGACAGAGAGAAATGTGAAACATGCTTTAAAAACAAAGACATAGCAACCTTTAGCAGCATGTGTGGGATTGAGGCCTTCCACGTATTTGTTGATTGTGGCAGCAGGCTGAGGCCAGCATGAGAACATAAAAGAAAGGAGGGGCTCACTTTGGACTAGACCATCTTGTTACTTGCAGGGGTATGTACTAGAAAGGGTGAGGCCTATATGAGCCTATAATGGATATTCATTGAACCCTTTAAAAAAGGGAAAGTCAGGTCAAAGCTCCTGACACAGCAGTCTGTAATAATGCATCTAATGAATCACAAAAAAAGAAGATATTTTCCCCCTGATGACTAAATCAAGTGCATGGTATATTTGCAGGTACTACAAATACAAATCAGATCTTGTGTCTACAATACTTTAAGGTGCAGCATGGTGATTGTCATTACCAACACTAGCTAGCAGCGCACAGCAGACAGAGGGGAAGTACAGACTGTTGCTTAGCAACACCCATCCCCCAACTCTAGCACAAACTAGTCCACAGTATGGAAATCTACAGCCAGCCCGGACTAAACCATTCTGACAAAGGGCAGGGGGGGGGGGGACTCTCCTTACTAAAATAACACCATAAGCAAAGAAAAGAAAGCCAAGCCCAACAGTGTTACACAGAAAAACTACTGGAGATTAGTACTCTGAGTGTGTAGCAGGTTAAACAATAAAACTGTGTTTAAGATGGCTTCTGGTGCTACAACAGTTTATTTTCACAATAGTCAAACAAAAGACAAAAATAGGAAACCCTGACACAGCGATAAATTTGCCCGTTTCAGTGAAATGCATATTGCCTCTGAATCTTTGATAGATTTTGTCTGAACTGCATTCATATGACGACATAGTCACTCGAGGTAGTACGAGCATGTTCGCCTCAGCCAAATACCATCCCTCCAATGACCCAGAGCTTACACAGGATGTAATGTGATCTCACAGATCCACTCTCTTATAGATCATGCTAAAGGCTACCGAGATTCTGCTGTTAAACAGCAGAGATGAAAAGAAAACTGATGAGCAATCTAAACATCAGTAAATGATGCGTTTCACAGAAGCTGGATTATCAGGCCTTGATGGGATACACTGCACAGTTAGCATTATATTAGTTAAACACTATCGACCAATTATTAGTTGAACCCCGTTTGTTATAAACCCTAGAAATGCTCAGGATAGGTAGATAGATAGATAGCTATATATATATAGATCTAGATCTATATATAGATATATATATAGTAACAATGCTATACCAAACAGTAAAACCTCTCAGTATATGTGCCAAACAATAACCGGTAAAGCACATTCAAAACAATTGAAGCCACTTTTGCATGACAATGCAGCACAACGTGCACTTAAGTCAGGGCCTAGCTAGCCGCGCACAGCCAGCGCTAAATTACACACCCACAGCACTCAACCCAGAGGCAGCTGCACCCACCCTCCCCCATCTCTCTCTCTATCCCACACACACACGCACACACACAGACTCTCTCTCTCTCTCTCTCTCTCTCTCTCTCTCTCTCTCTCTCTCTCTCTCTCTCTCTCTCTCTCTCACTCCTTCTTCTTTCCCTCGCTCTCAGCCTCTCCAAGACAAACATGGACTGAACCATTCTGACGTGAGGGGATGAGTGGGGGTGGGGCATTGAAAAACAAAAGAGGAATAAGGATCAAGTATTCAAGTAATCGAACAAAGTGCAGTTGAAGATTTGCTAAATGAGGCCAAGGAGTTACATTTTCACGCAATTTTGATGCCAAAAAGTGAATCACTACCGCTGTTTTTTTTTTTTTAGCTTATTGTTTTACGTAATGTCTTTAAACAACTTGATATAAGCCAAATAAGTATGTTTCCTCTGAAACATGAATAAAACTACTTCTCATGGTTGACTACAACTACGGCATCGGAGATTGAAAGATCATCTCAGTAATATCTACTGTAGTATTTTTGTTGTAAATCATTTTTCATTTACAAGCAAGAAATATCGCTTTATAGCCACACATATAGCTAGCTGCGCACAGCTAACAAATGAGAGCACAGCTTGACACAGTAAGCAGCCTCTAACTGCCCGGCCTCTCCCACAGCAGGGAGGACTGAACCATTCCAACACGGGGGTGCTTCTTTACTCAAGAGGAACAAAGAACACCTGCCTGAAAAGGGAGAAATTGACTTGGTTGGTTGTCACTTGTTTTTTCTTCACATAATAGTTTTAAAGTAATTTCCAGTTTTGTCTTTGAGACTCAAAACAGAGGAAATGCACTGTTGGAGTAGCAGAAGTAGTAATGTGTCATTCATTCATTACAATGACCTGCCATTTGAAACCTTCTGTCCTACATCAAAAGCCCTGATGTGAGAGCAAACAAAACCTGCGTTCTTCGACCGGGCACCTTTCTGCTACTGCAGAAACACAAAATGGCCACCAGCGCTGCGCTGCGAGCAGCATGCTGAACACAGGCTTCAGCAGGTCCTATTACAAACCCCGCCTCCTAAAAAAAAAAAAAAAAAAAAAAAAGCACAGTATCTGCAGAAATCTCCATACTCATTCATGGCTCTTGAGGGGAAACTGAAGAAAAGAGCAAATGAGATTTAATGACTTTAGTCATTATGATCACCTCTATATCCTGGTTTAGCGTTTCACTGTTATGCAACACCCTAAACCATGGCTGAAGAGCTAAACCGATGAGTTCCCACTTTGTCACCTCTCATAGTTCTGAGTTGTAGTGCTAAATGTTTTATGAACCTGGGTCTAGATAACAGGGTAATAAAATAATTATTTTTCTCCTCCGGGCTGCAGTTGGTGCTTCAACCGATATGCCAGTAAAGCTCACACTTTGCTGTCTCCAACCGTCAGTCACAGAGGATGTAAAAAAATAACAAAATAAGTGTAAACAATACAATTTTACATTTTCTATGGAGGCTAAACACTGAGTAGAAAAAAAAGATGTCAGCCAGTGAGAGCAGAGTCTGCATTCCAACATTACTGCGCGCTGTCTTCCCCTCCCCCCAACCTCGCTGCCTGCATCTGGATTCACTGAAACTCAAAATGGCCACCTGGTCTGCTGTGCGCAGCCACACAGAGCCCTCTGAGCCTGCTGTATCGAGCACAACATCTTGTCCTGTTGCGACAGCAGCACCATGCCATTTTAAAGTCATTCCTGTGTGCAGACCTCTCACTGGCACATAACATTTCAGCTGTGGAATATTTAGATAAATGAAACAAAAAGCTAATTTCGCACCTTTCTACACAAGGTAGCCAGTTAAGAGGCTCTCACACCAATCTGGGCTTCGCTCTATTCCAACTCATACAGTATCACATTCACTTACTGTGTGTGCTGTTAAATTGCTGTTTGCATTGCCTATTTGGAGCATCAAATCCCTTTTATTATTATTTCTGTAACACTGACTTATTGTACATCAACTGTTCAGGCCGTTACTCATAAACCGGTCACACCAGTCTCCATTGATATCCCCTTTATGACTGATTACAACCTGAACCTCCTGGTTACAAGCAGACGCAGTGATTGTGTAATCAAGAAATGGTTCATTTTTTTTCTGGGAAATGTAGTTTACGATCACAGTCGAGACACCCGCGAGTCAGGTGGACACGGCCTCTCAGCCGATGCATGCCCAGGAGAGGCTCCAGGGTGAGGTATAGAAAGTGTGCTGATAGATGGATGCACTCACAGGTGAAGTCCCACAATGAGTATGACTGATTAATTTAAAACCGTTAGCCTAAATGAATGAGTATATACGGTGATGAAATCGTAGTTTTCAGGACTATACATAAAAAGATACTAATAGTTTGATTTCGGAGAGAAACGTGAACCGTTACAGGATTTTAACTGTGATTCTAAATATGCCGAGTGTCAATAATGCAGGCTGGACCTGTAGCATATTCATCAACAATCGCCACACACAAACAAACAAAGTTAACTGCCTGGTAAAAAATAAATATTAATCATACATTTGAATATCCTGGTGAAGTAGAATCGCTTCCATTTCATTAGCTCACAATGCACTTCATATTAATGTCACTCGTGGCCTGCAGAGAAACCTACGATTGCTGCTATTCGACAAGCAGGAAACCAGAGTACATTCCTTCATGTATGCTTACCGTATTTGTTTCCCGTTTTCAATCCATCCAAAGAGGGGCATCTTTCCTTCAAATGTTAAACTAGTTTCAAATACTGTTTCCTGCATATCGGTGACAATTTTGATTCCAATAAAAGACGCACCAATTAATCCTAGAAGCTAAATAAATCGGTTGCATATACGTAAGACTCTGTGACATCTCTCAGTGTTTTAGGTTCAGAAATGACAAATGGACAGAATGTAAACATTCCAAACGATTACGACCAAAGGACAGGTATTTATGAAACAAGATTAACCTGTTCAGCAAAAATGCAACAGCACTGCTCTTTAGACCTCAACATTGTATGCGTGATTTAGTTTTTTTTTCTTTTTTTTTCAATAAGTGGAGACTAGCAAGAGCTGTGGAAGAAGGAAAAGAGGGAAGAAAAATAGGATGGGGGAGGGGCAAACCAGGTGAATCGAGAAAGCACATGGTGATTATTCTGTAGCGCTGCTGAGGAAGGCTCCTGTCATGGCTACACTAAAGAGCCAATACATGTTAATGGGCTTACCACAGAATAAACAAAAAAAACACCAGGCTCAAAATAAAAGTAACCCAGGTTCCCTGAAGACATAATAATAAAAATACTTTTGGTGAATTGCAGATCTGAAGTATATGCATGCAGTTTCTCCCTCTCTTTTTCTGGTAAAACTCTGAAGACCTAAAGACAATCTGTAGAGTAACTACAAGTAAAATGACATCCCATAAGCTATAGCTAGCGCCACGCAGTCAGAGCTGAAGTCCACAGCCTTTACACAGAGCGCCAACTCCCCTCCCCCACACCAGCAGTCGGCTCCAGTCTGGAGTGTTACAGCAAAGCACGGACTAAACCATTGCAGCAGAAGGGTGTTCTCACCAACGAGGGAGGGAGCTGGAGAGGTGAATGACAAATGCAAAGCTCCCCAAACGATTCAAATATAGTGTTTAGACGTCTAGGACTAAATTAGCCGATGTGGAACAGGAAAGCACTCTTGGTGAAGTCTAGTTCTAACAGTCACTGAGCCAAGTGATTTGAATCAGTCAACAAGCTAGCTACTCCCCACTTTCCCCATCCCCACTCTTTTCCCTTTGATAGATAGCTTGCGGTGAATGCTACAACACAAAATGGCTGCTGCTGCTGCTGTGTACCCAGCCACAGCAAAAACAAATCCCTTTAATCACAAACACTGCTGACTTTGTCTGGACCATGTTACTCTGTTTAGTTGTTTTTTTAAATAATAATACTGCTGCTGCTTGTCTCCCTGCTGTTTTGAGCTGTTGAGGAGTAACAAACTGTGTTCTTGTATTTTATATTTAACCTGTAATGTTAATTTTTACCGACTTATCTTACATCTCTGTGTATTGTGGAATTACTGTGTTCTACATAATAACAAACAATAATCATGAGTTATTTAAACAAATATGAAGTTTTAGACATTCATAAAAACAACTTCAATGTGACCGTTCAGTTACATTTGTGATCTTTCTTGTGGCCGCTACGTTAACATTTGTACACTAGTTAGCTTCAAGTCGGCAATCATTTTAGACTCCACTGACAAACCCAATCCAAAACATTGGAATTCGTTTAACTGTATTTGCTCTCCTCTTGCTCCGCGCATCACGTTTTTCCAGTGCGTTTTCTTTCAGACGCCCATAAAACATTTCAGGGTCAGGCGCGGAGTCGCAGCGCTCGTCAATGTCACACTTGGCCCAGTCAGCCATTCCAATCGAGCAAGAGGCGGGCTTTACTACTTTCCCACGACTTCCTGTTTTGATGCCAATATATGTGGTAGGAATGGACAAAGGTTGATGTAGGCTGTTTTTAATTACAACGCACGATATAATGTTCCCCATCTTCCTCATTCAACAGCAGAGCAACCACAGCAGCTCTATGTCTGCATTGTATCGATTTTTCCTGGTTAATTACATTTAGTCGCGTGGCTGCTCACGCACCCCTGCTCCACGAGCTCATCAGCCGTTTCACCCGACTCGCTTTGCCAAGTAAGGTTAGTGTATGATCGGCTAGAGCTACACATTTTAAAAGTGGCTTGCAACACATGTAAAAGCAATGCTATTGGCCATTATTTGTTATGACCGACAGTCAAAGTTCCCCAAATTATGACCAATAACCATCAATAAAAAGTAACGTACACACATATGCGGCCACGTGCCAACGTTGCTAGCTGGCGATTTTTAAATGCATTTTTGAAGTACATTTTTGCACGTAAGGCGGGTGCATTCATTCATTGATATGTGCAATGTGTAGAGTAGGGCTGGACCCGACTAGTCGACTATTCGGATATTCGTCCGTTAGCATTCGCTAATTCGAGTGAGTGGAGTGCAGCAGTCACACACCACCGTAGTACCGCTGGAGGGGCACCAAGGCCCGAGGCTGAGCAGAGTCTACATCCACTCCCCGACAGCGTTCTTCCGCTACCAGTCCGCTAGTTAATCGATCACAGATGACGTCGCTCTCTCGGATTAGTGCCTTGCTTGTAGTTCTCTAGGAGTTGATGCTGAGGCACCGCCTGAACAAAATGGAGCTTGTGTTCCTCCTAGGGATGTGCGCGATTAGTAAAACTAGTCGATTAAATGTTGCTTCCCTTGCTAGTCGGCACCAGAAATAATACTCGGTTGAACATTTACATATACCGTACTTTTCGGAATATAAGCCGATACTTTTTACCCCACGCTTTGAGGCGTCAGCTTATAGTCCGGTGCGATTTATATACGGATTTTTCCGTAGCTTTCCTCCGCCAACACATTTAACATGAATATTGTAATGTTCCACTTACGAGTCGGAGACAGGGTCCTTGCAAGGGGTTTATTCACAGAAACCGTCGCTCTTATTGCCGAGCAACTCCCTCGAACATTATCCGTAAAGTGTGTTTTCCACAACAACAACCACAACTTCCGGTTCCGGTCTAACACAACATTTACTAGCTCCCGACACAAAACAGTTGCTACCAGCAACTACCAGCAACCCCTCTGCTACCAGCTGTTACTGACAGGGTCGCTACAATATGGATGAAGTACCTTTGACCTACCTCTCACTAGGACTGTTAACAAAAAAGGTTGAACGGAAAGATGCTTTTAACAGTACATGTCCGACTCGCTAGCTTCTAAGCTAATTTTAACATTACCGCCAATGGGGAAATGCTAACCGCGATTAGCATTAGCGAATATATAATATATCTTCGTACATCTTTTCATGCAGACATACATTACAGACTAAGGTCTCTCAAGGCTACCAAACGAAAAGCAATGAGGCAATAACTGTTGTTGCTCATAGCTCTGAATAGCTGTTGTGCTAGCAGCAACTGGCCAAGCCAGTTAGCCGTAAATGCTATTCAGAGCTACGAGCAACGTAGACACGCTGCATGAGAAGAGCAACTTTTTCTCAAGTCTGCCAGTGGATCCTAACAGCGTGGAGCTGTGTGAAAGAATCCACCATCACCAACGGGTTCCGAAAGGCTGGACTGCTGCGAGATGAGGACAGCGCAAGCTCAGGGGCGGGAGCAAAGTGACACTGAGGGTGCAGACGTAAGACTGACTGAGTGCAACGAAACAATTCTGAGGCTGTTTAATTCCGACACTGAAGAAGAGGACTTCAATGGTTTTAGTGCACAGGAGGACGATGGCGACAGCGATCAATAGCGATCCTGTGTCGATCCAGCCACTTTCCGGCTCGGATCAGAGGGATTACCGGTACCGTAAGCCACTTCCCGGCTTGGACCTGTGCGGAGCACGTGAAGACGCCTCAAAGTTGACTTATTACTGTTTTTTTCCAGTTTTTCACAGTTCTACAAAACTTGTTCAAGAGTTTTTTTGTGTGCGTGTTTTTGAGAGAGAGAAAAATATCATCTTGGTTTGCAATATAACTCTGCTGTCCTGAGGCTGCATTTGGGTCCTTGAACACACCACATCATGAACCGGTAGGTATGTCTGTATGAAGCATGAAAAGATATATGTTACAAAGGTGGATACAAAGATATATTATATTCTCTAATGCTAATCGCTAATGCTAATCGCGGGTCGCATTTCGGCTTATAGTCCGATGTGGCTTATATAAGGAACTAGAAAATGCATTTCCTGCTGAAAATGCATTGGAATGCTGAAATGAATCTCAAAAACATTGCTGAAAATAGATATCCAATTTTAAAAAAATTGCAAAAAGCTGAATAATTCAAAACGTTGAAAGATTACAAATATGAAGTTATATCACCCCTCTCCTGAAAGAGCTGAACATTTTGATATTCGAACAGTTTCTGTAGCTTAAAAGAATTCCAGCAGTAGTGATATTTGTTGTAGTAGTAGTAGAAGTATTATTCGCAGTATAAGTATGAGTAGCATTTGAATAAGTACTAGTTGTAGCAGGAGTGATATTTGTAGTAGCAGTAGTAGTAGAAGTTGTCGTCGAAGTATTTGTAATTAGAAGAAGTAGTAGAAGTAGTAGTATCAGCAGTCGTACTAACAGCTGTAGTAGTATTAGTACTGGTTATTAGTACTGGTAGTAGCAGGAATAGCAGTATTAGCAGTTGTGGTATCAGTAATAATAGTAGTGGTAGTGGTAGTAATAGCAGTAGTGGTAGTAATAATATTTATGGTAGCAGTAATAGCAGTAACAGTAATAGTAGCAACAGCAAAAGTTGTAGTAGTAGTGGTAATACTAGAAATATTAGCAGTAGTAGTAGTTGTCGCAGTATTAGTAAGAGCATTCATTATTTCAACAAAAAAGCCTAATTTTGAGCGAAACGTTTAAATACAGTTAATCCATGAGGCTTTTATTTTGAAAGGGTGGGACTGGGTGGGGGAGGGAGGGGGAGAGGATACATAATCATCATGTTTGACACATAAACAGAGGTTATTAAATGACAGGCTTCATCACAAGCAGTTCAGTTAGAATTCATTCTCTGGGGCTTTTATTTTGAAATGGGGGGTGGGGGAGAAGGGGAGAGGAGACAGAATCATAATGTTAGATAAACACAAACCGGTTATTAAATGACAGGCTCATGACAAGCATTTCAGTTAGGGTTCACTCTCTGGGGCTTTTATTTTAAAATGGCGTGTGTGTATGTGTGTGTGTGTGTGTGGAGGAGGGGGGAAAGACCTCTAAAGATCCCTAAGACCTGAATGACTGTATGAGAGACACAGAGAGAGAGAGGGAGAGGAGTGTATGTGCACGTGTGTCTGTGAGGCTGTGTGTTTATCAACATCACTAATTGGCTCAATCTCGAACACCTGTGTGCCTGAAGCCATTTGAAAATATTCTCCATAGAGATCCCATTGAAAATAAAAAGCTTAATCATTCAAAAAGTTTAAAGGTTAGAAATATGAAAAGTCATAGCACCCCTCTGGTGAAAGAGCTGAACATTTTAATAGTTGAACGGTTTCTGTAGCTTAAAAAATGAAGGAGGAGAAGCGGTGCGACGGAAGAAATAGAAGTTGAATAAAGAAACAGGATAACAATAGTTGGAATGCTTAACCACATTCCAACAATAAGGAAACAGGATAACAATAGTTGGAATGCTTAACAGCATTCCAACAAATATTCAGTTTTCTTCTCAAAATTAGCGGGTGGGGCCTATATACCGGTGCGACTTATAGTCCGGAAAGTACGGTATGTAAACTACATATTGACATAATGATGTTACTGCGGAGGGCCGCCACAACTGCAGGCTCTATGGTCTGATCTGAAATCCTGACTCACTTTCGTGCTGCTGTGTTCTCCCGGCCCCCGCCTCCTATTTCCAAAATAGCAGCTGGCTTCTGCAGTGTGCTTGCCTGCAGAGACCTCTCTATCGCCATCGGTGACACCGACTTGGACAATAAACTGTGTTTGACCCTATCACAAATGACAATGGTTTTGCTTTGTATTGATTTTAAACTATCTTGTAAACTGGCTACTTTTGAAACAATCCGGTGGTATATGTCGTCTCAACTCAACGCATCTCAAATAGCTAATTGGACTGTTCACATAAAGCAGCGCACGGAAAAGTCTTAGCCCGGATGTCCGATGGTTCCGCGGTTGGTCGACCCCAAATGGGCGTCTGCAACTCCCTCCTTACGCTGCTGGTTCTGGTCCAAGCTATCACTTGCGGAAAGTCCAGATTTCTGCCGCCCATCTTGACTTCAACCTCCCAAAGTTTGCCCACACCACTCCACTTCTCTGTTTGCAACACTGGCTCCCTGTTGCAACGCACATACAGTTTAATCCTCTGGTGCTAACCTACAAGGAAATGAAGGGAACTGCTCCTTCCTACCTGCGAACCACGTTGAAACCCTCCACTCCAGCATGACAATTGTGAGTGAAGACAGCAGAGTGTTCCTGTCCTCAATAGCAGTTTATTCTGCTTTGCTAAAAGAGTGCATCTTTCTACTGGTCTCGCCGAGTTGTAACTTTAAGCGAGAGACAGCAACAATTTTATGGGGCCGACAATGAAGACACTTGCTGCCTCAAGATCAAGCTTATTACATTGTAATGCTGCGTTCACACCGATCGCGTTGATTTTTTGACGCACTGCAAAAAAGCGTCCAACGCACTGCACAATCGCGTCCAACGCGCCGCCGGTCGTGTTCACACCAAACGCCGCAAAATCTCGTAGCGTCCTGGAAGCCGTTCACCTGGCCGCCATTTCTTTCCGCTGTCAACCGTGAAAGGAATAAGGACAATTGCTGCTTTGTACGTGTTGTGGAAGTCCCTCAAACGTCGGAATGCCAAACGCTGTCATGTCTGGTTCATAATATTGTTCAGAGGAGCTCCGTGGATTGTATCGAGCTGTATTCACTGTGTCTAGCAAGCCACCGGTCGCTGTTTACTACAGCTGTAGGAACACAAAATAAACTGATTTGGCTGTGATTCAACGGCAATAAACCGACAAAAAGGGACTCCGAAATAACTACATAATGATGCCGATTTGTACTTGTCTTCTCCGACAAAAAGGGACTCCGAAATAACTACGTAATGATACCGATTTGTAGGTTACTGGTCTTCTCAATGGAGCTCTGATGGATCGGTGCTAGGCTATGCTAACATCGTAGCAGCTCCACCAGCACTCAATAACATCACGTAGACGTAAATACGGCAGCGTCTATTCATTGTTTGTACCGTATGGTTTACACACACACATGCATACACATAGTTTGGTCCGGTCTCTGTTGATATGAGGTATCGTAGAGCTCTGGGTGAACATAGACGGCTACAGGATTTATTTCCTGATTCAACAACGGCAGGAAGCCAGTGATGACAGGGGGAGCAACTCAACGCTGATAGGCTATCGCGCCACAGCGTCACGCGATTATGTCGCTGAAGTTGAAAAATTTCAACTCGCGCGTTGCCGATTTTGCAGCGTCCAACGCGTCCACCGCACTGCAATAACGCGTCCAACGCGCCATCGCAAAATCGCGGCGCGCCAGTCTCATCGCGTCTGTGCATAGACTTTGTATGTAATCTCGACGCGCGTCAAAAAATCAACGCGACCGGTGTGAACGCAGCATTACTCATGAGTCAGCTTCAGTCTGTTAGAAAGGCTCGTCGGTTGGTATAATATCTTCGGAAACCCACTCCTCCCACACCTATCCGAGTACTGGGAGCTGTGTTCGACCATTTCTGTTTCTTTCAGAAACCAACATTTACATCCTGATTCGGGAGGCAGTGTGCTGCAGCCTGGAAGAGCCCATAACAGCAGCTGTTTTGCATAAGCCTCAAGAGCATCACCACAAACACAAGTCGCAAAGGTAGAGAAATCTGCATACTGAAGATGGAAAACAAAGCAAATTTTAGAGACAATGGCAAAGTATTTACTATACATACATCCAAACTTCACACACACACACACAGGGCCGTGCGTTGCTAGCTAGCTTACAGCTGATATCTGAACTGTCTGTACAGCTGGTGTTTGGGACAAAAAAAACTCAGACTCACTGCACAAACAGTACAGTAAAAATAATTTGACCAAACAATGCAGACATACTTTATACAAGGTTCTGTTGTATTAGGTTATTCTTGATTCAAATACTGAAGACTGTAAATCTATAAACAATTATTCATATATGAATGAATGATTAGCTGGGAAGATGCGACTTCTAATATTTACATTGACGTGATCAGCTATATCGTTTAAATAGAGACGATACCCCTCTGTTGGAGTTGTTGGAACTATAAATCACTTGTGAATGTAGATTGTAGTTGTTAGAGTAGGGTTGTTAGCATACCAGAAATTTAGTGGTCGACAGGTAACATTAACTGATCTCGTACTGCCGATTTCAACGTGGATTTGTTGTTCACAATGTAGCATTACTCGGGGAAAATATACTTGACGTAAACATGTCAATAGTGAGATCACTGTGTCCCAAACACATTTCGATGGGACACCGTGAGTCTTGAGCCCTGACGATACCTACGATACCTGTGGTACTGTAGAAAAGCAATTACCGTCACGTTAGCAGAATTTTGGCATTGACTCGTTAACGAAGTATCAGTTCTCTCAATGTTTTTAGAGTTCTTCCCTCACAAATAACCTTTGGTCAAAAACAAACTGTCTACAGAGAGCACAAAAACCCAACCCATCATTGTAATTTGTGAAAGTGCCACTTAGCGCCACTTAAAAATGAGAGACTTCGACCTGAATTTTTTGTATACTGCTCTTTGCTAAGCAACCTCACTACATCCACACAAATACGTTTCAAAATGTATAACTTTTGGTATGTTTTTGCCGAGCATCAATACTACTCTGGCATGTAAGAAACCCTAAAACAGAGACGTTTGCAAAAGCAGCTAACGCCTCCTTAGTGATTGGAATTGGATTTTTTGTCTGGACGGGCAGAAACGGAGACCGTTGAAAACAACTGGGAAGAAATCCCCGTTCGCTTCTTGATTGGGTCTTATCTGTAACGAGTCCTTCCCTGATCCGGCTACCAGGGGTTAATTCAACATGTATAACAAACTACAGACGCTGCGGACCTTGTTGTCTATGGGAGCAGCTCTTGTGCAGTTACATTTTGCATTTTACAATGCTACTGCTGCCTAGCAGTGCAAGAGCCAAGCTATTATTTGAGTGATTTGCAAGCGGCGAGTCCAGAGGCATTAACTAGGCAATCAGCCGTTGAGTAGACAAATCTGCTTCATGCCCAGTGTTTGTGAATAGACATGTGATTGCGTTTTCAGTCATGTTAGCAGGGACCTAGATTATTTCTAGAAGGCTTGTGCCTAGCTATTGTTTTCCTTTTAAAACGAAAATGTATTCACCTAAGGCTGCATCAATGGCATAATTCAAATGTTATTTAGTTGAAGTCATAATCACCATTGTGAGCATGAAGCACGCCCCTTCTCTTCTCACAGTGAATCCTGAACATTTTCATCATCTATTATATACACAAATCAACTACTTATTATATAAAGACCAACAGCACACATGCATAGAATGACAAGATGCTAACTTGTTAAATTCGTATTCGCTCAAATGCAGTAATAAAAATGACCGATACTCATTTAATCAGTTTGCATTAGTAGAAACTGAAATGACGAGGAGGGAGTCTCCTGATTAATGCTGTGGTTGTATGTGGATGTTTTTTTTCCTTCTTTTCCCCACACTGCAAGAGGGAAACAAATTCCATTTAAAGACTTAAAAGGGGTTAATTTGCTGTGGTTTATGAAACAGATTGTATTCCATTTATGTAAAAAGGAGACAATGACTGAATAGTAGTTTATAGCGTGCTCTTGGTAAGGCAAACAATAAGATGCGCGTTTCTTTCTCTGCATGT
This sequence comes from Melanostigma gelatinosum, assembly GCF_949748355.1. Classification (NCBI taxonomy): domain Eukaryota; kingdom Metazoa; phylum Chordata; class Actinopteri; order Perciformes; family Zoarcidae; genus Melanostigma; species Melanostigma gelatinosum. The sequence continues at coordinate 7,595,701 of NC_136644.1, read as the reverse complement.
TTTACCTTGCCCTGCTGTGGTCTATACGTCAATACAATGTCAATTGAGACATGTTTCAGACATGAGATAGCTGCCAGGACTTGGGCCCTGATTCAGACATGTGAGCCACATGTTAAGTTTCCATTTACATGGCAAGGTGCATGTTCGAAAGGGACTAACCGGGGCCATTTTGCGCAGAAGGTATTGGTTTAGCGCTACGAAATTCAGGCAGTGGGCTCCCACAGCGAAAGCAGACAGCCAGACACACAATACACAAGGCAATGAGAGTGGGAGGAGACACAGCCTAGGTGTATGTACGTGCAAGCCTGAACATGTATGTGAGCCATCTACAGCTGTACGAAGCACTCAATGAACTTTTATACACTAAAAAAATAAATAAAAGACGTCTTTCAAAATGGCAAATGAGTGTAACATTTTTGATTGGGGTTTTATTGAAGCAAATCCTTTTTAAACATTATGATGACATGATTGAATTGTCAGTGTGTTGCATGTATATAGTATGCACCATTGTACTCTATAGAAATCACAAACATGGATAACATTTTATAATAGGGCTTTTCTAAAATAGGAACACAAGTTCCTGACTAATTTATTATGGCTTATGATTGAAAATCAAAGTAGTCATTTTAAACAAGCCATTCATTTTAATTATCAGCATGGCAACATATAAATGAATAACAAACACCGGAGTATTTTGAGACTGAACCAAGATCATATTTCTTATCACTCTCATTTACAGCCTGAAGCAAAGAACCGTCTGTAACTGGTTGAAACTGGTTCCAATTGACTTGGCACGGTTTGAAAAATGTAAAAACAAGAGACATTTTAGGTATGGTCTTTTCCACCAACAAAATAAAAAATGCATGATTGAAACCTTCTATCACTCCTGAACTGTAAAAATGTCATTGAAATTAAGCAGAAAGGCTGCAGTTTTTTTTAAGATGGGACACACAAACTGCAGATATTTTTACAGTACAGAAATCTAACGCAATTAATTATGTATGTAAATTTGGGTCACATCTATATCGTCACAAAAAAAGATTGGACTGTGTTGACATTTTAATCACATGCTGATGGAAGACTTTCTGTTTGTGCATTTATTACATTGAACGTCTACTTGCATTCACACATTATCATCTTGAAAGAAAACTGCTGAATAGGTGTTTAAGTTGCATTTTATATACACTTTGGAATTCATGAATAATTAATATTACAGAATAACCCTTAATACCAGCAGTGGCATGTTCACAGATGTTAGCTCTCCTCTAGTAATATGAATTGGCCGATTTCTCAAATGTGACGTGGGAACATTTTTGAATAGTAGAAGTTAGGGAACATCTGGCAAGATAACCAATTGCTCTCTAACGTCTACCAATGATCTAATGTAACAGTAACAGACCTCAGCCGAAATGAAAGGTGTTACTCTCCCCTGTTTAATACTGCCTAATGTGAGCAAATGTTAACATTCACATCCATCTTATTTGTGTGGTTGAATTCACTGACATGTATTGCCGATAATACAGAGACAAATATATGTAGCTTTTCCGTGGACCTATGGTGGCTCATGAGCCAGCAGCTGCACATCACTCACTTTCATTTGGCCCCAGACCTGAATAAACCCGGACTAAGAAACGTGCCACTGCAAGGCACATAAAGTCCTCTTTTTTTCTCCACATGAAGGACATTTGGAGTTCTTATTTTTTAACTAAAGCCAGAAAGAACCTGAAATGTTCCTCCATTCCAATGTAGTATCAATTTCAATCTAGCTAGCCCTGCAAAATTGCTGCAGTAGTTGTGCAATTAATAGGAAATTTCCATTGGTTGTTTTAAACGAATGGTGATCATATTTAGCCTTCTAACGGCTACAAGAAAGCTTCTTTAAAAAATGTAGGAGGAGCCTTTCAAGGCTGCTTCCTCTTCAGCAGAAGAAAACAGACAATGAATTACAAGTGCACCATGTGAGCACTGCCACTGGGTGATGTGGGGGAGGGGAAACCAGAGACAGGGATGTATCATGTTCCCAAAAGGTAAAAGCAAACCTGAAAAAAAGCTTACTTTCAGGACAAAACTGGGTCATTTAAAAAAAACATGAATATTATGAAACAGTCTGCAGACTGACAAATTCCCCAAACTGTGGATGACTTATGGTTCATACAATCAGTTGGTCACTTATCTGTACATTACTTCACCAAAATAGAAAAAAAGTTGCAGAGGTTTGTCTCTTTTAGAAGCCCACGTGACTGGGCAATGAGGAAAAACTGCCATTGACATTAATCCACACCCACATCCTAGGACAGTGTGGTGCATGGAAAATTACTGGGCTGTACCACTTTAGACAAAGAGGGGGGGGGGGTTAACTGCACCCTTTAGGTAATGCAGCAGTTTCCTCTTCACTTTAGCCCAGTTTGTATATTATGTGCTGTTGAGACCTCAATTTAGTGTTGATTTTATTTGGCGATACACTCTAATATCTATATCAAATTATAGGATTTTTTAAAAGAAGCCATAAACTCTTCATAAGCTCTACAAAGGACAACAATTAGGATGGCAAAGCTAAAACACTATTCTTTTCTAGTACCCACTTATTATCCCGGGGTAGACAACTTCTCTTCCTCATTGCCCATCCTTCAAACTGTCCCCTCTGCAGTGTGCTGCCTGTTTTAGTACCAATAGTAGCTTCAGTTGACTTTAGTGAGGATCAAACACGCAAATGTACATTTTATAGTTGCTAAATAGGGAAGTTACTTCATCAAAAATAATGTTTGATAGCTTGTGTCAGACTATGGGCAACATAAATGGTGTGAGGGTGTGTCATACTGGGTCACATGTTTCTTCTTGTTCATATACTTGAGTATTTGTGTACAAGAGTTCTTCAATCAAGCAACCATGGCTTAGCGGCACGCTTAATGGTAGCCGTGTTAAAGACAGTTCATTTAAAAAATAAAAGACACATTACCCGTGTAATTAGAAAATATAAACTCCCTTAAGTAAAAACAAAAAACTGAACATTTTACTGTTGAAGTAAAAAGAAAAGAACATTGTCAAAATGTCATTGATGTTGCCTTTTATCCATGAAGCTAGTATCTAAGCGAGCGCTCACTAACACAACTTACGCTAACATAACTTACGCTAACACCCGCTACAATCCCAACCTGTAGGGCTCATTGTAAAATACACCCCATGTACCAAAAACAGATACAAATTTGTCATTTAAGACAAAATGTTGATATTCAAAAGCCCAAGTTCCAATCAGCATATTATATATTCTCCTTAAATATGAAAGGCAAGTGAAAGCTGCTTAGCTAGCATGCTAGTTGCAATACCACGACTCACCGACTCTTCGCGTCGCCAAAGCAATGTTCCCGCGATTTTCAGTCTCGAGCTTTCGCAGACCGTCGTCTCCTCCTCCTCTTGCTGCTGCTGCTCCTGCTGCTGCTGCTGCTGCTGCTGTTCAAATCTTCTGCACGCCACAACCCGTTGGGCTCTTGATGTGTTAAAAGTCCACCGGTTTAATCTTTCACCGGAAAACTAGTGAGTTGTGCCACACCGACTCAGTAGTTGTGCCTTCGCGGATTCGACCGACTGCTCTCCCCTTTCGCTTACAGATAAACTCCTCCTCTTTTCGCGCACAACAAAAAAATCCTCACAGAACGATTGGTCGACAGATTCGGTGCGTTGCCCAACCGTTGTTGTGTTGACGTTCGTTTCCGTCGCTCTAACGTTACTCGTGGAGGTGTTGAAGTCGGTAGCTGGAGCCGGTTAAGGAAGGCATGAACAGCTCCGGGACGTGACCGGTCGGTTTGTATGGCTGGTCTCTCTAGGACCGACACAAGTGAGTGTTTAAAGCAGCAGCTCCTCTGCTTGGAGTAACTGCAGTGGGGTTTTAAGAAGCTCACGAAGATGTTGGTTTGATCAAGGGACAACGGGGAGCGGAACATCAACATGGGGGGGGAGGGGTTTGTGATTTGTGCACCACGACGGAAGGGTCGGGCTGAGGGGGGCGGGGTTAAACGGTGGAGGAGGAGTCAGTTGAGCAACAGTCTGAAAAATGGTGTAAACTTAACAGGCCATAGTGTTGATGTAGGTCATACATCATTTAAATGTGGGGGCGTTCTGTTTGGAGGGTGTCCAGGTATGTTACCCGGCATCTGAGTGACCTTGAGTGGTTTGCGCTTTGTTAAACGCTGATGTTTTTTTTGAATGGCACAAATGAGATGAGCAAAAAAGTCAAAACCAAAGTTATAGGAAGAATACTAATCCAACTAGTGACTGGAAATAAAAAAATTTAGCCTGGGCCACAAATAATATACTCGTTTTTTATAATTTCTTTTGCACTATGATTTTATGGATTCATCACAACAATTCAAGAAGACAAGGACCAACCTTTTTATTCTTAGCTTTAAAATTAAAAAAGTCATCACATTAACATGGTCTGTAAATTTGAGCTCCCTTCTGACATTACACAGACCAGTCAGCCATTTTGTTGACTCACTTCTGGAATTTGTAGTTCCCCAGGAGGCCAGCAGAGGGCGAATTACAGTGATGTTTTAATCATAAACGGTGTAGCTGTTCCTGTCCTCACGGAGACAGCTTTGCTCCTACATAGTCTGTTTCACAGCTAATCCCAAAATCCATGTGATGTGGTAGCTGTGCTCCTCCTCACCTCTGGTGCTGCGCTGTCACACACTCTTGCACACCAGGCAAGTGCTAGTATAGCAGAAAGAACCCTTGAGGTTCTTGTGTGTGTAAATCCAGTTAGGCTACACTGTAACATGGTGCCTCTGCATTGACACTGACATTTAGAATGAAGTGACATGTATCAATGAGAGCTCTTGTGTTTAGGGAACACTGTATGCAGATCACAACGCCAGACCCGTAAAGGATGATGAACAAACATGTGAACACAGATGGCGGAAGGAGAATTCGGACATACATTTTTGCGCAAAAAGGAGTGCTCGGATATTTATTGTTGAATCTAATACTTGTGAAAATGCGACATGTACACAGTTCAGTCTTGTTGTTGTGAGTTAAAGCGCATGTGGAGCAGATGAGCTGTACGTAAGCTCCATGCTCCAAGTCATTTTTTTCGATATTTGTGCCTCCTCGATCCTCCGGCTTGTGACCCGGAAATCGGTCTTGGCACTCAATCTTGAATGACGTCCCAATTCCGAAAATGCATCGGAAGGATCGAGAAAGGTTTGCCGGAGGAGCTATAAGCGAGGAAACACCGGTGTATCCTTTGCCGAAGTCTTTTTTTTTGGCACCAGTGACTCCACAAATATAACCGTTCCTTTTTGTGTTCACAAGTTGTAGTTATTTAAGATGATCAAACCTTCTGCCCTTCATTACATCCAACTCAAACACTTTTAATCGTGACAGTATGTCTACGAGTGCAAACCGCTGCTAACGGCAAATTATTACATCAATACCAACATTCTCTCGCATTCGGCACTATTTAGTTGTATTTCATGTTGTCATATCGAGAGACAGGACTGTGTTTGTTTGAATTTAATATTTGGCACTTAATCCGATGCATGTCATTCTTTATTGGTATATTTTTGTACAAACATTTGTCGTACTTCAACCTTCACACAAGACAAGAATATAAAGGATGTAATATATGTACTGTGTGTGTTTGTGTGTTCAATAAGAATGTATGACATCCGTACTTTCTTGTCGCATAATGCCACGTGATAAATTTGATTAAAAGTGAATATGTAAGTTGTAGTGAACACTGTTGTGCTGCTCCCCAGATAAAATACAGCGGTATAACAAAACAATGGACAACTAATGTAGCGGAGCCACACGACGTCGCTTTAAAGATGACATTCAGAGATATTCAGTTAAAAGGCATTGCTAGACCTCCTGTCTGTCCGTGTCTCTCTCTCTCTGTCTGTCTCTCTCTACACACATCCACACATGATATTCAAGGAAAGATCATCAGACCTCCTGTCTCACTCACCCTGTCTCTCTCTCCTCTCTGTCTATCTTTCTGTATGTCTCTCTCTCTCCCTCTCTGTGTCTCTCTATCATACAGTCATTCAGGTCTTAGATATTTTTAGAGGACTTTTCGCCTCTCATCTCCCCCCCCCCACCCCTCCCCCCATTTCAAATTAAAAGCCCCACAGAATGAATTCTAACTGGAATGCTTGTGATGAAGCCTCTCATTACAGTGTCAAACATTATGATTCTGTCTCCTATCCCCCTCTTTCCCCCACCCAGTCCCACCCTTTCAAAATAAAAGCCCCACAAATACAAGTTTCAATCCAAGAGTATGAATCTAAAATGCAGAAAAGAGAGTAGCGCTATCTATTGAACCTGAATGACACGACCGGTAACATTGGCGTGTGTATATATTGCGATTTCTTCGGGCAGTAGAAGCCACACTGTCAAAATGTCTTTAGGAATTTTCTAGTTATGATTAAGCCCGATGGATAATATAGTGTGCTTTGGCACAGGCAGTTTTACTGCCTTGTGCCACAAAGCCACACTGAATGACTAATCCCGAAAGGAAATCGGTAAGAATTGGAGTCAACCTTGGTCGATCATTCAGCAGATGAAGAGAATTTAGAAAGGATTCAAAATCAATCCTGAATTGACCCTCTTTCTCCTAGACTGGTGCGTAATGTGTTTATTATGTTTATAAAACATATTGCTCGTGTTTCCTCCAGGATTTTATTTCAGCAGCGCTGGGAAAGCGTTTCGTCACAGTATGTAACTGTATATATGTAACAATTGTAATAAAGTTTGAGTGTACTTGCTTTAACCTGAAAAGGTAAAGGTAGTGCAGCCTATTGGAAAACAAGACAGTGGCATATCTTGTCATCATTCATACATCAACCTTGTTTGGGAGTACTGATATCTATTGCACCAGGTTCTGCCTTATACCATAAAACGCATCGGATTTCTGTCAGTAACGATTTTTAATAATAATAATCTGCCCAAAGAAAAGCATGTATTTGTAAATGTATAGGACCCATAATGGAACCCTATGACACACCACAAGACAGTTCCGCTCAGACGGACGTAAAACCCAATGCAGGGACCAGAAATACCCCCCCCCCCCCCCCCACACACACACACACACTGCCCGTACTTCTTTGTTAAAATATATGATCAACTGCATTGAAAACCATACTACTGTATAGTCAAGGAGTGGTCACCTGGATTTCCCGCAAAATCCCAATCTATATCACAATGTCATGTCAATGATAAGATACTAAAGGAATTTTCTGGAGTGGCATTCCAGGATGCATGTTCCTTCATCCTAGCGAGTAACCCCGCTGTTTGTGAAGAGCACAAACGAACTAATGTTTGTGCTTTTCACTCTTACAAGCTTCTCATGTGATTTTCTTAAGATTTACTCACCACATAAGCCTCATGTTCATGATATCACTCACATGACACAACAGCCATATTTACAATTGAGAGACCAAATTTATCTCATTGAGGTTGACAAGAGTGGACGAGCATGAATTAAGGAAGTTGTTGAAGGTTCCTGAACATGGCTCAGTGGGCACTGACACACTGGACAGTAAGGTACTTTGTCTTGCAGCTAATTACATTTCAGGTCCCATATGTCACACATTAAATAAATGTCTAACAGATGGTCTATGGCCCAGTATCTGGCAAAAAGGAAAAATGAATTTCCTTAACTAAAGTGGCATATAAACATTTATTGGGCAGAACAGCAGACCCATCACTATCGTCAGAAAACCGATGGAGAGAAAAGCCCATTCGCAAATACAAGATTACCTTGACTGGACTGGTTTGAATACTAGATTTAAACAAGCTTATAGACACAACTACTCTCCTTGTCCGTCCCTTACACAAATGACAGACGACTGGTTAAAGGGGATTGATAATGCTAGGATGACAAGTGCAGTGTTACTGGAATTTAGCGAGGCCTTTGATGTTATAGACCAGCGGTTCCCAAACCTTTTAGGCCGCGCACCCCCTTCTACATCCCGACGCCCATTAATAAAAACAAAAAAGCAACGGAGCCTATTTATAGCCGCATAAAAATCGGACCAATGAGAGAAATGTTTGCTCGCGCGTGGCGTTTGTTTACAAGATTTAGTCCGCTGTTAAATGTTGCAGTGTGAACACAAACTGCAACATTGTATCATATTAATCCCTGAATCGGAACAAAGCAAATTAACTCCAGGTGTGAAAACGCCCTGAAACACTGCAACAAAGTTTCAATAACTTTCAGTTTCACAAGGCGTCACTTTTAAAGAGCAATACGGATGGCGAGCACACACGCACAGGCTCAGAGGCAGATTATCACATTTCATTTACAATTAACCATAGCGGTTACATTAATCTGAATCAAATTACAATACAGTTACACATCACGATTGTACGTTATTAAATCTTACACACTTTGGGAATCCCTGTTATAGACCATGATCTTTTGATTGGTAGTCTAAAATGCTATGGATCTAGATCAAGCGCCATCTCATTTATGTCTTCCATGCAGAACAGTAAGGGCAGGTATTCCCTTGGCAGGATGTCTAACTGTAGAAATGCCTTCTGTCCCAGAACAGAGCACTGCCCCATAAGAAGGAGCATCGTAAACTCTCTTGTTTACCAGCAGAGAAAAGGATTGTCTTAAGCACAGTCGCAATCTTAAGCAATCGCATTTTCTTTCACCAAAAGCAAGTTTTTACACAGTCAACTGACTAAATGTAGTAACTTTCACAGTTCTAGGTAGGGCCATCCTATCAATTTCTGCAAAACATCCCAGTATGATTTAATGCACAAAAATTAAAGTATCAAACACGCATTACTACTTTGCAGTTAAATATTTAACATTTATTCCAACACGAAAACAATCAGTAAATAACACTTATATAATATAATATAACGTGTTTATTTATTGAGATGCCCCTATGGACCTTGTTATAGGAGGTATAGATCAGGAGAAGTAAACATGAAGTGTAATTATGAATACTGATGTTAAATTAAGCTATGATGAGTTTTCACTGTTAATTTAACATCTCTATTACATGTTGATGCCTACATGACCAAGTTAAGCAGATGAGACTGAGGACAACTATGTAGAAGAAAAGATGTTCACTTTGTCTAATATGTAGCTTGACAGAGTTCTCATGTGTGTCCTGGTGTTCTCATGTTTCCTTACCTCCTCATCACTCACTCCCTACCCTGGTGTTTCCATGTTTCCTTACCTCCTCATCCCTCACTCCCGTAACTGTCCGTGCTGGATCTGTACCCGTTGTTTTAAAAAGCTAAATAAATGATTAGCATGACGTCATCCAGCTAGCCAAACCTGTCTGGTGTACAGCTAGTACAGAAGCTTCGCATGTACTGCTTCCCTTTCCCGCGAGTCTGCTGTCTGATTGTGAGGTCAGGCTGATCTGATATCAGCTCTTTGGCTGCAGAATCTCCGCCAAAGTTCTCCTCTCAAACGGGTCTTGGAGGAGGAGTGCTCGCGCTGGCGCGTAGAGACTTCTCCTGACGAGAACTCGCAGCTAGGGGGGCAAAATATTTTTAGCCCCACACTGAATCTATTTGAGGGTGCTGATTGGCTAAATTGTCTGTCACTCATTTATATCTTCAATCAGCAATTGGCTAAACTGCTTCATAGACCCGCCTCTTTTGGGACAAAACGATTTGGCCCCCCAAGCTGCTTGTTCTCAGAGTGTCGTGCACACAGACAGAGAGCACGAGCAGACGAGCACACAGGCGGAGAGGACGAGCAGGAAAAGCATATATTTTGCGCATATATCATATTTTACACATATTACTGGGTACATTCCACAGTTCAAAAACACAAATATTGACAATTTGTATAATTTATGATTATTATAATACATATATATTTTTTTGTGTGGCTCAAGGTGGGGCCATGCCCCATTGCCCTCTATTGACCAGCCGCCACTGGTAATAACTAGAAAAGTGCACTCAGTAGTGTGCAGATCTCTGCCAGGTGTGTCCGCCACAGCTCCTGCTGTATTGTGTATTTAAATGAATATAACCCACAATTAGCTAAGCCCCTGTCTAAACACTAATGGTCCATAAGGCGGCAGACAAAAAAATTCAAACTCAAAAGCAAGCGGCGGCGCCCACACTGTGCCTCCGGGCGCAGAGTAGGGGCTGGGGGGTCGGCGACGCACTCAGCTGGTTTATCACTAGCGGCCCCTAGTGGCTGGTTAAGAGCAGTGAGTGAGTGAGAATCAATGGCGGTATAAAGCATGCTGTAAAAGCTGTTATAAGAAGTCACTGCAACCACAAGAGGGCCTTGGGCATGCAGCCATAACTGGGCACTAAAATTATTATGCAGGTAGCTGCAGTAGCATACGAGATTAGTCGTGGACGGACACTGAGGTGAACAGTCACTCACAGACCCACGCACGCACTAATGTGAGCGACTGCAAGATTGTCCTGGCGGAGGCAATACAAATACACCAAATATTAATTTGGGCACTTTTGAGTGTATGATATAAATATTCATGATGTAAATCGTGTATTCATTGTTGAGACATTAATAAAAACAGCTCTTTCAAAACAAACATGGGAATGTGCTTTTATTAAATAAAGAATAAATTACAGTAATAAGACATTAATGTATAACTCAATATAACACTGAAAATGATTCCTCAATGCGTCACAGCAAAAGTAGTTATCAAATAAATGTACATCGTGAAGTTCTACCAGTTCAAAGGGATGAGTGATATGTGGCTGTCAGTTTAGTTACAGGAGTTAAGACAGCAGCAATTTTACCTCATGAAATAGCAATTTAATGCACACATCACACATTCAGAAGTATTTGATCAGTTGAAGTTGCAGTGACGTGTGAACTGATTGGCTGTAAGCAACCAGGCAGTACGGACACAAGCATGCACACACAAACACCGTTTCAAATGTCTGCTTGAAACCTTTGACTGCACTAAAATCACAGACAACTATTAGCAATTTCTTGCAGACGACATTTCATATCAAAATCGCACAGACGTGGATGATTGTATAAAATGATGAGTCAACTTAAAACAAAAAGGATTGATAGATAGCGAAAGATTGAATTACTTGTAGTTTTGGCATATGTGTGCTTTACTGCAGACACCTGCACGGCAGAGTAGTACAACTGTTGAGTTCCTGAAGAAAACTCGGTAAACATGATTACAACTTTGTAAATCAAATTGATTTGGAATAATTGCACCAACACTTTGAGTGCATACCACTGGGGTAATAGAATTAAAGTTTCTTGTAGACCTGATCTGGAGAGACATATAAGTTATCACTGACAGCAGTGGAGGATCCACACTCTGTAAACTTGATGAGGAAATAACACTGGACTGTGTAAAAACGTACCTAAAACTCTCAGCGGTCGGAATGTCTTGAGGACATGGAGCTGTTCCAAGTGCCTACTGAGTCACTGCTTATACGCGGCAGAGTGCTGCCCCCCAGTGGTGAACAATATGAATGTAATCATAAAAATGGCATCAACACAAATACTGGTCACCACGTCAAGTTCTGTATTGTTCACACAAAAAAAAAAAAAAAAAAACTTTGCACAAGACATCAAACCATTTAAAAGTGTTCTGTCCACCTGTATCATGTCATTGGTGGGATTTCTTTTGGGTAAGAAAATATTCTTTTCCTGAGTGGCCAGTGGGTATGGTGACGAGAAAAATGTCTAAAATCTACCTCGCAAAAAAACAACAAACAATGAGCAAAGGGTAGTGTTTCTTCATTAACTTACATGCTGCAGGCTTTTAGATTAACATTAACACTAACATAGGGGGCACAAGCGTTAATGGCCATTTCTTTCCTCTATACCTACTGTGGTGTAATGAAGCATGCTGAGCTGCATCACCAGGAGGTGTTGACTTTGTGTGCACTGTTACGGTGAATCGTGGACTCACAGAATCCGCAGTATGCCCAGTCAAGCACCCTGTGGATTCTTTACTTACACACACACACACACACACACAGTTGCATTTCATATGTGAAGGATGTTTGCAGCTTTCTCTCATTTTAGAATGCAGGTCTGTGCACGCAAACTATTTTTAAATGGAAAAATCTAACATAAACGGGGAACTTTTCCTTTGTTTTCTTCGTGAGGGTGGGCATAAAAGAAGACGGCACAGCAGTAAAGCCACGGGGATTCTATCCTAGAATGAACTGTTGCTGCTGAACATTTTAAAGAAGCAATTTGCAGCTGTCTCGGGCTGTACAGGAATTATGATTATAATATTTTCAGTTGCTTCACAACACTAAAACTTAAAAGATTTGCCTCTTATACACATAAACATTCTTTCTAATCATACACTAACCGTTTGATGATAAATGATAACTTGTTCATTTTTATAATGGCACTAAGTTATCTGTTTGGTATTTTTCTTTCAAAACTGTCATCGGAACGACTTTGAAAATGAACCAGAGGGGGTTTGATGTGTTTGTGGGGACGAAAGTGTAGAAGACGATGGGTGGAGTTAGGGATAGGAAAAGAAAAAAATCACGTTTAAATGACACAGATTTTCAGATTCAAATGTTTTCCGAGCATGCATCGATGCCGTGGTGACAATGACAACAATATTCTGTAGATTCCTTATTCTCACGCTAACTGAGCAGACTACAGGTTGCTTTCTTGGGTGTCATTGGAGGATATTGGGTGGAGACCGCCGTTCTCGTTCAGTCTCTTGGCACGATAGGTTTCATAGTGAATGTTGTGAGTGACCTCCTTCAAATCCTGGAGGTGAGACCTGAGAAAGAGAGGCACAGGAGCAGAGAGGGGACATGCTGTGAGTTATGTATGCATCTATTTGACTAAGGAAGTATCAGAATTATTAAGTTTTTGTGATTCTAATGTTTTTTGTTTTAATGTGTTTTAGAACCCTGCCCACTGCAGGACTGGACCCAGGAAGCAATCTGAACCAATGGGATTTGCCACAGAGTTACATTTAAAATTTTACAGAATATATACGATTCAAAATGCTTAATATGTGCTTATCGTGCTTATTCTCGCAACATTAATATGCGTCACGCCAAATAGTATGAGTGAATGGATTAGTTGATCATCAGAAAAGTAATCAGCAACTATTTTGGTAATTGATTCATTCGAAGGATTTCTTTCAGCAGAAAAAGCCCAAACTAATCCTGGTTCCAGCCTCTCAAATGTGAATATTTGCTATCTGTGATATATCAATATATTATATAATACTCAATTTGAAGACATCACCTTGAGCTCTGGAAAGTTCAGATTTTTCACCATTTCCTGACATTTTACATACCGAACGTTTATTTAATAAATTAAGAAGATAATCAGCAGATTATTCCATAATTAAAATAATCACTAGCTGCAGCCCTATTATGTTTACCCACGATCTAGTTGTTACAATTTTGTGGCGCAGAAAAAGTTACCCAATATGGCGTCTCTTATTGCTCCTTAAAAGTGCTATGTGTAATACCTAGCCACATGCTCCAAACAAACAGGGGGCAGCATTTCACCGCTACCCATACAATCTACATTTATAGTAATAAGTTATAAAACAAAACAGCAGGGCAAGAATATGCAAAATTCAACCTTCAGTTAGCCGTTAGCTAGTAGCACAAATGTATCCGGCGCAAACCCCAGTGCCAGGGTTCTGATCCCGGGGGGGACTGACCCGGTTCTCCGCCAGCAAACGGTCTGTTGCTGCCAATACACAGGTTGGATCCAGCGCTCCATGAGCCCGCTGTGACTCCCGGTGCTGGGGTTTGCGCTGGCTGAATCAAACTTGCTAAAGTGAAGGTCCGTCTCCGGGAGCTACCACCTGCTCTCATCCCGGCGAAGTAGTACGAAACGAAAAAAATATACGTTTTCTCGTTTCTTCCACTTTGGATTTAATGATCTTACACAGACTGGTCTTACACAGACTGGTCTTACACAGACTGGTCTTACACAGACTGGTCTTACATAGACTGGTCTTACATAGACTGGTCTTACATAGACTGGTCTTACACCTTTAAGCCTTCAAGTCAGTACATTTAAAAGGCTATTTTACCTGATCAGGAAGTCTCTCAGCAGAGCAAACTCACAATGGTTTGGATTTTCAACTGCAAAGAAAACAGAACATCAAATGTCATATCTTGTCCATTACCTGACACCATCAATATTAGCTCCATTTACTATTAAAAACTCATACCTATTAAGATAGGCCATATGACTCACCTTCTACAATGCCCCACGCAGTCTTCCTCCCCAGAACTCGTTTGCCATTCACTTGATATTCTTTGTCGCTGCCCACCACAGCAAAGGGCATCGCCTCCTATTATATGGACAGAGACATTTTAACACGGCTCAGTGCGCAGACGAGAGCCGCACAAGGTTCATGAGACGTAACAAATACACAGCATGCCCCAGTGCCCTGACATGATGTTTGGAGGAGGGGAAGCAGGGAAAGACTCAATGCATACAAAGAAAGAACAAAACCACTTACTCTGATCTTGTCATTGTCGCTCTTGTCCTCCATGTCCTCATCGAACTCTTTCTGTGGGTAAAACTCAATCCCGCCCTTCTCCAGCTCCTTCCTTACCTACAACACAAACCAAAGCCAGTGTACCCAACATTCTGGAGAGGGTATTTAGAAATAGTCCAATCCATATTTGGATCCCTTAAATTACCTGCATTATAATTGCTTGGCCACATGGGGGCAGCAAAAACAAGCAATAAAAACAACATTGACAAATGATCCCCTTATAAATCTGATACACATCCAGTAGACAGAAAACAACACTAGCTTTCATTTGTTATCTGGCTCTTCAGCTGCTAAATGCCCCACTATGTTCACCGGCTGGTTTGATTCTGAGGAGGTGGTGCTGTGAGAGCGGTGTAACTAAACCAAAAAAACTGCGGGAAGTCATACCAAAACAACGAGTTAAAATATGCTAAGTGCTACGTAGGCGTCTCGACCACAGACTGTGTAGAAGAAGTGGACGTAGTCACCGTGACATCACCCATCGGTGTGTGGACTGCTGCTTTTGACATTTTGGCCGTCGCCATCTTGTTTTTTTACAAACAGCAGTGACACGAGAGGGTGGAGCTAAGTACAACTGAAAGCTGAACAAGACATTATTCAGACAGACTACGAAAGGGTCAAAGCTGTGAGACGAAAACACGGACAACTCCCAGACCTGACAACGCCGTGGTAGAGACCTGTCAATCACAAGGTAGCCCCGCCCTAAAGCATCCCCTGCTTTATGGTCTATTTGACTCTAAATGGACCATAAATACCAGATGAGCATCATGCTGTATTGAAGAAGACTTGAAACTAGAGACTGAGACCATACACTCATGTTTACAATGTTTACTGAGGTAATAAATCAAGAGAGAAGTAGAGTAATTTTCTCATAGACTTCTATACAATCTGACTTCTTTTAACAACCAAAGGAGTCGCCCCCTGCTGGCCATCAGAGAGAATGCACTTCCTTATTGGCTTCACTCTTCAGACCCGGAGGTTGCTGCTTGGTCTCCACTTTCTCTCAATGTACAAAAATGAAGCCAGAATATCCCAGAGAGGGCGATCAAGATGTTTCAGCTTCACTTTTGGGGAGATGTCATATCATCTTTATACAGTCTATAGTTGTAACTTTGAGCTTCACCTTTCACATTACACATTTACAGTTATTTAATCCATTGTTGATGTGAAAATATTAACTAGAGCAGCTTTAAATACCACAACACATATTGCGCAGGACATCTTGGAGTTGAAAAATACATTTTGTAGAGGACAAACAATAAAATGGAAGATAACTAAATGAATGAAACTATAAAATGAATAGTGTTGTATCAGAAATAAGCTAATATGGGCTGAACTGTAGGTCTGGGAGATTTGTCAGTTCAGACTCACCCGCTGTTTGAACTCCAGTCTCTCCTCAATGGTCATCGTGTCTGACTTCGCTATGACGGGAATAATGTTGACCGAGTGACTCAAGCGCTTCATGAACTCGATGTCGAGCGGCCGCAGACTGGGACAGACAGACGGGCAGAGGACAGAAAAGAGAGAGGGAGAGTGAGTTAGTGGATTATGGGGCTGTGGTTGTCCCAGAAGACTCGACAGTAAAAAAGGACTCAGGATAACAAATAGCAGAGAGAGGCACAGGGATTGTATTTGTCTTGTTTGGTACGTCTGAATACCTTGACCAAGTCTATCATTGGACAAAGGTTGTGTCCGAGTTCTTATCTGCCTGCACACAAAACATCCTGCCGGTCTCAATTACAACAGCTTAGAAAGGATGGCTGTAATACACGTAAGGCTGAATCCGTTCATCCATTAGAGAGCCATTTCACAGCTGTCAGCAGCAGCTCATTGTGAGGTGCTCAGAGGAGAGAGCGCCATGTGCAATATCAAGTAGCCCCGGCTCGATTAAAGGCTGTGCCGATCTGAAACGAAATGTCTGGAAGAAATCTTTCGTTCTGACAAAGATGAACTCACGAGTGTCCAGTCGGGGTGATGAAGTATATACAGCAGTGCACCCTGGTGTCGGGGATGCGCTTCTTCCTGGTGATGTTGACCTCCTCTTTCAGGAACTTCTCGTACTGCTCGTTGATGTACTTGAAAATGGGCTCCCAGCTGTGGAGGAGAAGAAGACTTTTACGAGAGTGGGAGCGTTTTTTAACTAGACGGGGGGGGGGGGGGGGGGGGGAACTAGACGCATCGACGCATTTTGTGTGGTGAGGAGTGGACAGTTGTTCTCGGTGAGATAAGGCAGTAATGATGACATTCATGAGTCTTTTTTTAGAATACAGGAGGGGGGGACCCACCAGTTGTCATTATTGATTTGGTCTCCAAAGCCCGGGGTGTCGATGACTGTCAGCTTCATCTTCACACCGCCCTCCTCAAGGACTGTAAAAAAAACACACACAAAGAAACGAGCAACATAAACCACAGCTGTTGCTTTGTATGTGGAAACAGGACCGCGTCTACGCAGCCGGTCTGTATTCGACAGAGAAATGGCAGCAAACTAAGTTTAAAAAAATGATCCGGTTGAGATATTTCTTAACACGTCTGCTGTGTCCCTCTGGGAAGAGCGTAATGATGTCGGCTCACTGTCAGCCGCGGGCGACGCGCAACAACTTTGGCGACCACAGAGCTCCGTCCGAGGGTTTGACACATCCCCACTGTTAAATCATCACCGTCGAGATCGGTCGACGCCATAACGTGCACAGCACCGATTTCATAAACAGCATGCAGAGCTGTCTGCTAGTGACTGGTTTGATGCTAACACAGGGTTGGGGGGGGAGGTATTCACAAATGTTACACACGGTGGCTTTACATTGGAGGTTCTCTGCTGTGTATTCTGACTAATTAGGCTTCCTTTCAAACCCGAAAAGGGCGGCGGATCCTTGCTGCTCAGCTCGCCTTATCTCCAGCGTTGTGCACCGTGGAGGAACATCACAACGTGGATGTTTTAGGAGAGAAACCCAGTAATGACGGGAAACAAGTTGGATTCCTCGCGCCGTGACATTGTTAGCGAACCACAGATTGAGCCACGTTCAGTCGCGTCAGCAAGGGGTCGCTCACTGTTACCACGGAAACACCGCTCTTTCAGTTCAGAGACCGTCTGGCGTTTTGGAAGCAAACTTTTTCGGCTTCAAATGAGGTCATATTTTGCTTAATTTCAAGCCAATCCATTTATCAATTTATAGACACGTTGCAAACAGACAGAAGAATGCACAACCCTCCTCCAACTCAGTTTTTTTTAAGTATATCATATAATTATTCCACATTCTATTCTGAGTCATTTTGAGGGGAACACCAGTTATGAACGGTCACAACAAACCATCGAAGCCTCTCACACAAAGTACCTGCAGAAGACACACAAGTTGTTGGCCCGTGTATTTGTAGCTCAGCTGAAACCAATGCACCGACAGACTGAAGCAGGCCATGTGGGACTTTTAGGAACGCGGTCAAAGATCGTTCATTTACGCCGCTGTAAATGTCTGTAGAGAAAGAACGGAAGCTCTCGCTGCTTCACTCACCGTGAGACACGGCTTTGATCTCGACCGTTTTGGGGATCTTCTCGTCGCGGGCCCACCCTGCACTCCTCCTGCTCACCTGGGACTTGAACAGGGTGTTCACCAAAGTTGACTTTCCGAGACCGCTGTTACCTGAGACAAGGGCGGGGGGGGGGGGGGGGGGGAGGTGAACAAGGTCGAAGAAGAGGTAAGAATAAAGAAAAAGAGATTCTTCATCTCAGAATCAGAGACCAGAGAGATCAGACACTGATACTCTGTGACTCACCGACAACCATGACGTTGAAGTCAAAGCCCGCCTTCATGGTCTTCTTCCTCATCTGCTCAATGATGGTGTCGATGCCGATGTACCCCAGCAAAGTGGATCCACCGCCGGACCTGTGGGAGCCTGCATGACCTCCGTTGTGTGCTGCAGGGAGACCCCCGACGTGGCCCACGCCATGACCGACGTTATGACCCACAGCGTGGCTCGCAACGTGACTCCCGATGGGGACTGGAATGGCACTGGGAGGCAGAGCTGAAGCACCGCCGATGCCTCCTCCTCCTCCGATGCCCGGGCCCTGGGGCGGGAAGGGGCTGGAGGGGGAAGGAGCCCCCACATTCGGGGGCTTGGCGGGGACGGCTGGTTTGGGTCTCACCTCTGGAGGAATTACGTCCGACATGTCTGCAGAAGAAAAAGAATGGAAGGTATAAAACATGGGTTTTCATCAGCAGAAAATACTTCCACATGAGTAAGTAGGCCAGTGGAGCAGGCCGAGGCCTCGCCTCCCTGTCACTTGTTCTACTCTGAGGAAATGGGTTACGGTCGTCTTAAAGGGTTAGTTCACCCAAATTAACATTTTATCAGCCAATAATAGCTCAGTGCAGAATATATTGCTGTCAGTGTATATGTTGGCTAATAACAAGAAATTGCAGTACAGAAAGATGTTTGAAATTGTTTAAGAAACAGTGACATCATCAGTGTCACAGTTTAGGTCTCCCTTAATTTTCCCTTTTTATTCATGCAACAATTAGTCGATGGACAGAAAATGTATCAACAAGTGCTTTGACAGTTGACGAATCATTTTGAGTCATTTTCTATTTAAGAGGAAAATGCCAAAACTCTCAGCTTCTCAAATTAGATTTTTTTTCCCTGTTTCCTTAGTCTACTGTGACCGTAAACTGAATAACTTTGCACCAAAACAATACATTTGAGGTCGTTACAATGGCATTTTGACGAACCAAGGAAACAGTAATTAAGTTAATTGATGACGAACCTCGTCGTCAGCAGCCCTGGTGAACACCACATTAACTACATTCACCACTATTGTATCAGAGTTTCAGCATCACATCACAGCATTTGCGTGGCTCGACGCCGCCATGTTTCTGTGAACGGATCCTTCAAGTGACGCAAACAGTGGGGGCAGATGGTGACGGTAACAGGCATGAGCTGGACCACCTCAGGGTGTACATATGGATCAGCCCGCTGCCATGCTTTAAATCCGTGCGTCCGCAAATGCCAGATCCAGATGACCCGGATGATGCGGGTCACTGAGGCAGTGGCTGTCACTTTGATCCATCACACGCTTTGATCCCCATATGCAGTCATAGATAAACCAGATTTACAGAATTATATCAGCATTACATTGCAGGCAAATCGCACTTAACGACTGAAACGGACAGTAACTGCCGACATGAAATCTACGACCTGCTTCCTCACTGAAAAAAGAAGCCCGTTATTTTTGTTCTGGGTGGCGGAGCTTAATTGACGTGAAGGGCCACGCGCACTGTGGCTCCGTATTTCAGCGGAACCCCTTTGTATGTGTTTTAATACAACACACGAGGTTAGCTCCATCACAGCCTGTCGACCCCCATTGTCTCTCTGCAGGCAGTCATGCTGGATAATCACGTTAACAGCTAGCGGACGCTCCGCGTTAGCCGCTAGCTAACGGTGGGCTCGAGCGGCTCCGACGTTTGATGTAGCGCGTGCGTCACACTCACCTACTCCCGTTCAGTTGACCCGCGGAATCTGCTCTCAGGTGACCGGCTGATCAGTTGTCGCTCTCGGTCCGAGAACAAACGACGTGCATCCAAACAGAGAGGTAACGAGAGGAGCGGCGGTCATGTGACTAGTCCGGGTACCTCTCCTCGCCTTCCCTCCAGCCGTGAGCCCCCCCTCTTCCGTTACCGTGGCGACAAGAGGAGAGGGAGTGGGGGAGATGCAGCGCGCACGCGCAGTAGACATTCACCTCAGGGGGACATATTTTTTGGTACAGTGTCTCCTGACAGTGATGCCGACTATTTTTAGGGAACATTTTGGATTGCATTATAATTAGACAAAATGATGAAATACGGTATTGAAAGAAGTATTCAGATCATTTACTGAAATGGATAGTAGCTACAACCCAAAATCAAAAATAAATAGTTCCCTCTTACCTGATCGTGCTATTTTATAATAATTATTTATCTACATTGTTTTGCTGTGAGTTTACCTTTTTTTTCTAAACTGTTCATGTTTTGGTGTTTAACATTTGAAACTGTTAAATAACTGAAATATATCACAACAATGGTTCCCTCTGCTACACAACTTTTTTCTTTTTTCATCGTGCAGCTTTTAAGTTTCCATATCAACAGATCCATCTCCAGGGCAACTCATCAAACCATCCACCGATGAAGAATGTGTCATACAGTTGAGGCTAGGAGAGAGGAGCTGGGTTTGTTTTGTGAAACAAATTCTGGACAGTTTTTACCTTGCAGGGCCTCCAAATGAAACCATTTGGCCCCCACAGAACTGATGAACATACAGTATGCAACTCGTGGCAGCTAGACGTACAGATTCATAATTATAGTGTTTTTAAAACCTCTATCAGGGCTATAACGTAACTTCTACCAGTAGCAGTTACACCTCATTAAGTGTTTTCTGTGATATTGTTTAGTAAAATGAGTCTTGAAAGTGTGACAGGAAGACAAGCTGTGCCTCGCTACTCACACTTTATCTCTTCTTTGCTCTCCTGTCGTCCCTCTTTTCTCTTTCTTTCTGCATGTTTTTCTTGTGTCTAGTCTCTGCGGAGGGCTGTATTGGCATGTCCTCCTGGACTAGTCACTTTGACAGAGTGCTAACTAACGTTGTTGTGTCTCTCCTCAGCACGTCTGTTACTCTACTGATAAGGACTGACCTCTTAAATCCCCCGCTATCGTCTTTGACCACCCCGTTAGACAGAAAATTATCGAACTCTTCAAAGATTAAACCACAAGCGATGAGAGAGTCCCTGTCTGTCATGTGTGCTTTGAGGGATTTCTTGACTTTCTTCAGTTAAAGTCAAGTGGTTTTGATAAGTCTGTACTCACCCACGTACACTGATCCAGGGTAATACATGGTGACGTAATAGGGGTCCTCTGGATCCTCCATGATCAGTGCTCTGTCTGCTGGAGGGTAATTGGGTTGGCGTAGCGGAGGGGAAGCTGCTGTTGTTGTCTCTTCTGGTCTCTGGCTCACTCTGTGCCGCGGCTGCGATGGCCGGCCAAAGACCTCCTTTGAACTGCCGCCAAAACTGTTTGTGTTGAATGGGCAGTATTCCTCTGGGGGGTATTCTGGTAGCTTTGCGGGCGCACGGCGATGATCAGATGGTGCAAAAAGATATGTTTGATTCAGCAGCGTGTCACTGAAGGTCACCTCTTTGTGGCTCATGTTTTGTGTGTGATCGGACTGATGCTTGTGTGAGACAACATCAGGTTTTGAAAGGGTCGTTTTTGACGTGGCGTACTCAACAGAAGCAGGTTGGTAGCCCTCCTGTGTCCGAGGGGCCAACAGGCATGTCCTAGATCGATTTAATCTGTCCGCACACGGAGGAGACTCCGTTTCACGATCGATGTCTCTTGACTGGCGACTGTAATCCTTTGAAACATAGTCGGACTGACTCACTGGGACCGGAGCCTTCGACCAGAATCTGTGTTTCTGAGGAGACTTTGCGTCTTGAGACGCACTGGTTTGTTGAGAGAGTTTGGATGGATTCCCCGTAATCGTCCTTATGTTGTTTTCTTCTTGAGGTCTCCTGAGATTAGATGGAAATTTCTCGTCCACTTTTGTGTCATCGTTGAGGTCAAAACGTCTTCTCCTGCTCTCGAAATTGGGTGACTGATTCACGGGTAGCTCGGCGGAAAAAGACATTTTGGGAGCCGTTGGTGAAGCTGCACTTCTCTCAGAATACATTAGTTCGTATGGGTGATCACTGGAGGTGAGATTCCTCCTCTGAGGGGAGTCTATACGCTTCCTGTGAAGGCTCAGACTCGACCGAGTAGCCGGTATATCAAACGCCGACTCCCTCTGAACAACATGAGCAAACCTAATCCCCTCACACTCTGAGAGGGATGTTTGTGTACCTGTCGCTCCACTTGGCAGAAATTCCTGCTGCTGTTTGATGTTCGACATGGGTTTAGGGATTGAAGTTATGTTTATTTCCCCAGGCGGAGGCTTTAGTTTATCTCTTGCAATATTTTCTTTTTTACTTAAACCAACTTGCGATAAGCAGGAGTTCTGAGACGTGGCTGCTTGTCTCTGGAACTCAGAGTAAGTTTGGTGTCGAGACGCGGGATGAGTAAAATCCAAGAAAGCTTTCTGGTCAAGAATGTCACGCTTTGCCTCATGTGAAGACCTCTGTTTGGCGGACTCAGGCTCAACTTTAGCGTTCGATATGGCAATCGATCTGGCTTGTCTTTCTTTAGCGACAGGAGAAGGCTGCTTGCCTCCTCGGCTATCCAGACTCATCCCTTGGGAAGTCGGAGATGGACTCAGTCTGGGTGTTGGGACGGTCAGAGTCGGAGACACACTTGGCTTCGGCTGGTGCAGCGATGGAGGAGGATCACTGAACTGTGAGGCGGGGACACGGAGAGAATCCCTTGGCTTCGGTGGTTTTAGAGTGGGAAAGGAATTTGTCTTTGGAGTGGGACAAACAGAGATGCTGGGCTTTGCGGAGAGAGCCGGAGAGCTGTGTGTTTTGGGTTTGAGCGTTGAGGCTCTTTCTCCGTGGTTTCCCAGTGAACACAGACTTGATTTACTCCAAGTGGGCTGAATGGATGTCTTGGAGGGACAAATTGGGACAAAAGATCTGAAGCCATAAGAGGGAGGAAAAAAAGTGTAAACCATAAAATGAATTCACCACAATATTTACTATATTACATAAACCTGAGAATAGAATACAAGCTTGGTTTACCTGTCAGCGTTTTGTTTTGTGTTGTGTTTTTCATAGATGAGCCCTTTCTCGTCAAATGATGGGATTTTGATCGCTTTCTTTTTGATGACAGGAGACGATAGGGACAGAGGAGGAGACAAGCCGACTGATGGACGTCTGGAGGATGCTGATACTTGAGGAATCGAAGGTGCCAGGCGGTCAGAAACATTCATTCTGTTGTACGTTGTGCAGGAAGAGATGAAAAGAAAATACTGATTCAATAGATGGGAGTGGTGACATGGAGGAAATTCAGATCAGAATGAAAAGCATTCAGATCCTTTATTTATGTCAAAAAAGTAACAATACCACAATATAGAAGTACTCCATTACAAGTTAGAGCTGCTTTCAAAATCTCACTTGTTAAAGCACAGAAATATCTGCATTATGCAGAAAAACAGCCGCTGTTAGGGTTACATCACCATATTCAATATTTGAGATTATTAATTCTAATGCATTCATGTGTAGCTGGTATTTCACCACTGTAGTTGAGGTAGATACAACTTTATCTACTTTATATACTGTTGAGTAGTTAAAACCAGCAGTGCATTATATTTTACGAGTGCAAAGTAACCAGCAACCACAGCTGTAAATTGGAGTAAAAAGTACAATATTTGCCTCTGAAATGTAACGGAGTAGAAGTATGAAGTACCATGAAATGGAAATACTCAAGTAAAGTATAAGTACCTGAAAATTGTTTTTAAGTACAGCACTTGAATAAATGTACTTTGAAACACTGTGGTCTGAAACCACATGACATAACAAATCTTTGCAATGACAAATGCTAAAGTCACAATCGAGGAAAACTGGCACCAACCTGCTGTCTGAAGCAATGTCTCTGCTGTGGACACACTGAGTGAGTAACGAAGTCACGGAGTGCGAGACGGGGAACTCAGCAGCTGGAAGTGGTGGGCTCTGAAGTGCCATTCTCTCCATTCCTCCACACTGAGGGTGCACTGTTTCACTCCCACGCTGGTCTCTGTTTTCCTTTGGTTCATGGGCCGACGTCTGTGGAGTCTGAATGTGGTCTTGTTTGTAGGATTCTGTCTGATATGTAGTTAGTTTATCTGAACCTATAGGGGTCGGGCCCCGCTCCCCCTCCCCCCCCAAAGGGTCACAAGATTCATCTGAGCAGTGGTGAGATGATTAATGGGGAACCGAAGAATTGAAACAAAATTCTGCCACACAAATCTGTATTTTTTTTATTTTCCATTTTGCTCATTTGTGAGATACTGGACACTTTTACCTCTTCGGGGCCTCAAACGGTTATTTTAAAAATACACATTTAAAGGGGAAATGTCTCCAGCAGTTTTTTTGGAAAGGTTTTTGTATTTTGTGTTTTTTTGGGGGTAAATTCTGAATTTGAAAACTAACTACAGCGTTCAGATGAACCTAGTGGAGTTGAGCTATGAAGTATAAGTAATCAAGTACAGTACAAGAAACTTCAAATTGTACTTGAGCACAGTAGCTACTTGAGTAGATATACTTGCATAAATCTCAGATATGATGAACTTCGTAACAACATGCGGAGAGTAAATCCAAAGTGTTGAGGATTGAACAGTTTTATTTTGTATCAACAAAGGAAGCATATATGATCATCAAAAGAGGGCCGTTACACACACAGCTCCTCACCATGCTGTCAAAAACAATGGAAACAAGCACAAATATCCACCGTTCAGCATTACCAAATACTTGTTTTCTGTAATCTTGGTCCATCTTGGATGATCTTGGTACCTTGAATAAAGTCACTCTGGACACCATTTTTTGGCATTTTGGCACAAACAATCCACAATGCTTCTCAGCCTGAGCTGACATCGCAGAGAGAGCGAGAGCGAGGGCGAGGGGGGAAGAGAGCGAGAGAGGGGGTATTAAACCCCCCCCCCCCCCAACTGTCGACCAACTCGTCGCACTCATGTTGTTCACTTCACTGATTAAATGCACAATATGAGTAAACTTTGTGATGTCTCCAAAGTGATTGTCAGATTACAAAAATGTATGTTCCTCTTCCATTTTTCTTCTCCTTCTTGTTGGCTCCCATCAGCACTCCTGTCCAGATGCCGCCCCCCTCCCCCCCCCCCCCCCCGCCCCGCTCCGCCTCACCCTCTCCATCATATCAGGGCATTGCTGTCGTCGTCTCTGCAGTTCACACTGGCCACCAGCGGATGATGCCGGACCGTTTTGCTGCTCCACTTGTGGGCGTCCTGCAGCCCGGGCTCGAGGAAGTACAGGCACGCTCCGAAGCCCGCGAGCACCAACACGGACACCAGCAGGTAGAGGGGGACGAACCAGTCCAGGAAGAGCCACGACATCGCTGCTGTCGGAACAGAGGGGAAGGGATGGGGAAGGCTGGAGGAGGAGGTGGAGGAGGAGGGGACATGACGGAGAAAGGAAAGGAAAGAGAGGAGAGTTTAAAAAAAAGAAGTGATCCTTCAGGGTGACATATCCCGCGTGACAGACTGCAGCATCCCATTATTTTCAGCCATTTCTTTAAAAAAAACCTTCCTCATTACAATCACAGGCACTGGGGATCCAAGACAATCACAATCAGCTCCCAGCAACGATTGTGAATTGGGAAAAAACACAGACAGGTGTTGCACTCTAAAAATAGAGCCCAGTTGTGTAAAAAAAGAAAGCCACCATGCTTACCTGCGGACGCTGCTGAATCCGTTGGGTGTCCTGGTCTCAGGCGGTCTGTGATGTGCAGCAGGGGCCGCGAGTCCCAATCAAATCACCAGATCGGTTTTCCAGCGCCGCAGCTGCGACTGTTGCATGTGCTCCTCTGAGTGGCACAAAAGCTGCATGCGGCTTCATCCTTCCAAGCTCCTGGCTCTGACGTTTAAAAAAAAGGAAGGGTGGGGGTTGCCATGACAACACCCCCTGCTGCTGGCGGAGAGGATGGAGAGGAGTGGGAGGGACAGTTATATAACCATAATCATTTTTTTTGGAAGGGGGGGGGGGGTTGAGGAGGAGAGGGGCCCCTTCAGATGTCTGGATGCTCGCCGCTTGCGTAAAATCAATTCCATTTAACTGCAAGGCCATCACAGTTTATGTGACATTGAGAGAAAGGGGGGGCAGTTTTGTGAGAGCTGCACCTCGATACATCTGCTCTGACTGACGGCAGCTGCAGTGTTTTATGGAGTCACTCCCCTGAGTAAAAGTGGTGGGGAAAACAAAAATGACATCTTTTTTTTGTCTTGCTGGCTCGACCGAAGCTGAACACAGAGGATGGGGCCTACAGAATGAAAAGTTGTCAGAGGATGTCATCCATTTTTAGCTCGTTCCGCACAAGAGTCAGATTCACAAAAAGCAGCCGAGTCAAACAGATCTGCTTCAAATGAAAATGATGACAAGCTGAACGCACAAGTTATACATAAGTCACATTCCGTCACAAGCTGATTTGAATCAGATCTACATTGAACATATACTTATCACACTTTATGAGGGACAGCATAAGGGAGTCTTGTCTTGTTTATTTATTGCTGGAGTTGGTTTTGATGATTTTTACTTTGCCGCCTTTACTGTCCACCAGTCGTTATCGAGATGCAGACAGGCAATCAACGACATATCAAACATGAGAAAAAATATAACCTATAAAAAGAGAAAAAAAAAACCGTCATCGTAATCATATGAACAAACAACGTACCATTTTGTTTCAAGAAGCAGACAAACTCCAGTCATCATGATTACAACTAAACAGTTAATTATTTGCACTTCTGTTTGTACGTGTAAAGTTTGCAAATGTTTGGTATTTTCAGTGAGTCAGCAGCAATTCCATCAATGATGGATTCAGCAGTTTTACACTGAATCCATCGTATTGTTTCTAGTATTGTTATAATATCAGAATTAAGGAAATGACTGATTGGAGAGAGATGAGAGATGCGTAACGAGACTTCAAGTGTGAGATTTCACAATGATGGTTTCTGTGGCCTGCATGATTAAAGTGCAATCCAACATCTGTGCATAAGTGCAATCACCTTGAATGCAATGTCTCAATTGTTTTTTCTTCATTGGATATTTTTTATTGCCTTGTTTATTTTGCTCTTATATTTAATTTGATTAAATTCTGTCTTTTTATATTTACTATTACGTTTTGGAGCCTCATCGTGAAAGCATTTGACATGATTTTATATCTTTCTATGAATTAGAAAAGTGCGGTCAGTTGAGTGCCGATCTCCACAAGGTGTGTCTGCACAAAGCTGTTGTACTGCGTGATTGAATCCACAA
This sequence comes from Melanostigma gelatinosum, assembly GCF_949748355.1. Taxonomy (NCBI): domain Eukaryota; kingdom Metazoa; phylum Chordata; class Actinopteri; order Perciformes; family Zoarcidae; genus Melanostigma; species Melanostigma gelatinosum. The sequence goes on along the minus strand of NC_136644.1, from coordinate 7,568,293 downwards.
CTACAATCCACAACTGGCTAACTCCCCGTCAAGAGACACGTCGTAAAAAACACACTTCATTCAAACTCAAAAACAAGCTGTGACGTATGCAGGCAATCGACTTGAAGTTGTTGCATAAGAAACGCCATGCAATCTTGCTCAAAACTGAATTAAACTCACCAAGCTGTCCTCTTAGCAGTGGCTGAGTGACAATGAGGTGCAGCAGTGTGTGTGCACTGGTAGTTCCATTCGCTGTTAGCTAAACACACCGTCCAAAACAATAAATGTGAGCCTCAGAGCAGCAGCCGAGAAGAACCAAGTGTCTGTACTGGTACTACCGTTAGCAGTTAGCCAAACACACCGCAAACTGTTAAACCGCTCACTGTGGGTGCAGAGTAGCGGCCGGGGATCGCCGATGCACTCAGCTGTATTATGACTAGCGGCCTATATACCGGGGCCGGTTTATAGTAGGGAGTGAGGAGTCAGCTGTCAGTATAAAACCGGAAATAAAATGTGTTTTGAGAAAATATGAGTCACTTCAACTATGAGACGTTCTTGAGCGTGCAGCCATAACTGGCCACCCAAAATATTATGCAGCTTGCTGCAGCAGAATGTGAAATTAGCCGTGGACAGACACAGAGATGCACACTCACTCACTCGACCAGTCGAATGGTCTTCCTGGTGGAGGTAATAATGAATCTTCAATCGCTGACAGTATAATGTCATGGAACCTATACACTTGGTGGCCAGAGCAACTTTTACAAACTATCTATAATGAAACCATCAACAAAATAATCTAATCCAATATGAGATCATCTGGACAGAAGTAAATAGGGATTAACTGTATCAAAGGCCTCTGAGAGTTCACACTGGGGTGTGGTCGGTGCAATGTTCAAAGCAATTTACAGCCAGTGATGTGATCCAGCCTGAAGCCAGATTGAAGAGTCACACAAAGAACCTGGAAACTGTTACGTGAGAATTAACTGGAGGGTGTTTCTCAGAAGTGATTCAGGGCTGAGGTTGTTTATGTGACTTATCTTGGCGGTATGCCACACCTTTGGAAGTGTGTCACATTGAATAGAAAAGTTAACGAAATGGAAATTGGGAAATACAACTTGTTTTCTTGCAAGAGTTAGACGAGAAAAATGACACCACTCCTCAGCTGGTGCCGCAAATATGAAGCTACAGCCAGTTAGCTTAGCATAAAGAGTGGAAACGGGCAAACAGCTAGCCTGTCTCTGTCCTAAACTGCTGTACATGGATAAGAAATAGTCTGCTATTTAATCCACTGTGAATCCACAATTTGTGATCATTAAGAACTTGAAAAAGAAAAAGGGCAGCATTGCTTGTTGACTCGCTTCCTGGGAGAATTCAATCATGACCCACAGACTTCATATTTTCTTTAAATGTTTTTATTATTTAAATGTACATTTTTGAAACCCTTGGGGAAAAATAAAACATTCAGGGGTGAACATTTCAGCAGTGACTTTTTTTTTGACTTCTTAGTGCATCTTGGAATGAGGTGACAGCTCATTGATAGCCTTACAGTGAAGGCTGAAGGTGCTATGTACGTGCAGAAGTGTGTCTGTCGCACCCCCCCCCCCCCCGTTCTGGTTTGTCAACAAAGTTGTGAGACAAAAGTACACTTACGACTGACCCCCTCAGCATCTATACAGTGCAATTTAACTTAAATGTGCCAGTGTGACTATGTTTGCAGCTTATAACTTGTGCCGTCCGTAGTTTGACTGGGACAACACTTTGTTCCGCAGGAAGTCGGACACAATCGGAGCGACGACTTCAGGCTCATTCAGATGAACGTGGTGATCACCTGGTACCGTCACCACCGTGTACTGAAACAGAGAGGGATTTTAAGTGGAGACATACAGAACCACCAAAAAAAAAAACCCACTTCAAATTTTTGTTATTCTGTCCCAAGTTGTGAACTCACGTTTTGGTCCTGTAGGCCATGGAGACGTGTTGAGATGAATTTCCTTTGAGTTGGTTGGGAAAATATTCTATTGATGCCTTGTTCTGCTCTGGAGAAAGATATTTTAAACATACAATTTGAGACTTGCATACATTTAAAAAATAAAATAAAAACACGTCAGTGACAGGTAATGATTTTCACATCTGTTTCCGCTCAAGACATAAGCTACTGTATGTCAGTCAGCTGTGATAAACGTCTCTGCCTGCTATTCATAACATAACGCAATGATCCATTTCAGAGTGGTGATCAATCTCTTACAGAACAAGCAGAACAGAGGCTTGAACCCTCGACTGCATCTCCAGACTCTGCTCCGAACTGATGCGCCATATGTTTTTCTGAAAACATAGAATCAAAAAACACATGAACTGTGCAAAGTTGAATGCTAAACCGCTGGTGTAAAGACACAAGTTAACAGAGAGGAGGTGGTGAATGTGGGGGAGGGTCTGAGAGGTGACTCACGAAATTAACTCGCAGGTCTCTGGAGAACGCAAATCCTGCAGAAGAGAAACACATTCAGCCGAAAAGCAAAGTGAGATTATTCCTCTCCGAGAGTAGATAAAAGACGCACCTCCTTCAACTTGAACTAGCCCTCGCTCTAACAGGATGTGCGCCGACTGTTTAGTCAGAGTCGGGTTCGCAGCCGACAGCCTGAAAGAAACAAAAACACTTTAGCCATCAGCTGACTGTAGAGACAACGTCCTCAGAAATATGAAATAAATGTTTGTAAATTATACCTCTCAACTGCCTTCTCATAAGTGTAAACTCTTTTCTTGTCGCCTGTCTTGTTTTCAAACTGAAGGATCTCATCCATCCCCTTCCTCATCACTTTGGAAAGTTCTTTCTGCAATTAAAGAGACAGGAGCTACTGAAAGGAGTGGAAAGTACAGCAGAGCCCCTTTTGTATATGACCGGACAGATAGTAATGGTTGAAAATGAAGATAATTGAAGCCCAATTCAATAATCGAGTGGGAAGTACAACGATGCTCTTTTTTTTTTATATGATACGACATAAGGGTATATGAATAAAAAGTAAGGATGGAAATAAAGATAACTGAAGCACAATGAAAAACGACCTGGAGGGAGTTTTTCATTCTGCAATCAATAAAACACAAATGGTGGGCATCAAATGGCTTGATTTTGGGACTCTTTAGAGACAAAACTTAAATGAACTATTGACAGCCAACAAAATAAATAAAGAAGTAAATTCTGGGAGCCAGAGAATTCAGCAAACAAGCTCCTCTCCTGTTAAACCAGCTCCCAGTTTCAGTCTCGGAGGCAGACACACTCACCACATTTAGGAGTAGGCTTCAGGCTTTCCCCTTTGACGACGGTTATAGTCAGGGCTGGCTCAGGTTTGCCAGCTAAAGTTCTGAGAGTTTAGCGAGCTCAGTTGAGTTTATGTTGTGAACCAATTACTGAAATTACTGAAATATAGGATTCACTATATCCCCCTCAAAATGTCTTTCCTTTTAACAATGGGGAATTCTTTTGCTTGGTATCTGATCAGGTCGTCCCGGTCGTGCATTTAACCACACAAACCACTAAAGCTTCACAGAGAGTGTAACCCGGGGAGTCAGAATGATCCGTACTGAATCTGTAGGGAGGAATGCGTAAGAGTCCAGAAGCACGAGAGCGTCCACCATCTCGGGGTACAGCGCACTGAACTGTGGAAGACACAATTTGAACCATATGATGACACCACGTGCAAAAAAAAAACCCCCACAGCAAAACAGTCTCTGTATATTTAGTGAGGAAATAAATAAGACAATGACGCTCACCAATGCAGCGATTTCAGCACCTGTGAATAAAAAGAAGCTGCACGTTCTATGATTTTGGAGCACAGCAACACAGATTAAGATAAATTATGCCATTACGCTGCACTCACCCATACTGTGGCTTATGATGGAGAATTTCCTCAGCTGCAGAGCTACGGGAGTTAATTTCACAGATCATCAACCAGGTTCGGTATCTCGTCACAGAACACAGAGGTCGTTTTTTTTAGTTCCCATAAGTCCTGGGGTTTACTTTTATGCATTCAACTTATACTGACGTTTGGGACAATACTATTGCACAACATTATGAGTTCACACACACCATCAGCGACTCTGCGTATATCCGCCACGTATGCAGGATAGGAGTAGAAATCTCCAGGAGGACGATGAGATGACAGACCGTGACCCGGCAGATCCAGCGCCACGTATCTGCACTCTGAGAGGAAACACAGAGAGGAGATGTGTGAAACATTCACGCAACAAACTCAGGGGAATTGACACCAAATCCCAAACATTACAATTTTTTAACGTTAGAATTTATAATTCCAAGGAAGCTTCCGGGAAAGAGATCACCAACTTGGCAGCCTACTGATTAAAGGGAATTACAGAGCTAAAGTTCTGAGAGTTTAGCGAGCTCAGTTGAGTTTATGTTGTGAACCAACAGCTCCACTTCAGCTCGGAGTTAATTAAAGGAAATGAATCATGAATTAAATCATTGGAAACTTTAATATCCATTGATGTTGAAATGTATATGTGCATGTACAGCTGACCTGAGCTGCTAGCAGTTTCATATCAGTTTAAATGACATTGTTATGTCCACCATTTTGTTAGGTCTTTGTCCAACTAAATATTTCGGGACTTTTTCTGTCTCCTCAAAAGCTGTTGTTTGTACGCAATAATGCACAAATAACTCCATTTGACCCAAAGATGGGCCGAATTAAATTGCGAAGCTCTCTCCAGGAAAAGTCCAAGAAAATGATTAGACAATTACAGACCGCACAAAAGAAAAAAACCGGTCACCCTTTACCCACGAGCCATAGTTTACCTTTGGGTAGAAGGGGAATGAGGGTGTTGAATGCACCACAGTTGTCAGCCCAGCCGTGCAGGCACAGCACGGGACGACCGTGATCAGGACCCCAGACTCTTCCTCTGATGTGTCCCCATGGGACCGGGACGGAGAGATCCGAACACACTGGACACAATACACAGTGCAGCTATTACAGCAGTGAACAGCTCAAACTGTTAACATCAACACGACTATTGTTATTATTATTGTATATCAGACAATCAGTAGTGGCCCGGTCCCTCCCTCTCACACTAAAGTCTGCAGCCCATACACAAATATCCGTCAGATAAGTGAAAACATAAATGAACAGCATCATTACAGGCCTATATGAGCAAAAAGAAAGGTGATGTTTGGATGCTAAAGACACAACTTTAGTCAGCAAGTGCATAGCTATGCTTGTTAACGGTTGTCACGTGACATATATGACTGTATGCATAGTCTGACTTTGTTACCTTCTTCAGCCATTGCAGTTGCGCCGTGTAAAGTTTGCAGCAGCGCTCGCATTTCCCCACATGAACCGGAAGCCATGAACACATCCCGCCCCCGGTCCAAAGTAACTTCCTTGTCTTCTTGGTACAGTTGTTTGTATCCCCTCGGTTCGGTTTTTCAGGCAGCGCCTGCTGCTCAGTTGACATTTTCACGTGTAGCTATTTTCCCCAATGAAAGAGCCATCTTCCAAACGACCAATGGACTTTTAGAAACAGTATCTCTCTCATTGTATTCACCAATTTTGAATCAGGAGATATTTACTATTATCAAATGCATTAGACCTGCGATAATTCATTCAGGCAGCCAGAAGATGCACGTTTTGATTTATTTAGTGTGACATCTGTCCTCTAGTAGGCTAAACATAAACCAGTAGTCAAAGGGACTTGCTGAACCAAACCATCAACTTCCAAAAGCCTCAATCCAAAATGGTTTGACTATATATTCAGTCCACAAAGTAGGAAGGTTCCTGCGTCAATGCTGCACTTTCTTCACATATGATCCCTTATGATTTGAACTCTGTGAAGTTAATGGAGAGATATTAACCACATGAAGTATCTATGTCAGCGGTTCCCAAACTTTGTAGGCCGCGCACCCCCTTCTACATCCCAGTTTAGCATATTTACATGAATGTTGCTGAATGAATGAAGTTAGCTGACGTTAGCTGCACAAGCTAGGCTAGCTAGTGTACGTAAAAGACAGTCTGGCGGCAGGAGCTGAACTGCATTTATTTATTAAATTGTACGTTTTTAATTTTAAATTTAAATCTTACAAGGGGAATTTTTATAATTCATGTAACCGAGCGTCTTGGGTTCGTGTATAAGGGCACTTATCATACAGTAGTAACTGGAGTCGGGAGATTAGACATCTTGTATCAGCCCACGGCTACTCTATATTATTGTTTTCTCCTTTGGCCAGAGGCGGGGGTTGCGCCGTCGCTACGGCAACCCTCAAGGGACATATCATCGTCAACACCAGAACGACAAACATGAGACAGTCTGTTAAATTCATGTTTTTATTTTGTGGAAATTATATTTAATATTAATTATTACACCATGAGACCACCATTACATTTTTCCTCTCGCGCACCCCCTAGAGCAGGGGTCTCTAACTGGCGGACCGCGGTCCGGATCCGGACCCAGGACCTAAAATCGATATTTCGGAATCATACATATTAGGCAGCGAGTTTTTACTTTTAAGCGGCGCATCTTATACAGCCGTTACGGTACTTGTTCAGCGGCGCAGGCGACAACGACCAATGCGTTGTAAAGCTCAACCAATCAAATGTGAGTATTCTGACATGTTTCCTGACTGAGCGAGGTTTACACACACCGTGACACACGGGGGAGAGACGAGGAAATAGAAACAAGAGCAGGAAAATTGCGCTAATCAGAGAGGTTATCTCACATGACGTTCTCCAAAAAGAGAAACGTGTTCACAGAGAATATAATTTATAAGCATGAATGAACAGACTCTTCTATGTTAATTATTCCCGCAGGCAGTTAAATCCAGCATGTCTCATATGTTCAGAAACCGTAACTATTGATAAAAGCGGCAAATGAAGCGCACTACGAGACAAAGCACAACTCCTTTGAACAAACGTACCCACTCACATCTAAATGAAGACACAGAAAATAAATATAAGAGCCCAAAATGATCAGATGATCCCAATGTTACCATACTATTTAGTATGCCACAAAAACATGTATGTCCCAATCCAGCATGGTTTATATAGTTTTGGTGTTCGCTACATCTTCGAGGTCTGTTCCCTGGCTGGTCTGGCTGGCTGTGTCAACACTTTGGTCTGCAGGAAGCTAGACACAAGTGGAGCAACGACTTCAGGGTCATTCAGGTGGATGTGATGATCGCCTGGTACGGTCACCAACGTGTGCTAAAGAAAAGAGACGGGGAATATTAGATGAGGGATTTGAGTGTCACAGTTTAACCGGCAGTTTTCTTCTGGCCACCTTGGGGCAGCAGAAACAAGTTGTGAACACAACGTTGACATATTCAACTTTTATGTTGATATAGGGAACATGTCATCAAACAGTTGGTTATTTACACATCCAGCAGTTATGGAGCAACATTAGCATTCATTTAGAGTCGTGTTTCTGGTCAGATGATCAATCCAAGTCCGATATTCTCTCTCTTTTAGCTCTGTTTTTAGTCTCCACTGCTTCCTGAAGGAAATAGCTCTCTCTATAGCTGCTAAATGCTCCACTATGTTAGTTCTGTTCTCTGTTGACCAAGTGCCAGTATGTAGGTCAGCGTTGAGGTTCCCAGCTAGGGATGGGTATCGTTTGGGTTTTTTCCGATACCGGTGCTAAAACGATACTTTTAAAACGATACCGGTGCCTAAACGGTGCCTGAACCGATACTTTGTTTTCTTCAAATTGAACAATATATTAACGGTTTAAAGTATATTAACTGTTTAAATAAATACAAAAACACTTGGCTTCAAACTACAGCTTCAAACTTTTTAACTATGAACAATATGTTAACTGTTAATAGTTTACAGTATACTTAAATAAATATAAATAAATACAAAACACACACATACTCTGTACACACACTGCAGCTTCAAACCTCAGCAATTATTTTGCAGAAATATGCAGCAGGGCCGAGATCCTTCTTGTGGCACGCGTCAGTCTGTGGCACGCAGCGTCACACAGCGTCCCTCTCTGTCTCTCAGCGTCCCTCTCTGTCACTCAGCGTCCCTCTCTGTCACTCAGCGTCCCTCTCTGTCAGTTCAGCGGAAAGATTCAGCTGTGGCACGCGAGCATAGTTCGGCAATTGTCAAGAAGCTGAGGGGGCGGAGCCACATTTCCTGAGACATTTCCTGAGAACACCCGTTGTTGTTACGACAGATCAGCTTCCATAAATCATTTTTATGATTTTAGTTGAGTCACAGGAGCCCCCTGTTCTCTGTATGCATCCTTAGAGTAAGTACGTTGTACTTTTTTGTTTCTCATTCATTTTATTTCAGTATGATTTAGCTGGTTTTGCAACAAAATGGAACATAATACACTTTCTAAATTATTACTTTTATAGTCACTTACAACAATCGGCTACAATAATGAAAATAAATCATCCGTTTTAGAATCATTTAAAAGTATATATTAAAATTAAGACATAAAATGTCCAATCCAAAAATACATGTTTGAAAATATCTTCACTCTTCCTCTGCTTATATGTATATGTATGTCAGTAAGACATATGTTAACTGTTAACAGTTTACAGCATACTTAAATAAATATAAATAAATACAAAACACACGCACACTTTGTACACACACTGCAGCAATTCTTTTGCAGGAATATGAGCATATTTTCCCCCTCTGGCAAAATACAACACGTCTCATGCCTTATTTTATTTTACCAGTTGGTGGCGGTAATGCGCCAATTCGTTTGCCAACCGCCAGTACACCAAAAGGGAGGAGAAGAAGAAGCAATACGTGTTTTATTGATCCATTTCCTTCGTACAAGTCAGTCAATCAACTTCCTTTCTCCTAAAAGTATGCTGATTACTTCGACCTACTATACGTATCCACAGGTTATCCACGTAGATCGTTCCCTTTAACACGTTTTATAACACGATCCCAAACACGTATTGCTTTTCATCTACGAGCGGCGTGATTCAGTTCCGAGAAAGAAAAGAAAATTACGTTCAATATAGGATCACAAAATATTAAAAACGTGGCAGGAAATTGCTGATATTATGAATGTATAACACGTTAATCTCATCACTGCACTCTATTATTAAACAGCCTCCAGTAGACCTTGCTTCAGTTACCATAGTAACACAATCAGTGATACATTTTCAAAATAGTAAGACTTCTGACAGTCTGCCTCCACCTACAGCTCCAGAGATCAATCTTAGCAGTCACAAGACAGTTAACATGACAGCAACGAAGAAAGGAGAACACATTCATCTTGTTTTTGCTCTTGTCTTGTGAGATTCAGAATTGTTTGAATATTCTAGAGTCAAACTTTCTATATCTCAATGCCAATACAACTGAATAAATTGAATTTGGACCACAGTATTTGACCAACATTATATCTTCTCATCTTGGCCTTTAACTTCTTCTGTTTCACCAGTCAATTCAGGATTTAAGTGTGACAATTAAATCAATGACTCAGGTAAATTAGGCTTAGTGTTTGAAAAGAATGAACCAAACATCTCTCTATATTTTTCAATTGTCATTATTTATTGCTTCATGAAGTACACATGCTCACTTTTCTATTACATACAAATAACAAGTAAATACATGATGTATACAACTTGGTTGCAAATTAACCATCAACATCAAATATCTGTCACCCTGAGTCACGCTCGGTCACCCTGCGTCCCGCTCGGTCACCCTGCGTCCCGCTCGGTCACCCTGCGTCCCGCTCGGTCACCCTGCGTCCCGCTCGGTCACCCTGCGTCCCGCTCGGTCACCCTGCGTCCCGCTCGGTCACCCAGCGTCCCGCTCCGTCACCTTGCTTCAAGCTCCGTCACACTGCTTCACGCTCTGTTACTCTGCGTAACCCTCTGTCTTCCTGTGCAGATTGAAATACTTTTTTTACACTACCCTGATGACTCCGTCCTGGCAGCAGGACTGGGTCCTCCGCTCCTCACTCATAGTATTATTACAACGGGGTACGTAGCGCTGTCGCTCATGAGCACAACAACACAGGCACGGGAAAGCTTCTTCTTCTCCTCCCTTTTGGTGTACTGGCGGTTGGCAAACGAATTGGCGCATTACCGCCACCAACTGGTAAAATAAAATAAGGCATGAGACGTGTTGTATTTTGCCAGAGGGGGAAAATATGCTCATATTCCTGCAAAAGAATTGCTGCAGTGTGTGTACAAAGTGTGCGTGTGTTTTGTATTTATTTATATTTATTTAAGTATGCTGTAAACTGTTAACAGTTAACATATGTCTTACTGACATACATATACATATAAGCAGAGGAAGAGTGAAGATATTTTCAAACATGTATTTTTGGATTGGACATTTTATGTCTTAATTTTAATATATACTTTTAAATGATTCTAAAACGGATGATTTATTTTCATTATTGTAGCCGATTGTTGTAAGTGACTATAAAAGTAATAATTTAGAAAGTGTATTATGTTCCATTTTGTTGCAAAACCAGCTAAATCATACTGAAATAAAATGAATGAGAAACAAAAAAGTACAACGTACTTACTCTAAGGATGCATACAGAGAACAGGGGGCTCCTGTGACTCAACTAAAATCATAAAAATGATTTATGGAAGCTGATCTGTCGTAACAACAACGGGTGTTCTCAGGAAATGTCTCAGGAAATGTGGCTCCGCCCCCTCAGCTTCTTGACAATTGCCGAACTATGCTCGCGTGCCACAGCTGAATCTTTCCGCTGAACTGACAGAGAGGGACGCTGAGTGACAGAGAGGGACGCTGAGTGACAGAGACGGACGCTGAGAGACAGAGAGGGACGCTGTGTGACGCTGCGTGCCACAGACTGACGCTGAGTGACGCAGAGGTGCCAGTGCCACAAGAAGGATCTCGCTGTCTCTCGAAATATGAGCATATTTTCCATCTCTGGAAAAATAAGACACGTCTCACGACTTATTTTATTTTACCAGTTGGTGGCGGTAATGCACCAATTCGTCGTTTGCCAACGGCCAGTACACCTCAAAGGAGAAGAAAAAGAAGCTTTCGCGTGCCTGTGTTGTTGTGCTTATGAGTGACAGCGCTAAGTACCCCGTTGTAATAATACTATGAGTGAGGAGCGGAGGACCGAGTCCTGCTGCCAGGACGGAGTCATCAGAGTAGTGTCAAAAAAGTATTTCAATCGGCTCAGGCACCGAAAGGAAGCACCGAAATCTGCGTTGCATTTCGGTCCGGTAGATACCGGACGTATAGGAACCGGTGCCATATTGGCACCGAGTTTCGGTACCCAACCCTATTCCCAGCTACAAAGATTTTTGCTGGCTCTGAGATATTGAGCTCGAACTACGCAGCGACTTTTGCATCCGTCTGTCTGTAAGCACAATTACACACACAGGCTTAACGGCTCAAAATAAACACGACGATGCGAGTGTACCTTACTTTACACAAACACGCTGTAAAAATACACTCACTTTTCTGTCCCTGTAGCCCTGCACAATTGCTGCTATGGATTCTTTGTTATCCTGTCCAACAAATAATTTGTCAAAGCCGTCCTCTGCTCTGGAAAGACAAAGAAGAAAGAGAAGACAAAGATAGCATGTATGTTTCCTAGTACTGCACTGACATTAGCACATGTAATAAAGAATCTGGGGTGGAGGAATTACTTACAGAACAACTAGAATCTGGGCTTTTATTTCAGACTGCAACGCCAAACTTTGCTCCAAACTGATGCGCACTATATTTTTCTGAAAACAAAAAGGACAAAACAACACAATGCTGCACATGAATACGACACCCGTGGGAGAGATATAAAAGAATAAAGAGCAGTGGTGCAGTTCAGCAAAAACCTACCAGATTAATACGAAAGTCTCGGGTAAACGCCATACCTGCAAGAGATGAATACATTCTATGATCAGCATGGGAATGAAAACGTATTCAAAGTAAACCAAGTTTGTTCCAAGATGAGCACCCATAACAAACATTCCAGAGGAGGAACGTGAAGGCGTACCTCCTTCAACTTGAACTAGGCCTCGCTCTAAAAGGATGTGCACTGACCGCTCAGACAGAGCCGGGTTTACAGCAGACAGCCTGAAAGAAAATCACAAAGGCTTTAAGAAAACACTTGTACAAACATGACTGGATGATCAGCAGTCTGTTTCAAACAACGTGAACAGGAACGATGTAACACCTCTCTACTGCGTTTTCATAAGTGTAAACTCTTCTCTTCGTCTCCTCCGACTGCTTTTCAAACTGCAACATATCATCCATCCCCTGCCTCATCACTTTAAACATTTCTTTCTGCAGGAAAAAGAAGGAAAAAAAAACAACACATCAATGATGCGGGACAGCGCAGCTCTTCACAGAGAAATATTATGGAGTGAGGCAACTACATGAACAAAAGCTGTTTTTAATTCAACAATACATTTGAACTCTGAACAACTCATCGTTCCTTCTCCTCCGCATGTTTAGTGGAGTGGTGCCAGTTCCATTTAAGACTTTTTACAGAGCTTTTTTGATAAGATGTTTAATACCCGTTTCGTGATCATACGAGGCAAAGCATGATGGAAAGCCGGCGTGGATGATATAACCTAGAATTGTTGATCATTTTCTGTAATTCTTTGCCGTATAGAACAATAATTAACGATGGCATAATCAATTAAGAGAATGCATCCTGGATACGCGGTATAAAATGCATAGATCGATTAATCACTAAAAGGGGGGAGTGCAGAATTCCAAAACACAACACCTCCCTTGGCAAGTCATCCTTCTCTTTTATCACCATAAAACAATGGAATAATCTCCCATCAGAACTAAAAGCATCTACACATTTTCAAACGAAGCATTGGATACTCACACAGCAAACTTCCTTGCTCACTATTTTACTATTCTACGGGTGGAAAGTGGCAATCTGCTAAAGCCTGGTACATTAAATCTCTCCATATTATCTACAACGTTAATATTCTTTGTGGATTCACCCTGTTCAAATAACAAAAAGAAATGTCCACTTCTATTAAATCTGTCCGTGCTCAGCTTCAGGTTTGTTGTGACTGGTAGCTGAACAGATTGTTTGGTGTTAAATGTGAAATAAAATAAAAATATTACTTCTACAGTAAAAGACTAACAATGGATTCTCAACATGTGGGCGGGCCGTTGTGAAACCTGGTGGAAATATAAATAGGATATTTTGCAACACAACTTCAAAGTACATTGTATTTTCCCTCACTCTCAACGAAACAACAAATTACAGCTTTGAGGAAACCGAAGTCTAATAACTGAAAGTACCTGATCTGTAGGTAAGAATCCATAAGAGTCCAGCAGTACGACAGAATCCACCATCTCAGGATACAGTGCACTGAACTGTGGACATAACAGGGACCAAATACCACACGGTACAGCAAAATACTCTCTACAGAGTCAGTATATATGTGTACTGTGAAAATAGTAGCATGCCAAGACACTGTCACTTACCATTCCAGCAACGTTACCACCTGAAATAAAAAAGATAGACTTTTTATACTGTAAATATAACATAACATTAACATTTTAAATGCTCCCATTCTGCTGTTGCGATGCACTCACCCATACTGTGGCCTATGATGGAGAAGTGGCTCCAGTGCAGAGCTGTGGGAGTCATTTCACAGATCATCAACCAGGTTCAGTATCTCACCACAGAATACTCGGACTGTTTACAGTTGAGAGACAGTGACACTGCTGTGGTTTCACTGCAATACAGATGCACTAGAGCTGGGTGGTAGTATTAGAATATATCACAATAATAACCCTTCCTCAGAGGGGGGTGAAGGTGTATTGGTTGTCATTTTTGTCATCTGCTATAAAAAAAAACTAAAAAAAACTGTAAACAAAACTCTTCAAACTTGTAAAAGAAGGACCAAAAAAAACGTTTATAATTCAAATCTGCTCAGAATCCTTCATTTTGGTTCTGTGACGACCCTAAGGCTCTGCCTTAAAGTACCCTCTCCAGTTGGCAGCTGCCCTCTCTGAAAGGAAGATCTTGTTACCTGGCTTACGACAGTTGAGGCGGTCTTTGTGTAAAATTGCTCCCGTTTCTGAGGTGTGACAGTTCACACCTCACACATAGAGACATGTTTCCATTGACAGTGAACGTGCACTAACAATAAATCACCACCCAGCCCCAGACCACACTTGTTTGTGGGTAAATGTGTTGTGCAATTTCGTGAACTCCTCACCTTCAACGACTCTGTGCACGTCCATTACGTACTCAGGAAAAGAGTAGAAGACTCCGGGAGGACGATGCGACGACAAGCCGTGACCCGCCAGATCCACCGCCACGTACCTGCACTCTGAGAGGACGGACAGAGAGGAGAACTGAGCGACTGTTGCATATCTCTTTAAGCAAACAATTACCAATACTAAACTAAAAACAAAACTCAACATTTTCTGAAGCAAATAAGGGCATACAATTAGAAAAGAAAAGAAACAAAGCTCAATTATCCAGAGAGTGTTTTGTCAAGAGGAAAGTTAGTCAAACCGGAGGGCTTCTTTGCTTCTCTGTCGAAAAACGTAAATAACAGGAGTGACTTTAAAACAGACGTATTTTCTTTTTAAATAAACGCTGTGGCCCCGGCAGCTCCTGGGCACTGCTGTCACTTTCAGGCTTACGGGGCCAAATGTGTGAGTCTGTATGCTTCCATAGCTACAGTGTATGATGGAGCACACACTTTTCTTCACCTTGACCTAAAATGATACATGAAGAGTGAACATTGCGGAAAATAGAGCAAGTTAGAGATGATTATTAATGAAGATTTTAAAGATGCACTCTCGCTCTGAACCTTCCATCAATATTATAATAATAATAAGGTTCAATATTTTTTTTTTTTGAGAGTACATTTTACATGAACAACAATTACCTTTGGGTAGAAGGGGAATGAGAGTGTTGAACGTGCCACAGTTGTCAGCCCAGCCATGCAGGCACAGCACAGGACGACCGTGATCAGGACCCCAGACTTTCCCTCTGATCTCTCCCCATGGTACTGGTATAGAGAGCTCTGAAACTGGAGATAAAACACTCTCGTTTAGTTATGCCTATGACCAGCTGAAACCTCTTTCTATGTTCAACAGACAGTCCAAACAGAAAGATATTCAATTTCCAACAGTATAAGACAGGGAAATGAAGCGGAGAGTCTTCTCTTGAGAAGCTGGAACCACCGGATGTTTTGCACTTTTGCTTCAGAGATCACTAAATTCATTCATCATTGAATATCAGGATTGTTGATTCATTTTCTGCAAAACAGCACAACAAAAATGCAAAGTCTTTCTTCTTCCTTTTAGTACATCTGACTATTCCGCAAGCAAAGTAGCCTGCTACCTACATTAATATCTAACCCAGTTTAACTGCCTTTTTAAGTAAGATACATACGGATCACCATGAGAAGAAATCTATGAAATCATAACTTCCTTGTCCACATTTACTTGTATTTCTCCATCTCTTCCCTTTAATTGTGCTCACTGCGTGTTATCATTATTGTGTTCAATAAAGAGCATTAATAAACATTTTTCTTCAGGACACCCAACACGGCAAAATTGCCAAGCACAGTTCTTGTTAACTTCTACAGTGGAGCAATAGAAAGCATCCTGACTGAAAACATCACAACCTGACATGGTCCGAGCACGGCCCGGGACAGGAGGGCTCTACAGAGAGAGATTAGAACCGCCCAGAAAATAACGGGCACCAATCTACCGAAAACCCCTGAAATTGGTGACAAGAGGTTCCTGCAAAGAGCCCAAGGGATATTAAAAGGCAACGACTGAGCAGCTTCTTTCTTCTGGCTGGGAGACTCATCAACTCATCCTCAAAATATAATTTAGGTTTGCTTTGTTTTTGTGTGTGTGTTTTGGGATTACAAACTGCATTTCATTGCCCAACCATGTTGAACTAGGACATTAAATGAACCTTGTTGTAACCTTGTACTGGACCGTGGTGAAGTTGCCTCAGTCTGCAGCTCATACACAAACATTATTAAAATCATAAACAGCATTTCCTATTGTCAGTAACAGTCATGGTTTTAAAAACGTCTGTTAGCTAACAAACACTCCTAAGTTTCTCCATGCCGACAGACATATTGGTTACCTGTTTGTTTCAACGCACTGGAATGCAGGTGTCTGACACCCTTCAAAGCCTGCAACATGTTGGAGAACACCTCTGCTGAAGAAATGATTGCAATAAAACCTATACGAGTGGGTAAATATCTTTAAACTTGGAACTTTAACACGGTTTCAGCCTTTTTCGAGCTCAACACCAGTATTTCCGGGTGTTGAACGCTCACGCGATGCTAGCTAAAGATGCTATTGGATAAAATGTCATGTGGAGTTAGTGTCTGGACCAATCATCTTTAAGAAGAGGCGGGGCTTACCTTTCACGCAGTGGTTTTTCTTTGACCATGGTTTTTACTGCCACGGTGTTCACAGTTCATGTGATTTTTATCAACTGATATATATGTGTTGATGACATCAATGACTCCACCCATACTGAAAATTTGACATTTTTACTGTCCTAATTAGGAGATATTTCAAAGTAAATGTCATACATTTGAATCGAGAAAATATCTAATAAATGAATATTTGAAGTGTAATAAAAAGTATTTTCTCAATAAGTTCAGACAATGACTGATATGTATGCGTTGAGGTCATCGTCTGGAATTATTGAGAAAATACTTTTTGTGACACTTCAAATATTCATTTTGTGCACAGAATTATCTTTAGTCAGTTAGATGTGAATGACTTAAGTATAAATAAATAAATGCTTAAATAAATGTTTGAATACAGAAATAAATGAATAAAAGAAGAATTAAATGCTGAAATAAATATGGAAATAAATAAATGAATGCATCGGTAAATAAATAAAAGTTGATAATCAAACAGGACATAAATAAATACATATCATATATTTATTTCTGTTCACCTACATTTATGGCTGTATGCTAATGACGTGGGAGCTATGCTAACCTCTGTCTAAAGCAGGATTGGTCACAGGAGTGTAATGGCTTCTGGTCTACTACTGCTGCCTTGCACAGTAACGTTGAAGTTGACCGGTCCAGCGTTGCCAAATTGACGACTCTCGCACCGCTGCCCCCCCCCTCTCTGAGGCCTGACCCAGATGTTGATCCAACAGAGATCACACATTTTACTGGTATTGAACAGGACAGAAGACTCAAGTCCAATCTGTGATAAACACGAACATTTAATCTGTAATTTCACTGTGTTGACACTCTGTCAAAAGCATCATTATATACATAAAAAGCACATTGTTCTAATTATATACATTGTGCATTACGGAGATATTCTGCGGTTTGGAATGAAGCTGTGCAGCATCAGGTTCTTATTGGCCCTGATATACAACAAGCAGTCTCACGTTAGTCGGTGTCACGGCACAGTATAATCTAAAGGCCCTGCACTCCCACACGGGTGTTTTTTTATTATAAATCTGGCTGATTACACGTCTGTTTAGGTTTAAAGTTAGAGGAGCTACCATTGAAACATCGTTTCAATCAAGCAGAGTGTAAACACATGCAGTTCAGAGATATAATCAGCCAAACACAATTAAAATCATCTGTGTGGCTGTTAAAGAAATAGACATTGAACGCAGCTGTAAGCCACTCCATCCAGCTGTCAAAAACCAAACAGAGCTTAGTTGTGTGATCTTTTGCTGCAGGGAGGCCTTTGGACTCGCTATAGCAGGAAAAGCACAGGTGTCAGTGATAACCTCAACGATGCCGCCATGTGGACGGGTCATTGTCGGGTGAACACAGGACAGAAACCTCTGCAGCTAAACATCCAAAGCACAAACATGTAATGATGACATTAAAAAAAAAAGGAAATATCATTTGGAAGAGTCCACTACTACAAATGAATATATACACACACACGAGACGAGACGTGCCTCCAGAGAAAGTTAATTGAAGTTCGGCTGCTCGATGTCCGGGGGCACGGTGCTGCGGGTCAGGTTGGACAGGTAGAGCGCGGTAGCCATGGGAACAAGGCCGGCTGCCACCTTCAGGATGGTCAGCAGCCTCTCTGTGGCGTTGGTCACGCCGTCTGGTGTCTGGAGGGGAAGAACATCACGCTATGGACGGAGAACAACAAACGGCTTCCCCAGGGTTCATGCGGGAAGTTCAATTTGAGACCTTTTTAAAGCCACGTAGAACACAATTTAATACCTTGTGGCCGGTTTCATGTTCAAACATGTAATTTCACAGTAAATTACTTGACAATTTCTACAACCAAATAATCGTTTACATGTTGTTTTGTGCTGGTAAGAGCTTCCGCTTCTTTTCGTTCTTGTATAGGACGGTAAACTAAATATCACTGGGTTGTAGACTGGTGCTCGGACAAAACAAGGTATTCTAGAAAATGTTCACATTTCTCACTATTTTCTGACATTTTATAGACAAAACAATTAATCAAGAACATAAATCAATAATGAAAATAATGCTTAGTCGCAGCCCTAATACCCAACATCACCTTCTACGGCCCCTTTCTGTTGTAGAAACTACATTCAAGGACTTTAAAAAAAAATACTTCAAGACCTGCAGATAACCTGTTTCCACTTTGGCGATCGATAGAAAAATCTGTGTCTCATGCTGCACATGCTAAACGCAGATACGTCTCTGAAATGATGTCTTAGGTTCAAACTATCCTCACTAGCGTTGATACAAACCTGATCTTCTGCAAACAGCAGGGGGCAGTGCAGCGACGCTGCCAGCTTTCTGGCGACGTCCAGGTGCTCGACAGGGGCCGCAGCGCTGCGAGCTACAACAGACAGATGTGTTCATGTTAACTACATAGGGAGGGATGAGGCCTGTTATTACTAAAATAAATAAATAAATAAGTCGCCATACCATTGGTGACCATGAAGCAGACTTTCCCGAGGAAATATCCAGGGTCCAAAGACTTCAGGGAAGCTTCTGCCGACTGGAGACTGTGAAAAACAAGAAGGTCACACGATAAACTGTTACATCATATATTTTAAAGGTTCTCTATACGGTATTCAGAGCATTAATATAGCAGTAAATATATATTTGCTATGTAAAGATGAAGTGGAGTAATGTCCAACTGAGCAGAGAATGAAGTCACTTTCCCTCTGTGTCTATGTGTGATTTTAGTTTGAGAGCCGTGACGAGGCACTAAATATGCTCCGAATTGCATATTTAGCACCTTTTAATATCTAGAGTTATCGAGTTAAAATTCCTCTATATCTTAAATAACAGACGGGGTAAGTGTGACACTTAAATGTGTGATTGAAGAGGAAATACAGCTGTGACTGAGAGACTCAACATACAAGTAGGCAAACTAAAAAACGACAATAAAGAGGATATATTTGACTCGTGCGTCCAGGTGAGGAGACTTAAAATAAAGAATAAGGATTTGAAAGATACCTGAGCTCTGAGGTCAGGTTGATGATGAACACCACGAGGTCTATCCTGGGACGGCTCTCCTCATTCTCCATGGGCAGAGGCAGACTCTTGGCCAGTCTCCTGATGGATGGGTACAATAAAAGCAGAGTGTGGTCACTGATATGTAGCAAACAGAGGTGGTAATTCTGTGGTCGTGTCACATGGGACAGATGGGGAAGAGGTCTGCAGCTTAAGGCGGTTGTACGAGGGTTGAAACTACTTTTGCGCTGTCAAAATGGCACGATGCAGGAAACGGTACTAGTTCCTGAGAATAGCAGATGATGTTTCCAGTTGTGTGCCGAATGACCATATCCTGTAACGTACCGGCCGACCTCAGCAGTTTATAAAGGACATATCAGTACTCACACGTTGACGGTGAATGTGGTCTCCTCCACCAGAGCGTCGGCTAAACTCTGCTGAAACTGCTCCTCGCTCTCCACCAGCTGGAAGAAAAACACTCCTAGTCAGCACATAACTGGACTATAACTCTGTGCACTATAACACACACACACACACACACACACACACACACACACACACACAAATAAAGGAAGTATAAAGAAAGAGTCTAAAGATGCAGTCTAAATACATGGCTTATTATGTACATAGTTTAATTTAAATTCTGTATTACTCCTGAAGAGTTAAACTATCCATTATTCCATAAAAAAAGGTTAAAATGAGTAAATTGTGTACTTGTATGTAGCAAAAAATATATATCTTAATTGTTTTAATCTGTGATAATCTTGGAAGGACTATGATTTTATACTCAAGTAAAAGTAGCAATACTACGATGTTAAAATACATTACAAGTTAAAGTACTGCATTAAAGAAAAGTACCAAAGGTAGAAGTACTCATTATGCAGAATTTCGCAGTATATGATATATATAGTTACAATACATCACATCACAATTTATGAGTTGTTTTATTTTTTGTATGAATAGTCTAAATCTGCAAATTAACAGCTAACATTGTAATGCAACAGTGGAGTAAAAGTGTAACGTTACATTCGTGGAGTAGAAGTATAAAGAAGCAGAAAACGGGAACGCTCAAGGAGAGTATCTCAGAAGTGCACTTTAGTGGAACTCTTGAGTGAATCTACTTTGCACCACTGTGAACTGAAGGGTTGTAAACATGAGGACGTCATCACGTCACAGGCAGGATACAACGTCACTTGGCGAGGTATTACATGTGCTTTGTTTAGATCAAAGTAGAGCTTTATATCAGAGTATCTCTCCAGAACAGACCACATGAACATTGACTGGGTTCAAGTCCACTGTGATGGCTGCGCTAGCCTAACGTTGCCTCACTTTATAAACACTTCTAGCCTCTCTCCTCTTAGCTCACCCTGAGCAGCTAAACCTGCTTAGTTTAACGAACCACAAACTCACCAAGATGTTCGCGGAGTTCAAACCAGGCAGCCTACTGAACGGCTTCAGCAGCGACATCCCGATAGAAACACTCCCCGTTTCATAAACGAAGCAGACAAACGCAGTCTCTGGTCGTTTCAGGAGTTTTCATGTCGCGCTTCTTTTCCGAATGTGCGTCCGACGTCATGACGTTTTCACGGCAGTCGACGTAGTGACGTTTTCTCGCAAAGGCAGCTCTCTTCTGCCACCTACAGGCCGCTGGGTGTTTCGCACTTCACACCTTGAGTACAGATTGTATTTTTTGGGCAAAATGCTGAACCGCTAATCCAGGACTAATCTGATTCGGGTACTCAACTAAAGTGGCAAGTGTCACAACAGCAACTGTACTTAAGTACAATGTTGAGGTACTTGTACGTTATATGTTCCATATTATGTTCTTACGGTTACACACTTTTTGGAGGCAAATATTGTACATTTGAATTCACTACATTTTTTTGCAGATTATGAATGCAAAATATAATCAAATCATGCATTATGACACATCTGTCCTGAATTAAGCCCCCCCGGTAGTACATAAATAAGTTAGAAGCTGCAACATTAGTGACGCTTAAGCAATAGTATATCAATAATTATAATCCTTAATATATATTATCCTGAAATTATGTTTTTAATGCATTTTTCCCCCCTCCAATTTAAAACAGTAGTTATATCCTGCACAAATCATCCCGAGCCATGTTCCTACAATGAATGAGATGCATTCTCTGGTCTTATCGGGACTATTTTTATGATCAAAAACAATTTGAACACTTATTTTTGTACTATTGATAAATGACAGGACCAAAAACAGCTAAAATACAAACCGTAACCCTTTGGCCTTGATTGAAGGTAAAAGGAGCTCTAACCTCAACACTGAAGCTGTATCACAAATAATACAACATGCTAAATTTGTCTAAACTCTTCTGTACAAACGGGAAGTGAAGTCGAAGAGAAATTTGTATAAAACACGTTGCAATTGAATAGAACAGAACATTTTATTCACGTAATGGTGGCACAGCAAAGTAGATTTCCCCCAGTACATCCAGGTCGTATCACAGCAAACAGGAGTCCCTGGGTCTTTCAGTGTCAGTACGTACATATGCACATCATCTATATGCATTCACATGTCAGGAACTGAGTGGAAATATTTGGATGACTTCTTTCAGGGGAGGACAAGTGAATGTATTAAGTAGTACGAGCTCATCGCTGCATCCCGAATTTAAAAAGGCGGGCCCGTGGATCGGTATCGAAACTCTCAAATGAGATCGTTATGGCTTGAAGGCAGCAAATCAAACACAAACATCAGAAGTGCCTTCGGTCTTTCTCAGCTCACTTCCAAACACTACAGCCGTGGACGCCGCGTTAATGAGTCCAACCCGTGTGAATGAATCCGCAGCCGCCGAGACCGACGGATTTCTTATGGACCAGGAAACACAGTGTCACCGTCGAAGGTTGCGACTAAAGATTTTTTTTTAAAATGACAAAATAAAAAGACTCAAAAGTAGGGCTACCGTCTCATCGCTCACTCGTCACTGTCAAAATAACTTTACATAGGACCGACAAGATGGCATTAAAAAAAAAAAGAAACTATACTGCTTCCACAATTCATACTTATAAAAGTTGGTTTTGCATCTTTCCCTTCACCGCCACCACAGAAGTTGTTCCCTCATCCCCATGTTAAGATTCCACCATCCACCCCGCTGATGTACACGTCCCCCTCTTACCGTGAACACACACACACAGTCGCACCAACACGCACACACTCATCTCCCCATGCTCCTTTTTTAGCAATTAATGTATCCAATCCGAAGACTTTGGAGGCGTCCACTCCTGCTCATATCTCCCCGGACTCTCGCTCCTCGGAGCTGGAGCGCCGGTCTCGCTCGTACGACAGGGATCTCTCCCGGTCCCTGGTCCTGGCTGTGGCAGTGTCGGCGGAGGGGGGGGGCTTCTCCGCGCCCTCCCAGTCCCCGTACTCCGCCCTGTCCTCACGCCAGCCCTCTCCTGCTGCGCCCTGTCTGGACATCTCCTGGGACGGCGAGGGCTCTCCGTCGCGAGTGTGAGATGATCTTTCTCTGGAGGACCTGGGGGTCAAAAACTATATTTTTAATTCTTGGCTCGTAGTCGGTGGCTGTTGCGTTAAAGCAAAAGTAGTGATGTTGAAATCAGTTATCAGACCAATCTAAAAATTATTCTAGAGCTGAACTAAAATGATGATGACTATTGACAACTGATTATTTTACTCCAATAAATGGCAGAGAATTGTGGTCAAATGCCCGTCACAACTGTGAACAGGACAGGAGGATGGTTGTCGTGATGATAGAAGCCACACCTCTTCCTCTTGGGCCTGTGAGAGTGGGAGCTCGAGCGATGCCGCTCCTTGTGTCGATGCTTCCTCTCTCTCTCCCGGTCCCGGTCGCCGCTGCCGCCACCACCTCCGCCGCCACCACCACCGCCGCCACCACCGCCGCCACCGCCGCCACCACCGCCACCTTCTTCTCTGGAACGAGAGGAGTGGTGGCGTCTTGAGCGATGGGAGGACGAAGTCGAGGTGCCTCCATCCCTAGAAAAATTGTTTTGAAAAGGAGAAAGATTTAAGTAGAAAAAAAAGATAGCTGCACCGCTACAGGAAATAGATTCTCAGATTAATGCTTTACACTGAAGCATCTCGTCTCGTAGTCAGTTGAGTCGGTAGGTGACTGCCTACACATCAGCTACACTCATTAAAGACATGACATGCGTGCTCTTTTTTTAGTTTAGGTTTTAATAAACTACCAATACATGTTTTTATGATGTTAGAGCTGTGGTTGTTCTTGATTTCAGGTAAGGTAACCAGATGCTCATTTCTTTAGGTCCACCACTGCGACTGTTTTCATAATCTCGATTAATCAATGAGTTGTTTTGTAAGTACACTTGCTATACAGTGTATATCTACACACATATCTGCAGCTTACAGCGGTATGTTGCACCATGAACCTGTAGACTTTGTGAAATCATGAGTCACTGTGAAAAGGACCAACCTCCTCGAGTGATTCGGTTGAAAGCAGACATACCTGTATCGTTCTCCACTTCTAGACCTGGACCTAAGACAGGAACACAGTTGGGTTTACACGGGACACCGAGCTTTTTCTTTGCACTCAGCAACAACGTAAGTCAGACCGTTTCTTACCTCCTCCGCTCCCTCTCGCGCTCTCTCTCCCATTCACGCTCTCTTTCTCGCTCCTTCTCTTTTTCGCGCTCCTGCTCTCTTTCCCCCTCTCTCTCTCGTTCCCGCTCCAGCTCCCACTCTCGCTCCCTTTCGTCGTCTTTTTCACGTTCCTCTCGTCTTCTCGACCGCATTCGTTCTTGTTTTTCTATAACTGCTTTCTGGATGAAACAAAAAAAAATAGAACAGAACTGATAAAACAGCACAAAAAAAAAAGGAAAAAAAAGAAAAAGGAAACTCAACTAAAATGTGTCATTGAACGATAATCGTGCAAATTAAAAGTAGTTCTGTTCCAGTGCTCCCCTCACCCTCAGCTTTTCAAGCTTCTCACGGATTTCAATGAACCCGATGTGCAGTTTGCCCCCAAAGTGGTCGGCTAGACGGCGATCGTTGTCGTGAAGACCCAAGTAGGCAGAGCACACCTCGCACACTCGGAGCTTTTGCTGCTGAAAGCTGGAGGCTGGCATGGAGTTCCTGTACACATCCTGCAACAACAAAAGGTAATGAGGCAGTGACGCTGGAATTAAAGCACGGACAGATTTGAACTTGTGCTTAATCTCGACTGCAAAATAAAGATTTCTGTTATTACGAGAAAAGATCCTGTGTTGTACTGCCTTTATTACTGAAGTCATGAGTAAACAATACACCTTCACGGTCTGAAACAAATATTGCAGCTCTAGTAAGGTGATGTGCGAGTACAAATGTGTATTTATTCTAAAACAATAAACAAGTCACAACAAAGCAGTTATCAACTTTCTGACCTCTGCTTCCTTCTTCAAGCCTCGAGTCTTCTCCACCATCTCCAGCACTTGCTGGGCCTCGTCTACGTTCCCCTCGCCCCCGAGCTGCTCCGCCCGGGCCAGCAGCTTCCCGATCTCTTCGTTCAGCTCGTGGACACGTTCAGCCTTTTTCACCGCAGGAGAAACAGAGGGGGGATGTTGATTTCTACACACTTTGCACAGATTCATGATAACCATTTATTCCCCGTCATAAAGAGCACAGCCTTCATTAAAAAAAAAAAAAAAGTGTTTGTCACCTTTGCAGCCACTTCAGCGCTGATCTCATCCTGCGTCTCTGCTAGTCTCTTCTTGGCCAGATCGGTCCTGCGGTCACAGTCAGCGATGAAAGACTGGAGGTGTTCGGCAGCCTGCGAGAAAACACACCAGTTAAACGACTTTCAGTGTGTGTAAAATATACAAATTTACCAGATTAAAATTTCAAATTCATCTTAAACGGTGTTTTAAAAAAAAAAAAGAAAAAAAAAAAATCTGCTTTGCATGCATCTTTTTCTTCTTAATAGCTTTCTCAGACAACAAACTAGAGCTTCCTTAGTGCTGCTTTAATTACACCTCCAACTTCTTATGCAGTTAGTCACAATTTCACAGCAGCACTTTGACCAAATTTACTTGGAAATGTGGGAAGCAAGCGTAGAAAGCCAGAGCTGGTCTCGCTTGTAAAGCTGGCACGTGTGACTCAGTTTATGACAGAGAGAGTTGCATAACTCTGTGACTGAGTGCAGTGGAGACAAGAACACAACCTCTACTTTCTCGAGAGCTATACATGATGGGGTGTCAGTGCGTGTGTACTACTCACATCAAGCTCGAAGAAGTACTCCTGCTCTTTAGAGGCAATCTCGAAGTCCGCTCTGAGAGCCAGGTCGTGGACTTTCATACACTCTCCCAGATCCATTCTCTGCAGAAAATAGAAAGACGTCCACGTACTGCGTTTGTATGCTTCATCACTCATCTTGAGATTTGTCATTCTAATAATTCCCTATTTGTTAAATGTCATCCCGACTTAAAACATTACACATATGGGAGTGTAAACGTGATATCTTTTGAATCACAGAGCTGCACGGCCAGGCCCTCGACACAGACGGTTTCTATATGGTTATGTACAGCACAACAAAGCATTGAGACACAAGCACCTCTTCGTATTTGTTTTGTACATGTTTTGTAATGAATAGTGATTGACTCTGCTTTAACTCATGGGTGTTTGCATTCACATTTTGATCAATAGTGTTGGAAATGTAGCCCCCTTTTCCCCGTATTTACGGTCTCTCAAATTGAGGGGACAGAAAGTCATTGGACAAGTTTAAAGTTACATTAAATTATTTACAGGCACAATTTGGCTGTAGTCTGTGATCCAAACTGCAGCTGACATTTGAAACAGTTTCTACTGATGCCATGTCAGGCCCTGTGCTGTAGCTATCCTCCCGTCTCACTATCAGGGCTTCCATCTCATCCTCGGATGTGTCCTACACTGTGCACAACCTAAATATGCACAGACATTGTGCAATTTTAGTTCAATGTGCCGGAGTAGGACCAAACCTGTGATAACAGCTGTCCTAATTATTTCTGACTTCAGTATATGATATATGATGTGTGTGTGAACATGATACTCACGGTGCCAGACAGAATATCATGAGGACAGGAATCCAGGAGGTGACTTTTGCAGACCCGCTCATCTGTGAATTTGATTCTCTGCCGCATGGAATCTCCTTAAATAAAGAAAAGCACAAGAGCACTTGTCAGCCAGTGCACAGACTGAAACATGGCATGATACGTACTAAATCACTGAGGTTCAAACTTGCCATGAATGAGCCATCTTGCCAGTAAATCCTAAAAGTTAACTGCTCAGATAGAGTCTGATAAAATGACAACATCTGGTGGAAAGAAAGGGAGCCACGGATAAAAGAGCACACGGACCATGATTAAATACAGCTCTAACGTGTTAGTAATGTTTGTCTTTTTGTGGAGGATGTTAGCAACAACTCAACTTGCCATTTACACTTGGACTCACACACACAACAGGTAGCTAGTCGGCTAGCTATCCTCATGTTAGCTAGCTCGGTTCGCAAAGCATGCCGCACTGACTGGCTTATCTGTTAGCTTCCCGGCTAATGCTAGCACCAACACAAACTCCCGTCCTGCTCGGAGCAGACACCAGTCTCCACCACAGCCAGCCGTGCTCACCGTCTCTCCCCGTCCCCATGAGCTGGTCCAGCATCGCTCGCATCTGTGCCTGGGCCGACATTGTTTAGAGTGTTTAGCTAACGATGTGTGAGTCACTCCTCGCCAGCAACAGTCCTCACACATGCAGCCTCCTCGACTGCAGGCCTCGTTGGCACCTCCGCCAACCGCGGACAACTTTTCCCACAAGGAGGAAAAAACCCGACTCCAGGCGAGCCAGCGAGCTGGTTGTGTGTAACGGTGGTGGAATGGATTGGTTATCACAGCACTTTAACAAGAGCTAAATGTGACTTTGTAACGGTGGATGGCTTCGGGTCGGTTGAACAACGTCTGTTTGAAAACTGGAGTCCCGTAGTCGTGTCGTGTGTCGAGTAGAGAGAGCGGTGACTGAGTGTAGACAGGACGGTGGGTTAGCTAACTGGATCTGTACAGAAACAAGTCACCAGTTTCTCTGTAACACACTCTCTAACTGTATTTGTAGCCAGTCGGCTAGAAGTTGGCAAGTTTATTCAACGTCCTTTCTTCCGCCTTTTCCACTTCCCCTCCGTGCGCGTCGCCGCGGAGCGCGCTCCAGTCTCTCCGCCTCGAGGAAGTGCTGCAGTCAGCCTCGCGCGCTGGTCGTTTTAGTGACGATACACCTCACTCAAACATCAAAATATTGGGAAATATTTATTTGAACACCTTACAAATATGAACAAATGAATTGTAGAATGTATAAAAAACTCAGCAGTATTTGGAATACATATTTAATACATTATTTATTTAATTTTACATTGTTTTTATTGTTTAATTGTACGTTTTATGTTGGTATTTACCTTACATAAACAGCATTACTCTCCACACAGACACGTTATCTGGAATAAAAACAATATATTATACAACTAACTGTTTTATTGCTTATGTTTGACTATTTTTGCAAACTGAAATGGTGAGTGAATCCCTTAAAAAATGTACCAATCACGCTTCAGTCAATTGGCAAGATTTTAGAAATACTTTGGTAATGAGTTCAAGTCTTTTCATTATTTAAATGTATAACAGTACATTTGTATTTTCTCTAAATGCCATTTCAAAACCCTCTCCACATAACCAGTTTATACAATTCTAGTGGAGATTTATGCTGACTGAAAGATAGTCCATTTTTAATATAAATAGTCTAACTTACTTGAATTAGCATATACAGTATCTACCTTGGGAAAGTTTGTAATTGTAGAATGTAAACTTTTCGTAAAACCGTTCCCAGAAAAACATACTGAGATAATGATCCTCCTCACATCAGAAAACCTTTACACAGTATAGTAACATTATTTTGGTCTATACTTGGCATTACAGTAATAAAGGCTTGCTGTATGTCAATAGCCAAGTAATGAATTACCTTATCCTTTAGGTCACATTGAGCCAGAAAATAAAGTGTTGATTTAGGCTAAATATATGGACGATAAACTAAATGTATGCTTGTTTTTCATATATTTTTGTCACTTTGCTTACACCCATGTATATTTGGTGTAATCAGTAAGACAATGTGTACTAATGCACAGATTGATAGATTCGATGTAATGTTGTATTTTAAGTGAATTAGTTTAGTTTTGTCTTGAAAATACACTTCAATCAACAGATGATTTACCTCTCTGGTACCAACTTCCACTATTCATTATGTTTTTTGTACCTCTTGTTTTTTTTATTCATTATTTTGCTAAATGAATTTGAATGCGGTATCCACAACACAGAGACAGATGGTAATTTGCAGTATAAAACTGATAAAGGCAATTGATGCATAGAAACTATTTATTACAGTTGGTCAATAGTCAAGCCGCGCCCATTGAGGACATCCCAGTGCCTCGCGCAGAGGCGTCACCCACCCTCTATCACATTACTGGAAAAAATGGCGACGGGTATACTGCGGCTCCCGCTGCGACTTTTCACCAGAAATGCGGGGGTAACGAGCCGTAACACCGGCTTGAAAACATCTAACATATCCAGGTCGACTCAAACCAGGACCGCAGTGTCAACGTCGTCGGGGGCAATCTTACCGAAACCGGATAAAGTGAGTTTTATTCTGCCTTAGTTACCGAGTGAAAAAACGAAAAAAAAGAAATATGAGTGGCAGCGTAGGCGGGACTTAATTCTAAATTGACAGGTGCTGTAGCGAATACAAATGCAGGACACGCGCTGGGTTTGTCAAGTCAGCCAATTAACGCATGTTTACACAAAGGTAGGATGTATTTCAGGAAGTAACGCGACTTATTTTGTCAATTCAAGGCAGTATTGATTCAAGTGGACATTTTACGTTAGCAATTTAAATAATAATAATGTGTTATATGTATATAATGTATAACGTTATATTACACTAACACGTCTTTTTTGGGAACTATAATGATGTCCAATGTGATTAAAGCTGCCTCTACACGCAATTATATCCCAAGCAGAATAGCATGTATACAGTTAATGTTATCTGTAACTGGCCCTCTAATATAACAGTTACCCTTTTTCAGATGATTCAATACAAATGGAACATAACGAAGAGCCAAATTGAAAGAAATATGTTGTCTAAAACGATCAAAGAATTGCTCAACTCATGGCTGTCTAAACAAGGACAAAAATGAGTTGATGGGCCCCCATTAACCCCACAGTCCACCCATCCTCTGCAAGTTTTTCTATCTTTCTCTGCTAGAATACTAGCTGGCCAATGATGTAGCAACATGCACTGAGATAATGAAGGATTTTTAACACAGGACCTCTTCAAAACAGGGCCTTGAGTTAGAAATTAGGTAAAACAGGACCCACGGTCAGTTGATATTGTGCTTAAATCAAAGCTTTTCTGATAAAAAAATACGTTGAAATTCTGTTTTGAACTTAAAAATGTATGTGAATGCAGTTTCGCGTAGCCTGCTGTCAACGTATTATGGCTTTGTTACACTCAGTGTCAAGTCAAATTTATTTGCATAGCCCAATATCACAAATCTGCCTCAAGGAGCTTTACAATCTGTACAGCATTTCTCTGCTATAGTGACTCTGAAGATTAGATTTTTGTATTTGGCTTTGGGAGAAATAGTTCTCCATAATCACAAATCTGGACCAAAATATCCCTGAGCAAATTGAGGTGGGGATTAATATTGTCAGTAATCTGAATAGCACATGTGTCCCGCCTTATATAAACTTCTTTAAATGTCTCTTGATGTCCCCCTGATGTTTTCCAGACAGCATTTGGTCTCACCCGCATGACAGCAGTGGTGGTGCCTTTCCTGTACGTGGGAACTCTGATCAGCAAGAACTTTGCCGCTCTCTTGGAGGAGCATGACATCTTTGTCCCCGAGGACGATGACGACGATGACTGAGCCCACTCCAGACAGCAAATGGTAACGTCAAAGTGTACTTTTAGCCGCACCTTATTTACCATTTCCACAATGACGCTCTTGACCTTTTTTTTTAATGCACAATCTTAACCATGTGTAAAGGTTGTAGACAGCTGATGACAGTTCAATTACTTTTTAAATTCACATCCACAGGGTGCTTTGCAATATTGAGTGAGAGCACACCAGCCGGCACAAGGAAGTTGGGGAAGATGGGGCACTTTGATATCCAAATACATCCCGCCACCTCCACCCATCTCCCTCTGCTGTTTATCTTGTTTTTGCTAAATTCCCTCTGTATCACTCTTATATCATGTGAGGCTATCAAAACGACTAGTTATGCCTTCACTCTTGTTTGCATGTTTGTCTGACAACTCAATAAAGGGAGTCGATTACACATGGATGAACACTTGTTATTATTTGGTCTTTGCACAGTGGAATTGTTCTCATTCTGACTCTTCACAACGGCACACGTCGTGATTGTAATGTCATGATTTTGCTGTTGTATTTGGTGAATATTTCTATGTTGGCTCGCCGTCGTCCCTACTCAAGATAAGTGTTTTTTTTCTCGTTGGTCCTCATTGGTCAGGTCTGCCTCGCTCCCTCCTGCAGAGCAGCGTTGGCCAGTCTCAAGTGTTCGTTGAGGGAGCCCGTCTCCAGCTGGCTGCGACCCCTCGCGTCACTCAGGTCCACGTACGCCTCCTTATAGCGCTCGTACGCCGCTGCTTTCTCCTGGAGAAGTGTGGAGGAACGAGTGTGGTAGACTCATCAGTTGGCATTGCAGTTGTAAAGAGTGAGAGGTCTGATCATGAAACGTACCTTTGTAAGAGACTGCACTTCGTTCTGTAGACAGCTGATTTCCTTTTTAAGATACTGCACCTCGTTGTCTTTCGCTCTTAGTAATGTCTGAAAGACACAATGTGGCATCTTAATAGTACCAGTTAAAACGCTGTACAACATATGCACAGCACTACAAGTACAACTTGAGTGCTGCCCTTTCATGTGACTTTATACTCCAGTGCATTTGAGATTGAACGCTGGTGTTTTTGTACGTGAACACATGCATTTGACAGCTACTGTATAGTTACTATGGTTAAGATTTTACAAGACATATGATTATCTTATAAAATATGATGCATTAAAATGCTACTTGCACATTTACGCATCAGTAACAATAATCCAATACTACAATAAATAAAAATGGTCTGCATTACAAAAACATCTGCTTTCTCTACTTGTTGTCGATAATACTCAGAATGCAGGACTTTTACTTGTCATGGAGTATTTTTACATAAGTAAAAGGTCTGCTGTCCTATCCAGGCAGTAGATGGCAGTATGAGCTGTACTACAATGTGACCGAGCACAGATGCTCAACACAAACGAGGCCACCAAAAAAAAAGAAGCCTAAATGAGTCCTTCAGGTGCGACGAATGAAACTGGGTTGGGATGCAGTAAGTTAAGATTTTGAATCAGCGTCACCTGCTTTCACATGAGATGAGATGACGCAGGATCTAATTTAGTCTCCAGCGTTAAATTGGTACCTCTAATTCAGACGCAGTGCGCTCAGCGTTGCCAAGAGATGCCGTGTCCGACCTCTGACCTGTGATGAAATAGCGCATGCGGCTGATCTCTTCCGCCAGTTTGGCCTTCAGCTCCTGAAAGAGAGATGTTGGGCTCAAATTATGTCATGGAGAAGTAATGTGAACTATATATGCTTATGAATGTTGCAGCTTCCTTAATAGTTTAACCCCACGAGAATACCCAAAACACAATCTCTAAGGCAGCGTGACACTGCGTCAAAACAAACTCAAACGTATGTCAACCTGGTTCTCTCTTCTGAGCTGCTCCAGCTCTCTCTCCTTGAGGTCGAGCTCAGCCTCTCGGCCCCGGCCGCTCTGCTCGGTGCGGCGCAGCTCCAGGCACTTCTGGGAGTAGCGCTCGGACAGCG
Organism: Melanostigma gelatinosum; assembly: GCF_949748355.1. Taxonomy (NCBI): domain Eukaryota; kingdom Metazoa; phylum Chordata; class Actinopteri; order Perciformes; family Zoarcidae; genus Melanostigma; species Melanostigma gelatinosum. Next base: position 7,536,057 of record NC_136644.1, on the reverse strand, counting down.
CATCTAATTCACCGTGCGAGACGTCCGCCTGTGGCCTGACACGCGTAAACACACGAGATGTGGAGTGAATCATAATAATGCACTGTCATGCAAGAGGGGGGGGGGGGGGTAGGGGTGTCACAGTCAAGTGCAGAACATCTGAAGCCTGCAGCGAGAGCCTGTGAGATGGACAGCTGGATTATAAACCTACATGTGGCCTCTGTGTGAAGCGTCCGCATGTGCAGCTCCTCCGGCCAGCCTCCTGGCCTTCTCCACCTCCCTCTCCAGCTCCTCCCTGTGAGCTGCTCTCAGTAACTCCACAGCTGTGATGATCAATCAGTTCGTTTGTTAATTTGGTTGCAAGATTTATTTAACCGGAGATACTGTCGTGCTTCCTGTCTTACCTTCAGCGGCAGCCCGGCTCTCCTCCTGCAGCATCCTGTCTCTCTGCTCCTGCAGCTCCCCGATCTCCCTTGCGTGCATCTCCTGCAGCTCCAGCAGAGCTTTGCGATGGGCCACTTCCATGGCTTCTAGCCGGGCCCTACAGGGGGCCCCGGGGCCACACGGGCTCTCCACCTCTACCCCCATGGCTGCGCGCTCCCTTTTGATGCTCTCCACTTGGTTTCGAAGAGAGAGGGCCTGGGAGATGGAGAGGAGGGAAAATATTGATATGGATATTAACATAATTGTCTTGCATTGGAAACAAAGGAATGTTTTACGAGGGTTCCTGCTCATTACTTAAAAAACACATTTTTTTTCAATGGAGTGCCTTTAAGTTCTTTCTAACCTCCTTTTGAAGAGCTTCCGCTTTATTTGTTTGAATAGTTTGAGCTCCATTCATGGATGGGTTGGGTGCATCAGTTTGTGATCCGGTGGCAGGCTGTTCGGCCTCTTCAGGACTCGATTCATACGTCTGGGCTCCAATGAGAGACTGCGCACTCATTTCCCGACATGACAACGTCTCAAATTCTACCCACTTCCTGCTGACGTCTGAGTCCATGGTCTCAGTGATGGGCATGGGTACACTCCCCCTCTTCAGCTCCATGGAGTCCCACCTGCTGCCCATCTCACTGAAGGAGACCCCTTCCTCAAACCACTTGTTCCTCTCCTCCAATCGCTTGGCTTGCTCGTGGTCCCAGCCCTCCCCCTCTTCTCTCTGACTGGACGGAGACAAGTCCAGATCCCGGTCTACAGTTTGGTCGTGGTGGTGGTGGTGGTGGTCGGCCTGATGGGGGTTTGCAGCTGTGGCGCTGGAGGTGGAAGTGGTAGCTTCATAGCCGGAGTCCTTGCAGGTGAACCGAGCAGGGGGTTGGCATGACGACGGTCTCCGGGAGAGGGGGTTCTCTTTCTCGCTGCCGGTGTCCGATTGGCCGAGGTCGCAGTGAGGGAAAGACAGGAGGGTAGTGTTACACATCAGAAGAAAGATGATAGAGAGGGTTCGCCACAGGCAGACCACCCAATCACATTGTCTGCATTTCCTCACAGTGTTCAGAAACGTTCAGGTCACTGGAACGCCTGGAATAATATAATGAAGGATGTCTTGTTCTGTAATTTGTACATTACTAATTATGATATATATTATAATTTTGTAAGATGTTTTACACTCGTAGAAGTATTTCACTTGTGATCAAAAGCTACGGAATAATAGCTTAAAGTGAGTTCAAGTTTACTGTGTATTGAGTAATACATTTGCATTTTTGACATAATGTTTCCTTGCAGTATTGGACAATGTTTGTCAGCTATGGATTGGTCACAGCCTTTAACTCTTGTGTCTCTACTCTTCGTCATGTTTATTTTGAATTTATTTGATCTTTATATGACTATATTTGGTATCTATCCTTGCGTGGGATTGTCTTGTTTTAATATTTCTGTGGCTGCAAACAATTAAAGTATGTTCAGTCATTTTACTGGGCTTTGCTTCTTTGAAATGTTATTTTCAACATCTTATTCCTGATTGTAGTGCACAGTAGCCTCTTTGCAGGAGTTGATTGTATCTCAGTACTTTTCTAAGTACTGTCTTTGTGCAAGTGACACTTGCACTTTACTTGAGTATTTACTGCCACTTTATACTTCTAGTGGGCTACAATATAGATGGATATTGTACAGTGGATGAAAATGTGTAGGATGCAATGTTATTAAACTACACGATAGTATTCTTAAAGGCATCAGCAATAACAATTTGATGTATAAAAATGTAACATTTATCTGGATTGAGTACTTTTCATTTCTATACTTTAGGTCTATTTCGCTAATAACACCAATTTGTTTTTACTTAAGGAACAATTTCTCTGCAGGTGGTGTTGCTGCTTGAGTAAAGCTTCTCAATATTTCCTCCACCACTGTCTCCCAGAATAAAGTGGGACTCACTGCGCTTTGTTCTGGATCGCCTGCTTTAGTAACTTCACCCAGTTCCGACGTATTCTGGAGGTCATAACGGAGAGAGTGAACACTGCTCTCTTTGTCTGGAGGAGATCAAAAGACACACACAGACACACACTTGCTGTTAAACAGGAAGCAGCCGGACGTGTCATTGATGTGGAAACGGGGGGGGGGGGGGTCTGACTGTCCATCTTCCTGATGCTGTACTGTACGACATAATTAAACACAAGTGAAATAAACACATACTTGTATTTGGAGTCCATAGTTCTTTCCCACTTCGCAGTCTGACACATTCTCACAGGACGTCAGGTTGATTTCTCCGTCCAGATCATCTGACTGCAGCACAAATACACCAAAACACCAAAGACAAATGTATCAGGCACCATAGAATTGTTTTTGGAGAAACTGATGTTGCTCATGCTACAGTGACAACCACTTTATACATCACTGTATGTAGATTGAAATGAGTTGCCTTTGGTTGACAAACATTTACTAACAAATCAGAAATTACTTTTATGTCAAACAATCGCTCCTACCTCCTCAGCATCCGCGTCTCTGTAGTACCGCAGCGTTGTATCACCTAGAATAAACCAGTGTTTCCTCTCCTGAACAAAACACAGTTATCATAGACATTAAATTCATTATTGTAGTCTATGAACGTCTTTGTAGATCATTTTCAGGTCAAGTCTCGTTCTTGGAGTTTTGTACTGTCGTCTAGACAATTGTGGTTAAAACAGGATTTAGAATAGAAAATTACTAACGTTTTAGAAAAATGTATGTTGAAATAATTCCAAAAACATCAATTTACCTTGCCATGTTCATCCAGTATGGACATCCACCCCTTCAAGCAACAACACCTGTAATTAAAGCATCACGATCAAGCTCTTTGAAAGCATTCTGCAATGGTTTCTGTCTCGCGCTTGATTGTGAAACTAGAGGAAACGGAAACCGTCAGAGCAGACGAATGTGTCTCTGTGAGATAACATCTTTCTGAAGCACACATACAGAGGCAGGCAGAACTTTAGAGCACAAAAAAATGGGAAACATACTGCAGAATGGGAACGTAAGAAAAAGGAAGAGGTGAACGTTTGCAAACAGTGATTGTCATTGTTGAACAGTGAGAAATAGGAAGAGAAAGAGGAACTGATGAGACATTATTAGACAGACTTAAGAGCAAGCAGATGCTATTAAAGCATGTTATCATAAAATAATATAGTTACCAGAGATGCATTCCATTGCAGAGTACATATTGTGAGGAGCAGAGAAAGTACGAGACATTGTGAGAGATGAAAACGCGTGATGTGAGATGAAATGGGGAAGTCACAAAAGTGAGATCACATGCATATAAATGTCATGTCAGGGTTTCACAACTACTACAAACATGTTTGCTTGGTTGCATGTGAATCATTGAAATAACATTTTGAATGTTTCATTTTGTGGTCATCCATCCCTCTGTTGTCGACTCAGCAGTTTTAGCTGAAACTGCAGGATACATCCTGAATCTATTCATGTAAAAATGATAGAACATGCTGCCCTAAAACATAGAGTGCTAACTAATGGATTTTTCCCTGCCTCAGAGGAGCGCCTGAGGTAAAGCAGCTGAACTAAACATCAGGGATCTACTTTAGAAGTAAATGTATGAATGACCCATTTTCCTCCAGATGCTTATGTGATTTATGCAGATGCAGAAAAGTCATGGGGCCGCGCTCACCTGTGTCTGTGGGCATCCAGGAGGAGCTCGCTCCTTCACCTTTGAAGATCTGTGTCTTCCACTTTGATTGTCTGAACTCTTTCATAGGATAAACAGACAAGCAGTGTTGGTCTTATCTCCGCCAGGAGTATCCATAGTAAAGTATTATGCGATCAGTGCCATCAGTGTGCGTGCATGCAGATTTGCATGCGTCCGTGGGTGAGTTGGTGAGTGACTGACTGACTTCTCACTGTCTGTCCTCTGAATATATTTGGGTGGCCAATTATGGCTGCATGCTCAAGGACCTCTCAAGATTGTGGGGACTCACGCTTTCTCAAAATACCTTTTATTAATAACACCTAACGGAACTACCAGTACACTCTGCTGCGTACCTCTCGGCCACTGCTCTGTGGCTCCCTTTGATTGTTTTGTTCGGTGTGTTTGGCTAACAAAGCTACTCTGCCGCAACTCAGCTGCTGCTTAGTGGGGAGACAGCTTAGTGAGTTTGTTTTTGATTGTATGAAGCAACTTCGAGCCAAATGTCTGAATACGCCACTGCTTGTTTTTCAAGTGTGTTTTATGCAACTTACGGCCCATTAGGGTCTAGACGAGTGGTTAGCCAATTGTGGGTTGCATTCATTCAATCACACAATGCAGCAGTGGTTGTTGCAGACACACCTGGCGGATATCTGCACTCTACTGAGTTTCTACTTTCAACATGGATTGTATTGTGAATCGTACCTGTGAATGAATAGATGCAGCTGACTGTCTTCGAGATGACCGTCCGTTCTCAGAGTCCCGACATTTCTCTCGCCTGTCTCTGCCTCTCTCTCTGACTCTCCCCCTCTCGTCTGACTCAAGTCTTGAACTGTGGATGTCTATTTCATCTTGGTACCTTCAGAGCCAAATCAGAAATATTTTACGAACACACCAAAGGCACAATTGACTGAACTTACACATTCCTCTGCAAAGGCCTTTAGAGCCCTCGTCTTTTCTTTGGTCAAACCAAGGCAATTGCTCATGATCAGATCAAAAGATATTTGAGTATTTTTCTACTTGCTTAACCACTTTTACGAATCTTACAGCTGCCAAAAGAACAGCCTGAAAAAACACATATACTAGGAATACAGAATAGATGCATGGTTATGGCACTTCTACTATGGATATCCCTGAATAAATGCTATACAATGATACCATACAGTACCACATGGTACCACCAACCTGTAGGCTCTAAGCCTGTTGTCCCTGCATGGGCTGGGACTCTGGTTCCTCCTCCTCATCCCTGGAGACTCTTCCTCATACTCCAGCTGTATGGTTGGAATACCAGCCAGGACAATGTAGTCGTCCATGGTCATCCCCACCTCAGATTCATAAAGATTGAGCAACATCTTACCTGATATGCGTAATGAGTGTTTTGTCTGGCAAAAAATGTAACACGATTAAGAGTCTACAGACATGCTAGTGACTCTGTGAGGCTGTATTTAGGGAACAGTGCTAACATACTGATGTTTAGCAGGTATAAAGTGTAACATCTTATTTTAGCATGTTAGCATGCTAATATTTGCTAGTTAGCTGATGCTGATGGGAATGCCATTTTGCAGGTGATTAGTCTTGAACAAATAGAAACATTGACCTCCATCCAATAGATGTGGAAACATTTCACTGTAAGTGTCATCCTCTGGGGATCATGAATATATGTACAACATTTTATAACAATCCATCGAATAGTTGTTTGGATATTTCACTCTGTACCAAAGTGGTTGACTGAGTGACAGGCAAACCGAGATTCATCCGTAGAGCCACACCGCTAGCTTGGCTAGCAACCAAGTACCACCTGACATTCGTACCTCTTCTGTTTCTACTGCAGCCTTCTTGGGTTCAGAGATCAGCAAGGCCTCCATGCCTCGCCTCATGTTGCTCCTGCTTCTGTCACCGCTGACCTGATTGTTCCCCTCATGGCCTTTGTCGGTTTCTGTGATTGCAACATGTGAAAGTGAACCACCAAGCATCTGAGAGTCCGCACCCCGTCTTGATGAGGAACCTCGAGAGGGTGGGAGGCTGAGTAAAGAGTGTGATGACCCCTGCCAGGAGCCTTGAGTTGGACTCGGTCTGCTGTCTCTGGACTGGGGCTGTGGCTGTGGGGTGTGGCTGTGTGTACTGTAGCCGTTCCTGGATGGTGATACTTCGCGGCTGTTGCGAGTACGAGTGTTGGCCGAGCTGTTGATGGCCGTTCTGATTCGAGGAGATGCTTGGGATCCCTCATATGAGTGTTGCTGGATGGTTGAAGAGCCTCGGCGGGAGATAGACTCCAGATTCCTGTACAGCTTCTCAGAGTCCAAACTGTGTTTGTTTGAAGCTTGTGACCGACTTCTCAAGTCCCGGCTGCACCTCCTTTGAGCATCATACTCACCATTCTGTAAATGGAAAGAGTCTGCTTGCCTGTGAGAGGGAGTGGCTCTAGAGGGCGAGGCGGTCCGAGAGGCAACGGACCCCCTCCTGCGAGATGGACTGGACCTGCTGGAAGTGTGCCGAGAAAGGCCACGTGATGGAAGCGGAGAGGATCCATGAGACCGGGCCTGACTCCTGGAGGAGGAGCTCTTTCGTTGGGTTCCCACAGGAGACTCTGTGAACTTATAGCGATCTGGGCTCACAGAGCTGTGACGTGTTGGTGAATTATTCTGTGAATCAGCTCCCCGTCTAAAGTTGGAGTGGTACGTGTACCTCTCTGGGGATTCGCTCCTCCAAATTTCCTGCATGTACGTCTCTGGGTTCCTCCTCTGGGAGGGCGTGCCGAGGTTGACGTTCCTGTAGGGGACGCAGGCTTTTGGATCAGCAACATAGTTGCTGGGAAGAGGATGCCCCCTCTCGTAGTACCGATACGACCGCTTGTTGACCTCCTCCATCTGCTGCTCACCATCACCTCTTCGGTCTGGAGAGAAGTAGCCACTCTCTTGTTCCCGGTCTCCTCTGGACTCTGAAAATCACACAAACCTGAGGTCATTTCCTTAATATGCACTGCAGCCTGTAAGAGAGCATGGGCACAAGTCATGGTCAAGAATATCTAGTCAGCGTATATTTGCGGCCGTACCTGATGTCCGGTGGGACCTGTCTCTGCCCCTCCTCTCGTCCATCCAGGAGCATTCAGCTTTGGAGGGGTCCAGCCGGGTCATATCTCTTTGGGCCACATGGTGCCCCTCTGAGCTGAGGGATCTGCTCCTCTCTGGACAGTCCCACTGATTTGGAGAGCTGGAGGAGGGCAGTTGAATGTCATCACAGATATATCTATATATATCTATATATATATTATATATATATAGATATATATATATGTATAAGAGGAAGCTTGTGCAAACATGGAGTTGTCAGTTGAAAAATGTGTTTACTGGCCAGACTCTTGGCTTGGTGATCTATAAGAAGGGGCTACAAATGCTATAAGGTGTGGATAATGTAACGCTGATAACTACGTAACTACAACAACAAATTATCCAGTTGTAAATGAATATAGAAATGGCAGTCCAAAAGTCTTTTTCCTTTTTGCTCTGTTTTTGGTCTCCACCAGCTCCAGAGGGAAATATCTGTCTCTTTAGCTGCGAAATGCTTCAATATGTTCCCCAGTAAGTTGCTGACTGGTGCTGGGCAGGTAGCATATTTCTTTTTTTGAATACAGTTGCCTGCTATTGTTGAAGACAAAGACGTTCTGAGTGAGAGTGTGCTCTTTCCCAGTATTTCTACATGCTCACTGCTCAGGCAGAGTGTTCTTGGACAAAATAAGTGGTTTCTAAAATCAGGATACAGGATACAGTCACCTGGCTTGTATGTCAGTGTCACAGATATTAAGTTCCAACTCAGGACTCAGACTGTGGACCGGACTCCACTCGTAAGTCCAACCTCCGCTGACGTCATCGCTACTGGCACTTGTGGTCACCTCAGACAGGGCACGGGGGTCCTCATCTGCGTCCTAGTTGGTGGATCGTTTGGATAATTCAGGGAAAGTCAAACTGGCATGTGACCTCAAAGTATTTCAAACTAAAACAATATGATCAAATTCGAAGAGTTGTTGAAAGGTTGTTCACAGAGACATTTTTACCGGCACCATTCAATTTGGTTGTGTCTGTAAAGTAGATGTTCATTGAGATTTTTTTATCACCATGCATTCAAAAGAGAATGCTTTGATGCTATTTCATTTGATAATGTTTAATATTATTCCCCAACACAATCCCTTACATTACATTATGGTCCTGAAAAAAAACACAGATATTTATATTTTAAAGATCAACAACAACAAGCCGACTTAAACTTACCCTGTAGACACTAACTTATAGCCAACTAACAGCCCAAGTCCAAACATTAAGACATATTTCACTTACTGTGACTGCTGGCTGTCGTTTCAGCTAAATCTGCTTCCTTTCTTCCCTCCTTTCTTCTCTCCCTTCGTTCCAGCTAAGCCAATACTTTTAGACTGCACAGGACGTAACTCAAGCTGGTCTCTGGTCACACTCATGATTATTTCATTGCTCTCGTGCTTTTGCATTACCAGAACCGCCCACTCAGCGTCTTTCTCATCTTCATCTTGATCCCTCCTTCAGCTCTACCTCTCATTAACAGGCGGGCCACAAAAGTTTTGCCCGTTTTAGTTCTTGATCTGTCGATAGTTTTAAAGAGTGTAACAGTGTCACCTTTTGTTTACAGATTGAAATACAGTGTACATTTCAGGAATAAGAACTTTCTTGACTTTATTCCTCTGCATGGTTTCACTGAAGTGTGCCAGCGTTATGTGAGGGGGACATGTTTGAATGTGTCATAGGGGCATATCAGATGACGACTCATTCCCCGTGGATTATAATGAGCTTTCATCAATTAATGATAGAGAATCAAATGCCACCGTGGTGTATTATCCTTCTCCCACCTCCACGGTAGTTTCACTTGGTGATTGTGTTAGGAGTTGACCTCATCCCTCTCAGTGTGCAAGTTGTGGGACAGTTTTAACACACTGGCCGTATTGAATGGTGGCATGTCATTAAAAAGCACTTGACCTAATGGCAATAGATTTTGACCTCGATATGTATTGTGTAATCTTGATGAATGTGTATTAATACATGTTTTGACAATGATCACTGGTGACATACACTTGGCAGGTGCTGATTGTGAGCATCAGGGCTGGAATTTATCAAACTGCTACAGGTAAACATTTTTAGACAATGATAAATGGATAAATTATTAAAGCAAACCTTTCACTTGTTCTCCTAATAGCAAATTTAAAATTGAGAGATCTATTTTGCGATGCACAAACAATGCTGCTTCTTTATTGTTGTCTTCTAGGTTAATCAATCATCGGTTGGAGAATGCTAACATTTGTATCTGGGACCTGTTTGCTTTCGCCTCAGCCTTTTAGCATGATTTGACATAGCCACCAGTGGAAGAAGTATTCACATCATTTACTTCAGCAAAAGTAGCAAAACATTCTTTGCTATTGGTAGAGCCTTTGACTTCACCGGTCAGATTTTTACCAAAGCTGAACTCCACGTGATGCAAAGATGCGAATTTGCCACCAGAAGCAAATTCGCATTAATTTGCACGTCAATCAATTTTTTCACACTGTTTTTGTCATGAGTACTTTCACACAGAATGCAAATATAATGCAGCGCCATTATTTATAAGGAATATGAAACTACAACACTGAGGCTCCGTAGTCTCGAGACTACAAATGTATTACTTTTACTCTTTTCGACCTTGACAAAGGCAGCACAGACCAACTCCCATCCTTCCGTTCTTACCTTTCACAATAAAAGCCCTAGCATTTCCCATTTATACTTTGTATATTTGTGACTCCCCCAGTGTGTAAAGGCTTTTATCCTTCACTTTTTTCATTTCATTTTTTAAACTTCTAAATCATTTTTTTAAACATTCTCATGTGTCATTTTTTGAAGTTTGATGAGCACATTGTTATTTCACAAACTGAACTATATATAGGCTACCTACCCACTCTCGTGAGCCGTCCTGTTGTGCAGCAGCAGTAATAGTGTTGTCGCGGAGGTGCATATGATCCGGCCGCAGGCAGGAGCCGCAGCGGGTGGGGTCAAAGGTGTTGGGCTGGAACTGACGGCAGTAGTGGTCCTCACCAGGGGGCTCCACGTCCATCCTGCTGAATCTGTCATCTGAGGCGTTTGGATGGGTATTCTCGGGCACCTTAGCACTAACACAGCCTTTATTTTCAATAGATCTGGTGTGGTTATTTCCCAGGGGGCTCTGTATCATTAGCATAATATCAATAACAACTCTCATCAAAACTCTAATTAGTTGTGATTAGACAGGCTTTAAGAGATTAAAGGCTGATTCTTTGGATATCTATACTTGAATTGCATATAAGCAGATATACATTTTTAAAAAGTATATTTGTGATGTTTTTACGACAAATAGAACTCGATGAGTCAGGCATTTGTGTCACAAACAATGTAATATCTGTTAAGGAGAGTTTGTGAGAACTCCAATATCCTGCTGGATGAAACACACACCACTATTGATGGGATCCCTTTACACCACTGAGCAGAAAATGACGGTGTGTAATGTAACCATTCCATGAAGGGAATCTTCCAGCATAAGTTATATCTTATCTAATAATGACACTCTACCTTATAAATGTGATCCAAAGTCTTCGTTTTCCAAGAGAAGATCCTTCATTGAAAGCTCAGTTTCCTCATAGCAGGATGGACATGTTGTGGTGTGATCATGGAGGCTACAGAGGCCCAGGTTTTTTTTCAGAAAACTACCATTCATTGGTTCTGACATTGGCCCAATATGGTGACTGCGTCCTATCAAATATCATCTCTAGAAAGTGAAACACAGCACGACTCGTCCCGACAGATGTCTAATGGACGGTGGTGGTGCTGGCTGCACAGATGGTTACTCTGACAGCGCGGCCCACAAAGAGGAGAGACAAAAGAGCAGGAAAGAGAGGGTTACAACGTCTGGCAATGAGAGTTTAAAAGTGTAATGAAATCATTATTTAAATGTCGTTACAACACAGAATAATAAAAACAGGCAGCAGCGGTATATTTTAAATTAACACTTAGATAATTTAGGAGTTTTCATATTTCTCTTTTGCAGAGAGTGAGATGAATGATCTTCACATTTATTATTTGGCAGGTAAGCAAAAAGAGGTGTTTCACAAATTGTCTCACTTTTGTTTAAGTTTGTTCATATTTACCATTTCTGGGAGACCAATATAAATGAAGCAAGGCATCTATTCTTGATGCATAAGACATCTAAAATAGATTATTTTAATTGGTTTTAAGTGTTTGACTGAGCCGCAAGAGGGGGCCTTTTGTCTCAATAGAGTGTGTGTGTGTGCGTGTGTAAACTTATGAAATGTCCTGTTTGTGATGATTAATTACAGTTTGTAAGCCTACATTCTATCACGTAACGTTATCAGATAAACCTCCAAGATGCGGGGGTATAATTAAATGTTTTGGCAAGTGAAATGACAATTAAGGGGACATCTTTTTGTCTTTTGCTGCGTGTCACATGGTCACCGTAGCTACATTCAGCTTGCCTGGCAGCCATAATGAGAGAGTAGAGCTGGTATCCATGGAAATGCAGTCGGAAAAGTTCAGCTGACACAACTTCAAACAAACACTTTAATGATCGTAATCAAGCTTCTTCATGTTCATTATTAGGGCATGTTAATATCATTGCAATGATGCGAGAGCTCCACTTTTTCCTGTTTTCGTTTATGTGAAAATGAAATTGGCCAAGATTGGTTTTATGTACGACGCATGAGGTCCTCGTACGTTGAGGTCATCAGGAGAACCTTCAAAACTAAAGCTGCGTTTATGCTTCGAGCGACACATCAACATTCTTTATGTCATTTTCAATGGAGGCCGGTGACATGGAGCCACAAATTGAAGGTCAACACGTGTCACTGGGTGACGGGGGCCGCTCCAATGACGCGGTGGAAATCACATTAGTCAGTTTGCAGGGCTAATTAACGACATAACTGCGTCAACGAGTACTTGAGCAACATTTCAACCGCAATTTACAGCGCGAGGTTGTTTTGTTACTTTTGTGGCTCGTAGTGTGAACATATGAATGTGCATCTGAAATCACCCCCTCCTTTACTTTTTCACTACTACCTGTATAGCAGGGGTCTTCAACTAAAATTCCAAAAGGTCCAGATTGAGAAAATCTCCTCGGGCAAAGGTCCGAAACATTACAATAATATGCTAATTAGTTTAGTGTCGCATGACTGTACTTTTTTGCATCTATAAAATACAACGCCTTTATTTTGAAGGGTCCCTACATTGAAGTGTTTCCAGAACTCTTTTCTGTGAACCATTTTGTTTTTAAATGACAAACCATCGCGACCCAATTCCCAACCTGCCTTATGTATGAATCTAAATAAAGAGACATATGGTTGATACTTTTTAACTTCCTTTTATGCACATGTTATTGAAAATACATACACATGTCAAATACTTTAACTGTTATAAGTATTCTTCAATTATCAAAACAATACGAACATTCAGGCTTACTCGCTTAGCTCAAAAGTGTACTGCAGACATTAACGTTCAATAAAAGACTACGGGAGAAATTCTGCAAATGTATTTGGCAACCCTGATGAAATATGCTACCTTCCTTTGGGTCTCGACCCAGTCTTTGGGAATGACTGTTATTGTGGATAACAATTGATTCAGCACTCCTAACCTTGATCCACCCAAGGCAAGTATTGATCGTATAGTATTCCTGCTCAGGACAACCTTCTGAACTCAACAACTTTATCAGCCAGTACATTCTCTTTACCCCAAAGGCGTGATTCGATTATAAGTTTACCAGAGACTCAAATCATTATCAATCTTTAACAGCCACCACACAGGACTTTTGTCCACAAGACTCATGTCCCATTTTGACAGGAGAGACACGAGTCACGTGACTCGTTAGTCGCCACGCTCCGAAACATGACCAAAAATGCTCTATGACAAAGATTCCGCATTACACACTCCGATTTGAAATAGTACACACTTCCTGTCTCCTAAGTAAAAGACATTTTTTTCTTCTGTTTTGTTTGAAAAGTACCATTTATAGTGTCAGGATGTTCGGAACATGTGGCTTGTGAAAAATGGGTCCAACATTTTCTTAAATATTTACCCTTTAAAAGAATCGGTCATAATCTGTGCTCATGTTTACTTCTTAATCGACTCAGGACTTGCCTTTTGTTCCTCCACAGTTTTCAGCTCTCTTTGAATATTTTTACTCCCTGCTGTTTGAAATTGTCCTTGACTTGGCTGAATGCTCTGAAGTCCACCTCCCAGGGAACGACTTTGTGGTTTTGTTGTTTAAGCCTAACTTGCTGTGAAGACTGAAGTTTATTTAAAAAAAAACACTATGCATGTAACAAGTGTATGTTTGCACTTAAGGAATTAATTTCCTTTGTGGTATAACATAGCTGTAATTATATTTAGTTATACATACAGTAATTACACACACTAACACACTTAAAGTGTGTTATTAAATGTAATTGTTTAAAAATTGTTTCTTGTAATTTTCAAAATAAACAGACATCCCGGAGCTTTCAGCTGCATCTTCATCAGCAGATTATTGTCACTCATGTCTGTTGGATGCGTCCTAAGAGGAGTTATATTGTTGACGAATACATTAATGAACACTTGATAAGTTCCTTACATCTGCTTACAACTACATTGTACTGTCTTACAGTGTTTTATAAACCATTTATGCCTTGTTCATATACTATGTTCATATAAATGGGAGGGTAAATAAAGTGTTACTTCATATGAGTTAAATGAAGTACAGGTGTCATTTTTTATATGTTTTGTTTTATGCCTTGAGAGAAATTAAAGTAATGCTCGCAACACGTATTTACACAAAACCTCCCAAAAAATGAGTTTTGGTGTTCTGTGTACAGTTCTTATTGAGAGTAAATGTATTCATCTGCTGGGAACGACTGCCCCCTTCTTTCTTCCTGTCGCCCTCCTCCAGCCCTACCCTTTCTTGGCCTGCTTTTCTAAAAACACATTGACCTGGATCAGCCCTCAGTGAGAAATGAGGTGTCCGCCTGCTTCTGAGTAAATTGTCTCCCGTGGCGTTCGAGGTGGAGTCATAATATCATATGTGAGAGTAAAATATGCCACTAAAATGCATTTGTGTCTACCTAGATCAGAGCTATTTCTATACACAGATGGCCGTGTTGGCAGGACAGACGGTCTTTCCCCTCACCTCAGTCCGATGCACGACTTAACACTCTTTCATTAGAGGGTTTTGCGGGGAACCTGCTGAAACACAGCTATCTTAATGCGTCTGCACCGTTATTTTATCGTATTATAATGTGTGCAACCCACATGCACTTCTCAAGTGTAAGTAAGTCTCAAGTAACTTTGTGTCTGCGTGAATCATCAAACTGCTGCCTTCACCAGCGCAACAGTGACAGCTCTTTCACCCAGACTCGTTAAGTGGAGGACATTGTGTTCCTTCGACGGCGAGTTATTGTCAGCCCACTCATTCCCACTGTGTTCCCACTTAGTTAATCCCCTATGACCTCTGACCCGTGCCCACACTGCTCGGCCCTATTTTACTGTACCCCCCCACCTCCCCTCCTACCTAATGCAAGACCCACCTGTTGTCTCGTGAAGCTCAAAATAAAGTAGGTCTATAAATATGCCACATGGAGAGAGAGGGGGGGGGGGGGTGTATTTATGCTCGAGAAAGAAGAGAGAAATAGGGTTTCCATGGAAACTAAAGAGCTGCATCTAATTGGCAATAACACCTCAAAGAGGTCTGAAATAAGAAACCATGAAGTCGGACTCACTCGCACTGCCATGCTCGAGCAACATTTGTTGTTGTTTTTTTACTTTATTAATGCTTTTTAAATGTATTTACAGAGACTGATGGCGTTCAATCTGTCCAGTACAAAATGGGTTTTTTTTGTCTGTTCTTTCTATTTTTATTTCTGGGATGAATAGTTATCAGAAACGAAAGCAGGAGAGATTATTTGGCACACACACGCACGCACACAAACAAACAAATCAACCAGTCTGTCAAAAGAAAATCCCTCTTTTTTCACGAGAACTTTTAAGATTGGTGGCTGAACATATCCACATGTGTTCTCAGGCATCCCAAAATCACCCTTCTGATTGCTTAAGTGGTGCAGCTAATGATTATTTTTTATTATACATTAATTAATTGCTTTAGTCTATAAATATTAGTTTGCAAAAGGCCCATCTCCACTCCCCAGAACCAAAGTGACTTTCTTAAACTGCTTGTTTTGTGAGCAGTAAATCAGCACATTTGAGAAGCAGGAAGCAAAAATATTCTTTTGTCATTTTTTGCTTGATTAAAAAATAGTAGCTGATTCATTTTCTTATAGCAAAGACCAATAGTCTAATTGATTAATCCATTTATAACTGCAGCTCCAGCGTCTCTGCTACTTGTAGGTCAACCAACGGATGTTTTTAATTCCTCATTTTCAGAGTTTCTTGACAAAAGAAGGTTCCAGTAATTGTGACGTAAACACAAATGTGTTATGTAACCTGTGTTTAACGGGACATAACACACATTAAGGACTTAATCTCCTCCTTTGGCATGCAACTGCATGTAAATGTGCCGGAGACGGACGTCAACGAGCTGATAGAGGGTCAGAGACTCAAGGTCGCCGCTCATTCAACCTCTCTGTGACAAGCATCACTGTTGCAATGTTGTATGTCATTTTTACTTGTCACAGCTATTTGTGTAGTAACAAGTAAAAGCATGTGATAAGAGCTGAGTTGAAAAGAGTGAAATAATGATTTTTTTTTGTTGGGTGCTGCTGCTCGAGGCCGATATGCGGGACAGAGGACGAGGAGGACGAAGCAGTGGAAAACAAACGGTGACGCATTCAGGGAATTGGCTCAAAGCTGATGTAGACACACCATAGGATCTTGCCAAAAACAAAATGAAAAAAACAAAATGAATCTCACCAAGCAATCGCCGATGTACTCAGCAGTATGTATACTGGTAGTTCCTTTGGCTGTTACGGTTAGCCAAATACTCCGTCCAAAATAATAAAGGTGATCAGCAGAGCAGCGGCCGTGAGTTAGCCAGCAGTGTGTGTACTGGTAGTTCTGTTAGCTGTTAGCCAAACACACCGCAAACTGTCATCATCCAACTGTGTCTCTGCAGAGTAGTGGATGGGGATGCATCTCCGACCCCCATCCACTACTCTGCAGAGACACAGTTGGATGATTACAAGCGGCCCCTAACGGCCAGGGGCCGGTTAAGAGTGGTGAGTGAGGAGTAAGCAGGCATTCAATGGCATTATAAAACAGGCAATAAAAAGTATTTTGAGTAACTGCAACCACAAGAGGTTCTTGAGCATGCAGCCATAACTGGCCACCCAAAATATTATGCAGTTTGCTGCAGCAGAATGCAAGATCATCCATGGACAGACAGAGGTGCACTCTCACTCACTCACACACTCAGCCTAACTCACGGACACATGCACTCACGCAACCAATTGCGATTTTATGTAATCTGGCTCAGCAAGGATATAAATTAGTTTCAAGTCAAAAGTCATTGGTGTTTAAAGGGGAACTCCTCCAATTGTACTCTTGAAGTTCAGTTTACTGATTAAGGAGAGGACCGCACCGTTATATCATGTCAGCTCTAGAGGTTTCTACAGTCTAAAGAATAGAAAAACCCTGTGATGTAATCAGGGTTATCTCTGCTCTGGTGTGGAGATTTCACACTTACAACAGTCATGTAATAGAACATGGGGTGCGTTATAGGAAATGTAGGATCCATCGTTTTTTGGAACTTAAATGCAGCTTTTGATACTTTTTTAATTCTAGAGTTTTTGTGTCTCTCTGTGTTTTCTTTTGTAATGTGAAAACCAGTAAGTACTGTATCATCTTCCTATTTTAAGCAAAAAGAGATAAAAATGCATTCAAGATCACTATAAACTTACTGTAGCTGCCACAGTTATGCACTCAGTCTATTTAATAATCCATTATGAGACCAAAATAAGCCCCATAGAGTCAATACAAACACACTGTAAAATGCCTCAGAAACACTCCCACTGAGTCTCTACAGAAATCTTGTAGGATTACAAAAGTCTTCACGGGTGTGTTGTTGTTGGATGTCAGTGCAAGTCTGAGTGGGCTAAAGTCTAAATCATACAATCCACATCTCCACACTCTGGGGAATATATATATATATATATATATATATATATATATATATATATATATATATATATATATATATATATATATATATATATATATATATATATATATATATATATAAATAGGAACATAATAATCAGAGCTCTCTCTCTCTCCCTCTCTTTCTCGCTGTCTCTCTCCCACACACACACACACACACACACTGGCAGGGATCGGAGCAGATGCACAACCACCAGGCGGGAGCAGCTCTGTTCAGCTACTATGGAGCTCTGACTGGAGACATGTACAAGTTTGTGTAACAGAAATCTGGGAGCGCATTTATGAAAACAGAGTTTGTTTATTGAAGGAAAAACCAAGGAAGCAAAGAAGAGAGGAACAACTGAAGCATCTTTTTTTCGAGGCTGAAACCGATGTTAGTCTTCAAGTGATTCAGTCTACAGTAACACCAAGGTAAGAGTCTATAGCTTTATGTTCTTATTTTTACTATCGTTGGCTTTTCTGGGAAGATTTGAAAAATATGTAAAGCCCAAAAATGCTTTTTATTTTTATATTTTGTTATGATCAACAATTTGAAATTTACTTTCCTGACCCCCTTAAAAATCTTCAAATTTAAAAAACTTCATGTTCCACATTGGTAAATCCTGCATTAGTTTGTCTGTCCCTAACTTGTTCTAACTGCACAAAAAACAACAACAATCAATACTTTGATAAACCGTTCGTGTGGCTGAGTAAGTGGACTGTAAAATATTTGGGGAGCGTAAACCGATAGAGGCAAAGATTTTAAAGGCCAAAATCATTTTTCAAGGTTAGGGTAATACTCAACTCTCCTCCCTACACCATCCCCCCAACCACCTCTCTTCTCCCAGCTGTCAATTATTCCTGCAGGCTTTGGATTGATTTTCAGCACTGGACAGCTCCTGTGGCCTCAATGAAACCAATTCACGTCACAGCTGCAGCTTAGTTTGCAAACTGCCCCGTCATAACTTCTGGTTGCACTGTGTGAGTCATTGACTTCCTCCAACAGTGATGCATGTGCAAAGATGAAGTATTAAGTTCCATTTCATTCTCTATTTTAAACAATACTTAGTTTAGTAGGATGACAACAAAAAAATATAATTATTATTATACGTAAAATAAAAAAATAAAAGTACTCATTATGCAAAACGTCCCTATTCAGAGTGCCATATGTTACATACACAGTCAATTATTACCTACGCATTAACATGAACCAGCATTTTAAGGAGGATCTATAACAAATGTTTGATATCTGCATCTGAAATTTAGTGCAGCAAAAGTATAAATGAGCAACAAAAAAAACAGGAATACTTGTGTAAAGTACAAGTAGCTCAAAACTTGAGGAAATGTATTTAGAAAGTAGTAGAGAACACAAATGGGCTACTCTATTGTTCATCTATTACTGTTAAGAGTTATTTGTTGTTGGTGTGCGTCTGTGTGTGTGTGTGTGTGTAGGATGATGTTCCTCTAGTGAAATTAAGTATGTGGCTGTTAGACACACAGGTCCATATTTTTTTAGGACACTGTGTGGACCTACTGCTGTCCTTGGGGACCAATGTCCTCTTAAAGACACACAGATACAAAGATACAGACAAAGAGAGGAAGAATGAGAAAGGATTGCCGTGTAAATACAGGGCATGACCAAATGCAGCTCTCTCACACATTTTCACACATTCCATTGTCAAAGAATTGCACATTTGGCGTATGTTTGTGTGTAAATTTTTTACTTTTCTGTAAATGACATTACACGTTGTAGTAACATCGTCCGACGTCATAATCTCTTCATCTTAATCTGTATTTTTTTTCTCACACTCTGTCCAACGTAGAGGACCTCATGGTCTTTATTCCTTTTTTTCCTTATCCCTCTCTTCCTTTCTCATGTCATTGTATCTCAGATTACACAAAAGGGCTTAAACCAGACATACTAATCTGGTATTTGACAAGGGCTCCCTCCATACTTTTACTTTGCATGAGATTACGTTGTAATATATGTCAGTTCAGTTCTACTGACGTACCTGGATAAGAGCTGCGTCAGAGTCTTCGACACACTGCCTAGTAATAATAATCAGTATTTGTAGACCGCTGTGGTTTACTCCATGTTTTGGTGCTTCTTTATGAGTGTAGGTGGCTAATTTACAGGACTAGTATGTAGGATTTAGTGGCATCTAGCGGTGAGGTTGCAGATTATTACACCAACGACATAAAGACCAGGCAGCAACCTCTGCATCTGAAAATTGAAGCCGATGAGGAAGTGCCTTAAACTTGCATTCTTTCTAATGGCCATCAGGGGGCGACTCCTCTGATTGCAAAAAGAAGTGTGATTGTATAAAAATTTAATTAGAAAACAACCCGACTGTACTTCTCACTTGATTTATTACTTATTGATTTAAACATGGCAAACATGAGTTTATGGTCTCAATCGCGAGTTTCAAATCTTCTGCAATACAGCATGATGTTCATTTTGTAAATTATGGTCCATTTAGAGTCAATAGACCATAAAGCAGGATATGATTCAGGGCGGGGCTACCTTGTGATTTACTTGTTTATGTAAAAATGCAAAAGGCCAGAGCCACTGTTTGGTTTGTCCGTTCTGGGCTGCTGTAGAAACATGGTGGACTCCATAAAGATGACCCGCTCCCATATAGGCACCAACAAAAACAGAATGATAGTTTAAAATAATAAAAGATAAGAACTTTTCTGGTGATTATACACTGATGAAAACATGAAAACTTATATACCATTTCTGCCAATGAATTCCACTGAATCCTACTCACTGGTCCAGGGCTTATTTACTCCTCTCCTCTCCTCTCCTCTCCTCTCCTCTCCTCTCCTCTCCTCTCCTCTCCTCGGTCAGTTTTCCACCTCCTCAACCTCCTCCTCTCAAGTTGTCTCACATGATAAACCATCACAAAACACACACACACACACACACACACAACACACACACACACGCCCACGCCCAGAGGGAGAGGAGAGATATGGAGACGGCTAATACAGTAACGATGATCAGCCATTACGTAATTACTTGTACTCTCCCCCAGGGATCTCGTCAGCTGAGAAATAAAGCCAGGCAGATACGGGCTGAATTAGTAGCAATATTGAGTTCATGGTGGTATTTATTGGTCATTCAGGCATTCAATTACTAACATACATATATATCAGCATTTATGAAAAAAAGCATTTACAACCACAAACATGGAACAATCTCAGTTATTTTGGGTTCAATGTCATAAATTGAAATGTAAACACAGCTTCACGCGGGCAGGCATGAAACGAACATGGATTAGGTCTTTGATAAGTCACAGATACTAAAACAATAACATGAATCCAGTCAAATGGACCGGTGTAATGCTCCTGCAACACATGCCACATTTGTGAAGATTATCATTTTTTATCTTGAGAGTTTTTGACATCATTTTTGAAGTCGTAGTTGACATTTTGACAAAAACAGTCTTGACTCGAGGATCACTCGATATCTTTTTGTCTGGATGGAATTTGTTCAGTTGTCATGGAGATGACAGCAGAGCATTTTTAGGACTTCATGTCCACATGCGCCCAAAAGCAGAGCCAGTTAGTGGACGTCGAGTGTGGATAGCTTTGTCTTGGTGTTTTGTATAAAACTCTGTTCCACTATAAACCTGATGGTCATCATGGCAACAACACTTTCCCCACACACTATTATACTGCATTACATTATCAACAGGTCGACAAAAGAACAGTCCACTCACATCTCTGTCATTTCAACAACAACTGAACATGATATACAGTCAGCTTTGCATGATTCTAATAATGAAACAAGTATCATTCTTCAGAAGTAACGGAGAATTATTCTCAGAAAATGTAACAAAATAACACAATGCAATGCAACTTTATTGACCACACCTTTCCAATGTAACAACTTATTAAAAAAAAAAGAGGCATGTTATATATTTTTTATAAATAGCTGTGACTTGTAATTCCATGTGGAATGGACCAAATTTTTGGCATGACACGGAAATAAAAACAAACCAACAACATTAACACATGGAACGTTAGAAACAACACCAACATGTAAAAAAACAACCGATGCTGATGTAAAAAAAAACATGGGGTTCTCCTCACCAAGAGTAACAGTATAAAATAAAACAAAAGATAAATTCAGCAGAAGTACACCACAATAATGACGTCTTTCACTAAAGCAGACTGGCTTGTGAACTGTGTTGTTCTGTCCTAATCTCGTTCATGATGCTGCTGGCACTGACGCCGACCTACGCGGTGCCCGTATTGACATATTGGCTGTCGTCTTTAAGGACTCTGTGAGAAAAGGTTGGGACTTAGAGGACTCACTCCTCCAGCTGTGGGAGTTATCGAGCTGACGCAATCATCTGCCCTTTTGGGATTATCCAGTCGACAATCACTCTTCATCCAGCCAATCAGCAGCCAGTTCGTAACATCTGTCCTTGGTGTAACAGGAAAAAGAGTCTTGAAGCATCACACACACACACACACACATTACATGACAACAAATCCCATCAAAATCTGTTCGTGTTTGTGTGTGTGAGTGTGTTTCTGTTTGCGTGTACTTGTTATTGGCGGTGATATTGAACAAAGGCTTTTAAAACGCAGTTTTCAGAGACTTTCCCAAGACAATCTATGACTACCTTTTATTGTCACTAATTTACTTATATCAGCCGAAAGGATTCGGGTACCATAAAACATCAACAACAACAACTGCTGCCCTTTCGTGTTGCGTGCGATTGGCCTTCTATGCAACCCAGTGCTTTTTGGTTCTCTTGGTTCCCAGCTTGCTGACATAATAAGCCGAGCAAAATTACCCTTCAATCTTGTCATCAGGCCAAACAGCAGATCAATTGTTCCTCTAACAGTAGCTTACCACTGATTCATCTCTTTTTTAGACATTTGTCCCTTCCACTGCATGTCTGGTTTTCCACCCCTGGTTGGCCATGAAGGTCCCTAAGGCTAATCACTAGCAAGAACCTAATTAATAAGCTTTCATCACCAAAAAACTGTCTGGTCTGCTCCGTGCATTAGAGCGAGGCTAACATTTTTAGAGAGATGTTTAATTCTTCAGATTTTTAGTTACGCTCACAACGTGGCACTATGGATGGCAATGTTGCTTGATCCCCTGCTTTTAGTCTGAAATATCTCAACAACTGTTGGATGATCTGCCACGAAAGTTGGCTCAGGTCAAATTTTCAATTTGTCCAAAACTATGGCCAAAGTCTTGCAGAACTAAAGTCATTCCCATCAGCCTCAGCTGTACTGCTGCTAATTACCAGATGTTCCCATGGCCACGTCTGTTTAGCATGTTAGCGTGCTAATCATGGTAAACACTATTTGCCACAGTAAATATTAGCATGTTAACAATGTCATTCTGAGCACGTTAGCATGTTTATGTTAGCATTTAGCTAAAAGTACTACATGTTAAATGTACTTAAGTTCACCATTCTGATGATTAATCAAATGTTCTTTGTTCACAGTAAATGTATCATGAGAAGGCAGCACTGACAACAAATGCGAGAAGCACCTGAGCTCATACTGCCTCCCTGTCCAGCACCAGTACTTTAATGGTTGGAACTGCCCGCCCCAACCTACATTACTGCCCTCGCAGACACAGCCTGATGATCACCGGTGCCATGGGAGCGGTGCGAGTCAATAGGTAAGAGACAATGGGGAATAGAACTGTGTCAGTTCCCACAACTGTTTTATTGAAGAAAAGAAAAAGAAAGTTTTGGATATTTTTGTTCCATGTCAACCTCAAAAATAACAAATTACTGCTGCCACCACAAAATTACAGATATTAAACATATGTGTACTGCTTTTATAAGTCACCCTTAATAAAGGGCTTATTTTTATAATTAACTGGTATAGCTCAATTATAAGTCAATATTTAGAACAACATTTGGGTTGCCAGGTAGTGAAAAATGGACACCATGAGGTGGACCCTCAAATATATCATTTGACCTCCTTATGGAACATGGCTGCAGGGCATCTGGACAACACATTTATAAACTATTAAGAACATTTATACCTGCAGACTTGATGGATTATTACAGAAACCCTGTATACATAACATTTATATTTCCATGCAGATGACTCTCTCATTTTTGTTGAGAAACCCATGTATGTAATGACCCTTTATTGAGTTTATTAGTTTGTGTAACTGTGATAGTTTATTACTCTTCATACATAGCGTATCAAGATTTATAATTGCAAACTTGCTTTCTTATTAGAAAGTGTGAGAATCATGAGGATTTATTGATGGCATGACTTATTATACAGCATGAGATTTGTTACAGCCTGTCAACCTAAAGGTTGTTCTAGATTATGACTTATAACTGATGGACATAAAATAAAGTAAATCGTTAAACCAGTAAGAAAGATAAACCCTTTATAAAATGTGACGTATAAGAAAAGGGCACCAAAATAATCCAATTAACTGTTGGCAATCGTAGTTTAGCAACGACAACTAGGCAATGCAGGTCTGGCAAGCTTTGGATTTCTTCACATGTTGAAGGAGTGTGCATGGAGCTGTAGTAGGGGAGATACTCCGCATTTAACGAGTTTGGAGGGTAGTGTATTTGTTTCAAAGCCAAAAGCATAAGAGCAAAAGCATAAAGAATGAATTAAACAGTGTATTTATAAAAGGACAACAAAAGCAATACCTTTCACCACTAATACATCCACTGTGTAGTATTTCCCTACTGTATGCAAGCCAATCCTGGCATTTTTCAGAGTTCAGGCTAATGTTAGCGGCACACGCCTTTTCTCTTGTTACGTAAAATGTGAAAACTGTTTGAAAATATGGACAAGTATGTAAGCTAAGCAGCCACAAACAAATTTTCTCCCCTCTGTTCGTCCAGATACAGCATCGTTTCCACAGACGAAGATGCCCTGAAGATCTCCAGCTTGGGCCTCCACAACGGCCACAATTCTCTGACTCAGCAGGCGCTGTCGGGGGCCTGCATGCGGGCTGAAGAAGGAGGAGGAGGAGAGTGTCCAGGAGGTGATGAGGCAAGAGGGGCTTTGTCTTTGAGAGTAACAAATGAGCCCATCATCCATAAAAGCTGCCGCGCTTCACCTTCATGTCGTCTCGGCCTGGATTTGGGCACCGGCCGCCTGCGCAGCCGCTTTGTGAGAAAGAACGGTCAGTGCAACGTGGTGTTCAACAACATGGAAGATAAGCCACGGCGCTACCTGGCTGACATTTTCACCACCTGCGTGGACATACGCTGGCGCTATCTGCTACTCATTTTCACCACCACCTTCCTTCTGTCTTGGCTGCTGTTTGGCGTGATCTTCTGGGGGGTTGCGCTCATTCACGGAGACTTTAGCTTTCGCATACCCGTGAAGGAAGGTGATCCTCGAAACAACGTAGGGGACGGAAAAGACGAATGGCGGCCATGTATTCTCCACATCCAGGGTTTCATTGGGGCCTTCCTCTTCTCCATAGAGACCCAGACCACCATTGGATACGGTTTCCGGTGTGTCACCGAAGAGTGCCCAGCAGCTGTGGCGACTGTGGTGGTCCAGTCCATCGTGGGCTGCATTATTGACTCCTTCATGATCGGCACCATCATGGCAAAGATGGTGCGCCCCAAGAAGCGGGCGCAGACCTTGCTGTTCTCACATAATGCCGTCATCGCTCTGCGAGATGGCAAGCTGTGCCTAATGTGGCGCATGGGCAACATGCGCAAGAGCCACATTGTTGAAGCACATGTTCGCGCTCAGCTCATTAAGCCACACGTGACGGCGGAGGGCGAGTACCTACCTTTGGAGCAAACGGACATTGATGTCGGCTATGACGACGGGCTGGACCGGCTGTTTCTGGTGTTACCGCTGGTGGTGGTCCACGAGATCAACAAGAACAGTCCTCTGTATAACCTGAGCCGCAACGACCTGCTCAAGGAAGACTTTGAGATCGTGGTCATCCTGGAGGGGATGGTGGAGGCCACAGCTATGACCACTCAGGCCCGCAGCTCCTACTTGTCCAAGGAGATCCTGTGGGGTCACCGCTTTGAGCCGGTGGTCTTTGAGAAGGGTCACCGCTACCAGGTGGACTACTCCCGCTTCCATAAGTCCTACGAAGTGCCATCTACGCCTCACTGCAGTGCCAGGGAACTAAACCAGATGATGGGTCATAGTGGGCAGTCCTCATCCTCCAGCTCGAGTTACTCCCGGTCTCCATCACCATTTGCCCAGAGGGCAGCCCGCCACATCCTGGGCCCTCACTCCCCCAGTGCTTTCTGCTACGAGAACGAGGTGGCCTTGTGCTGCGGGGACGACGAGGAGGATGTGAAAGAGGAGGCGGGGAGTCTGAACGTAAGAAGTGACAGAGAGGTAAAGATAAGGGATGATATTCACTTGGGATTCAAAGAGACATTTGTGGAGGAGCAGAAGGTGGAGATGCTGTGCGTTCTGGACTCAGAGAATCAGATCAGCCTTGACAGACTACAGCCCACCCTACCTTTATACATCAGCAGAGAGTCAGGAGTTTAATCGATGGTAATGGCGGCCCATCCATTTGTTTCATCTCTTTGTCTGTGTGCATCCAACCAAAGTATTGAACTAGTTTGAACATAAAATATTTTTTGCAGCTGTCACAAAATCCACTCGGCTTTCGATCATAACTTGCTCTGTTTCCAGGTATTACACTTTCAGTTGTAACATCAGCATCTAAACAACGCACAGCTCATCTTCTTTTGAACATGGCGACCGGGTATTTCTCTCAAATCATGAGGTATCTTGAAAACTGTATTGCTTTCTTGTTTTAGTCAATATGACAGTGTATGATCTACAGTGAAGTCAAGTTTTTTTGTTCTTGATTTCCATTGAGTTTTTGTAAATATGATATGATTTTGTTTTAATTTTGAAATGATTATGCATCATATACATAAATGCTATGAGAGAAAAATCTATTTATTTGAAAGGAGGCATGACACAAATGCCAAACTTCAACAGACTTATTTTCTCTGTGTAAAAAATAAAATATTTCAGTATTTTGAACTTCTGTCTTCCTGCTTGAGTTCTGTTACTTTTCACATTAGATAAATAAGCCTTTTATTCCATTGTTCTAATCACTTGAAAAGGGCCATGAAAAGTTAGTCCAACATGTACAGTTGAAGAACAAGCACTTTATTCTTACTTTCATCAATAGATACAAACACTTTGCAACAGCGTTATGGTTTGTATGAACAAAACACCTAATAAACAACAGTCTACACTGGTAATGCTTGAATTGTCTCTGTCGAGTCTCTATTGCACATCCCCTCAATGTTTCAACAGTCCAGCCATGATGAGTACCACCTGTTTCTGGATAGACGAGATCACACAAATCTTACATGTCTTGACTTTGGATTCAAACATAGATGGCTGCACTCTGTCTCTAAAAGCGTGGTTGGATTAGCAACGGGTAACAACATGCCTCGAGGCCCCAGAGTTCGGCATTTCAGCCGTCCTCATCATAGTTTTTGGCCGTTGCCAATCAATCAGAAATCTTTTTACACCCAGGGGAGCCATTAAATGGATTGCAAGTGAAAGGCACTTCCGCATTGGCTTCACTTTTCAGAATGTCAGGTTGCTCCCTGGTTTTTAGCCACGCTAGATGCTCAACGGATGGCAAATTCAGTCAGTCGTGTTGGTCGGTCGGTCGGTCAGTCTACCACTTTGATCTAGACTGAAATATCTTAGAAAATATTCGATGGATTGTCTGTCATGACAATCATAAAACTCATCCTCAGGATAGATTCTGATAACTTTTCGCATTCTCTGTTTACTCATCGGGTCAAACATTTGAATTGTCCAATATTTTGGTGTAACTCTGACCAAAGATCTGCAAAACTAATGACATTCCCATCATCTTATGTGATACTTTGTGTTTAGTGCTAATTAGCAAATGCTAACGCACTAAACTATAATGGTGAGCATGGTAAACATTATGGCCCATCCATTAAACATTGGCATTGTTACTGTGAGCATGTTAGCATGCTGACGTTATGATTTAGCTCAAAGCCTCACATGGCTGTAGACCCTTTTGGTAACTTGTCACGGAACCTGCGCCACTTACGTACAATATCAACTTCGTTTCTTGTGATTGTGTACGTGTCAAAAACTAGTTTTAACTGTGTGTTCAAACAGAACACAAAGAAAATTTTAGAGGCAGTTGTGCACCAAACCATCATGGAAAGTCAAGATTGGACACTTATTCGCTCAGGGCAGCCCGTCCACGTGGGTTGAAAATGTTTCAAGTTGAGCAAATAATATATGCATATCCTGCTGCTTCATGAATCTGCTTCATAAGCGCAGTGCAGTTGATGAGTAAGTATCCTTTTCTCGTTTTGCTAGCTAGCTTACAGCTAACATCTGTACAGTGGGTACAATGGCTCTTTGGGGCAAATAAACACAGTCTAGTCGTAAAATATTTTGCAAAAGACAAAAATTCACATTGCTTTCGATCTGAAAACACCTTAAAAGGGCCCTGAAAACCTTCTCAATGGGCTTCTCACTAGAAGTACTGGGGTCCTACGCAAACACAATTCAGCAACATTTGAATCAGACTCTGATGACAGTTGATGAAAGGCAACACTTATACATGGATATTATTTATGACTCCTTGTTGGTATTGGAAAGTGACCCCCCCATGACAACACATTATGCAAAATGTAGTGAAGCGGATCTCTGTAGTGTGCCCTGTCCACTGTACGTGAAAGGTAGACGGGGATTAAAGGTGAAAGGCTTTGGGAGGAATAAGAGGGACAAAACAAGAAGAGGGAGAGGCACTTACCACAAAAACACCATGAGGAGGCACTGAAGTCCATCTAACTGTAATGCGGAGGCCAGAGTGTTTCTGGCTGTTGAACAAGCTCCCCCATGTGGTTGAACCGTGATAACACAGTGAGTAACACACCAAAGTGTGATGCAATTGTAGTGATCACTCTGTGTTCACTACACAGAGTGATCACTACAATTTCATTGTGTTCTCTCTGTGGGTTTGTTGGTTTTGCTTATTTTACCGAAATAAGAGTGTTTGAAATATGACTGATATCAAAATGAAACCCTTTCTCTGGGATTTTTCCAGTTAATGGGCACTTTTAGTACTTTGGGACAGTAGTTCCCAACCTGTGGGTCAAATCCTCTACAAGGGGTCACAATATGCTGTCTACGATTGGAAAGGGGAAAGGAACATTTGGGCACACGACCCTTTTCAGGATGAGAGGAAAACTATAAATTTGCAACAGAAAATTGTGTTCATCATGTTCTAAAACCCCTCATATTTCCTTTTTATTATTATGTATGTATGTATGCTGTATGTATGGTTTTATCTCTTATGGCTCCTAGAAGTTATGCAATAAACATTTTTGAAGGTAATACAAATTGGGAACCAAACCGACCCAAACAACATCAAAATGTAATTTTGATTTAAGGACAAAGTGGTGGAGAGGGAACCCATATTCGTTTAGAATTTCAGTAATGTTCATAGAAAAAGTTTTACTTTATAGGTAAAAGGAAACTTGAACCTATGCTTAAATCCCCTGTCGAGAAATGAGTCCATTCAAACTATTCAGGAGCACACAGCGAGACCAAGATCCAGATCTGAGGCCGGTGTCTTTGGTACTCTATGTCTGTGTTGCTGAGAGGTGACAGTGCAAACCTCTGAGCCACTGTTCCTCATTAACATGATTGATAATTAGAGCGATGTCATGCTCTAATCCCCCCCTGCTGCTTTTTTTTGCTGTCTTGCATCTTTACAACCCCTCGGAAAGCTGAGCGCAGGTGGCGAAAAACTAATCTCCAGGTTCACTGTGACATCTATAAAGAGAGACTTCGCAATTATAATTTGGAACTTAGAAATGCAAGGCAGTCATTCTTCTCTGACATCATAACCAAAATCAAGAACAATACACGCGCCTTATTTGCTACCGTCGACAGGCTAACAAACCCTCCAGTGTTGGTAGCTGCTGAGCTCCAATCCACTTGGGCATGCAATCAATTTGCCTCCTTTTTTACTGACAAAATTCAGAAAACTAGACAAGCAGTCAGTGCCTCCACACCAACCACAGGATGTGTGTTGTCCCGATCTCTGAATAACATCCATTTAAATATCATGACACAATTTCATTTAATCGACTGTAGAAGCCTAGAAGACATTATACAACATCTGAAGTCATCCTCCTGCTGCTTGGATATTCTACCAACACACTTTTCAAAAATATTTCAAACTGCATGACCACTGATCTTTTAAAAATTGTAAACACATCCCTTCTCTCAGGTGTCTTCCCACAAGCCCTAAAAACTGCAGTCATTAAACCACTCCTAAAGAAGGCTAGTTTAGACTCCGCAACAATGAAAAATTATAGGCCAATATCAAACCTCCCATTTTTAAGTAAAATAATTGAAAAGCGGTTTTCCAACAGCTGACCAATTTCTTGGCCATAAATAACTGCTTTGATGTTTTCCAGTCAGGCTTTCGACAGCACCACAGTACTGAAACTGCTCTTGTTAAGGTTTTCAACGACATCCACTTAAACATAGACAATGGCAGAAGTTCAGTCTTAGTGTTACTGGATCTCAGTGCTGCATTCGACACGGTCGACCATGCCATACTCCTAGAAAGACTAAAAATCTGGGTGGGACTCTCTGGCACAGCACTTAACTGGTTTGAATCCTACTTGAAGGACCGAGAATACTTTGTGTCTGTAGCTGATTACACATCAGAGCTGACTAAAATGACATGTGGTGTTCCCCAAGGTTCAATACTGGGGCCTCTTCTGTTCAACATCTACATGCTTCCACTAGCTCAGATTATGGAAAACAACAAAGTGTGTTATCATAATTATGCAGATGACACACAAATCTACATAACTATGTCACCAGGGGACTATAATCCCATACAAGGGCTGGGTAACTGCATTGAACAAATTAACAACTGGATGTGCCAGAATTTTCTTCAATTAAACAAAGATAAAACAGAAGTAATTGTTTTTGGTACCAAGGACGAACAATTGAAAATCACCGCTCAGCTTCAATCACTGATGTTAAAACCCACAAACCAAGACAGAAATCTAGGTGTAGTTATGGATTCAGACCTCAACCTGAACAGCCATATCAAGACAATTACAAAATCAGCCTACTATCACCTGAAGAATATATCAAGGATTAGAGGATTTATGTCTCAACAGGATTTGGAAAAACTTGTCCACGCATTTATCTTCAGCAGACTGGACTACTGTAACGGTGTGTTTACAGGTCTCTGTAAAAAGTCCGTCAGAAAGCTGCAGCTCGAGTCCTCACTAAGACCAGGAGGGTGGATCACATCACTCCAGTTCTGAGGTCTTTGCACTGGCTTCCTGTTCAACAAAGAATTGATTTTAAAATCCTGCTGTTGGTTTACAAAGCACTGAATGGTTTAGGGCCAAAAACATCTCTGATCTGCTGCTACCTTATGAACCATCCCGACCCCTCAGGTCGTCTGGGACCGGTCTACTTTCTGTTCCCAGAGTCAGAACTAAACATGGAGAAGCAGCGTTCAGTT
Source organism: Melanostigma gelatinosum (assembly GCF_949748355.1). Taxonomy (NCBI): domain Eukaryota; kingdom Metazoa; phylum Chordata; class Actinopteri; order Perciformes; family Zoarcidae; genus Melanostigma; species Melanostigma gelatinosum. The sequence goes on along the minus strand of NC_136644.1, from coordinate 7,505,294 downwards.
TTTCTGCTCCACATATCTGGAACAAAGTCCCAGAAAGCTGCAGGTCTGCTGAGACCCTCAGCTCATTTAAATCAAGATTGAAGACTTTTCTGTTTGCTGCTGCCTTTAATTGAACCACATTCAATTAATATATGAATCAATTTCCTGCATTTCTGCATTTTACTACTGCATTTTATTTCTTGCACTGTTTTTTAATGTTTTAATGAATGTTCTTAATTGTTTTTAAATCTCCTTTTCTTTTGCCTTATGTTTTGATGCTTTTAATGGTTTGATGTGAAGCACTTTGAATTACCTTGTTGTTGAAATGTGCTATACAAATAAACTTGCCTTGCCTTGCCTCACAAGACCGAACCTGGAGACCACTTCTTGGTTCGATCCGTAAACAGTCGGAAGGGAAGCTCCCTAATCTTTGACGCCTTTAGATATCGTGTCCTGGCCACTCAAACAAGTCACTTCCCCTCCCGTCAATCTCCCTGCTGTCACCCCATCCTTCTCTCCCTGGCACTTTTCTGATGCTGGTTAATTAACTGCACCCCCCCCCCCCCCCCTGTCATCAGCGTCTGCGAGGCAGAGCAGCTGGGTGACCTCTGCGACCTCTGTTAAGACTTCTAATAGCCGACTTGGATCTTTCCTAATAAGGTGGTGTGTGTTCATCCTCGTATAGGTTAAGTGTGTGAGTGTGTGCGCGGGCTTTCATGTGTGTGACACCCTGTGTATCTGCATTGGCCTCTCTCGGCCCCACTGGCTGTTTGTGGCCTCGGGGCTGTGCGACCAGAGCGTGTGTGCTCAGCAGGGGACAGTATTTAGGCACCGGGAGCCGTGGCCGGGGATCTCTGGTTCCATAATGAGCTGTTGTGTGTCGTGGAGCTGTGAAGCAGGGGACAGAGGAGCATTGTGTGCTGCTCGACACAGCTCAGCTCAGCAGAGGAGGCCCGACTGATCCAGGCTGGGAAGCACCACAGGGCAAACATCTTCTGGATACTTTTGTCTGTCTGTCTGTCTGTCTGTCTGTCTGCTGCTTCAGGTCTGTTCGTCCTCGTCTAGATAGTATTTCTATCACAAGCTGACATCGGCACAGTCAGCCACATTTCAACAGCTAAACTACAAGTTAATCAAAATATTAAAGCAAACACAACGTCCCTGGCTTGAGTCTGGGAATCTTTGTTGCAGTCAGCCCTCCTCTGTCTCCCTTTATAACTTTAGTGACCTTGCAGATTTAGATGAATAATCCAAAAATATATAAATCAACTACGGCTGCAACATTAAAGTGATGCGCACATTAATGCAGCAATAATTATTATCAAGTGATACAATGTGTGACTCCAATGAGTCGGCTACTTTTACTTTTGGAGATTTGAAGTGTTTTTTGACGCTAATACCTTTGTACTTTTACCTAAATACATTTTTAAAGGAGTTTTACTGTTAACAGAGAATGTTTCACTGTTATCGCTATTAATATTATTATTATTAATAAGTATGAATACATTTTGTAAAAGGCATTAACAAGTGGTCAAAGGAGGCAACTGCTCAAAAGTAAAGACACTGAAACACAATATCAATTAACAGGACAAAGGCTTTTAATAAAGTGGCTGTGTCGTTTTTACAGTTTTCAGCCCGTGCTTATGAGTTATTTTGAAGTTGCGTTATTGATTTTTGTGACATGTTTTTCACGTATGTTTGCATTTTACTTAGTTTACCTACTTATTTTAAGCCCAACCAGTGTTTTTCCTGAACCCAACCAAGTGGTTTTGTTGTGTAAACATACGTTTTTGTTTCCAGTCACAACGTTAACCACGGTTGCAACCGTGCGCCGGGCCACCCGGTGCATTAGAAAGTGACGCCAGGAAGGAAAACAAATCAGTGCGTTTTCCCCAAAAAATTATTAAAATGACAAACTATTTCTTTAAGGTGAGTCCTGCTTTAGAGACGCTGTCTCAAAGAGGGACCCAGTTTTAAAGTCTTGTTTTGAGACTTTTTATCATTTCAGGTTTGTACTGGTATATGTTGCAATTTAGTCATTTTTGACCGCACAGCAAAATCCAGTTCTGATTTGGTGAAACCAAGTGCTACATTTCAAATGTGAATTTTGAATTTACTGTTGTTTTGAATTTCGCTAAGTGCAATCTAAGGTCACAATTTACTGTGTGTAAAAAAATCCTGTGTGCACAACATTTTGGGCAATACCGGTGGTTTCAAAATGTCTTTCTTCATGTCGCCGTTCTTTTCCTCCGTCTCTGTCTTGGCCTGATGTCGTAGCAAAGAGAACAATAGGCCTTTCATGACGCCCTGCTATGCAGCACCATCCTTAACTGGAATTCACAGCTTTTTGTTTTTTTTAGTTAATCACAACATTTCAGTTTTTCAACCTCAATTCAGGTTTTGCACCTTTTTTAATGAAGATTTCTAAATTTCGTATTGGTAATGTGACCGACGCGAGCCAAGCCAAACGCATTAAACTGACTGTGCTTCTGATTATCACACTTTTTCCTCTTGTGCATGCGTCTATCTGCTCACCGGCCTTTCTGTCTCTGAATGTGTGAGCCTGAACACCTGTCTCTTTGTGTGTGTGTGTGTGTGTCTGCGCGTGTGTGTCTGCGCGTGTGTGTCTGCGTGTGTGTGTGTGTGTGTGTGTGTGTGTGTGTGTGTGTGTGTGTGTGTGTGTGTTCAGGCCATCTCTCCCATTCCAAGCTAAGTGGTATACACTCATCTGCGATTGACACACAACAGATAAATTACAGGTTGCGCTTATGGATTCATGTCCACAAGAAACATACAACAAAATAAAACCTGAGCAAAGTCATACATCTGCATATTTCTCACTCTCTACTGCCCAACATCCCATCCATCTTTCTGTCATGTTGACTTTTATCTCTCTCCCTCTGCTCTGACAACAACAGAGCCTTTCATGTAGTCATCTTTTCCTTTAGAGCCCTCAGGCCCTCGCCCTCTTTCGTTCACACAGACTAATTAAATTTTCCGAGAAGAACTCATGATTGGGAAGTCTGCGCTACTTTCTCTCTTTCGCTCTCTCTCTCTCTCGCTCTCTCTCTCGCTCTCTCCCTCTCTCTCTCACACACACATAGAAAAATATCTCGTGAAGTCCATACTTGAGTTATGGCCCTTGATTGAAAATCAAAGGTTATTTAAAATGAAGACACAGATGTTTTGTTTTCATAAAATACATCACTTTATTTGTGGTTTTAGATCGGTTAGTCAGACAAATATGATGCTGTAAGCTATGTTGCATCAGAGTTATTCCCATGTTTACAATTGTCTTAAAATTTGAGGTGAGCGTACAGTTGACAGGTGAACCAATAACAACAGTGGTGCAATAAATAATTTGATGCTTTTTAAAACCAAAAGTCACAAAGTGCTTTACAGGAAGAAGAAAAGAGAAAGATATAAAAGCGGCAGAGAAGGCAACATATAAAAATCTGGTGAGAATTGGGTGTGCAGCCAACAAAATGAAAGTTGGAAAATCAAGAGAAAGCCAAAGAAAACAAATGAAACAAAAAAAGATCCGGAAGATCTAAGAGTCCAATAAAGTAAAGCAAAAATATCGTTGAGGAAACGTAGCACCCATCCTTCGGTTCCCCCTTCAGGTAAAAACCAGCCAGCACTGTTTCCGTAGTTTGCGCTGTTAGCAGTGTTAGCCGCGAGTCGCCAGCTCAGCCGTCGCCATGTTGAGAGCCATTGAGAGGCAATAGAAATACTCCCAATCTCGTATATAGCCGACACATTCTCATCCGAATGCGTCAAATACTACAGCTCGTCTAAACTATGACGCTAGGTGCCCCTCTAGCCTCAGCTGTGGACGTGTCAGTGACGACGTGTCAATATACGTTTGTTACGCACATGGTTACTTTCAAGATAAACTTCCATCTTCACAGAAAGTTTGGCTTATAGGCAACAAAACCACTTAGTTAGGAAAAGAGCGTGGTTGACTTCAACTGACTAACGACTCATGTGACCAGAGATTCACGTGACTAACGACACTAATGACTCACATGACGACTCACGTCACAAAACTTTTATTTCGAGTCCTGTTTGTTTGACCTTTACAACCACCCCATCCCACCCGCGTGCTGTGGAAAATCTCTATGATGCGTCAGTTGCTCTGAGCGTGTAATAAGGACACAAGTGTGCTTCCTGTAAAGTTAGTTGTAAGCCTGTTGCGTCGCATACTAAAGAATGCCTCCGTGCGTCGGTTGTCAGACTCCAATGAGCACTTACCAAGTGTTCGTATCTGACATATTGGCAGTGAGAACGGGTCAATACAGCAACTTGAATGTTTTCTACCAAAGACTTCACCATAAGTACCAGAATAAGGGGGGCGTGGTTAGTGATGCCAGCTCCTCAGACAGGTTAGTTGATTAATGAATTCGTCAATCAACTATTTTGATAATCGATCAAGGGTTTGAGCCATTTTTCAAGCAAAAAAATAAGAAAATTCTCTCCGGTTCTAGCTTGTCTAATGAGAGGATCTGCTTTTCTTTGTCATATATTATTGTAAACAAAATGTCTTTGGGTGTTGGACTATTGCTCAAACAAAACAAGATATGTCAAGATGTCACCTTGGACTCTAGAAGTTTTGACGGGCATTGTTGTCACCGCGTTTTGACAATCAGATGAATCTAAAAAATAATCAGCAGATTGATGGGAATATTGGTTGGTTGCAGCCCATAGTGTAACGCCATATGGCCGTCTGTAGCTTCTCATCAGTGGGACTCTGATCGAAGAGCTGGGAGTTCAGCTGGGTTCACATGGTCCCAATTTACTTGACTTCTGTACTTCACTTTATTCTAATATATAAAAAAATAAAGGTCACACAAAGACTCTCGCAATCCAGAGAGAAATCCAGGCAAGACGTTGCAAGACGACAAGTTATTACAACTCAGGAATATCTGAAAATGTACAATAATCAGGTTACCACTCGTTAAACAGCACAATCTCACATTCACGAAGCTGAACATGCACAAATTAGCACGTTTGTGACGTGAATCTGACAGAAACACAATATTCTCACAATCAAGAGAGGAAACATTTCCAACGTTGGGAGAATTTTAAGTGTGGCTAACAGCCGAAATATATGCATGACTAAACGGCGTGCTGGCACGTATGACCGAGGGGCAAAACCGTCATAGAGTCCCGATGTGAATGCCACCATTGTGCACTTCTCCATCATCACCATCTTCATCAACGCTGTCACACTCTGAGTCTCGACATCCCCCCTGCGAGGGAGCATGTCAGAGGCCCGAATGTGAAGTCTATTTCAGATTTTTTTTTGTTTCTCACACACACACACACACACACACACACACACACACACACACACACACACACACACACACACACACACACACACACACACACACACTCTGGCTTTATTTCTCTCTTTCTCATCAGGACCACAAATCGCTTCCTTACATCTCTCTTTGTTTGTGTTTTTGTTTTTGCTCGGTCTCTCTCTCTCGAAGAGATGCGGACACAGCAAACCGCACAATAGGCCATTCATGATGCCCTGCAATGCAATGATGATCCTGCTCTGCCCTCCACCCCCCAACCCCCTCCCGCCCCCCACCCTGCACCAGCCTCCACAGCTGCACAGGAATGTGGTCCAACAAGTTACCCGCTCCGTCGCTACCACCACCACCACCTCACCAGTGCTGCCGTCCTTGCAACCGAAGCCCCTCTTCTCCCAAATCAAAAAAAAGAGGCAGAGAAGTCAAGAAACTATAGAGGGAGGGGAAACTCTGGAGCACAAAGAGAGGATTCATGGTCGGTCACATACACTCCCAGAGGGAGAAAAAAAAAGAGGGGCACCCATTTAAGTGTGGTGCAGCTGCACTAATTTACTGGGTGAAAATGGGAAGGAAAAAAGAAAAGGAGTGACAGGGGTCAGATAGCAGAATCATTTTTTATTCATCCCTGTGGATGGCGTGTCACTGCATCATCAACACTACAGAGTCTGCATGAAAACACCTGCAGCCCTCAGTGTGATGCAAAATCCACCCGTTTCTTTCCAAATGGATTCTGAGCCCCTCAAACGGGTCACCAAACTTCTCATCTCTGGATCTGATAGAAGCCCCCAACACAGCCCATGTTCGTTCTAAAGACTTCGGATGACACCAGGTCGTCACTCACCGCTATCGACACACAAATCCTCTCGGGGGGCAGCAACAACGTCGTCTCCCGTATGGAGGATGTCGTGTGAAATCACAGCACAGATATCAGCTGGAGGAGAGCTTCTTAATCACATGTACATACAGTGTGAAAGTTCGGGTCAAAATAGAGTCATAATAAATGAGTCACATGAGGCTCAGTATTATTGATAGTCTAGTTGCAGAGCTGGAATTCCCCCTTGGGGGAAAAAAAGCACTGACTTCAACTGTTTTTCTGTTGTTGTTTTTCACACAAACCCTGGGAGGAAACGGCATTTATGTATCAAGTGCAGTGTCTTACACAAACCAAGCATGAGAAACGCCCTTGTGTCCACAGATAAACTGCACACCTTCCATTTTGTGATGAAATCTGGGACCAAGAAAGAAAGAAGAAAACATGCTCCAGCTCCAATCCTGGCTGGTGATTTCGGATCCATGGGAACAAATGACTGCATTCATTTCAGGCCCGAAATGTGCCTATTGACATGGAATGAATGCTTTCCACCAATTATACATCAGTTTAATGCAGAATGTGACCCAGCATGTGAATTTGTGACCGCTGTGCAGGCTTGTCTTATCTGCATCCCTCTCACACACACACACACACACACGCACGCACGCACGCACGCACACACACACACACACACTATCTGCATCTCTCTTTCTTGCCTTTTTCTCTCCATCCATCGTCAGATTTCAGGAATTTCCCCCCGGGGGATGTTCAAGTATTAAGGCCAAAGCAAAAAAAAAGAAAAAAGGGCGTTTTCTTTCCTCCTCTCTCTTTGTCCTTCCTTCCAGCCTGATCACCTCATTATTTCTATCTGATCAAATATTAAAAATATATTCTTCAGTGAACCTTGAACTCATCCCTCCCATCCGGATCACACGTGAAAAAAAACAATGGACGCCGATGACTAAGCGTGCACCTGAAGGCTGACTCTTTGACCCTCCCTCCCTCCCCGTTGATCATGAGACCTCATCCTCCCATCCTCTCCCCCCAGGAGCCGCAGGAAACGGGCTTCTTGTGACCCAGTCGGCGCAGCCATGGAGAGGCCCATTACAGCAGTCACATGGCAGGTTAGCGCGGGGACTGATGCGACCATGTGAGCTCTATTTCCTAACAAGTTACAGCTGCCCCCGAGGGCCCATGAAAGTCTCACACAGGACATACAAACGGGCTCAGAGTCAAAACATGGGAAATGAATGAGCTTCAAGAAGACAGGTGGGGGGGGGGGGGGGGGGGGGGAGGTTATTTGTTTAGATTTGGCTGACAGGTGGAATAGTTGTTTAATTTCCACTAAAACAAGTTGGCTACATTTTTAAAGAGGAAACTATGAGCTTTTTAGCTCTGACATTTGGATCACCAAGATGTGACAACTAACCTGCAAACTTAAAAAAAGAAGAATTGGAGTCTTCAATGACAGAAAAATGTCCAAGGTGTCATTCAAAGATGATCCACAAAACAGCTGTTTGATTGTCAAAATGTCTCACTAAAGCCTATGATTTTCAACTGTGCCAGAGGAATAGAGGTTATCAATGTGATGACATAAAAACATTAGTTGATTATGCCTTTATATTAAATCAGTGCTGAGATAATCACTACAGGCACTGCGGGTAAAACTGAAGGCGTTTGACCACCACTTAACTTATTTGAGGACAGTTTCAAGCCTGAAGTTCATATTTGTTTTTATCAAAAACTCAAATTATTTTCACTGAACATATTCAATACAAATAGAAAGGTAGAACGAGCAATTTGTTTAAAAGCGCAAACAAAATATGAAAACATCTGAAATTATAATATTCTAAAGACAAGCGCGTGAGAATTAGAGACACAGCTCAGCTGAGTTCGAGGAAGATCAGGCCTGTGCTGAACAAAAGGCCTGCAGGCAAATGAAGTGGCAAAAGTAATCACGAAACCACATACAGTATTTATCAATATTAGCATCTTCTGCGAATAATCAAGGTTTGTCTTTGCCCAATGGAAATAAAACGTGAGTGTTGAGCGGCGATCTGAGGCCCGTTGAGACGAACGAAATGAGAAGTGATCAATAAATGGACCGCACGATGAAAACGATAAAAAGAAAAAGTTCGCCTCGTTCCTTGCGTTTCATTCGTCAGAAGAAATCGATGTTTGCGCGTAAAATGACATTAAATTAACAACATAATGTATTGGATTTTATTAAACGGCTGTTTAGACACTGTTTTAAAGGCCACTTTCTGTTCTTCTGTTTGTTCGATTATAACTGATTTTAGTAAGTGTCAGCTAAAGTATCTTCATTAATAATATATAAACACCCACACATAAGACACACTATATAACTATAGGGTCTTGATTTTTTTTTACTGCGTTTGAGCAAACTAAAGCTTTCACGAGGTTCGTGATTATTTTGTCTCAGTTCAAAACATTTGATCCTTTTTTTTCTGGACATTTTTGCCTGCACATCATAAACAGAAGCTACATAATAGTTGTTTTCATTTAAAAATATTTATTTTAGAAAGGTCAGATAGTTCTGTAGGTTTACAACTTTAAAATAATGTAATCGATTTTCTTTCCAAAAGCGTTCTTTCATTTCCAACATCAACAGCAAAACTATTTTCATATGAAACGGAACCACTGTAATTATAAAATGAAACATTATAATGTTTACAGCAACAATGCAGTGACCTCCGGGAGATTAAAGAATCATTTAGTCAATAAAAGAGACGAAAATAACAATGTCAGAATAATGTCAGTGCAAAGTCACTACATTGTAAGCAAGACAAAGATGATAAAGGTATTAATAAGTCGACGAATGTGCTATCTTATATGTGAGAATGTCCCAAGGCTTTTTTAGTACTCCATTATATATGTTTTAATAATGGGGGTGGGGGGGGGGGGGACATGCAGCTGCACTAACTAAACATCGCGAACAAGCCGCAGAGCGACGCGCACACTTTTGACGCTTCTCAGCATAAAAAAACCAAATCACCGCTCCTCGTATCGACCAGCACAGACATAAACACTCACTTCACGAGCCTCGGAGGGCCTCTTGCAGGATCCCGGTGGTATCGGTTGGGTCGGCGGGGTGCAGCATGGAGGTATCCCCCCCCCCCCTCGCCCCCCACCCCACTCCACCGCACCCTGCCACCTCCCTCCTCCACCACCAAACACCATCATCCCCAAACACAAGCCCCATACCATCAGCACCCTCCGAGGCCCAGATCCAGGTGCCGCAAGCGAGCGCTGAGAGGTGCAAAAAAAAGCGGCAGAATACAGGGAGATCCGCGCGGCCCGTCTGCTTTTTCTGTGTGTGCGCGACTGATGTCTATGCTCGGACATAAGGGGAGAAAGACGCACACATCGCTCTCTGTTATCAATTTTTTTTCATGTTTTGCAGCACAACACTGCTTTTTGTTCCCCCATTTTTTTTCTTCTTCTTCATTTACGAGGGTTAATGGATAGACTTGGGCGTTTGATCACATGGCTGCTATTCACCTGAGATGGAGACAAAGAGAGCAAAGAGAGCGGAGAGAGAGAGAGAGGGAGAGAGAAAACCGAGAGGTCAGGCTCAACATGAGAGGCAACGGACACACAGGGGGTTATTGTTGCATTCATTTGGTGTGTGTGTGTGTGTGTGTGTGTGTGTGTGTGTATTCGCGTGTGTCTGGGTGCGCATCACATGCTGCTGAAGTCGATTCCCTTCCTTCCAATCAGGCCACGCTTAAACGCCACAAATCATGGCCTGCAAGCGAACAACTTTTCCCCCGCCACAGTCTTGTTTTACGCGTAAAACCACGACCACAGTGACGTCATTTCATTTATATAAAAAAAAACACTTTTTTAGAAATATTTTATGGGAGATAGTTTTTTATCTCCAACCTACATGTATCCAGCCTTCATCTCTTTCAGCTTGATGACATTATTTTATTTAATAATTTATCAATTAATTCTCTCTTATTTTATTTTATTGGAACAATTCCACATCGGTCTGCATTTCAGGTATTCTTTCGACCTATTAACCTTAAAGTTGGACTTTCTAAAACACTGACACTTTAGCAAAAATATGAATATTTAAACGTCGCTTTGTTTTGCCATTTGACTTGAACCAGTACATTCTTTTTTTAAATCCTAAAATCTTGCCCCAACACTTGTCTACCTGTCACTCACTCATAGGTGTGTGCCATCACCGCAGTGGGCGTGGTTGAGCGTCAAACAGAGACTGGTTGCCATTTGTTCAGTTTTTTTTTTAGTAAATATCTTAAACACTCTTTTAAAAAAGCCACGTTGTCTCCTTTGAAAATGAGAGCAACGTCATCTTTAGTTTCTTTAGGCGCTGTCAGTGTGAGACACTTTTCTATAAGCACGTTTAATGTGTGCAATTCATAACGGTATTCTTCATACATGATCAATGAGATGTTACAGTAGAGATTGGTAGTTCACATCTGATCAAGGATGTCGAAATGTCAAAACAACATTTATTTTCTGAATAAATGTTGTGGAATACTTCACACGTTTGGGAATATTTGTTATGGTGATGAAATAATTTGCCAGAATGTGGCCCACTTTTCCCATCATATCATTTTTAACAATAGGAATTTTAAGTGCATTAATCAATCCCAAATGTAATTCCAATTGATCTTGTTTGCATGGCATGAGCTGCGTGATGAGAAGTTTATTTGGTTTATTTTTAAAAGATCACAATACTTTTGTCATGCAATATAGCGTCAGATAGAGAATATTGATGCTGGGATAATTACAAGTGACTTTCTGAAGTGATGAATGATGACTAACCCCAAAATGTAACCATATACCTGATTATTTATTTATCAGCCTCCATTTTCTTTGAAAAATAAGATCCATTCATTTACTAAACATATGCCTCTCTGATGCATTTTACAAAATTGTATTTTCACTATAAAGATTATAACTCAAAGTTGTGAGGTGTGATCAAACTAAATTTGGTTTAATCAGAGCTGAATTTTAGTTTTTTTTTTTTTTTTGAGGAACGTGACCACACGAGGCAATACCTCTCCTCGTGATTGTTTACTTGTTTGATATAACGTGTCAACACGTCCAACAAAGCTGGCCTTCTCCTGCTTCTAAATGGGCGCACTGTAGAGTCATTTAAACCACTCCGATGTAAAACTCTCACCTCTTCCCTGTTGGAAATGTTGCAGTGACGGACAGACGGGCATTAACAGTGCGTTGCCCCTGTCCAATCAGAGAGCCGCGGGGTAATTAGAGGGCCAATCGGAGCGCGGTGCGGTGCCCGGGAGGGGGCGGGTTCGACTGTGTGTTGGAATGCTGCCTCTCTGGGAATGTTTTCCACTTTCAATCACTTTTTTTTTTTCTCTCCCAGTCCTCCTCACAAGGCGCTCTTTAAGCTCCGGTGTTGCCACACAGAGCAGCCATTCATCGGCTCTACAGTCAGCCACACACACTCCCATGTCGAACCACTGGACATCTAAATTGGTAAGTTATGTAATTTTTTTAACATTAAATTTATATGATAAAGTGGATATTTCATATCAGTATTTAGGCCGCTTGCCAGTCACATTATTCTTTATTTGGCTTCGATGAAAATACATTTTTCTGGATGCGGTTCTTTCGTCCAAATAGCATTATCATTATCAGGCTATTATTATTGGCTAGATGTGCCGTTATTTGGTCACATTTAATGCGCTAACCTGTTTAGCGTCAGTAAAGTGAACCGGCGCTTGATTCACATGACAACCTAAATGATATTGTTTCCCTTTTGTGGACTTAATTATAACTGAATTGTTTCTATTATACGATGATGTGGGTTTCTTTTTCTTTTTTTTTAGGTGTGACTGCTTTTGCCGAGACGCACGGTGGAAAGGATTTGGACACTTTAACGCAGCAGTATGGCTCTACCTGAGAATAGTCAGCAATAACTGGGATCGTCGAAGACTCCAACACATCTTATTCAATTAAAACGAATCAATCACGCAGAAAAGTTTGGACTCTCTCTGAAACAAATTTTACATTCGCGGATTGTCTTGTTGAAAGTTAAAAAAAAAAAAATGTCCGGCGAGGAGCACAGCCTGTCCGAAGCCGAACTGAGTCCCGGAGGGTCAGACGACGGTCACTCGCTGTCACCGACTCAACCCGGAGCGCCAACCCGCCAGGATTCACCTCTGACCGGGCCGCCGCCGCAGCTCACCTCGCTCTGCGTCGCGGACGGCAGCGAGGAAGACGGAGGCGAAGCGGTCAAATCGGAGATAGAGGACGATCGCTTCCCGATCGGCATCAGGGAGGCGGTCAGTCAGGTGCTGGATGGATACGACTGGACACTTGTGCCAATGCCGGTGCGCGTCAACAACGGAAACAAAGCCAAGCCCCACGTCAAGAGGCCCATGAACGCATTCATGGTGTGGGCGCAGGCGGCGAGGAGGAAGCTGGCCGACCAGTACCCCCACCTGCACAACGCGGAGCTCAGCAAGACCCTGGGCAAACTCTGGAGGTTTGTATGGGGCTTGGTTGTTCCACAGAGGAACAGTGTGGCCATGCAGTGGCGCGTTTCCTGTGTCACCTGTGCGTCAAGGATAAGTGGGGGCATAGATGCTGAACTCGAAAGCAGAAAGTGGGCAAATTATGAACTCAAGCTAGTGGTTGTCAACAAAGAAAACACATAGAAACAGAAATTTGGGGCTTTTGTTGTTGTGTTTCCTTAATATAATGTGTATAATGTGTTGCTATGACGAGTTTTACCATCCTTATCCTCTGCGCTTGAATGCGACACTATTTACAATTTTCAGACATATTCTAATAAAATACATGCCCATTAATGCAGATATAGGCCTGTGAAACAAAAATTGCTTTTTGAACCCCCCTCCCCTCCCCCCAGGCTGCTGAACGAGAGCGACAAGAGGCCATTCATCGAGGAGGCGGAGAGGCTGAGGAAACAGCACAAGAAGGACTACCCGGAGTACAAGTACCAGCCCCGGAGACGTAAAAACGGCAAACTAGCTACTGCTAGCGAGTCCGACAGCCAGGGGGAAGGGGAGGCCAGCCACTCCCAGTCACACTACAAGACCCTGCACCTGGAGCACAATGGCGGGGCTGGGTCTCCCCTTGGCGACCTGCACCACCACCACCATCACCTCCACCATCCTGCTGGTATGGAGTGTGGACACATTCATCATCATTTACATTCTCACGTTTCTGGAGATGTTTGAGGGGAACATTCAAAAAAAAAGTTTATCAAAATGCAAACTTTTTTTGTACCTGATCATGATGTCCCTTCTCCTCTCCCCTCTATAGGTCAAGGTCACAGCCCACCCACGCCCCCCACCACCCCGAAGACAGAGCTCCAGTCTGGGAAGCTGTCTGATGCAAAGAGGGAGGGGGCAGCAGGAGCGGCCGGAGGATCAGCGGGGCCCAGGGGAGCCCTCGGGGTGGGAGCTGAGGGGGCCTCCGGTGGCCCGTCCTCGTCGGGCGCCAAACCCCACATCGATTTCGGCACCATGGACATCGGCGAGATCAGCCACGAGGTGATGTCCAACATCGAGCCGTTCGACGTGAACGAGTTCGACCAGTACCTTCCTCCGAATGGCCACCCGCAGAGCGGAGCCGGGGTCGCTGCGGCCGGGGCCTCGGCCTCGTCTTACGCCTACGCCCTGGCCGCCGCTAGCGGGCACTCGGCGTGGCTCTCCAAGCAGCAGCAGCAGCCTCAAGCCTCCCCGTCCTCCTCGGACCCCTCCAAGGCGCAGATCAAGAGCGAGTCTGCGGCCGGGGGCCACTACGCCGAGGCCTCGTCTTCTCCCTCCTCAGGCGCCCACGTCACCTACACCCCGCTCAGCCTCCCTCATTACGGCTCCGCGTTCCCCTCGCTGGCCTCCAGGGCTCAGTTTGAGTACGGAGAGCACCAGGCCCCCGGGGCGTACTACGCCCACTCCGGCCAGGCCCCGGGGCTGTACTCAGCCTTCTCCTACATGGGCCCTACACAGAGGCCTCTGTACACTACCATAGGAGACCCCTCCAGCGTGGCCCCCTCTCACAGCCCCACGCACTGGGAGCAGCCTGTTTACACCACACTCACAAGACCTTGAGGGAGACCGGCTGAGCAGAGGGAAATATGGGAAGTGTGCGAGTGGATTCGTGTGTCTGTGGGTGTACAAATATGTGAGCGTGTGATTGTGTGTGCGTGTGAGCACCCGTGCCATATTGATGTTATATTAAAGGTTTTTACTTTCTTCCTTTTTCTAGCCAATGAAATGCAAGACGCATCCGCAGGGCCTTAGACATTTAAAATAATAAAATGAACAGCCACAATATAAAGCGTGAGTCATGGGTCAAACTGCCAATCAGAAATCAAATAAGCCTTAACAAACGTGTGCCATCGTAAATTTTATAAGTCCGAATGTACAGCAAGTTTGTATACGAGTGGAGTGCGACACTGAGCGGATGTTGCATTGACGAGTCCAGAAACGACGGGTTTAGATCGACATAATCAGATTTTTATTAACCAAACTAAAGCAGAAGTTGTTGTTTTTTCTTGATGCTATTGTGTTATTTTATATGAGTAGTAAGTTTATTGTCGTTGTTGATATCCTAGGGTGTAACTTTATTGTGACTGATTTGATAATTACACTAATACATCTGCACCACTGCTTTGGGAAAAGCACGTTTTTGTTTTCAACAAGATGTTCCCTGGAGTTGTTGTTTTTTCTTCTTGTGGCCAGAAAAGGATAGATGCAACCTTTTCCTTTGTACATAGCACACTCTGTGTTTCCTTCCATTGCATTGACTTCACTGAACTGAACAATTAAGCATTTAAGGGGAAAAATAGGAAAAAGAGAGGGAAAGAGATGTATTTCAGCTTAACGCTCAGTGTTGGACACTTACCTCAACTCTGTTCATTTTGTGCCAATAGCAAAGGAGAAATACGACACTGGATACCTGTGCTAATAATGCTGAAGGTGTTACAAATTTCAGAGCAGTACACGTGTGCTTCCGTCTTCCATTTTTTCTGCTTTTTAAGTAGAACATTTTGCTGAATCGCATCTGATTTTTCCAATAACTGAGTTAAAATCTATAAGTGCAAAGTCTCGACCAAATCTCTTCAGATAATTGGCCAGCTTTGGGTCCTACTTAAGGATTAGAATCACATGTACGACCGCTTTGCACTGCATGTAGGCCAAAAGCATGTTTTCGTCTTTACAGTTTATTTTCTTCTTCTTCCCCACATTGTGCCCAAACAGCCCTCTTCAGCAATGTGAATAATGGTCATTACCACGGGCTGCACCTCTATTACGTGACGCATTTGTCATCATTTTATACTGACCCTCTTATGTAGTTATTATTTTTTTATGTCAGTAATAATGCATTGTGTGTCACCCCTTTGCTTTCTTCCATTTTGTATAATTCTGGATAGTTTTGTAAAGTGTTTGCTATACATTCACTTGAGTAGTTCTGCTTCCATACGAGAAAAGCAATGTCGAAATTTTATTGTTGTCATCTATTAAATCAATTTATTTATAAAAAAACAAAAAAACTTCCTGTGTAAGAGTGTCATTTCAGTGGTTCGGAGGGAACACATGGAGCAGTTAGCAAGTGAGGGCTGAAAAGAAAAAATAATTAAAAACACGCAGCTGACGTGTGAACTGTAATAACAGCACAATCAGTGCCCCACCAACCTAAGCTGTTTAGTGTGTTTGTGTGTGCGGTAGGCTAAAATTGACTACTAATTCCCCACATTTAATCGGCTGGGGACTGCGTGTTACTGAGAAAGACAAAGAGAGCCATTCAGCGAGGGAGAGAGACAGAAAGAGAGAGAGAGAGAGAGAGAGAGAAGGGGTGGGTGTAAAGAGCCAGAGGCAAGGCCAATTTCAGCTCAGAAAACCAGCGTACACTTGGACTTTTGTACATGGCTTCCCTTTCACTCGGCCTTCTCCTCTCCACCTGAGGCTGCCTTCCTGCCTCCACACTCAGCTGCTGTTTAAACCCATTCAGCGGGCATCCAAAAATCAGAATGTCAACTTCACTGTAGTGGGCTGGATTGTGTGTGTGAGGAAGATGTAAAACAAAGATGATGATAGACTAAAAGGTTTCAAATCTGGGGAGAATGCACCAGTAGAAGTCAACAAGGATGCAAAAGGCATTGAAAATTCACCACGGCAAAACGTTAAATAACAAAAAAGATAAAGATCGATAGATAGATAGATCGATAGAAGGACGGACAGACAGACAGACAGACGAACGGACAGATAGTACGGTAGATGAATAGATGGATAGATAGATGGATGGATAGATGGATGGATGGATGGATAGCTGGATGGATGGACAGATGGACGGATAGACGGATAGACAGATGGATAGATGGATAGATGGATATATGGATAGATGGATGGATGGATAGATGGATGGATGGATGGATGGATGGATAGACAGATGGACGGATGGACGGATAGACGGATAGACGGATAGACAGATGGATAGATGGACGGATGGATGGATGGATGGATGGATAGATGGATGGATGGATGGACGGATGGACGGATGGACGGATGGATGGATGGATGGATAGATGGATGGATGGATGGATAGATGGATAGCTGGATAGATAGATAGATGGATAGATGGATGGACGGATGGATAGATGGATAGATGGATAGATGGATGGATGGATGGATGGATGGATGGATAGATGGATAGATGGAAAGATAGATAGATAGATAGATAGATATATAGATAGATAGATAGATAGATAGATAGATAGATAGATAGATAGATAGATAGATAGATAGATAGATAGATAGATAGATAGATAGATAGATAGATAGATAGATAGATAGATAGATAGATAGATTATCAGGGCTAAGGCTGTGCAGTCCCAGATACTTCGTTTGAACAAAACGAAGTATCATATCTTAGAAAATGATGCACTGTAGACGTATCTAACCAACAGTACATGAAACTGTTAGCTCAAACAAATTAGCTCCCTTGTGACGAGCTGGGACATCAACATGCTTCTTACATTATAATGCGTCACAAACAGCAATTTAATCATGTAGAAAAATATGACACTCTGAAAGCGGCCATTCTTCAATACTTTGACTTTTGATATCCTACTTTTAGTATCATCTGCTGATTACACTTACCGGTTTGTAGCCCACTTCTTTGAATGACTTTTACTTGTGAGCATCGGTACTGCAGACCAGCTGGTGGGGGTAATGCATCTAAAAAGTGTAAAGAGGAAGAAGAGGAGAAAACTAAAATATGAATGATTTTTTCACAGGTCAGCATAAAAACCAAGACATTTGAGCCATGCAATGGTACAGGGGAAGGTAAAGAACGAATCAAAAAGAAAATATCTGAGCTTTGGCAGAAAAAGTGGGATGAAGACAGTTAAGGAAGAATATACGATAAAGAATAAAGGACAGTTGGAGCTTTCTTATACAGGTTGGGGAATATGGTTTGATCACACAGGTTTATAAAGATGTGGGTAACATACTTCTTGATAAACACCGGATTGTACAATAGTATATACATGTTTTTATTTAATTCAATCTATAATCGTTTTATTTATTATTATTTCTCCCTACATACTCTGATACGGAAGATGCAACATGTACCTAAAATGTGGTATTGCAATACGCCCATAGACCGCAAAGAAGACGACAGAAAAATAGGAGCAGAAGAAGAAGAAGCACGTGACGTCACTCCAGGGGCGCCAAATCTGCAATGGAGTGGTCTCACCGACGTCACGATCTCCTTAGTTACGAGGTCGGTCGGCCATGTTGGAGTACATACAGATCCTACATGGCGGCGCGTAAACAAGGAAGTGCGGCGAAAATACAATACTTTGAATCACTGGATAGTGCATCAAAGGTTCGCTACCTGGCCAAATTGAAGGTTATTGGTAACTTGGATCCCTATACGATGAGTGCAGATGGTTTCAGTGCCGATCCTACTTATCTTCCATCGGTAAACTACGCCAACATCTAACGTATCTCGTGAACACCCCCAGTCCTTACACAAAAGACGAGTTGGAGTGCTACAAAGGGCTCGACGCTTATAATCAGTTTGTCAGTGGATGGGTCCGAGACGTCAAAGCAACGGTCGTCGACAATTCTCATCTCGTCATTGGAAGGGTAAATATATACAGATCTGGTCAGATATTTAGCAATATTCAATGTTTACTCAGCGCAAACAGACACGTGTGTTTGTTTACATTGTACGTGCACGTCATTGTGTGCGTGTGTAGGAATTCACTTTCAACTAACTCCTAACTTCATCCCCCCCCACACATATATATATATATATATATATATATATATATATATATATATATATATACATATATATATATATATATATACATATATATATATATATATATATATATATATATATATATATATATATATATATATATATATATATATATATATATATATATATATATATATGATCTGACGTTAAACTCATATCAAGCAATGCTGAGGCTGCATCTCTGTGTTTCGCCTGCTCGACACGTCTCTGGTACCGACTGCTGTCACGGGCCGATGAAGCTTCGGTAACCTTCTCATGTCCAAGTTTAATTTATATTTCCTTTATTAAATACTGTTCACAAACGAATTTGTAAATAAAATCACTGAGCACTTATAAAGTGATCCGCACATACTCTAGTGTACGCCAAATTCCATTCCTTTATATCTCGAGAGATGCGTGACAGCCATTTCTCGCGACGTCGCTTGGATAGTTCCTTCGTGTCATTTCCTTGATGTGTAATGACCGCTGGCAAACCAAAGAATGATTTCTTGTCTCTATCAGCTCTGCTGCCACAACCAAAGACAGCACAAAAGTTCACCACCGATAGGTTATACGACTCAGCCGTACATGCCAGTGGCTTTGTGTGTACTCCAACATGGCCGACAGCTAAACTGTGACGTCACACGAGACCACTCCATAGACAGAAACACAACACGGAGTAGTGAAGAGTGCTGTCACCGTCTACTTCGGTAAGAATTAGCTTTGTTCACAACTATCATGATTCATGATAAGTTGAGGCTTCCTCAGAGACTAAACTCCTCGTTTTGACAGAAAACACGTCCGTGTTCTGGTAGTAAAGATCAGTTCGAGTAACGTTAGTTAGCAGTCGGCTAATATTTGAGTTTGCAACATAAACAACAGTACAGGAGCGAGCTAACGCGTCTGCGTGTTCGCTGTTATTCGTGTGACGTTAGCTGACATGGCGGGTCGGCAGAGACGGAGTTGTACATTGAGTAAAACTTAAACATGATGAAGATGAATATCTGAGTTGTGTCCTCTCTTAGGCTGCTGTTATGGACCTCAGCCCCTTTGAAACGGACAACTCGGTCAGCTGCAGACTGGCCTCTGAGATCCCGGATGTCTGCCGGACTGAGGACTGCTGTTTGGGCATCGACGAGGCAGGCAGGGGGCCTGTGCTGGGTATGCTGCCGGCTAATTGTTCCGCACTCTATCCCTCCAGTGTTTTACTAAGACCGCATCCTTAACATGCTCTGTTACAGTCACCCATCATTTATCATGGAGATAAGGACTGAATATAATGTCTGCCATGGTTTGAATGCATTGCTCATTTGTTTTAGCACCAATTCATTGTGTCATGTGTAGGGGTGTCACGGATCACAAACCTCACGATTCGGTTCGGATCACGGTTCAGGAGTCACGGTTCGGATCATTTTTCGGATCAACAAAGAAAAGGGGAGGAGACAAATATTTGCTTTCCATTTATTAATTAAAGAACTTAACACTTAAAGCAAAGAACTTTGGGCTATAGTCTTACATGAAAACAAAAATATTGAAGATGTCCAATTTTAAACAAAATGAAATAAATAAATAATAATCATACATTCAAGAATTAGGTTAAGTTTAAGTGTAACATGGGGTATGTTGATATCCTCGTCCTTTCATCAATATTGAAAGAAAGAAACAGCCAGTGAGCTAGCTTCCACTGTTTACACTGAACTGAACTGCTCAGCAACAACTTGGGTCTGTGTTTACTTCCTGTCAGGTTATGCCATTCAAATACACAATAATGTTTACCATTACTGTGACATTATTTTCAAAAAGATGAGAATATCTCCATTGTCTGGGGAGAGGGTCGACCTTTCTGTGGTGACTGGAATATTATTGGGCCTGTCCAGCTTCACTCTGATACTTCTGTCAGCACCTGAACCAGGTGTGTGTCTGTGTGACGCTCACAGAGGGGGCGTGTCTACAGCACCGGACTAAGAATCACTCCGCCATGGTGAAAGCAGTCTCTAGTCTTTTCCTTCTCATAGAGGTCTGGAACAGCTTCACACTGAAGTGGGTGCGTGAGTGGACTTCGTAGCGTGGCTCAAGCATTTTAACCAGATTTAGAAATCCTTTGTTTTCTACACCGGAGTGTCCCCCGTCGCTGACAGACGGGATGGTGTCTCTTCATATGTGTGGACATGCCGATGTTTTGCCGTTGTCGTGCGTCGCTCTTTAAATAACGCCTACATACCGTAACGGTTTCGTCCACCAACCTCATCCCGTCATTATACGTTACAGGGAAGACAAAATGTTCCCAAACTTGCGACTTAAATGACGCCGCGGCTTCTGACGTTCCTCCGCTCGCCATGACTTCACCGTTAAATGCTTCTAACCTGCTCCGTTCACGTGAACACACGACTGCTTTATATCTGTTCACTGACACTGCATTGATATTCGGGGACTTGTTACTTGAAAAGGAACAGCAGCAGTAGAACTTTACACACTATGATTACACTGTAAAAAATAAATAAATAAATACTCGATTGATCCGCGGTTCACGAGTGATCCGAACCGTGAGGGGTGATCCGAACGGATCACGGATCGATCCGTGATCCGTGACACCACTAGTCATGTGGTATCCCATGCATAACAGTGTTTGTGTTTTGCGATCCAGGGCCCATGGTGTATGGAATATGTTTCTGTCCAGTTTCCAAAAAGCAGGAGCTGAAGGACTCGAAAGTGGCAGGTAATCCTGTTGTCCTGCATCTCTACAGATGAGAAGTCTTTCTTAGCATGATGCTTTAAACTCATCCTCACTGCTTTCTCCTGAAATAAGCCAATTCTTCTTCTTTTTTTCCCATTTCTGATGCATTTTGACACTCCCTCATCAGATTCAAAGACTCTAACGGAGGCAGAAAGAGAGAATCTTTTCCAAAAGATGGATGAAGCCAGAAGCTATGTGGGCTGGGCTCTGCAGGTTCTCTCACCAAACACCATCTCCACCAGCATGTTACAGAGGTACGTGGCACATGCAGTGTAACGCACACTGAGGATTGTTCTCTTCTTCATAAGCGGCGTTTTATATTCACACCCTGACGAGATGTCTGCTTGTGTTAGGACAAAATACAACCTGAACGCCCTTTCACATGACACAGCTATTGGTCTGGTCCAGTATGCCTTGGACAGTGGAGTGCAGCTCAAAGAGGTATGCCATTCATTTGAATATAAAGGTGGACACCTCGTGCTTTTGTTGTGTTGTCCCTGTGAACTGTGTGCTGTTAGTGTACTGATGGAAACATTCAACATTAGACGGAACATATTCTCATTTTCATTTTCCGTCTTTCTTTGCTCTCTCGCCCGTCTTGCCCTCGTCCGCCTCCCTGCATTTCTGCAGGTGTTTGTGGACACAGTCGGCCCAGCAGAGAAGTACGAGGACAAACTCTCGAAGCTCTTCCCTGGTATCGATGTGACGGTGAGGCCAAAGGCCGACTCCCTCTTCCCCATCGTCAGTGCCGCCAGTATCTGTGCGAAGGTCAGTGACCCACAGCCAACTGGATCCCACTTCACAGTAGTCATGGCCGCTTGCATGGATCTCTGCAATTTTCAGCTTTGTTCAAAATCGGGCAATGGTGTTGTGTTTTTCAGGTGGCCAGGGATCGCATTGTGAAGGGCTGGAACTTCGCTGAGGACCTGGGAGATGTGGATACAGACTACGGTTCCGGATACCCCAATGGTAAAGGAAACAATCAGCGGCTGTTATAATCCCGACTTAGTGACATCTATGTTTTAGAAGGACTTCAGAATTTACCTTATCAACAGATGTATTTATTTTTTCAAATTCAATGTCACTGCTCACATTACCTAAACAAGACTAAAACTATTTTTTTTTCTTCCCCCTCTGTGTTTTCAGACCCCAAGACTAAAGCGTGGTTGCTGAAGTACCTGGACCCCGTGTTCGGTTACCCTCAGTTTGTTCGATTTAGCTGGAGCACTGCTCAAACCCTGATGGACAGCAAGGGTGTGATGGTCCACTGGTAGAGAGCCTTCATACTTGATTTGACCAAAGTCCTGAGATGTATAAAAGCAGAGGTTTATTTTGGGAGTTGAAGAATACCATTGAAACTCTGCAGCTCTCGTTGTCTGTGACTCTCTGCTATTCAGTGACAAGAAAAAATAATTTTCTTAAAGCATTAAAATAGTTTCTGCTTTTTAACCAACTCCATGAAAGCCAAAAACAACTTCTTAAAAAAAAAACGCTTTTGAAAATTGCGTTCATGTGTGTATAACAAAACCATATCCCCTTTGATCTCCAGGTCATGCTTAATGTCTGTGCAAATCCTTTTGACTTAAAGAGACAAGAGCTAACCGCAGTGTAAAAATCTGTTTTGTTTTATTCAATCTGTCCTCAGGGACGACGAGGACGAGGACGGGGAGAAGGCGGCCCAGCGGCAGAACAACAAGTCCATGTTGGCCTACTTCAGTGCATCGGCTGGAGGGAACGACCAAAACCCGACACGCCAGACCCACCGCTTCTTCACCGAGCGCAGGCTGAAGAGCCTCGACACACTGTGACGACAACACAGTGGAGGACATGTGCACACTCTATGTGACGTTTCGCTACAGACGTGGACTTTGATGAAACATTTTGAGTTTGTATCACCAATGCAGACGTACACGAAGATCTTTATTTGTCCTGTTTGTATCGTTTTTTAAAAAACTTTATAAAAGTCATGTTTCGCCTTCGTACGAGCCCTTGTTTTAAAGTTCTACACAATACAAGAAAGAAAAAGGCATTGTTGTGGAATATGTTGCAATCTTCAATGCTAACACTGCCCTCTGGTGGCGATATGACAAAATACACCAGGGTTTGAAAAGACAAACAAATACAAACGTATCATCAAAGATATGAAAACCACTCGGCACAGCTTGTTCCACTAACACTGAGATCATAGGCTCTGAGTACTGCATAAAGACCATAGCTTATAATGTATGTGTTATCCTGTTTATCGTATGGTTCCTGAGTTTTGGTGGATAAAACAAGGAATACAAACATGCATTATTTTAATTTCTTTTTTTTTTGTAATTCAAACAAAAGGAAAGAAAGTTGACTAAAACAACCATACATGATTTAAGCACTGCCTAAATAAGATATAGTTTTAAATTATGATTCACATCAACTGTCTAATCAAACGGGCTGTCCTCGACCATCGAGATTCTTAGTGGAAACACTCGACTAATCCATTTACCAATCTTGTGTTTACCAGAGATGTGCTCATAAGATTCTTGGTGATAAAGTCATTTGGCATGAAAAATATATATTTTTTTTAAATGACTAAGACCAAAATGACTCATCAGTCTCTAAGAGGCCTCAAACGTACCGGTTATATTCTGAGAAAGCACCAAAACTATTTTTGAGGTTCAGTACCCAGCCCTCGTATATTTTCTCTTAAACAATCTTAATTTTCATTTTTTCCCATTATATTCTGTCTTAACCAGATCGATGGAACTTAAAAGAGAAGATCACATTTGAAAAGCTGTCCCTGAACCACCGGCAGCAGACATCTTTAAGATTTTCTTATTTTCTGTTCTTTACGGTTTAACATCTTAGATGTTGAGCCTAAACACTAAGAGTACGAGGTAAACAGGAGGATGAGGTGTGATGGTATTACTGCAAACTGTTCCCCTCTTTAAATACAGCAGTAGAATCTGTACAATGACCCAACAAAGTGCATTTGATGTCGCATAGATTGACCTTGAGACGTTTGCCAAATGCTCCTCTTCTCAGAAATGTCTGTCTCCTGTTGTTGTTGTTGTTGATCTGTCTCACGTCTGCCTGACACAAAAGGCAGCTGTCTAAGAATGGGTGCCCATGTCATCAGAAAACATAAATACGTCACTGACTTGCCTAGCTTAACAAAAAGTTAACATAAATAAAGTCATATCCATCCGTCCGCCGTCGCTAGTTCTCGTTGGGGTTGTGTGTCACTGTGATATCAGGACTAATATGTAGGTTTGAAATAATATGTAGGTTTGAAATGCAAAAAATGATGTGCAAATAGCAAAGACATGACACAGGATTTGATTTTGTTTAAAAGTTCCTCATCAAACTGAATTCCTGTGTGTATGGGACCATCAGCTAATGTCACAAGACAAAATACACATGTGTGTGCTACTTTTAATTGTTCAGTTTAAAACACTGTAATAGATAATGAAATTGTAGTTAAAAAGTAATTTCGCCCATTATGTTCCGTGCAGTAGAAAATCACAGACGACCTGCGCCTCTTATTCAACTAATTGGATGACACAATGCATTTTGCAAATGTCAACATCTGCGTGGGCGACCTTTTGAGGATTTCTTCATTAGACTGCAGAAATTTCCGCTTGGCATTTCATGCCGGAGTGATTCTTGAACATGAAACTTTCCTGGGTACAGATGTATTATCGTTCAGCGATTTCCTCATAAGTCATCACTTTTATAATTCGTATGCGTTGTGTGTCATATATTCCCACGACCTCTGGTCCAAATGGCGCGGCCTGATCTCAAGCTCCTTCTTATCTGTGGATCAGCAGTGTTTCGCTGGTCTCCACAGGCTCTGTTGTGCCAAATGTTATTGCACTTTTGTTCATATAGCAGTGCTTTTAAAATAAAAGTGCGCAATACACTACTTTTGAATTCATTATTGAACTTTGCACATAATGCGATTAATCGAGATTAAAAATTGTAATCGTTGCCCAGCACTAATGTATATGTGTGTATATGTATATATATATATGTGTGTGTATATATGTGTATATATGTGTGTGTATACATGTGTGAATGAAATAAAATAAAGTTATTGATAAATACATTGTTTATTTTATTTACAAGAACTATAAATGATTGAAAAGTAGTTGTTTAACATAGCAACTGATTGAATTATTAACTGATTATTAATTTAGAAAACAATGTTATGAAAAACAACTATGAACGAATTATTTAATATATGATTCAAAAACTGATTAAACCTAAAACCTTTACAATATATACTGTATATATATATAATCCTTCTGAGCAGGGATTGTAGGCACGGGCAGATCAGACCATCACACATGGAGACTGCTCGGTTCAGCCCTTGTGGTCCTCAAAGGACGCAGATGACGTAGAGCGAGAAGGATGGTCCTCCGAAGGATGCAGCCGCTGGATTGAGACATATTTATCATGTGGTGGCTCTTCTTCATTGGAATAGCAGATCCTTTCCACATGGTGTCCCTATTGCCTCGAAATGAAAACTGTGAAGGTGTCACTCAGCTGATAACCGCGATTTCACTGTATTACATCTTTTCAGCATTACTGACGGGTTGCTTGTATTTCTTCCGTATTCATTTTAGTATGCAGCATCCTCTATGTTTTATTGGAGCATATATTCCAACATTCAAAGGTTCGGTGTGGACGAGGACCAGAGCAATGCCAGCAAAATGCACTTACATAAAAGTTGCCCCTAATGTGACAAACATGTTGTACATTCAACAGCCAATGACATCATTTAACTGAAACTTCAGTCTTCACTATGTGTGTCGGTATACTCAAGCTGAACACGCATCCAGTTAAAGTTAGAGACATTGTTGGTATTTTACTTCATGAAACTGTAAACTGTATTGGACAAGAAATTCACCAACAGTGATTACATATCCGAGAAGATGTAAAAATGAGAAGACATTGTAACAAGAGTCTGCAGCTCTGTGAAAGAGCCTGTAATCATTGGAAAGAACCCGCTCAAGTTACATTTGTGACCTCATGATGGTGCCAGATGAAAGAATCAGGGGTATCAACCAAAGCACAATCAATGGGTACAGAATCACATAATCCGTCCTACATCTGTGGAGACATTTCAGAATACTCCCCCCCCCCCCCCCCTTCAACCCCGGAAATGATAAAGTAATTCTTCTTCAAATGTCAACCTGCTGGTGGATTAGTTTTGATTATCCCTCATGCCAGAAAGAAACAAAGCGTCACCAGTGAAGGAAGCTCAACGCAGTGATCCACCGAGTTAACATCCAGTACACACATGAATAAAAGTAGAAAGAACAAAATACATTAAAATTAGCCAAACTTAACAGTTCAAACAGGACAAGTAACCGAGAGGAAGGCAATCGTAAAAAGCCTTTATTTTAGTGGCTAAATCATTTTTAAACAGCCAACATGTTTCGACCACTGTCGCCCTCCTTCAGGGCATTTAGCAAACAAACAAAATGGGTGTGGCTGCACCTACTGTATAGTAGTATGGAGTGGTCTCACCGACGTCACGATCTCCTTAGTTACGAGGTCGGTCGGCCATGTTGGAGTACATACAGATCCTACATGGCGGCGCGTAAACAAGGAAGTGCGGCGAAAATACAATACTTTGAATCACTGGATAGTGCATCAAAGGTTCGCTACCTGGCCAAATTGAAGGTTATTGGTAACTTGGATCCCTATACGATGAGTGCAGATCGTTTCAGTGCCGATCCTACTTATCTTCCATCGGTAAACTACGGCAACATCTACACGTATCTCGTGAACACCCCCAGTCCTTACACAAAAGACGAGCTGGAGTGCTACAAAGGGCTCGACGCTTCTAATCAGTTTGTCAGTGGATGGGTCCGAGACGTTAAAAGCAACGGTCGTCGACAATTCTCATATCGTCATTGGAAGAGTAAATATATACAGATCTGGTCCGATATTTAGCAATATTCAATGTTTACTCAGCGCAAACAGACACGTGTGTTTGTTTACATTGTACGTGCATGTCATTGTGTGCGTGTGTGTAGGAATTCACTTTCAACTAACTCCTAACTTCATCCCCCCCCACACATATATATATATATATATATATATATATATATATATATATATATATATATATATATATATATATATATATATATATATATATATATATATATATATATATATATATATATATATATATATATATATATATATATATATATATATATATATATATATGTCTGCTGTCACGGGCCGATGAAGCTTCGGTAACCTTCTCATGTCCAAGTTTAATTTATATTTCCTTTATTAAATACTGTTCACAAACGAATTTGTAAATAAAATCACTGACCACTTATAAAGTGATCCGCACATACTCTAGTGTACGCCAAATTCCATTCCTTTATATCTCGAGAGATGCGTGACAGCCATTTCTCGCGACGTCGCTTGGATAGCTCCTTCGTGTCATTTCCTTGATGTGTAATGACCGCTGGCAAACCAAAGAATGATTTATTGTCTCTATCAGCTCTGCTGCCACAACCAAAGACAGCACAAAAGTTCACCACCGATAGGTTATGCGACTCAGCCGTGCATGCCAGTGGCTTTGTGTGTACTCCAACATGGCCGACAGCTAAACTGTGACGTCACACGAGACCACTCCATAGTAGCAGCAACCAATGGGAGGCAATCACATGGCCTGGATAATAACATGGCAGGTGAAACAAATGGAAAATAATCAAAACACAAAATAAATGATTGTAAATAGGTAGCCGACCCATAAATAGGTTTTTAACATGGAGGCCTATAGAGAAAGTAAAACATTATTCTGTATTCTGTCTCTCCCTTAATGTGCCCTCTATTTGCAACCTAACAGTTACCTTAAACGTGCCATTAGCAACCCATTAGGCTCATATATGGCTAATTGGATGGCTAGCGTGTTTAGCATTAGACTCATCACAAATCTACAAATCTACAATCACAACACAGCCACAATAAAAGAAAAAACAGCACCAACAGATCATGCTCCAAAAAGGGAATTTGGAGAGAAGATGCCAGCTGATATTTGCGTGGTCACAGATCAGACAACAAGGAGCCGTAACTGTCAGTTAAACCGAAGAAACAGATTGTTCAACCCAAACCAACGGCTGGTGGTGTAACAGATAGCCTGTACGTTATGCTCTGAAGTTTCACAAAGATCGAAACCTTCTGGTCGGTTCGCACTGGAGAAACCTCACGATGAGTCATCTGACAAACTTCACATGGAAACCTTTGTGATTAAAAGCTTTTTGATGTATAATATATATACACACTATATAATACATGCCAGAGGGAAATGGCTTTCTATCTTCACAACGAGGACCGAAAGCCACTGAACCAATCAAGCTGCACATACATTATCTCCTCCTCTTGGTCTCCTTCCCCTCTTCCCTCCGTCTTTGTTAGGGTTATGTATGTATGATGAGGCAGCCCGGAGACCGTCGATCCTATGGTGTTTGATTTAAAGGAGCTCCTCTGTCCCAGACTGGGCTTTTAGCACAGCTGTAGTCTGTGACCCACTTCTACACAGACGGCGCCAGGAACGAGGAGAAGGTGACAGCAGAGAGAGACGACGTGTTTTGAGGAGACGGATTTTGCAGGATAAGGAGAGTGAATGGATGAATGAGGATGACAATGGTAGGAGATGATTAGGATTAAAAAGGGCAGAGTTTAGGGAAGAAAGATCAGGAGCTGTGTGCAAATTATCCAACATAAGGAAAGTGTTGCCTCATACACGGTTGTCTAAATATCAACTGCAGAAAAAGAATAGTTTTGTAGTGGTTATTGTACGATAAAGACCTTTTCACAGCAGACATTTTGACTTCTCACAGCAAGGACAGTTGTGATTTCCCGGTCTTGGTATTGTGCATGCACTCAGTGGCACTCAGTCATCATTAATATTAATTCCAGCCGTGCTTCACCTACTTCGGCAAGTCAAAGGGTTCATGGAATGTGAACCAGGGCTACTCAGATAGTGTACTGAATGTAACGCCGTTGTGTTAGATCACTAAAATAAGTACACAGGAATGTACACAACATCAAGTGGGTATAGTTAAAACCTACGGATGGTAAACAATGTGAAATAGATGAAGCAAAGAGCTTAAAAAAAAAGGCCACATCACCTCCGCTCAGTTTGAAGGAGCTTCTATTAAAAGCCCAAACCAGGAAGCCGCTCCGCATTGACTATCTTCATATAATCATTTTGTGAGGATTAATGGTTTATGCGAGGCCGAATTAGACTCATTATTGGGGTTGATTTGAAAAGGCACTGTGGGAGCAGAGTAGTAATAAACGAGGCACATCTGAATTAGCAGACGCAGCCTGCAGCCTCAAGGGCGTTCGGAAGTGATTTATATTGCAATGCGTCCACGTTGTTTCCTCCCCGCCCCTGTATTTGGCTGCAATAGATATAATATACCAACAAATCAACACACTATGATGTAGAGATGAAATAGTTGGTCGCTTAATCGACTAGTCCACTGGTTCTGGAGCTGGTGGGGCCCAAAGGAATGATGGAGAACTCTCTGCTGCTTCTAAAGCTTTTTGTTATGCTAGCAAAGCTAATTTGCTGACCTTTGCCCAATATAGTTAGGCATGACAAAAAAAAGAGTTTGAGAATCATCGGATCAATCAGTCACAGAAAATGTGAAAGTGAATCTGCAACTATATTGATAGGCAGTCCAATCCAAATTCATTTTGTAAGTTACATTTAAAGAGCAGTTGACCAAAGTGCAGTATCATGAAAGTAAAGAAAAAAGCCATACAAAGACAAAAGTAAAAAAACACAAGATATGCTGAAAAGATGATAAGATAGTTTAATTCATTTTAAATGCAAAAGAAATCACCTCTAATGTGAATATTTTCTGGCTTTCTTAGGCCCGCTATTAGACTGGATCATATCGGGTTTTTTCGGGGGTTTTATGTTATTTTATAAACTCTCTGTATGTCCTAAAAGCACCTCTGGCTGATGTGATTTATAGGGGGAAAACTTTCACTTAAAAGTACCGCCTACATGAATGCCGACTCCTTTTACACACGCACGCACGAACACACACACACACACATACACAGACACAGACACAGTGAGAGCAGATGTGAATGCAGAAGGGGGGGGGGGGCACTTTCAGTCTATGAAGAGATGTGAGCTGACGTGGCTCTTGTGAGACGGGCTCACCAGGACGGGAAATGGGATCGTGCAAGCATCAGGCACGTCCCAAAATCCCACCCCTGCCAAGCTTCTTGGCCGCAGAGAGCTGACCCCATGTGACCTCCCTCAGGGCATCCTTTGAAAAAAGGGTGACATCATTTTTGAGAGCTTTTTTATTTTTATTTTTTTTGCACAGAGCAGTAAGAAAAAGTCTTTGTCTGTTAAATCTGTTCCTCGCAAGATTTCTACACTGCTGCCTCTTCCTCCCCCCCCACACCCTCAAATCTCACAGCACCTAATGAACAAGAAAGATGCAAAATTCATGGGGGTTCATTAATTATTTAATATTAATAAGAAAAGCAGCATAGGCTAAATGTGCTGCAGAAGTCAGACAAGCTGGTAACTGGGTCACTCCCCAGAAACCTCATTTTCCATCTGCTGACGCCAACGTACATTCAGCCCGGGTCCCAGTTTATTTGAATGTTTTAGTAATGCTTTGTCACCTGTCCTGTTCGTGACTTTTCAGGGACAGGATATTTTTTCTTGCTTTCTTTCTTGTGAGAATGTTTAACAGTGAAACACCATCTTGACAAAGCTGGCACATTGTTTGAACACAATGACGGACTTTGACCTGTTTCAGCGGAGTCTGTGATTTCTGTGGTGACTTTCCCTTCAGTATTGATTTGGGATTACATATTGACCAGTGGCGGCTGTGTATTTTACACCTGGGCCTTCAGGGCTGTCCTACTACCGTTGAACCACCTCCTAATAACCTCATTATGACGCCAGCATGACGGGATGCTTCGTCATTAACGGGCAATGCATATCGTCAAAATCAATGTAATTAACACAATAACAAGAACAAACTCACAAGAACCAGTCACACATATTTATATGACAACAAAGCAGGTAGAATAACATAAAATCCAGATGATTCAACAGGCCTCTGCACATTCCAGCAAAACTGCGGCGCTAAAACACGCATTCCACCGCACACTAAAGAGCACCATTCAAATATTATTCACATCAGAGGGAACAATAGTAACCATATCATAAAAATGACACGATAGAAAATCTAACACAGTAGTAATGCTACTGCAGATGTAAAAACAAAACCACTTCATTTATCAAAGCTGCTGTTCACTGAAAGACAAAGTCCATCATCCTTTCTTTGTTAACAAAGAGTTTAATCCCACGGTTGTACAGTACATCGGTGCGGTTCAGTTCAAGCAAGAGGTCCTCTTCGATTCATGGATGCCAGTGAAGACAGTCGAGCCTCATGTTTGGGATCGTCACCGCCAAACATGCCAAAACGCTAAAAATGTAATGTCACGTAAAAACGTCTTATGTCTTTAAACTTTAACTCTTACTACTACAAAGTTCTGCTAGCTAGTTTCACAACAGTCACGCTAGCCCACTGACCAATCTAGCCGCACGTTAATGCTGACGTAGTTGTAGGCCAGCTAGAAGGCTCTGACATGTCAAAGAATACGCCCAACATGTCAAACTAAAGATCGGATTGGTTGAAGACCATGACAATCAACAATATCCTTCCCATTTACTTAAACTGCAAAGGGATTCACTTGTAAGTCTGCAGGCCTTGGGCCTCTCTTTTTACCTCGAGACAGCATAGGGGCGAAATCTGATTGGATAAAAACAAGCTGTGCTGGAAGCAGCGCTGAAAGCAGGGCAACAGAGGAAGACAGTAGCTATGCAATGAGATAATAAGCTAATACTTATAGTCCGGGAGCCGTGGGGTCGAACCTTGTTTTGTCGGATAAAGTTTTTTTCTTTGCTGTTTCTTGTAGCTTAGGGATACGTATTCAAAATACAAGAGGGTGCTCGGTGATATCCCTTGAGCATTTTCAGATATTAACCCCTTCTTGCCCAAAATCATGCAAAAACTAGATTTATGATATTTCATGCAATATACTTGATTTAAATGCATATAATTTGTTGCCTACAGTGATTATTACAAGCTAAAAACACTCAGTTAATTCATATAGTGAGTGCATTGTGTCTGTGTATGCCTGTATTGTCACATTTTTGTTTTTTTCCAATTACAAGACAGCCATGTGCTTCGTTTAAGACCATTTTTTGTTTACAACTGGTCACTGCTTACAACAGCTGCCATCAAAAAACAAGGTAAAAACACTGTAAAAGCTGGCAGTGAGATTGGTTATGGATTCAGAAGTGTTCTGTTGGAGGTTCACCTGCGAAGAGAATAACAAGCTGTTCAATTGAGTAAGTCTGCTGATCGAGACAACATTTTAGTGAAAATCACACAGGGAAATGTATAAACCCTTTTTTATATATTAACAAATTTTAACATTTTATTTACAGAGTTGGTTATGGATCCAGTGCCTGAGGAGTGTTACTTCACTTGGAAGTTCAACTGCCAAGCGAAGACGGAACCATTGATATCTTCAGGACCAGTCAGAATAACAAACATTATCCAGTGTAGTAAGATATATGGGGATGAAAAACACTTTGAGCTTCAAGAAGCATTAGATAACAACAATGAAACCACATTGAAATGCCATAAAAGTTGTGTTTCAAGTTACACCTCAAAGACTTACATTGAACGGCACAAACGTCAGAGGCCCGGAGAAACTGAATCAAATGTTCCTTGCAAGGTGACCAGGCGCTCACGGTCAGGAGGGTCAGCTGAATGTTTTGATTTTCAAAAGCACTGTGTTTTCTGTGGTGAGTTTTGCAATCTTAATGTCGACAAGAAGAACCCCTCCAGATGGAGGGCTGCATACCTATTCAGAGAAGTGGAAACCAAAAAGTCTCTCTTAGAAGTTTGTGGAAAACGAAATGATGATGTTGCGGAAAGTGTCCAACACCGTCTTCAGGGGGCAATTAGTGACCTACATGCTGCAGATGCCCGGTACCATGCTGACTGTCGACAAAGATTTCTCTCTTTTCGGTCACTCCCAGGGCCGGCCACTACTTGTAGAAACACAGATGACACTGATAATGAGGATAGTCCCTTTGCATCAGTTGTAGAGAAGATGACAGCTGACCGGTCAAGAATGTGGAATTCTGTTGAACTTTTTGCAGCCTATACAGACCGTAATGGGGATAGGCTTTCCAGGAGGACGCTCATCCGACAACTCCAGCAGACATTTGCCAGTGAGCTCCTGGTGCTGTCCTCACCTGGCATAGCTGATATCATTGCTTTTCGTAGTTGTGCCTCGCAGACTATGAGACTTGTGAATGAAGACGAGGATGACTTGGAAAGCATTGCAACGCAAGCTAGCAAGCAAATCATTCAGGATGTGAAAAACATTGACATGGACAAGGGACACTACAACATCAGCATTAATAAGGACATTGCCAAAGAGTCAGTGAGTGACTTCCTGTTGATGCTGTTGGCAAAGTTGTCCCCAAGGCTAGATAATACCCTTCCTGCACTGCTCATAGGTTCAATTGTCACAAGTACTCTCAAGTCACAGGCAACTTGTTTGCAAGTAGACCTAGCAGGAAAGATGGTAGAGTCCAAGAAGCTTATAAATAGCATGTACTCCTATGGTGTCTGCTGTTCATACACAGAGTATCGCAGGTTCAAGAAATCTGCATCTCAGGCAGCAGTAGCCGATCTGAAGTTATCTGGCATATGTAAGGCTGAAGAGGGTCTAGTTCAGGCAATTGTGGATAACTTTGATGCAGATATATCCTCGCAGAATGGGAAGCAGTCCACACATTCTCTGGCTGTTCTTCTCACACAGTACTCACAGAACCGAGAAGAGGGTGAGGAGCAGACAAATCCCAAGATCAACAGGATCCCTAAAGAGTCACCAGATGTTCCATATGATGTGGACATCCACAGATACCAGGGACCCAAACAGCCTTCAATGCCACCAGATGGAGCTAAAAAGACTGTCTGCTCCCTGAAAAGCCCTGAAAGCTGGTTACGACCTATCGGCCATTGGCAATTTGGATGCACCATTCCAGCAAGTCCTTAATCAAGCCACTGCCTTTATCTCAGCCTGTTATGGCGTAACAGAGAGCACAGACATGTCGCACACAAGGCTACTTGTCTGGGGAAAAAAGAATGGGAAAGGCCACATGTCTGCACCTAATCTAGCTGCTCTACCTCCAACAAAGGAAGCATTCGTTGAAAATGTTAAGAGGGCCCACTTCCAAGCATACCTGTGGCGAAACCTCAATATGAATCAGTCAATAGTACAGAACCCGGAGGAATTTGGATGGAAGAAAGACAAATGCAACAGGTCACTAATTCCAACCCACCTACCAGAGGACACCAAACTTGTGCCAGACTATATTCTAAAGATGATCCGATGTGGCTGCAAGAGTAACACCCCTTGCAACTCCAAGAAATGCAGCTGTAAAGAGCATGGTTTGCCATGCACAATGTTCTGTGCATGTTTCATGGTAGGATGCTCAAGATCCTAATACCAGACTGCAAGATGTGTCCTAACCAGGAAGTTACTGCTGTTGTTTTTGAGTGTTATTCTGTTTGGTATTGGTATTGTGTTTTGTCCTTATTGTCTTGTTATGTCTTAAATTTCTAAAATCAAAATAAACATTGTAAAAAAAAAAGGAAGTCACTAAAGTTTCATTCAAGTTGTGTAATGTTGAAAATAACTCCTGCTACCAAAACGGTTTTGCTGGCATGGCCTGAAAGGGTTAATATTCATAGATTTGTAGTGCAAGACATTTTTACATCACCCTTTGTATGAATAAACACTAGAAAAAGCTAATTTGATTTGTTACTTCAATATATTGCATGAAATGTCATGAATCTTGGTTTTTGTGTGATTTTAGTGATTTGGCCATGAAAGGGTTAATATCTCAAAATGCTCAAGGGATATCACCGAGCACCCTCCTGGATTTTGAAGAGGTACCCCTAAGCTACAAGAAACAGAAAAAAAAAAAACTTTATCCGACAAAACAAGGTTCATCAAAAAATCAGGCTTTGGCTCCCGGACTATTAGCTAAAATACTTCGAATACATGTAGTGTAGTGATGAAGAATTATTAAATTATAAAATAGCTATAACTTTGTGATTCTGTCTCGGCCAGCAGAGAAGGCTTTGCTGGCCCTGACGGCCCACCACTGATTATTGACAATACATCAGCGGGGACAGGACGGTTCAGTCTGAATGAATATCAGACCGGCAGGAAAACATGCAGTTTCAGTTAATGTGTCAACAGCGCACAGGATCTCTCTCTTTAAAATCTCCATGGTGCAGGATTTGTTTCCAGGCCAGCGTTCATTCATTAACAGTGGGATCAGGGATGCAAGTAACTAAAGTCTTTTTTTTAAGGCATCGCTGGAGCAAAAATGCCGACCTTTCCCTGATACAACTTCCCAAATTTCCAAATTTGTGAGAATGTGCTGCTTTTCTCTGTTTCATATCATATCTTTGGGTTGATCAGACAAAACATGCGATTTGAAGACATCATCTTTTTTGGATATTGTGAAGTGGCATTTTTCACTATTTTTAAACATTTTACAAAACAACAAACAATGAATCACAAAAATAGTCGTTTGATTTATCAAAAATGAAAATACTAGTTGCAGCTCTAATGTTGATACCATTAATTTTGTAGAATTCTTTTTTAATCATATTTAAGTAGGGTTCATTCTCGTGATTGTGATATGTCAGGAAGGCCTTGAGGGAATTTCTTAAAATTTGGCACAAACGTCCACTTGGAATTATGGATGACCTGCTTAGAATTTGGTGGTCAAAGGTCACTGTGAAAATAACTCAAGAATAAATCCGCTAATTATGATGATAATGATGAAGTGATGACATTTTGTATCCAAAAGGACAAAGGCTTCACTGTGACATCATACCATTCTGGCCATTATTCAATCAATGCCATAGCTCAGGAACAGAAGGGGGAGATTGTGATTGTGATCTTGGGTGCCCACCTTGAAAACTGTGGCGATTGTGTAGATCGTATGCCGGGTTGTAGATGTGTGTGTGTGTGTGGAGCATTTACCTTTTAGATTTCGAACCGTATATACCTTTGTTGCAGCAACATCTGTAAGGCAAGGCAAGGCAAGGCAAGTTTATTTGTATAGCACATTTCAACAACAAGGTAATTCAAAGTGCTTCACATAAAACCATTAAAAGCATCAAAACATAAGGCAAAAGAAAAGGAGATTTAAAAACAATTAAAGAAACAGTGTAAGAAATCAAATTCAGTCATAAAAAGTAGAGGAGATTTAAAACATACATTGAAACAATAATTGAAGTAGCCAAGGCCTCTGCTCTGGACCTGTCCTCTGCTACTTTCTTTTAAACTTCGCCCGTTATCAACGATTCATCGGTTAACTCAAGATTTGCGCTCTCGTACAGAAACTCCGTCGAGGATACTCTAAGCAGAGATATCATGTTTTTTCACTGGACGCTACCCACAATCCTGGTGTCCGGAGACTTGATGTCTTGATAAGGTAATTTTCACAAAAAGTAGAGGAGATTTAAAACATACATTGAAACAATAATTGAAGTAGCCAAGGCCTCTGCTCTGGACCTGTCCTCTGCTACTTTCTTTTAAACTTCGCCCGTTATCAACGATTCATCGGTTAACTCAAGATTTGCGCTCTCGTACAGAAACTCCGTCGAGGATACTCTAAGCAGAGATATCATGTTTTTTCACTGGACGCTACCCACAATCCTGGTGTCCGGAGACTTGATGTCTTGATAAGGTAATTTTCACATGTCTCCCTGAGACATTACGCTGCACGCAATCAACCATACACTGCCGCAATTCTGCAATTACTCGCACACAAACCACGTCAGGAAAAGATCTCTGCCGATCTGCGTTTTATAGTGTACGCCTTGCACGAACTCGGTCCCGGAGGAAATGGCGATATATTGTGCAGTCCTTTTAAAACCATTAAAAGCATCAAAACATAAGGCGAAAAGGAGATTTAACAGCAATTAAGAACAGTGTAAGAAATAAAATGCAATAGTAAAATGCAGAAATGCAGGAAATTGATTAATATATTAATTGAATGTGGTTCAATTAAAGGCAGCAGCAAACAGAAAAGTCTTCAATCTTGATTTAAATGAGCTGAGGGTCTCAGCAGACCTGCAGCTTTCTGGGACTTTGTTCCAGATATGTGGAGCAGCAAAACTGAACGCTGCTTATCCATGTTTAGTTCTGACTCTGGGAACAGATAGTAGACCGGTCCCAGACGACCTGAGGGGTCGGGATGGTTCGTAAGGCAGCAGCAGATCAGAGATGTATTTTGGCCCTAAACCATTCAGTGCTTTGTAAACCAACAGTAGGATTTTAAAGTCAATTCTTTGTTGGACAGGAAGCCAGTGCAAAGACATCAGAACTGGGGTGATATGATCCACCCTCCTGGTCTTAGTGAGGACTCGAGCTGCAGCGTTCTGAATCAGCTGCAGCTTTCTGACGGACTTTTTACAGAGACCTGTAAACACACCGTTACAGTAGTCCAGTCTGCTGAAGATAAATGCGTGGACAAGTTTTTCCAAATCCTGTTGAGACATAAGTCCTCTAATCCTTGATATATTCTTCAGGTGATAGTAGGCTGATTTTGTAATTGTCTTGATATGGCTGTTCAGGTTGAGGTCTGAATCCATAACTACACCTAGATTTCTGGCTTGGTTTGTGGGTTTTAACATCAGTGACTGAAGCTGAGCGGTGATTTTCAATTGTTCATCCTTGGTACCAAAAACAATTACTTCTGTTTTGTCTTTGTTTAATTGAAGAAAATTCTGGCACATCCAGATGTTTATTTGTTCAATGCAGTTACCCAGCCCTTGTATGGGGTTATAGTCCCCTGGTGACATCGTTATGTAGATTTGTGTGTCGTCTGCTTAGTTATGATAACACACTTTGTTGCGTTCCATAATCTGAGCTAGTGGAAGCATGTAGATGTTGAACAGAAGAGGCCCCAGTATTGAACCTTGGGGAACACCACATGTCATTTTAGTCAGCTCTGATGTGTAATCAGCTACAGACACAAAGTATTCTCTGTCCTTCAAGTAGGATTCAAACCAGTTAAGTGCTGTGCCAGAGAGTCCCACCCAGATGTTTAGTCTTTCTAGGAGTATGGCATGGTCGACCGTGTCGAATGCAGCACTGAGATCCAGTAACACTAAGACTGAACTTCTGCCATTGTCTATGTTTAAGTGGATGTCGTTGAAAACCTTAACAAGAGCAGTTTCAGTGCTGTGGTGCTGTCGAAAGCCTGACTGGAAAACATCAAAGCAGTTATTTACGGCCAAGAAGTTGGTCAGCTGTTGGAAAACCGCTTTTTCAATTATTTTACTTAAAAATGGGAGGTTTGATATTGGCCTATAATTTTTCATCGTTGCGGAGTCTAAACTAGCCTTCTTTAGGAGCGGTTTAATAACTGCTGTTTTTAGGGCTTGTGGGAAGACACCTGAGAGAAGGGATGTGTTTACAATATGTAAGAGATCAGTGGTCATGCAGTTTGAAATATTTTTGAAAAAGTGTGTTGGTAGAATATCCAAGCAGCAGGAGGATGACTTCAGAT
This sequence comes from Melanostigma gelatinosum, assembly GCF_949748355.1. NCBI lineage: Eukaryota > Metazoa > Chordata > Actinopteri > Perciformes > Zoarcidae > Melanostigma > Melanostigma gelatinosum. The sequence goes on along the minus strand of NC_136644.1, from coordinate 7,466,463 downwards.
GTTGTATAATGTCTTCTAGGCTTCTACGGTCGATTGAATGAAATTGTGTCATGATATTTAAATGGATGTTATTCAGAGATCGGGACAACACATATCCTGTGGTTGGTGTGGAGGCACTGACTGCTTGTCTAGTTTTCTGAATTTTGTCAGTAAAAAAGGAGGCAAATTGATTGCATGCCCAGGTGGATTGGAGCTCAGCAGCTACCGACACTGGAGGGTTTGTTAGCCTGTCGACGGTTGCAAATAAGGCGCGAGTATTGTTCTTGTTTTTGGTTATGATGTCAGAGAAGAATGACTGCCTTGCATTTCTAAGTTCCAAATTATAATTGCGAAGTCTCTCTTTATAGATGTCACAGTGAACCTGGAGATTAGTTTTTCGCCACCTGCGCTCAGCTTTCCGACACTCTCGTTTCTCTATTTTGACCAGCGTAGCATTTCTCCAAGGAGATCTTTGCTTACCCGAGACAACCTTCACTTTAGTGGGTGCAATGGCATCAATAATATTTTTAACTTTAAAATTGAAGCCATCTACAAGCTCATTGACTGAGAGGCAAGAGAGGGCTGGTGTGGAGGAGAACTTCTGAATAAATAGTTCACTGGTGTTTTTCAGAATCTTTGTCTGCTGTCATGGCGACAGCTTTGTGTTCTATCAGAATCTGCTTTATTCGCCAAACATGTGAACACACACAAGGAATTTGACAAGAACAACAGAGCCCAAGACAGTTTTATCCAAGACACCCTTAGACCCTCGACTCAGATGAGGAACAGCTCCCAGGCTCTGATTTTGTCCTCATGCTGATCTGCCACAGCTCGTCGTCAGAGGGGGTGAGAAGGAAGACTTCTCCAACATGGCTTTGATTCTGTCCCTCGACACTGCCTCCACACTGTCCAGCTCCAACCTGACCTGCTGACCTCCATCTGTAAAAAATAGAAGTGAATGAAGACAGCTCGAGTCTCACTGGAGATTATTCACTGGTATCATGATATCGTAAATGGTAAATGTACTCGTATAGCGCTTTTCTTGTCTTCCGACCACTCCAAGCGCTTTAACACATGTCATTATTCACCCATTCACACCCAGTCACACACTGGCAGGGGCGACCATACGAGGTGCCCATCAGGACTAACATTCATACAACATTCACACAGTGTCGGCAGAGCTACGGGAGCAACTTGGGGTTAAGTGTCTTGCCCAAGGACACATTGACATGGACTAGTGGCTCCTCTGATTGAAGGACGCTCCTGTTCTACCAATGAGCCACAGTCGCCCCATAATAGCGACAACTTCCATCCCCCCCCCCCCTACACACAAAAGTACCTTTTATTAAGTCTTCACGATATATATTGTATCAGTCTGGACAGACATGGATGTAAACTGCTACTTGAGTGGCTGATAATCATCATATTAAATGTTGTAATTATTTTCATAACTTGCCTTCGAATTTTTTTTTCTTTTGGGACTGATGCAACTAATGTGTGTACAGATGATTGACCTCTTTGGGAGAAAATATCTGAAAGACCACGCCAGCCTCCTTGGTCGCTGAAGGGTTAAACGTGGTTTGGTAGTAGGAAGTGGGTGGTAAAAGAGCTGAGGATGGAGCGAAGCCTGTGCGGCGACCACAGAGCGTTTTCCTCGAGAAAATCAATGTTTCAGGAGAACAGAGTGAGCGCATCGGGTATTTGCGAGAAGCCACGGGGGACAAAAACACGGACCAAATCCCTCCATCGGAGGGCGAAAATGTGAAGCGGTCCGTTTGCCGATGTGCGTGTTTTCACCAGAGGGACGTATAGAGTCGCCACACATCCTCATCGATCTCGTTTTTTTTGTTGTTGTTGTTGTTGTTAAATGCTCAGAAGCTCTGACGGCGCGCGGATGTGCCGTATTATCGAGATTCATAGTCGTGCAATAATGTGCAATGTGCATGCAATGAACTCCGTGTCCATGCATGCACCGGTGCCTTCTCAGCAGCACAGGATGGGGTTTGAATGTGGTTTGGCTGCCCGGGGACTCCACTACTAACATACAGCGGATTTCTGCAGCTAGTGACCCGACAGAGGATTGTTGTGAGAGAGGCATTTTTTGTTTGGATGACAACGCGTGGATTGATTTTTAGCAGCTATTTAGTAATTGGAAGAGTTTTTTTGGTTGCTGTTCTTTTTGAACTGTGAACTTCTCTGTCTCTCAGCAGGACTTCACTTCATGCAGTGCACGCGGATCCCACCGTGCAGCCGCGTGCTTATTCAGCAACTTCCCACCACTGAGTTTGTCAGAGCAAGGGAATGAGGGCGGGGGGTCAAGCAGATGTGCCACTTTTGTTTCATATACATACGTTGATAGTGATACTTGATATGTTGCGTTTGTAAGAGAGAATATTTCTCCTTCGCTGTTGTTTTGCTGCACTGAACATAATTTCATCTTTTTATAATTAGCGTGTTTACCTGCGTCTCCCCGGTAAAATTACGTTAAGGGCAGCCGACAACCTGCCGATTGTTGCGGTTTAATAGTAAACAGGCTCTCGCTGAAAGCCACGCGAGTGTGGAGGGGATTGGGGCTTCTTTTCACACACTCCGTCACCTGGAAACCACAGGAGCCCACGAGAACCACAGGTGTGAATCCGGACACGCGCCATGGATGATTCAGGGATCATCCGTAGACGGAGGCTGCAGGTGAAACGTTTTTTTAAATTGTTTATACCACCAGCAAAAATGAAATGTATGAAATGTATGAATGCTGTAGTGTAGAACATGTTTTAATTATTAATACTGGGAATTAGCCTTTGAAAGAAAGCCAGTGTGATGTATGGTGGTTGTTTGTTCATACTTAAAATTCATTTGTGTATTCATTTAATCACATTTTAATCTATGGATGTTTCCAAAGAGATCCCCAACCATATAGCCTTGAGTGACTTCATAAAAGTCGTATGAAAAGGCATACAGCCATAAAAACCACAACATGGAAGGTGTGGAGTCAGTTGATAGTAGACAGCATAAAACAGCACCATTTCAGACAGGAGTGGAAACCCCTCTGTCACAGTATTTATTTCATGATATAGTCACATTTCTGGAAAATCAATTGAGAAAACTGTTCATGGATTCAAAAGAGTCGACTGTTGTGGCAAAAAACAAACAATATCGGATAAATGTGATTCATCATCACAGTGAAACAATCACTGATTTGCAACTTAGTCCACAATGGCCGAATACACAGAGATATTTTAAAGGGCTAGCGATCTATAAACAGTTTGGCAAAATCTTTGACCGGAGACAAACTTCCTTCACATATTGTCCCAATAACGTTTTGGAATACAGTAACACCGATACGTGTTTTACATTCACAACATGCCGTCTATTAACCAGTCTGAGTATGTGGAGTAGATTGTTCCATTACATCTGCATGATGTAGGCTACTCGTCACTTAGCCCACATCTTGTACGATGTGACAAACACTGGAGGGCTCTGGTAGAAGCTTCCGGCGAGGCTTTCCTCCGCTTGCGTGAAATGAATTAAAGCGAGGCAGGCACAGCTTACTATGCAGGGCCCATTGTCTGCCAGTCTCCGTCTCTGCTTCCTGCTGCATTGATTTACAGTAAAAGCACGCCGCTGCACATAGCGCCAAGATGCTCCGCTCCAGATGACTGATCATGGTTTATAAAAGATGTAGACAAGCGACGTTGGAAGATTTCTTGCGAAAATGTTGTTTGGGTGGCAGAACGTGGCAGTGAAACTGCCAGGCTGGGAGTTCCCACTCCTACAGGTGCTGGGCTCCTGCTGTAAGGCCTGTGGATTAGATCAGACTCTAATTTAATGATTTTATGATAAACGCATGTCTTTGATTGAGTCTGATGGGGACATTTACATTCTAAGTCATACAAGACCATCTGCTATCTCTACCTCCAGCTCTTCTTTTGTTGATCATACTGTTCAGACTAAAATGTTTGATCATTGTTGTTAGAGTGCAGGGAGAGATACAGTCAGTTTGCAATCATTAACAGCTAAGAAAAACATTTGGGGAACGGTCTAGAACAAGTGACATTTTTGGCATTTTTACTCAAAGAGGTTTGACTTTAAAGGCATGTTGGTTATCTTGAGAAACTGGGAAGAGTACGCTAGATTTTGAAAATGATCTCTCTTTTCCAGCTAAAGTAGCTGGCAGCACCAGCTCCAAAGGTCGCCAAATCTAGCAAGAAAGTCGCCAAGTCGGCGACTCTGACATCCCTCCAAAGCCACTCCCCCAAAATGACCGTAATGAACGTAAACAGCAAACATGGCTGTTGTCAGAGCATTTGAGAAAGGTGAATGCTGTCAGGATGTGATGAGAATTTCAACAAAAATAACAAAAATGCTTTTGAGGGGGATTACCATCCCTGCCCTTTAGCAACTTAAAATAATCAATAACATTCCAATTCTCAAAATTGTTGCCGATTAATGTTTTAAATCGTTCGGTAATGTTTTAAATCGATCAAACAGTCGCTATTCTATGGCCTGTTAGAAGAAATGAGGGAACTTGCCCATTGTCCGCCAAACAATCCAGAATTCAGACATTCAATTCAAAATCATGAAAGACTTAAGAAAAGCAACACATATTCACATTTGAGAGACTTGAACCGGAGAGTATTTGCAATTTTTGCTGGTTTTTAAACTACACAAATGCAACGCCTATATTGTTTCGGCTGGACTATAAATAAGCTTCTATTGAGTTATTACACATTATTGCTCAAATCAAGCACATGTCACATGTGACATATGTCGTTTTTGTGTGCGGTGCGCTTTGTTATCTTAAAAAATAAAGTTGTCCTTTTAATTTAAATCTTTTCTCAGAAATAAATTGTAGCTGAAATTTAAACAATGAAATTGAGAGCAGGGGGACAGCAGATAATTTGATGTGAACGTAAATGTAATGCACACACAGTAAGACACACACACACACACACACACACACACAGACACACACTAAGCCCAAGATGGACTTTGTACCCAACTAACATATTTAACAAGGAGCACACAGACACACATTCAAGAAGATGACTGGTGAGTCTAACTTCTGAGATTTCAGTCAGAGTGCACGCCTCAAAACGCCTCCCCCCCCCCCCCCCCCGCTTTCCATTTCCATCGAAGTGGTCGATATCCATATCTCATATATATGGAGGAGGTCTAAATGCCGAGGATGTGGCGCAGTTGTCGGGCCCATTAGCAGGACTAATGGTGGCCTAACAGCCCCGCGTGCCCCTCGGGGAGGAAGACCAACCACCAGCAGCAGGACGGGTTGAAAGGGGCAGCAGCGGAGACCTGAGGCGGGCGCAGCTGTGGGCTACAGAACACCCCACTTAAGTGCTCTTACAATATCTGGATCCCTTTACTGCCTGGATCTACTTTCACAGCGGAGAGAGAGGATAGTGTGTGTGTGTGTGTGTGTGTGTGTGTGTGTGTGTTTCATACGGATTACTTTATGAGTGTGGACACTGGAAATAATTAGGGAAAAACAAAGGTAGACCTTGAGATCAGTTGGTTTGCTCAACATTGAAACCTATTAGTATCACAAATGAATACAATCTTGCTGAAACGACTGATGCTGCCGTTCTCCTTGGGAGGACTCGGTCTCTCTCACGGCCACTTGCAGTCTCTAGTATCCTGATTGATCCATCCTGCCGTCACCCTGAAGCCACAAAGTCTTGCTCTTCTCTCCGTCTCGCTCTCGACTGTCTCCCTGGCTTCCCGCAACACACTTCTCTGTTATTTATTTACCACTCAGTTCTCCCTCATCACCTCGTTCATCCACCCATCTTTCTGTACGTTTCTCCCCTCCCTCCTCACGTTCCCTCCCTCATTCTGGCAGATCCCCGCCATACGCCTGGCCCACCGTTTTGAGGGCGTGCCATTTGGCGTGGGGGCTGTCATTGTCGTTAAACAGGAAATAAATCACATTATGAAATAGCACATTCATTTAGCAGATGTTTCTGTTTAAAGCGACTGACATTTTTCTCCCCAATATACTTGCAGACCTTATTCTCTTCATGATCCTTTCTGTCTTCTTTCTCGTCATTTTACACTGATGTCAATTATACTTATTTATTAATACGTATCATTTAAGTAATTACTCTGTTGTTCATGTTTATTTTATACTCTCTTGCTTTTTCCTCATTTTGTAGTTGTAATCTTTGATTAATCTCAAGCACAAGAATTTCCTTCGGGGTTAATAAAGTTCTGTCATATTTTATCTTAATTAATGAAGAAGTCAAACGTGAAATGTTCACATTCGATTATTACACATCCAAAACATTTCAATCATCGCGTAATAATGAACTTTGCTGCCACAGGTCCCCATTTTGTTTGATGAGCGGCATAACGAAAATAAACTGAAGTGGTAACGATCTGTGGCAGCAGCCAGCAGATTGTATTTGGCTGTGATTGTAGGAGCGCGCGTGTCACGTAGATGAGTCACCTTCATCTCGAGTGAAGACGATCCTGACGTCCCGAGCGGTCGTAGGTGTGTGTGGAGCGTACTTACACTTAACCCATATGCTCACAAACATACTCGCAAACCAACACGAGTCATACGACATGTCTCACCCCTCTCTGTTGTAGGAGTATGGAGTGCACCACACACACACACTAGCATAATTTGTCCAATATTTAGTTCCGGGCAGTGTGCCCGTTTCCAATATGCTAAGCACAAGGGATAAGAGTGTGATCACTGCAGAAGATCCAGCTCTCCTGTGCCAAGTCCTGTCAGTCACCGCCGTGCCCACCACTTTGTTCCGCCTCGCCACGTCCGTCTGATGTCAGTATTATTCAAGAAGGCTAGGTTTTGTAGCGAGAGAGCAAAGTGTACATCAAAGCAGCAGATCTGGGCCAGAATAGATTTGGGAACGGCTTCAAATATCTGAGCTACTTCATAGCTGGGCTTGAATTATCATGCCAGACGCCGATAAAGCACAAAAGCTGGAGCCCAACTTAGTCCACCAAACAGACAAAAATGAATGAAAGTAAGTTTTAAACTATCCTGCGTATCAAGAAAGTAAAAATAGATTAAGAGATGTTCAATGGGACGTTCTTTTAGACCTTAGTGTATTGACCAGCCATCTCAAAGCTTTTAAGTAAAACTATTTCAGGGAATAATACACAGTGTGACATTTGCCTCGCAATCTGCTGTCAGTTTTGGCAGCAGAAGAAGAACAGAAGCCTCGTGACTGCCCGGAGCAGCAGCAGCATATTAACATTTTCTTTTCTTTGCTTTCCAGTTGGCCTTCGGTTTCTCTTTGGGTAGATATACCCCCCCCCCCCCCCCCCAACCCCTTAAAAAAAGATGGACACCCTCTCTTCACTTTTGAACATCAAAATAACATGCAGCGGCCAAATGACAATTTGAATAATTTGCAGAAGCTTGGAGGTTGTATACAATTGATTAAATGTGCGAAGAAGCACCAACACCACTTAATTAATGCCTCTTCTTGCACCCTCATAGTGTAACTTTATCAGATCACAACATTTTCCTACTTTCGATTTTTTTTCACAGATTGATTCTTCAGTAAAACAGCAGAAATTCAAAACTTCCATTACAGTATATAAGCGACCTTTTGTGTGTGTGTGTGTGTGTGTGTGTGTGTGTGTGAGGAGGACACAATAGGACACGTCGTGTGTAATCAGGAAGACAGGAAATGCTTCTTTTTTTCACACTTTCTTTTTGCCTTTTCATCATAGACAGAACGCATACGTGCAGAAATAAAAACTAAAAACAAAAACATTGAATAAAAATAAAAATAGGAAATGTTTTTCTTATGGTAAACAGTCACGTATGATGATCATCCAGGCCTGTGACCACTAATATATATCTACCATGTGCTTTTCTCCCACTTACACTGCCAGCTTTACTTATCTGTCTTCTGCATGTCATGAGCATTTTCTGAAATGTCCAACAAGGGAAATTTCTTCTTCACATAAAATGTATGAATATTAATGACTCGATGAGATATAAATGTAAACGTGATTCAGAGGAAATAGAAATGTTGATCACCCGGTTTGTTTTGGATTGTAGCTGCACTCTGAGGTATAAACGTCACCCACATTTCAAACGTTGTAATTTACAGACACTCTGCACTAACAATTTATGAATAAAACATCAGTTTGCTTCATGTGCTCACATGTTTATTGCAAAATTAAGCATTAATAGAAGTCCCAAAACTGGCTTTTACATCTATTATTGTCTGGCATGATATTGATAACACACTGTCAAAAAAGAACAGGGCTGAATCTCCCTTTTCATTAGAAATGAGCAGCTGTGTCACCTCACAATCAGTCTTACAAAATAATTGAATACCTTTTTAAAGATTTGGCCGCCTTATTTGGATTATATGGAAGAGTTGCCTGCGTAAACCTGTAATCTTTTAACTGCACTCTTGTTGCATTCTGATCTCTGATCTACTAAGTTACTTAATACTGTCTGAAAGCGTCCTTACAGTTGTAACAAGCATCGCCAGGTTCATTTTTTCAGATTCACCTGAAGCAAAGTGTGAATTACTGAGAACTTTCTGAGGTTGTCATGGCCACTCGGAATTGAGCATATTGTTCAAAGAAATGCTGGAGTAACATGGCAACAACACGCAGCCATCTGTTGGACAGAGACAGCGAGAGGGAGCAGGTGTTGGGGTTTTATCCATTGGCCAGCTCTATCACCGCACACACACACACACACACACACACACACACACACACACACACACACACACACACACACACACACACACACACATAAGACTCCTGCGGGGCTCTCTCTCTGAGTAACCCTGGCCGAGCTCACTTCCTGGTGATGATGTAATTCATTAGCTGTCCCAGAAAGAGCTCACTATGATGGGTGATGTCACTCCCATTGAAAAAAAAGGGATTAGTCTCCTCTGACCTGAGAAGATCGATCCCACTCTCATGTCTTTACATTAAATATGAAGCTCCTGACAGCAGCCGGTTACCTTAGCTTAGCATAAAGACTGAAGGCAGGGGGAAGCAGCTAGCCTTTATCCGCCAAAAGATTCAAGAATATGTCCCTAAAGCTCACTAATTAGCACGTCATATCTTGTTGGTTTATTCGGTCAACAAACAGAAATGTAAAAACAGCAGTTTGTAGCTTTAGGGGACTCAATTAGTCCTAACTATCGCTGAGCTAACACCGGCAAGATCTCCAGGCAAGCGGAGAAGCTGCACCGAGCCTGGATTTAGCTCCATACTTAACACACAGACATGAGTGGTATCAATCTTCTCATCTAACTCACGGAAATAAAGCAGATACTTATATTTCCAATAATGGAGAACTGTTCCTTGAATGTGTGCAGAGTTCTTTTTATTTATTCATGTGATTACTGCACTACTGCTGCTCTCATTGTACACTGCACTTGTTCAATCCCTAGTAGGGATAATTATGATCATGATTCCTTCAACTTACCTTTAGAAAACTGGATCTGACTCATTACAATGTGCATTTGCGGCTTTTCTTCTGCTCGTTGGCTCCTCGTAGTCGTATATACAGACGTATATCGGTGCCTCACAGTGCTGGAAAGTAAATGGGTGGTCAGCTTGTTTGGAGATTGTTTGGAGACGAGAGCTCCAGCTGTCAAGTCATGTTTCATCAGCTCGGCTTTGTTTGGGTTTCGTAATGCTTGTGTACTTGTACAAACACAAAGAGATGGACTGAGAGAGAAAGAGACAGAGAGACATTTAACAGGATGAAATTCCTCTCTGGAAAACCAATTACAGCCTCTTATTTTTCCTCTCACGTTTGCGTTTATTGTTTTTCCGTTTGACCCCAGTGTGGTTTGTTCCTTTCATTTCAGCGACATGGCTCTGTGTCAATAAGCCTTCCCCGAGTGAAAAGACACAGATGATAATATCTTTTGAGTGGAGCCACTGGGCTGTAGAAAATAGCTTGATAAGCAGCGGGTCAGCACGGGCTGACAATCGAAATTGACGGTAACCTGATCGTTTCTCATCCGAGTGTTGAACGGACTCAAATTGGGAATAGATGGGCAACAAGCGCCACACAGATTCCTCCCAGTAGATCCTAATCACGTCAGAGTCCTTGCTGTTGTGTCCCAACGTCGTAAATATAGCAGCAACATGTTTTAAATCAACTTTGGCTCCACTCAACCTGGTGGTTCCTGACGTCTCCGAGCACTTAGGAGGGATCGGCTTTCAAACTGCGCTCCACTCGCACCAGACATTATCAGAGAAATCACAATACCGGCTGTGGACGAATCCCAGCACGCCGGTATTTTATTGTGATTTACCAGTTGTGCCTCCTTTCAGCGTGGGACGCCAGCATTATGTGCTAATGGTGATGCTGTGGTCTAACTTAAAGATGCATGGTTTTTAGTTGGCTCCAAGCAAAGTGGTAACTGTGGAGGTGAGACTGGTGTCTCGATTGTTTTACGATTCAATATAAATGTTCTTTTGCAAACAAATCTGTCGAGGTTTGATGGCCTAGCAGCAATTATTTAGGAAGCAAATGTCAAAATGTAATATAAGACATTGCAAACGGTCGGTATCAATATATGTTTGGGAGAAGTTAAACCAGAGGGATCACAAGACTATTGTGTTTACTTTTTCAGACTCTCCTGTAATGTGTGTGACACTCTGAATACTTTCACTTCTTTAATAATCTGTGACGAGGCGGCAGAAGTACAAATTGCTACATTTTGAGGGTTCATATAAGCGAGAAAAAAAAGATAGGGCACCATTGGGTTAAAACAACCTTGTTGGAAAAAATAATAAAATACATAAACTTCTCAAATATCCAACGTGTTGTTTGGAAAAATATGAAAAATGATGTGTGACTTCTTCATAATTTTTTCTGTACAAATCCATTGATGCACAAAACAACAGAGTGCTTTATGGGTAGTTAAAACAACCACAGTGAAATATACGAGTAGATTAAAAACTTGAGTCATTATAAAGTTTTTTTCATTTAATAACGTATCGTTATAATTAGTGTAATTATATTTATTATCATTATGCTAATTCATATTTCCTCGCCACACTAACAGTTTATTATAATCTTTTCCACAGTCCTGTAAATGGTGATTGCATGATGTGTGAAACTCATCAGGCTGATTTATCTTCTCCCCCTCTTCTCTTCTTCTCTCTTTCTTTCTCTTTCTCACCAGAAGGATTTACCACTGCCGCGCAAAAGTAGCAAGTAAGTTGACATTCACGCATGTTTCTTCCTCTGTGTGTGTCTGGATAGATTTGCATGTTGTTGAGACATTTGGTGGATGTCATACAATTGTATTCCAAGTCTGGGAATGTCATTAATTCTCTGGAAAACTGAGACAAATTATACATTTAATGGGATTTAATGAGGTACTTTTGAGGTAATTTTGCATTGTTTTACTGCTGTTCTACATTATATGGCCCACATGTTTTCTGAGCTGAGAGATAAAAACACAAACCAAGAAGGAATGCCTTCTCTCGGTGCTTGGAATCCTTACTGCTTTGTTAAAGGAAGTCGCGGCGACATGGTGGTATTCTGCTTTCAGACGGCAGCGTGTTCGACACTCCGTCGACACAATCTGTTGCACCCGTGAGCTGTGATGGATGAAAGTTCAGCAGCAGGAGAGCGGCGCTGTGACCTCAGCGCCCTGCGTGATCGCGGAGAGGTTGGGAAGGGAGGATGGAACAGTACATGATGTCGAGTGCAGATAGTGAATGACGGACATCGTATTTGTTGTTTTATTACATTTTTATGATTTATCGAAGGTATCGTAATGCAACAGTCATATGCCCTGTATGTACATTGAAACTGGTGTCAAAGAGATTTCTTTGAGTGATTTCAATGTCAGCGACGTGGGACTAAATTCACAGTTCTCGTGCTGTGAGAAAAATGACTTCCGGAGTTTAGCTGAAGCTGATTTGACGCTTCAACAGTCTGAGTTGGACAAATAATTGAAAAGACTCTGTCCATGGTGCTGAAATGAAACTCACCACTCTTTCTTTCACCGGCACACCGTGTTTTACTCAGAAATATGACATACGGACCGATCTTTTTCACACAGAGGCTGAAGGGACATTTCTTCCTAGCGTTTTCTTCTGGCAGCGTTTTGTTTGCGTCATATTAATTAATGTTTGCGTCTTGATAAAATCCTCTCTTCTGCCGAGATAGAGGTGATGTCTCTCATCTACTCTTAAAGTTGGATTCGAAAAAGCTGTAGCTGGCTGCAGCTAAAAGCACTTCACAAATCAGGCAGAATTTGGAAAAGTGTCTTATGTCATCTCTAAAGGCTGTCTGGAAATGCCTTTGAACATGGAGGGAAGAGGGGAGGGGGGGGGGGCAATTTTCCACAAAATGCTTACACTTTGCCATCATCATTTCGAGTGTTGAAATCCTTGAAATCGCTCTGAAATTGCTGTAGTCCAGAGCCATACTTGTTTTTACTTTCGACTTGGCCGCTCTTGTTGTGTGCGAGCAGAATGTGAATCTGTTCATCATGTAAACTGCTGTTGCTGCACTGAGGGAGCAGGCAGTTGTAAATGTGAAGCATGGATTTAATTCCCCGTATTGAGCTGCACTTTTTAAATATTGAACTTCAGCTTTTATCTGTGTGTGTAGCTGTCTGTTTAATATTCTGTATGCATTTTACCCTGCATAGTCACTGTCTGGCAGCAGTAGCCCGATGATGCTAGCTTATACATGCCTGGTGTATTTAATGTCTTTCTGCATCCACGTGTAATTACAATTTACCGCCTGACTCTGTTCGGCCACATGAATTTGTGTGTGTGTGTGTGTGTGTGTCAGTGATCTGGTGTGCAGCATGCATGTGTGTCCCTGACTGCTGCCACGAAGTGTGTTTTGTCCCTGACCTCTGACCTCCGTGTGGCAGATGTCACGGCGTGACATGAAGGAGACACTGGAGCTTGAGGCTCACGGTCAGCTCTCTCAGTAGTCCCCCCCCCATGGGTCTTTCTCCACACATCTTCCTGTGGGTGGAGCTGGAGTATTAGACTATGGGTGTAATGATGGGGCGTGTATTGCAGAGTGAGAATAAAGTGAGGTGAAGGACAAACAGGCTACCAGATATCTGAAAACACTGAGAGGTTAAATATGCTTCAGAAGAGACGGAGAGGAAAAAAAACTCCCACATTACACTCAAAAACAAACACACCACGTCTTCCATATGATATCATGCTGCCCATCCCTGTCTGTGACCCCCCACTGTGTTTCAGTGATATCATCACTCTCTTCCTCCCCCCCTCCCCCGTCTCTCCTCACCCATGTATATTTTATCCAGCCAGACTCCCACATTAGAGACGGCATCCATTATTGAATTACTCCCCTCAGCACCACTGTGCAACTGTCACCCCACGTCAGCTTTAACATTTGGTGGATTTGTTTCAAACGGAGGGACATCTCGACATAAATCAAGGAAGTGCTCTGAGTGAATTTGAGTTATCTCTGGCATACAGTTACACAGTGTATATGTTTAGGGCTTTTATTGTGAAAGGTGAGAATGGGAAAGAGCGCATCTGGTCTGCGCTGCCTTTGTCAAGAGTAGTACAATTTGCTGTCTTGGTTTAGACTCCGGGGCCGTTGTTGTACACTATAGTGTACGTTTTGAATATGTCGGTTTGGCACAACGTGATTGGTTGATGCCTTTATTTGCGATGCGAAAGCTCAGAAAGGTCAACCTCAAAAAATTATTTTTCACCACATAGTATTCGCGTTCTACGTTCATGACAAAAACAATAGTTAAAATAATAATAATGACGTATTAATTAATTACACAAAAAAACCACCCTCTGTGTGTAAAGCATGGGGAAGTCAGAAAGCAATGAGGGAGTAATGCATTGTTGGTTTTGGTCTTTTCATGGGATTTATTGACAATAACAAAAACATCGATTTTTGTCAGCCTTATCCTTTAATAGCTTTTGGGCACAGAGGAATAAAATCTATCAGACTTTGTTGGTAGGATCATGAATCCGTTGTTGGCTCTGGTCTTTTCGGTGGATTTGTTATATAATAAGATAAATATAGAATAACATCATCATTATCCCTTAATGGGATTATTTTTTTATGATGTCAGTGCCAGCGGTAACATACACAACAAAAACACACTCACATGTGAAAACCATCGACCGTCTTCCTGTCTTGTCATTCACATTAGTCGTCAGATCGTCTCTCCACCTCTGATTGGCTTTCACTCTCTCTCTCTCTCTCATTCATACTGTGCATATGCATGTACTGACCCCCCTCCCCTTTCCATCTCTCTCTCTCGCTCTCTCTCTCTCTCTCTCACTGCCACCCTCGCTCTGTCGCTCCACACTTCCTGACTTGGCACGATACCCTTGAGAGCCCCACAATCCTCTCTCCGTCTGAGAGGGATGCTCACCAGCCGGTCCCCTCTCTCCACGTCTTCCTCTTCCCTCCTCTCTCTCTCTCTCTCTCTCTCTCTCTCTCTCCGTCTTCAATCCTCTTGTTTTCTCCGTCTGTGACATGGCTGACATTTCCAAATCTTTCTAATCATTTTCTCCCCTCTCTCTCGCTCTCTCTTTCTCTCTCTCTCTCTCTCTCTCTCGCATACACTCTTGCACGCAAACTCGTCTCGGCGAGACAGCGGTGAGTGTGTGTGTGTGTTCAACTGGCCAGAGGAGGCTGACATGCCGGCGTGGAGCGTAATCGCTGCCTCTTGACTGCCTCTGTGTGTGTGTGTGTGTGTGTGAGGCTCAGCTGCTCTCATGATCATCTGCCAACACAGCCTCTGCTGCTAGCAACATGTTTCGACGCACAAAAAGGTAAATGACAACCATCTGTCTCCGTGCAGTCTTTGTGACCGGTGTGGTGCCCCGCTGTTGTTGGTGTGGGTCGATTTCGGAGGAGGCTGCTGTGTTTTTCTGCGATATTTCCGTTGTCCCTGCCAGCTCTCGTGCTGTCTCGCAGTTGTCTCCCTGTCTCCATTTAGCTCCAGCAATATGGTGTGTGTGCGTTTGATGTCTTCACATGCATGAGTGTTAATGCAATTCTGTTTTTTGTTGTCCGCTTTTACGGTTTGCATCTGAGCTTCTGAAGTACATAGAGGTTTGATAATATGTTTGCATGTGTGTGTGTGTGTGTGTGTATATTTATTTATATCCACATGTGCACAAGGATTTAGTCTGCTTTAGATTATGGCTCTCTCTTTCACACACACACACACACACACACACACACACACACACACACACACACACACACACACACACACACACACACACACACACACACACACACACACCTTGGACCAGCAGTCTGCGTGCCAGAGATAGCATTATGAAGTGAAGGTATTATTGTCAGTGTCCAGGGAGTGCTTGTGTACCGAGGAGCCAACAGTGGGCAGTGCTGGATTGCTGTCTGCTTGGCACAAGTCCTCACTCTTCTTCTCCCTTCCTCTTCACCTCCTTCTCTCTCATCTGCCTTCTCTCTTTCCTTCATTTACTGCCCCTAACGTCGCCTATATGTTCATCTTGGCCTCTCCTCACGAACACTTTTCTCTTTACTGTTTTCCCAAGCTCTTCCCTGTGACTCCAGTCGTTTCTTGCTCTTAATCTCATTCACCTCTCTCCTCTCCTCTCCTCTCCTTTCATCCTATCATCTCCTTTCCTTTCCTCTCCTCTCCTTTCTCGTCCTTTCTTCTCCTTTCATCTCATCTCCTTTCTCATCCTCTCCTCTCCTCTCTCATCCTCTCCTCTCCTCTCATCCTCTCTTCTCCTCTCTCATCATCTCCTCTCTCATCCTCTCCTCTCTCTAGTCCTCTCCTCTCCCATGATGGACAATCTGCACAGACCCTTTAGTCCCTCCCGCGGTGCTTCATTTTTGCTGTCTTCATCTCATCTGATCACGAGGGGATTAGTCTGAGTCGTCCCCGTTGCTCCGACTGTGCGGGGAATGAACAGCAGGATATTCTGTATATGAACAAGAATAAAGCCTCCCTCTCTCTGACTGTTGGCCACCATGCAGAGCGAATGTGTTTACGAGACAGAACATGTGTATTTAAGGGGTGTGTTTGCCGTCGCCTTGTAAGAGCTGAGCATGTCTGTATGTTTGTGCCACAAAATTGTTTATGAGTACGTATCAGCATAGTATCATACTCATATTTCTTCAATAGAATAAAAAGGAAAGTTTCCATTTCTCAAACCAAGGTATTAGAAAAAGTATTATTTGTGCGTGTAGGTACTGAAACTCTAGTGTGGAAACATTCTCCAACAATACCCAACTCAAATTTTCAAATATAATTTCTCCTGCATATTTCTTTCATTCTACTTATTGTTTCTCCTGCTTTCTGTCTCACTCTGTATTGAGTGTGTGTGTGTGTGTGTGTCTGCATAGTTTCATGAGTGCGTGTGTGTTTTCTTGGCTGGCTGTAGCAATTAAGAGGGATACTGCTTTGTGCCCACTCCCAAACAGATTGAGCGAAAGGAGGACAGTAAAAACGAGTGAGTGAGAGTGAGAGAACACGAGACAGAGCTGCAGGAAGAACAGAGCGGGGTGGGATGAAAGGCAGAGCGGCAGGTAGAGGCCGAGCCTACTTTTAGGAGCAGCCCAGCAGGGTTAACTCAGCCCATGACGATAAACTCTCCCCGTCTACTTCCTTCCCTTTCACTTGAAGGTGAACTCCTTTTGGTTTTTGTTGTTTCGGCTTTTGAGCTCGTGACGGGGAGATGGAGCGTTCAGGCACTGAGGCTGGATGACAAACAAGTGAAGGCGGGTCTTAATGTTTATCTCACTCACACACGGCGTATATGCTACAGTATTATCACGCTCACGTGTGTACATGATGCACAGTGCAAATGATCCCACTCGTGAACAACACACAGGACATGTGCACTCTCTCCTGGACTTTATTGATGATTATAATTACACGACAGTGAATATATTTCAGTGGCACAAAAACAACCCTCACCTCGCTACAGCAGTTTCATTTTTGCACACATCTGCTGTCTTTGTGGCAGGTAATGGAGGCTATTCTAAGCTTGACTACTTCAGCAGAGACTATGATGATGGACCTAACAGCTCATAAGTATAGCTAGGTGCCACAATCATCTACTGTGGCATCAACCAATCAACCACTGTTACAATGAAGCACACACTCAGTGTTGTTATGGCTTTTAGAGGTTGCTGCATGAAGGAGCTCTCTCTGCAAATTGTTCCCCCTTGAGGTTAAAACAGGAACATGCTTACCTGCGTCCTTGCAGCACCAGATGCACAACGGATGGAGGTTCAGTGACAGACAGTTGCATTGCCTCTCTGTTCTGTTTTTAACGAAGGAGCCTGGCTTGGTGTTGCACAGCGAAAGAAGGCGTAGAAAAGGAAAAACTCCTTTCCGTGCTCTCGTCCTGTTGTTGGTTCCATGACAGCGCCATCTGTTACTGGCTGGTGTTCAGGCTGGCCTTAACCAAAACACACAGACTGTTTGTGCTTTATCTTGGAGGTTGCGCTGACATGATAACACAACATCTCATATTCAGGCGTGAGTTGGAACACAGCTTGGCAACATGGATGGCATATGAAATAAATTGGTCGTATTCCAGTTACATTGAAATCTGCTTCGAGGTAATATTTAAGCTGTGCATTCAGGTGTATGTCCTTATTGGTACCACTTTATGGTGAGGGTAGTCTACATGAATTATCATGACTTAAAGAAAAACATGAATTCATTCATGTAATACTTCATTAACTATCTCATGCATGACTAGATTAAATAATGCAACAATAAACATGTTTGTGTCTTAAAAGTTGTTCAATGAGACTAATAACTTAGAGAGCTTATTACTTCTGGCAATTGCATTTAGGGTTAAAAAATCATAAAAGTGTTCATTTGTGAAGATTGTCGAACTGAACAAAACGCATAATTATCATAAACTTGTGTTCACCACAGAAATGAACTTCTGTCATTATTTTAAATCCAATGGCTTCTTTATGAAGGGAACCAGTGCGATGCAAACCTCCGGGGTTGGCCGACAAAAATACGTTGTCGCTGCAGCACTCTATTGTTCTTGCATTAAGTCATGTATGAGATAATGTTGATTTGTGAACATTACTGATACATATTGAATTATCATCATAAAGTGTTTCTCAGGACCGGTTTAACTATTAACTATCTGATGGAATGATGCAACACAGTGTCGTCCTATATTGCTAATGAGCGTAAAGAATGTCTTTGAATATTTATTCCTAACGTGCAGAATTATTGAAAAGGACATTATGACTGTATTTTAAATATTCTATTTAAGACGAAAATTGTTAAAAAATGTTACCAGTGTTGTATTAGGGCGGCTGTGCTCAGAGGTTTTGAAGCTGAAAATCTTTATTTTCTATGTGGCACAAATCTGCTCACGTCATTTGTGTTTAATTAGGATTAAAATCGATCTTTTAGGATTAAAATCGATCTTTTAGGATTAAAATAAATCTTTTAATCCTGATCAGAAGATCGGCTGTTCGATCCCCGGCTGCTCCAGTCCATGTCGATGTGTCCTTGGGCAAAACACTTAACCTCAAATACTATGCCTTTGGTGTATGTGAGGGGTATGAATGAGTAAGTTAGTCCTGATGGGCAGGTAGCATGGCATATTTTTACACATTTGAAGACATCATAACGTTATAATTGACCTTCGCGCAATACTAATTTTTTACTGAACAGAGCCTGAACGCATCATAATGTGACTGAACGGAACCTTCGTTCATTAGCGATGCTGCCACCGTCAATTTAAACACAGATTGTTTGTTTACAATGCAACGTTATCAGAGGTTGGCGAGTATAAAAGCATGAATGCCGATGTACTGATCGCATATTTTACTGAATATTGGCGGATAACGATCGTCAGTAAAACTTTATTTCACACTGTGACATTAAACTGAATAATTAATCGAGGGGGGGGGCGATCAGAACGGATCACAGATCGACTATGGTCCGTTACACCAATACAAACAATAAACAAGACAGTAATCTGAAGATTTATCAATATTGAAAACAATCGGTTGTTGCAGCTAATGCACCGGTGGGAAATTGTAGAAATTATGAAAACAATGTTGTTGCCACTCTGCAGGTAAAACATGCTTGTTGTCATTATGAAACACAAATTCTGACCTTCTATCCCTGATGTCACTGTCGTAGTCATTACAACGCTCTAAATCAAAGTTTACTCCATGCAAACCACACGGTAACGAATCATCCGTATACACTTGAAGCATAGCTGTCCTTGTTTAAAACCATTAGTGTCATAGTTTAAAGTCTAGTAGTGTTACGCCAGACCTTATATTGAGTTAAGCATCCTGCCGCCATCTCCATTCTTACTTCCCTTTGTGGCGGCCTTGCTTTGTTGTGAATCCATATTAATTATCCTTCATCAGATTAAATCATTTTTAATGTCTACTAGACATGCTGCGAGACTCCCCCACTCATGCAAATGAGTGCTGCTTACCGAGGGAAGTGTTTCCTTCCGTATCATGAGGGATGGCTGCTGATCATTTGCTGTGTAGAAAGGTCACGGCGGGAACAAAGTGAAATGTCAGGATCGTGGTGATTCAGAGCAGCTCTCAGATCTCAGTTACAACGGACAAACAGGAAACGCAAAACAGGGGAACTGATGGCGACACGTGCAGAAGGATCCGGATAGGTCTTTGTGCTGCCACAACGTTCCTGACGCGTCACTCTGCCTGAGGATGCACTTTCACACCTTTAGAGGACATCTGACAACGCCTCCGAGTGCAGAGGAGTGATGTCTGGATGTTTATTGGGTCCTGTTGTCTACTATTTAAGTGCAGATGTTTCAGACCAGTGCATCTCTGGATACCATGTTATTGCAATTCAATTTGTTGCAATGTAACTTGTTTTAAGCTTCATGTTTGTGGGAGGAATGTCATTCAGACACATTCTATGTCGTCATCAAACCAAAACCAAGACCAAAACCAGACAATGAAACTAAAATACATCCCAGACTGTATTCTCACAGACAAGTGACACGTTCATCTCAAATCAATGTCCACTTACTAGCTTTTTCTGGGCTTTCTGGGTGGAATCATCATCATAAGTGTAAAGGGTCAGTACCCTGACAGAACTGCTGTCTCATTATAAAGATGACCTTTGGCGCTGTGATGACACCCGAGGCAGCACCACGAACTGATGAAGTCTGTTGATGGTGGTTAAAGAAGCTCAGAGAAATGTAATAGTTGGATCTTGATTTCAGATTCATTTTTCTTTCCTCACAAGACCAGTCAAGAACCAACTTCTGTTTGCAAATAAAACAAAACATATCACAGATGAGACGGACCTTCAGTTAGCAGCTGTATCAACATAAACTACAGTACCGGGGGTCACAACAGACTGGTGGTCGCCTCTAGTCTCCCTGCCAGCAGGGAGTGAGGCGAGGGGACCGTTCCCACCAGCCCGCTGTTTATCTCATTTTCCTCATAATCATGGTGGAATTAGCATGATAGCTATAGCCAGCCGCTAAATAACTCCAATTGAACAACTGAATGCTTCATCCACTCACTATTGTCACAGCGTAGGAAAGCTCATAGTTCCATATAGCATCCAATAAAAAGGACACGTCAAGGCAACGAGTAACAGCCAATCACAGAGAAGTTGACCCTGCGTCAGGTTTTCGACATTCGGAAGGAAGTGTGCGCGATTTCATCAAAAAGCAGGTTGGAAAAAAGCCAGACTTCAGTGACAACTTTGTATTTATTCGTTAGCCACTTACTCACTGAACGTCAGCCAACATTTATTATCCACCCAATGGGGCGGTCAGCTGCTTAGTCTGCCAGACAACTTTTTATGCAGTCACACAACAAGCTCACTTATCCGCTAATTACATAATCAGTCACAACAAAACATACTGCCTTTTTTATTCATTTATCTTATTGCAAACTGAGAATTGCACCTTAGTGACTGCATGAATTGCCGTTATTTTTCTAACATGCTGCAATGACTGGGTGACGACTCAGTGAATATTTTTTTTCCTGACACCTTCATTCTCTGTCTTTCTCTTTTCCACTTCATTATTTCACTACGTTTTGTTTCTGTCTTGCACAGGCCGTGGTTGTTGTCTTTTTTTGGTCGTCTTTACTCAGCTTGGCCTCTCTTTCATGGGGGATGACAGCAAAAGCCTCTATTCATGTCTCTTTGTGCCACATTGCATAGCAACAAGAGAGCCATGTGACTAACCCGGCGGCAACCCCAAACACCAAGACGGTCCTGTTCCATGTTCTCCTGGTCGTTTATCTGCTCTCTCTGCCTCTTTTCTTCTTTTTTCACATCACCTGTCACTCAATCATCTATCTGAATGCCTCATGTTTGATCAATCTGCCCATGTAGCTTGATTGAGTTTGCGAGCCCTCTAGATCCTGGTGGATGTTTCAAACTCTGGCAGTAAGAATATTGGATGTTGTGTAATAGGATGCACTAACATGGAAACAGCCTGTCTAGAAAGCTTTTAAAAAAAAAGATGCCCATCCATTTCCCTCCCATTTCCCATTTGTAAACATGCACTCACTCAGGCTGTCACCTGACAGGAAGTGAGCTTGGACAGATCGATGCTGGTACCATCAGGAGCGTCTGGTGTCCTGTGAGTCAGCACTTACAGAGCAGAAGATGACACTCCTGACTGACAGACAGAAAAAACACACACACTCACGCACAGAGTTAACAATCTGCTGGTAAAACATATTAAGCATACACGAGCGCTCACTCAGACCTGTCACCGACTCACATGTGCATGCAAATGGGTAAACACTTGCGGTCCGACACACACAACGTACAGTAGAGACACACTGTGTCCATAACATCTCACACCAGACAGTTAAACGTCCTCTCGTGATGTGCTTCATTCTGAATCATCTCATTCCTTTTCATTGATTGTGCATGAATGCGGAGCCGTTCTGTTTGAATGGCTGACGTGTTGTTATCGGTGGCCGTCTGCTACAATGAATGTGCTAAGATTTAATATACACCCGTCAGACGCCTTTTTATTTGTGGACAGAGCTTCACAGGAGCAGAGAGGACATAGAGAAGCCATTTAGGAAGTAATTACCAAAGAGCCAAAGAAGCATGGTACAATTAGATACTGCTGCTCACAAATGAGAACACATATAATGGAAGATTGGGAGTTTGTGATAGAGGTTTTCAATTAAAACACGATCATGAGTAAGCATGGCATCGTAAAAACATCAATCAGCTAAGTCCCCACTGTGATTCTTTTCTTTTTAGCTCCCTTTCTTCTTCTTCAGTGGTTTTATCAAATTACCTGTCAAGGCTCAGAACAGAATGCAGTGTTTCTTTTCACGTTCAGTGTCCACAGGTCAAGTAGTTAGTGTGTACAAGAATAGCAAATGCTAAACATTGCAAACGTTATACCGGCTAAAAAGCAGCATATCAGCATTGTTAGCCCAAGTGGCGACCTCGGTGCTGAAAGATTACGCAATGCAAAATGCCAAAAACTGCAGTTCCTCAAATGGCCACTTGAGGCTGGCTCCAAAAATGAGTCAATCCCCATAGACATACATGTTAAAATGACTTTACAGCAGAAATAAACATGTTTACAGGTACGAACTGTACTGGTACGCAAAACTGTTTTTGTCTCTATAGCTAATATCAGAAAATTGTACGGAGGGTGAACTCACCCGTTTAAATTATATTTAGGCATTAAAGTCGGCACGAGTAAGGTCGTGGCCGCTTTGAGTGACAGGTGAGTGCCGTCTCAGGTCGCGAGCTGTCTGCTCTGCTGCATCACGCCAACCCGCCTCAGCCTCAGACTTTCAGCTTCACAACCGCTCTTCACAAACCTGTGAGCGACGTCACTGATACGGTCTACAGTGCAGCCTCAAACAGCATTACAGTTATCAAGTTTACTGCAGAGATCTGCGTGCACGGTGACTTTGCTTCAAAGTTGTCGAACAGTGCTTCCATCACAGTTTACAAACCTTGAGTTGAGTGCACATGTCATTTTATTACCAACATCACAGATGTGCTCCTTTCTGTTTCACCTCTGGTCTTGCCAAACTGTTGGCATGTTTACAACTTTTCTTGTGTTTCTTGCTCCATCTTTATTGTAGCAGTGTTGTTGTGCTCCGTTAACAGCAATTACCTCGGTGAGGACAACAAAACACCTTTATTGTGATTAACCGGCCTACCTTATATTACTGATTACAGGCACGTGTTCCATCCCAACTCATTACTTATAAACTGACAGAGTGCATCAGTGCCAGGCAAGCATGGAATGTGTAGCTTTAATGACCTGTATCCAAGTCTTATGGTTTGCATTACTTTTATTGCTGTAACGAGTGTCGACAGTCGGGCACAGTTTTGGGGTGTTTGGGGATCAGCAATGTGCGTTGTGTGTGTGTTGTGCGTTGTGTGTGTGTGTGCGTGTGTGAGAGACTAATGGCCTGGTGCCAGCCAACGGCCTGCAGGCCGATAATTGCTCGTCAAAGCTTCTGCACGAGTCATTGCCACAGATTTAACCTTTGACCCCCCCCCCCAGCAGGGTGACAGGGGCGTCGCAGCCAGTGACAGCTTGGGTTTCATTGGGAGGTGGGAGACGCACACTGGGGTTGTTGGCTGTCACATCTGTGTGTTTGTGGCTTCTCTGTTGTTTTCCTTTGACATTGTCTTTTTATGTTATCCTCTGAACACCGGTGTGTGACCATGCCACCCTGTCTGCTACAAAGTACCTTTCATGTAAGGCCAATTTGCATTTGAATCGCAATTACTGCCTGGGCCATAGAGAAGAGACTTGGGGCCACGTCCTTCTTCTCATGTGTTGTTAAGTTTAAGCTACTACAACATGCGGTTACAGCAGTATGAATGGGGTTTTTTTTTGGCTAGCAGAACAAACTGTAAACTAGACATTGACATCTTATATAACAAGGTTTTATTATTTGTTGTTTAGTTGTCATTGCACATCATTGCACATTACACATCCATCAGATTTAGCCCAACTTTCGCATTCATTTAGAGTCATGTTTCCAGTCACCTGACGAAGTCCGATATTCTCTTTTTGCTCTGTTTTTGGTCTCCACCAACTCCTGAGGGAAATATTAGGCTCCCTAGCTGCCAAATACTCCGCTATCTTCACCAGCTAGTCTCTAATTGTGTCCGTCTGCTGTTAGTGCTGGTAGTGTGTCACTTCATCATCAGCTCTGGTGTCCGTCAACAGAGGCCCACACAATAGCAGCACGCACCGTTGACCCCAATGAATCATGCTCTCTCTGACTGACAGCGCCACTGCTCCTCTGTCACGCTCACAGATTGAGCCTGCATGATGGATTACACAATGGATTATGATGGATTATAAAACTGGCATTCACGTTCAAACACACAAACAGTCGTTGGCTCGGCCGCAATCAACAGACACCGACTCAAGGTGTTGTGGTTGACTGCAGGGTGGGATCATGTTTTGTGGAATCACTGGCCTCAGATCAGAGCTGACGCAGTCCGATGCTCACCTTCATCGTATCATTTGTTTAACACCAGAGAGTGAGCTCTGGTGAAAATGGGGGAAAAAAAGGGAAACAGTTAGAGATGTCACTGTTTGCTTCTTTTGAGTGTGAATCTAAATGGGTTGCCACGGTAACTCACATTCCCCCTCACATCCTCGTCCCTCTTCATCTTTCATCTCCTTCTTCTTGGGTCAATTCATTATGGATGGGCATTATCATTTGTTCTTGATTAACCTAATTGGATCTGAATGGGCTTGAATAATTTCAAGGAATTGTTCGTTTTCAGCAAAGCTTCGGCTTTCTGTTCAACATTCATTTATGCGCAAGTGGGTGACTGAATGAATCCAAACATCACCAGCTGGCTGACAGCAGAGGAGGGCGGTGGATGATGTAGTGCAGGCTTGTTTGGCTGTCAACCGACAAGGTGCTTGTGTTTGACTGCGAAAACTAGAGACAGCTTCAGATTTATGATTCAAAGACAGCAATGTGCAGCATACTAACTGTCTCTATCTTTCTCTTCCACACACACACACGCACACACACACGCACACACACACACACACACACACACACACACACACACACACACACACACACACACACACACACACACACACACACACACACACCTTCTTAACCAGATTGAGGCAGGATGAGCCCAGGCTGTATGACCATTACCGTGACAGAGCGATTTAAAGTCCCATTTACACACACACACACACACACACACACACACACACGCATTCCCTACTCTCTTATCTTCTTTGCTTTTCCAGTCCAGTGAATCTGCAGCATGTCAGTCATAATTCCTTATAGCCACCTATAGCTCCCGTCCTGTAACCTTCACTCACTGCCAGCGCTGTGATGGCTAATTATGTGGCCGGGATTTCAGGGCAAGGATTAATGGGAACTCCTCCTTAAAATGTTGCCCTGGCTTTCTGATGATTTCACACTTTATTCTAAGAGTTATACGGACAAAGTACAAAAAAGTATTGCCAGTTTCTTAGATAATAGTTCTTTATATGTATTATGTTGTTATATTGTAACGTAGCTGCATATGTATGTATATATATTCATGTTTGTATGCATATACATATGCATGCATGTTTGTATGTATGTATGTATTTGTATGAATACGTGTACATGTGTGTTTATCTATATACTTGTATGTACATATATATATTGCTGGTGATGAATATGTGGCTGGCTACTGGAGTATAGAGTAAGGAGCAGCACTCCTATTTAACCTTTTTCTTTTTTACAGTACAAAATGCTTTGGGCAAGATGCCCTTTTACAGCATTCATTTAAGATAACAGTGTTATAAAACACAGTCGCTGCAAGAGACTTCTGGCTTTGTGGGAAGATTAGATTGCTTTGCCCGAGTGGGTTTTCATTCTGCTATTGTCTTTTAATAGTTTAGTCGACTCTATTACCCTAAAAAGGGGAGTTAGAGCGGAAGAACGAGTTTCAATTATTCATTATTCGGAGAGTTCATTTCCAGGAAGGAGAAAAGCAGAAAGAGAACAAAGCGGGAAAAATTAAAAGACATGAAGGAGAAATGGATGAGTGAGGAGCTATCAAACAATGGACATTCATTGAGAATGAAAATAATAAGCAAGAAAAAGTCAGAGAAACTAGGCAGGTAGGATTAAATCCCTTGCGCTGTAATGTGCACTTTGAAGCATTACAGACACTCCACCTAAAAGTGAATCACCGGTGGAGTCGAGCTGCTGTAGATGTGATGAATCATGAATCAAAAGCTAAGAATATGTGCTGGAGTGAAGCTCGACTAGCGTATGCTCAAGTGATTCAGCTTTTGATTGAGGACGCGCGGCGATGAAAATGTGGCTGCAGGTTAAGGAGCGAGGGAAACGAGGGATAATTGCGAGCACGAATCAAATAAAAAGTATGACACAGAAAGGAAATCAGAGGAATATACTGTCTCGTTACTTTTTTTTGCCTCGACCTTTTGTTCCTCCCGCACCCTTCCCCCCTTCTCCTCTCCCCGAGAGCTGGAGCGGAGGATGGTGTTAAGCCACTTCCAGCCCTCCATCCAAAAGCTAATGCATTTCCCTTAAATATTTCAATATGTTCCACCTCTGTTCTGCGAGGTAGAACACAAGCACTCCCTCAGCTGGCGCCCGCAGGGACACACTGCCACCGATAAAATCCTGCCATGGGGTTTTGATGTAGAAACGACTGCTGGAGACTCACATCAAAAAGAAGGAGAGGTGAGGGGAGGATGTGGGAGGATATCGATTATTGATCGAGGGACAATACATCAAATAACCCAACGTGCTTTTGTGCGTCTGTGGTCTACACAGCACTTCCTGCACAGAGGTAGAGCAGCATGCTGGCTGATGCAACACAGAGCAAGCTGGTGTTGCTCGTCAGTTGTGGTCCTGCTCTGTGAAATCTGCTCTGACAGGCACTCCGGTGAATCACACAGACGAGCACGAAAAGGCCTGTGAGCAAAGAACAGCAATCCGCACACGAAAAGCAACACCTGAAACGTCCCGCTTCACGAGCTGCTGTGTAAGACAGTAAACCGCGTGCATCTGGCCTTTGTGAAATCGCTCCACAAGACATCCAGCGGTGGCAGCAGGAGCAGCGGTGGTGATTGAAGCCTTTATGGTTCAATGACTTCATTATGGTCTGTGCCTGCCCTCCCTGGTCCTTTTCTTCCTCTCCGTCTGTCTCTCCATCCCTCCGTCGCCTCATCACTACTGCCATTATATTTCATGGCAGCTGCCGTCATTCCGGCTGGATCGAGAGGAAATCAAAAAACAATCCTTGTTGCTTTGTTGGTCTCCCCTGCGGGTGGGCGGACATCAATAAAGTCCTGTATTATGGCCTGCCACACACACACACACACACACACACACACACACACACACACACACACACACACACACACACACACACACACACACACACACACACACACAGGAGACATACTATACTCAAGATATAAAAGCATACACACACACTCTACTGTAGCTATACATTTACTCAAGGTGACAATAAGCAAACAGCCTCAGTGTCTTTATTAACCTGGGGGTCACTCAGTGGTGCGTGTGTGTGTGTGTGTGTGTGTGTGTGTGTGTGTGTGTGTGTACGTGTGTCAGCTATCATCTGACAGGAGAATTTAATGAAGGCAAGTATTGACGTGCTCTTTGTTCTTGTTTATGTTGAAGTTGCAGAACCAGTAACAGGAAAAGCCTCATCCTGGCCAGCACGTCACCCACCCTGCCACGGCCGCACTCTCCACTGCCCGGACACATAGGTCAGTGTGTAAAAGTTGACATGATACACTGCAGGATTAAACAGTATGTTAGGCCCATTATATTCTGTTTTTTTTAACGAGATATTGGGGGCACTATAGAGAGACTCACATGCACTAATATGCAAGCGCACGGCCAGCTGTGTAAACAATGCGCAGAGAAACTGAGGTTACAGCACACAGCGAGGAAGAGTGACTTCATTCTCTGCTCAGGTAGACATTAAACACAAGCAGCAAACGGCGGAGTCTCAGCTCACAGTCGCCAGTTGTCATAGTAACGCAGTACGCTTTGTGGCATGTGAGTGTTCAAGGTGCACAGCAATGACAAGTACAGACAATCACAGCAAGCAATGGACAGGTTTCTCGTTGTAAACAGAGCTCTGACAAATGCAGTGTGAGACAAAAGAATCACGACGGAGCGGTGGCGTGTTGTTAAAAATCTTTTGGCACCACTGCAGTAGAGGTCAGCAAGACGCTGAACGATTTTCAGCTGCTCTTTGAAGGCACAGTTCACCCCAAAATCTACATTTTCTTTTCCTGCTCACAACAATGTGGATTATCTTAAGTAACCGGGTCATGATTTCTGGAAAGAGACATTAATGTAGAGTTTTTTCTCATACATTTTTTTGGCGCTTTGAGCACCACAAGCCAGATGCCATATCGTCCCATTATGTTTGAGAGGTGGCAGACATCTCTACGGCTGATCTCTCCAAAACTAGGCAACTCACACCAAAACAATATAGATTGATAAATAGCACTAAGTAAGAGGATGAACATGACTTTTTTGCATTTGGGGTGAACTGTCAATTTAGCTTAACGTTTAATTTATCAATAGAGTAATTTAATCGTGTAGGTCAAATACACGTGTTACTGTACTAGTTTTCAGTGTCTCTGGTTAGAGACTCAGTGTACAAAGATGAACATTTGATGTGCATGTTTTCTGCTCTGCTCTGTCCATATGTATTTCAACAGGAAGCAGTCCGTTGGACAGCCCGCGCAACTTCTCACCGAGTGGACCTGCCCACTTTTCCTTCGCCTCCTCTCGCAGGTTGGCATCCCTCCTTTATTCACACAATAAGTCACACATGCAACGGTACAAGAGCAGCGAGAAGTAGCCGAGGGAAATTGGTATATAGGATTATTTTTACCCTCACGCACACACAGAAAACACTCTTCAGGGAACACACCCACTCTCTCACACACACACACACACACACAAACACAAACACAAAAGTGGGCTGACAGCAGACCCAGATGAATGAGGCGAGGTGCCAGAATTTTGCCCAAATGTGTGTCCCTCATCACTCACTCAGAGGAAGTGTCAGACGTGGCTGGAGGAGGGGAGAGAGGAATAAAAGGGAACAAAAGTGTAATTGGATAGAAAGGAAGTGAAGGTGGTGGGATTGCTTCAGTATAACTGTGTTGTTTGGCGGGACTAAAATAGAAACCGATATTGGAGTTCATCCCTTTTCCACTTTTATATGTTTTCTCCTCAGGGCTGATGGTCGTAGATGGTCCTTGGCTTCGCTGCCTTCTTCCGGATATGGCACCAATACACCCAGTTCAACGGTACGTTTGAAAGGACGAAGAAAGCCACACACGCTCCTATGCAATCATTTCATGTTTCTTTCATTTTGCAGCATTTTGGCACATCTTGTCTCCTTGAGGATAAAAGACAGTGATCATTAGTAGAGCAGGTTGTTGGTTTGATTCCTGTCGAAATGTCCTTGAGCAAGACACTGAACCCCAAATTGTTCCCAGAGTTCGTGAATGTAACAGAAAGTGAGTCCCTTTGTACAAAACCATCTGCCAAATCAATGTAACATTTAAAGAGCCTGCAAGTGTGTGAGTTTTCTTGAAGTTCTCTCTTTAGGCGGTCACCAACATAACTCTCTACAGCACAGACGTGGCAGCAGCAGTCTGTCCTTCATCTGTTGTGCATTGTTACCACTGCAGACGCTGCACCTTCTGCTTTCTCAAATGCAGGATGGAGCTGACTAAGGGTGTCCTTGTAACACTAAACTTGTGGTTATCAAACTGTACACGCTTAGAAAGTAGGGTTCCAAACGGGTTCTTCATGAGGAGTTGAGGTTCTACCCAGAGCTTCGGAAGAACCCTTTTTTTGAAGAAAGGGTTTTTCAAGGGTTCTTTTAAAGAAAAAGGGTTCCGTTAAGGACCCTTTTCACCCAAAGGACCCCGTTTTGAAGAAAGAGTTCTTGAAAAATTGTTGAAAGCATAGCTGTTTAAAGAGAACATCCACTCACACACCCTCAAAATGTGAATGTGAACCAGGATTGTTGTGGGTCGGTGCACCACATCAGCCCCCAGTTTTTTGGGGTTCTAGGTTAAACCATTGGAATATAAAAGAGATTTTAGTAGAACCCCATGGGTGGTTCTAGGTTAATCCCTTGGAATATAAAAGGGTTCTTGGTGGAACCCCGTGGGTGGGTTCTTGATAGCACCCTTAGAAGGTGGAAATGTTCTGCTTAGAGCCTCCAGAGAAGTTTCTGGGTGGAAACATTACATCATAGAAGGGTTCTCTGTAGAACTTCGCATGAGGGGGTTCTGGTTGGAACCTTTCACAGATGGTTCTAGGTGTTACCCTTTGTTAGGTTCTAGGTAAAAGCCTCTGATAGCCCTCTCCATAGCATGACAAAAGAAAAACTCATGAAGATCAAACACTGCACTTTCTCAGTGCGTGCGATTCTGCTTGTAAATTTGTGTTCTAAAGTTGCATGTTCCACTTTGGTCTCGCTCCGCTTTGAAACAATTACACGCCACACTTGCGGCTAAATGCCATGCAGACACAAACAGACACGCCCCTGTGCGTGTGTCTTTCACCTTGTACTCGCTGCTGTGAGTCTCAGACGATTATTTCAAAGCATTTTATCGCTGAAGAACATGCTTCACATGTAAACACGAAACTAAAAATAGCGCATCAGTTGCTAAGATATGATCGACCTGATTTATGTATTGGGCTTTCTGGGAATGTGGCGCAGGGATAATGGAAATGAAATGCAACCAATTTCTCCCCTGTTGCAGTAACTATTTCTCCCTCCATCACTTTGTCTCCAGAGAAGCGGAGATGGATGGTAAAGAGGGAGAGCAGAGACAAATAAAAGAGAGTGTAGGTGGAAGTGAAACGTGTTTTGAAGCAAACAGAGGGACAAAAAAACAACCAATGTTCACTTTTGTCTGAGTGAAGCACAAGAGACTACTCAGAGAAATGAACTCTGCCAAGGCCCATTTGGTAAATAGTCCATTTGAGAAATGGACCTGAATGTGTATGCCGCTCAGGTGGAGGCAGTGTTGACTCCTAATCCAACCCCTGTACACGCCTGTCGCTTCCTCTGCGTCTTTGCTGCTCTTCACACATCATTTCTTTCATTGAGTTCCTCCCAACGCACCTCCTCACAGCGGCGCATACAGAGAGGCGTCCAGTACACTGCAGGCGACTCATTGATCTCTTTTTACCGGCAGATGAGTCCGAAGATGGTTTCTCGGGTCTCACCGTACTCCTCTCCACCTCCATCGCTCCTCGTCCCCTCCATCCCGTCAGCATTCAGCGCTCTGCTGGTTCTTACACGGGCCATTACTCGTTTGATTAGTCACAGCAGGACCCTTGCATACTGAACAGAGCAGATGAAAGGAGGATATGCGTGTGTGGAGGAGTTGCTTAGATGAAGAGGTAGATCAGAACCAAATTTATGCAGGAAAGTGGCGGTAACACACGGATAGAAGATGGAGGAAGTACGGAGAATGAAAAGTTACAGGTGAAGAAAACAGTCGAATGTCTGCACATCACGGTACAAATTTTTCTTTTGCTGGAAATCTGCAGCTGATTGGGCTGCTTTGACTCTGCTTCACCACGTCACCACAGTTTTATACCAGGACAGATGCAACTGTCACATCACTCACAAGTTCAGATGTTCAGCATCGAGTTAAAAATCAGCTAATATGTGTGAGCGCTAGGTCTGATAAACAAAGGAACAACCTTTGTCAGTCATCAGAAAGGCGTTTCTTATACATTGGTCTCTTTAGGAAAAAGAGGTCTTTCAACAACAAACACGTTTTGCTAAAGTAACATGTGACACTGGAAATCCCTGAGTGCTGTGAAGAAGCTATATTTTGACGCGTATACAGTTTATTTCGGTTACATAATTTCCACTTTGCCAAAAACAATTGTACAAACATTTATACAAAAAAACCAGGTTGCTGCTGTAGAAATGGGTCCGTTTACAAAAAAGTACCGAATACAGTTTTGATGCTACAAACTGTTTATTTTAGGGGAAGACATTCAGAGACTCATTTTACATTCTGTTCTGCATGTGGGAGGAAATATGAAAAAGTGAAAGTGCTAGAAATGGTCACTTTACACTCTTTTTATTTTATATGTGCAAATATAAACTATAGGCATCAAAACTGTTGAAGCTGACTCACAGGTGATCCAGCCACCATCGTCAGAAAACTGACTTCAGATAATGATGATGATGATGATTCTCAAAAAGCAAATTTCCTCCATTCCTATTTCCTCTCATGCTTTCCACGTATCTCTCTTCACGTCTTCAGTCAGAGTGACTAAGACGCAACTGGTTTGCAATTAAGTAAATGGAGATGCACCCTGTGATGGCAGGAAGGAGCGAGACAGATGACAACCCTCCCATCCAGTGGCATTTACCTCAGTCTCCCTACCTTCTGTGTCCCCAGGGAGCTTCTTCATTGATTATTAATTGATTGACCGGACGGCCTTCACAACATGCTTTTCTGCAGCTTGCAAGTGGCAAAGACCTGAATGGAGTTTCTAATGGATTTTTACAGCAGAAATCGTTGTGTGTCCAACGCCAACCATGGTGTCCCATTGGGAGACGTGTTCATTAAAGCCTGCCATTGATCCAGGCTGTTTTTTTTGCCCCTCCTGCACTGAAGAAAAAGTGTTCTGTTTAAAGCCGTATAGTGCCATTAACCTCCCACAGAGGCAGCAGTCAACTTTTAGGTGGAGTGACTCTTTCATTCCCTACAGTCTTTTTGCTCTGGTGTTCAGTCCACATTATTCAGTTTTGCCCTCCTACACCAACTCCTTCTGGATATTTTTCTTTTTTCTCCACCTCTCTCTATTTTCCTTCCTTGTTCTTTTAAGTGAGTCGCTTTTTTGTTTCAGTTCTTTCCACCCACACCTTGTGCTTTCTTCTTTTTCTTCTCTTATTGTCACCACATCGATTAAGGTGCTCTTGCCACTTGGTATTTTTGATGTCCTCCTCTCCATCACCGGCTACGTTATTTGTAAACTATTTGTGTTGCAGCAGAAGCTTTTTAAAGAGATGTAACAAAGACCGGTGCGCAATTTAACCTTGTCTCTTTTCCATGTCTCTCTCCAGTCATCAAGCTCATCCCAGGAGCGTCTGCACCAGCTGCCCTTCCAGCCGACCATGGACGAGCTGCACTTCCTGTCCAAGCACTTTGGCAGCACCGAGAGCATCACGGACGACGATGGGGGCCGTCGCTCGCCGCACGTCCGCCCTCGCTCTCGAAGCCTCAGGTGAGAGCACGGCAGGTCATGGGCAAAAGAGAGTGAATGAAGAAGAGCAACTTGGCATCTAGCCAAGTTTTTATACATGCAATTCCTCCCTGAGAGATATAAAGAATATGACGCTGGTTTCTTCTAGTAGCAGGATGTAGCCCCCAGTCGCTGACTCAACAAAAACATAATAATGCTGTGACATTTCTCTCCAGATGCAAAACACTCCCGATTCATTGTTTAAGCCATAGGGTTGTTTTCTGACTACAGAAGATGGTGCCAACATTGTCCAAAGGAGATTGTTTGGTGAAGAAAAATAAACAAGGTCTATTCAAATTCATCATGCCAAGCTCACATGAAAGGACATTAGGCTGCCCTTTAAGATTATGAACGGGAAAATTACTGTGCGGGAACAACTTCAATCTTCCGTGAAGAGATTCAGAGGACTCGCTATCATTTATTTGGAGCGCAGGCCTTTGTCTTGTATAATTCACCTGTTATTGTGTATGCTTTATTATGGATTTGTTCGTGCTGTTGGATGCTTCATTGTCTGCAGCTGCCATATAATGCGAGGAGAGACTCCGTTGTTAGCTCTTTATTTCATTGAAGACAATATGTATCTTTATCCTGTGATTTCTAAATGAGGCTAATCAAAAATACAAACATATTTCCTGCTCATGTAAATCTACACATACTGTACATTAGTGCATACTACTTTCTTCTGATTTCTCATCTTATTATTATGATCTTATTATCATATCTTAGCAAACAATAGAGGGCGTTTTCAGATCCTTTTACTAAGTGCCACACTATAAAATACTCCATTACGAGTAGAAGTACTGCATTCAACAAAATGTACTAGTAGGCTATGTAAAAGTACATAATTGTAGCAAGATGTACTTGAAGTATCTATTCTATTATATTTGAGTATTACTTATGCGTAAGCTGCATTTTCATGGTGGAATACATCAATGTGGAGCCAATATTAACTAGTTATTGAAGAGTAAGTCTGATGATATTCAGTATTTTTGCCAACAAATTCCATGAAAATTCCAAAACCTATAATGAACCGACCGTACTAACGTAGAGTTAAGCATTATCTGCGTTGCATTAAAGCAGGAGGCCGAATTAGCAAGCTAGCTAACTAGCTAGCTGTACGTTAGTATTCCACCACGCTTTAATGCTACATTTGTTATACAAAAATGAGAAGAGAAGTTGTCAACCTTCTGGCAAAAGCAATGTGGTTTCCTACGCTATGTCAAGAGTGTGTGGCTGAAGCAATAACTTTTCTTTTTAAGGGTTTTTTTTATCATCTACTCTGGCTCTATACATTACTACTCCACTACTCGATTAAGTCGTCACTGCAAAACTTCAAAAAGTCGATTTAGCTTACACTGCAGTGAGCTAACTACAACAGTCGCAGTGGCAATGGAGGTACACATAAAAATGGCCGCCGCCATGACCATCCTGCGATGTTGATTTGAACGGGAATGTCCGCTCTACTCCTGCTCTATTTCTATATTTCCACCACTCTTATTCAATCAGTATCAGTTCACCCTCCAGATCTTTGAGCCTCTCCAGAGTGCAGCAGTTTCTCTATTAGCAGAAGTTTCTGGTGTACGCTGCCTCCAAGCACACCTATTATAGCCTCCCCTCTGGCTGCAACATACCCCTCGTACTGCATACAACTCGTCACTACTTATCAGTATTCGGTTTTCATATTAAACTCCTCAGCAGCCGCTGCCCTAGATAATCTCTGTCTTCTGACTTCAGTATACAGAATGCCTTCATTGTGTACCTTGACATGCCTCATTATTTCTATTCATATCACATCTTTTCTGCAAAGCTAAACCGTTTTTGCCCACTTTAAATCTTTTTTACAATATGCTTTTGTGAAGTCAGCACTGTTTGAGTTTCTGGGGCTTTTTTTAACTGCCACATGTTGATTTTGTGTGTCGGAAAGTGTACATGTTAATATATTTATGCCTGTCTTACGTCAGTACCCCATGCAGTACACCGGATCCATTAGAGAAACTGAGTGTGCTGAATTTCAGATCGCTGGATTAGCATAATGCCCAGACAGGATGGACATGAGGGTGAATTGTTGAATGAGTGAATTATTCCTTCATTCAAGTGAAAAACACAGAATTGCATCTCTGATTTTCTCCGTCAGTGCTGTTCATTACTCTCCTGCTCTGCGTGTTTGTCTCTCTTCAGCCCGGGGCGCTCTCCATCCTGCTATGACAATGAAATAGTGATGATGAACCATGTCTACAAGGAGCGCTTCCCCAAGGTCAGCCTCACACAAACAAATACAAAGTGTAACCTGTGCATCCATGCACACGCAAATATGCACACAGACAATATGCATGCAGCCAGTGGCCCTCTTATTTTGCTGAATGACGCTGAATGACATTTAAAACTTTTGGTCGATTTTTGTTTTGTTTCCAGAGCGACTCACATGTCATGTTCATTGTTTCTAACGGCAGGATTCAGACCTTTTGTCCAGAACAACAAGTAAACAACGCTAACAATCATTCGCCAGAACCGAGGAGGGCTCCAGGCGAAAAAAGTTGATCTGACAGCACTTGCTCGCTGATGTAGGGAGCGTAGTGGTGTTGTGTGCAAGGTGAAGGTCAGAAAGGCTGCTGCATTTTGGAACAGTTGGAGGGATGTGACATCCTGCAAAATGACACAAGCTCACAAGACATCGCTGTCTAATCTGGAGATGTCTAATGCCCAGAGCAACGCTAGGGTAGTTCCCAAACTTATTTTCTGGGGACCCACTTTTTACACCAAACCACTGTGACCCAGTTCACAACAGGCCTTATCTATAAATTGTTAAAAGAGTGAATTTGTGCATAAATTCACTTTCCTGATCGTTCTTTCTTGTCATTTCCATAACAGGTAAACCAGACATTTTGAAATGAAAAATGTTAAATTAAAACGTCATTTAAAACAACAAATAACAACATTGTTGAATACTTTATAAATGAATACACTGAGGTGAAGTTAACAGCCTTTCTTTTCTCTCATCAGTAAAATAAACAGAATGAGACGCTAGCCCTCCCATACATGATTCAATGTCATAAGCTACGATTATCAGAACAATACGAACATTCATGTGGCTCGAACCGTAAGCTCACCTCCTTGAAGCAGCCTGCGTGCGTTATATGCTGAGAAATAAACACACGACTCGATGTCTGAGAGAAAAGAGTATTTTCTAGTCTATGAGCAGTTGAATATCTGAAATAGGTGTTTATATCCATCAATTGAGAGCTGTACAACACACACAAACATGACGTAGTCAAGGTATTGTAACCGCGAGGATGTCCCAATCAGAGCGCATCAGAGATGTGATTGTGCTTGACGGCTGACGCATCAGCCTGCGATGACAGGTGGCGAGATACACCGCCGAAAAAACCTTTCGGTACTGGCACCATGATAGCGATTGACTGTTCACCACCATCTTGCATTCACTTAGGCCACGGCTCAGATGGAGGAGAGGCTGACAGAGTTCATCCAGAACTACTGCCCAGAGAGTGAGCTGCCACTGGCCGACGGCGTCCTCAGCTTCATCCACCACCAGGTAGCCGAGCTGTCCAGGGACTGCCTGACCAAGTCACGCGAGGGTCTCATCACCAGCGTCTACTTCTGTGAGCTGCAGGAGAACCTGGAGAAGCTGCTGAATGACGTGAGTCGCGCAAGTGGAGAGGAACGTCAACTATAATCGAAATACCAGCGCATGTCTAACTGACCCCGACCTGTCTCTCTGTCTTCCTGTCTCTGCCTTGCTCTCAGGCCTACGAGCGCTCCGAGAGTTCGGAGCTCACCTTCATCATCGAGCTGGTCAAAAAGCTCTTCATCATCATATCTCGTCCAGCCAGGCTCCTCGAGTGTTTGGTGAGTCAACATCTCACCATTGTGCCCTAGACCTTTGCTGCAACAGAAAAAATAAACAAGTAAATAAAGATAAAGTTGAGAATATTTTCACAATAAAAGGGAAAAAACTGTGTACACGTAACACAACTGTTGCTACCTTTCAAACTATATTATGTACACGTACATTTCAGTCCACCATTTCAGCTGCTAGAACAAAAAGATGTGAAACCACCTTGTTTATTCAAGAGTGATTCATATTGTAATTTGTTGTAAAGCTGCCTTCAGAAGAACTTGAATAGATTTTAGTTTCTTGTACTCAGACACAAGAAAGTATAATAGACCATAAAGCAGGGTATGCTTTAGGGTGTGGCTACTTGTGATTGACAGGTCGATACCAAGGCGTTGTCTGGTCTGGGTATTGTGTTTTCATCTTAGAGCTTTAACCCTTTCAGTGTGTTTTCAGTTCATCAAAGTTAACTGTAACATTTGTGTCGCCTGAAAACGTCATGGTCAGCGTTCGGTTGTACTTGGCTCCACCCTCTCGTGTCACTTCTGGTTGCAAAAAACCAAGATGGCAACGGCCAAAATGACGAACTGAAGGCCTCAAAACCGCTGCAAACAAACCCTTTTACAAGTATTTGGTATGATTTCTCATTTCGTTGATTTAACACCAGAGTTGTACTCTCTACCTCCTTTTTGCACTTGTGTTGCATATTTACTACGACCCCTTTCATTCAGAAATGGCTGCTAATGTACACCTGCGTCCAGTCAATGTAGATTCACCGTCAGCATACATTGATACATTCGATTTGAATGTATGAACGTAGCGTATTTTGCAGTGGAGGTCATTGTTTTGTTACGGCCGTGTCATCAGACACACTGCACTTCTCCGTAGCTGCAGAAGAGTATGAGCTCATCGCCGCAGGATATTCTTCCAACTTTACTCAGAACTGTAAAATATTCTTTCCACCCCCGCTTCTTTGTCGATCTTCTCTGTGGCGCATCAAACCAGCTGGGAGACAGCGCCGTGTCCTTGACATGTTGATCCATACAGAACACAACTCACTTCAACTAACCAAGTAATAACCAGCCTCTCTGTATGCACGGGAGGCTCAGCCATACCTGGACACCAGCTCACAGATTGATGGCCTCGTGTGTTCGTCTCCGGCGTGGTCCCTCCTCCAACCACCCCCTGGTTCATCTTTCCGTTGCCAAGGCGACCGTCAGAGCAGGTCGATAGGGTCAGGCAGGATGCGGAGAGGACTCAAGATCCTCACCGTCCTTAGGTGAGAGAGGAGGAGACGCGCACACAGATAAAACGGTGTCCGCGGGCTCCGAGTTCGTTTAGCATTCAAGTCAGCTGCAAGTTGTGATTTGGTGAAAATGTCACACAGACAGTATAGGCTGGTAGCTGCAGGGATATTATCCTAGAGCGGAGCAAGCTATCAGAGAGGCAGGTTAATTCCCCCACTCCGTGCTCTCCCTCTCTCTCTTTTTTCTCCGGTCGAGGGGCGCAGATATGAGAGAGCAGGGGAGGAAGGAAATGATCCCAGCTGCCCCGGGCTCTGCTTTCTAATCAAAATGTTATTCCACCAACAGGAATGAAACAGAATCCCACAGGACACCACAAGAGACTGTTTCATTGGGGGGAAGAAAGCAATTTAATGTTGGGAGGTGTATTAACACTGATTGTGTTTGTTTGACAGCCCCATAGCGGTGTTTGGTCATGGATTCGTGAAAAGTAAATTCCAGTTTTGGTGATTATAAGTTGGTCACACCTGGAATTACCGAAATGCATTCATGAGAAGTGACACAATTTAATATCAGTTATATCAGTCATCACATATCCGCTAACTAGGAAGTGGTTCATGGTTCATGGTTCATTACCCTGCTGTAAAAAGAATCATTATTGTGATAAAATGTGGTACGTTCTCTTGTAATATGCTGACGTGTTGTTTCTGACCGATACTGGATTTTTGTATCTGATGCAAATATTTTGGAGTACAAAAAAATAAGATAACAATAATTTGGTATCGATAATAAGTTGCAGCCCTAAATAAGCTACAGTAGTGAGTCCAGCTTTTCTTAAAAACCTTTTTGCCGCTTTCTTACTCTTCAGTTACAAATATATCATGATATATACTAAACAGTTTACTCACTTAAATCATGATACCATCATGACTGTGGGCAGACCATCATGAAAGTTTGATATCGTGATGAGATACCTACAAGTTACCAGTCTTACTCAGCAGTACGATCGTTTGAAAAACCTTCAGTCCCTGACAACTTTCATCTTGATCTCAAATGAAAATGTGTTTGAGAGGACTAATGCAATCTTCCCACGAATCAAACGCTGAGTAGCAAGTGCTGATTTTGAAGTGGCAATCATCTGGCGTTGACAGGAGGCTGATTGGAGTTTTGTGAGTTCACTTCCAGAGATGATGTGTCTCCAGCACTGGTGTTTAAACCTACCTGAAGGTGTTAAAAACTCTGCCGTTGTGGACTTGGAAGATATTTTCTACTGCTGAAAGTTAAATAAGCAGCGATGATTTTCACTGTGCTACACACACTATATTTGAATTCTGACGGTAGATCTTCAGCTGTGTGACAGTTTAAGCCTTATTTATATTGAAACCTCCTATGGTACTTAAATGTTTCCCCTCCATTGATAGGAGTTCAACCCTGAAGAGTTTTACCATCTGCTGGAGGCAGCGGAGGACCACGCCAAGGAGGGACAACTGATGAAGGCGGACATCCCTCGATACATCATCAGCCAGTTGGGGCTGACCAGAGACCCGCTGGAGGGTAAGAGACAGAGAGAAAGAAAAATGTTTAGCGGGTTTCGTTGAACAAATGAAAAAAATAATGTGTAAAGTCTTTCATTTCTTCGATTAGACATTGGCTGGTCCCTTGTAATATTTATAGACTGAGGAATTGGTGAAATGGTCTTGCGTTGAATTCAAACAAACCACACAACACCAAAAACACTTAAAGGAAGAGTTTAACATTGTGGAAAATGCATTTGTCCATTTTAGAGTTTGATGAGAACACTGACACCACTTATGACTTAAGCTTTAGCCAGGAGGCGATTAGCTTAGCTTAGCATAAAGACCGAAGGCCGTGGGAAACTCCCACTATTTCTTGACCAACTATGGCAAGGCACAAGGACTTAATCACTGGATAAAAGTAATTACATCCTAAAACTTCCTCTTGTTTTTACTATAGTGTGTTTATTAGGGATCTTAAGAGGTGCTAGAAAGTGGATCTCTCAAACACAGAGCCAGGCTGGCTCTTTCCCCATGCCTCCAGTTTGAGCCGAGCTAAATCTCTCCTGGCTCTAGCTCCATACCCAGTGGACATGGAAGGAGTCCTACTCCTTCTTGGAGTCATAACTGAAGAGTCACAGACACATGAATTTTACATGAAGTGTGTCTTACACTGCCTGAGGATATTGTCGCTGATGTCCATCGCAAACAAATGTCAATAATATATATATATATATCTTATAACACAAAAACCTGCCTGAGAATAATCACGTTTGTTTAAGTTTCCTCCAGAACCAAATTAATCCAGTGAGAGTTGTGTGTGTACATTCACGGGTACTTTGCAACTAGGAACCGCTAACAGCTAATTTGGCATACTTTAAATGGTGCCAATTTGTCAAAACACAGCCCTCCGCTAACGAACTGACTCCATGGCAACGTCACATCTGTGAGGTGTTAGATCAGGATTATCCCCCCAAATTAATGGAAGTAAGTAATTTCTTAGAACCAATTGATTGATGTTTATTTCTGATATATGACCAGAAAAATCTTCAGGTTCCCAGCTTTCAGAACCCCCCACACTCTCTCTTTAAAAAGACAAAAACGGGTGTACGTGGGTCTCTTAGGGTTACGCTATCGATCAGCGTTTCTGGTTGTTCAGCATCAGGATGTACGAGATGAGACTGGCCGGATCATTTGCTGGCTGGTGGCGCGGTGGCATCGGCGTCTTTCATGAATCATCATGGCTCACATTTCTTCTTCACATCTAATCAGCCACTCCGGATCTCACCCATCAGGAGTTGTCCCATCAGCCGATGGGTCAAATGACCCTGAATGACTCATCGCAATGAACCTCTGCCATTTTATTTCTATGGAAAATACGCGCCTGCCAGGCCTTTCTCAGCTCATCTCTGCTAACAACGTGCCACTTGATATCTTGATCTTGCACTTTCTTTTGCACCTCCACCGTCACGCATAGACACACACGCGCACCCACGTAACTGCTTGCACACTTTCGCACTTCCTTTTCGCCGCTCCTCACAGAGACCGGCTGACAAGATCGGTTGTTTTCAGCGTCGGAGAGAAAAACCGACAGAGTGTACGAGTGTCAGCTCAGTGACTTTTATTATACACGAAGCTAATATCCACAGAGCGGCTTCGAAAAAACACTTTGCAAAGTTAACTAGCAGTCAATTATTTCCCTGCTTCGACAAAACAGTGCTGTAATCAGTGTATTCCAGCAGCTGTCACATACAAGAGTGGAAGAACACTGGAAATTAGCCGCCAGTGCTGCTCAGGGAAGGAGAAGGTACAAAGTGAGGGGGACGGGCCGCTGAAGAAGACAAGAAAAATGAATAGGAAGATGCTATTTTAATGTTTTCTTTCTGTGTTCTGACACATTTGTCCCTTCATCCGTTTTGTTTAAGATGTCTGAGCAGCTGCAATTTTATTTTGTTATCTGCTCACAGCAGTGTGGGAGGCCTGGTGTTTTAGCTTGAAACATTTCAGTTTGGACACCAGGTATGCTCGTTAACATACGTGTTTCTCAACAGAAATCAGCCTCGACAGCTACGACAGTGAGGGTCCACACACTCCAGAGGCCGATGACTCGGCAGAGGTGAAGCACAAACAAACACAGACGGTTCTGTGTTCACATGTATCCACACGCAGCATGATCGCACACACACACACACACACACACACACACACACACACACACACACACACACACACACACACACACACGTCAAATCATCAAAGATACAGTGACATTTGAACATTTAATTGAAACAGCCTTTGTGGTGATTTCAATTATGATTTAAAATTGTGTCACCAGGGAAAAGGGAGAACCATCAAGCCACCGAGTGAAGAAGATTTTCAGAGCATCAAGCTGATCAGCAATGGAGCTTATGGGTAAGTGATGGATTGAAACCTCATTGACTCCACATAGAAATCATATCTTGACTTTTCCTTTGGATTTTAGTTTTGAGTTATGATACTTGAGCTGTGGTCAGTTAGAGCGGTTGTCCACCAATCACAAGGTTGGTGGAATCATCCCTGGCCCCCGAGTCGACATGTCGAAGTGTCCTTGGGCAAGACGCTGAACCCCAAATTGCTGAGTGTGCGTTTGAATGTTTACCGCTCCTGATGAGCAGGTGGCACCTTGTATGGTAGCCTCTGCCACCAGCGTATGAATGCGTGCGTGAATGGATGAAGGCTGGCTTGTGTTGAAAAGCGCTTTGAGTGGTCGCTAAGAACATAGATGGACCGTATATTTAGCATGACACAGCAAAAAAAAACATCCTGCCACAGAGAATAACTAAAGCAACACCAATATCCAAAGAGACTTTAAAGGGAAGCTTTTTAAAAAGACACTTTCTGACATGTATTCAGACACCGGTCTGTAGAATAGTTTGAAGGCACTTAAAGGTCTCACCTCTGCCTCACCTTGCTTTCTTTCCTCCATACTCCACCTCGGCACCACCAGTCCCTTCAGGTTTCACTCTCGGCTCTTCTGTCTCACCTTCTCTCCAGTGCCGTCTACCTGGTGCGCCACAGGGAGATGCGTCAGCGCTTTGCCATGAAAAAGATCAACAAGCAGAATCTGATCCTGAGGAACCAGATCCAGCAGGCGTTCGTGGAGAGGGACATCCTCACCTTCGCGGAGAATCCGTTCGTCGTCACCATGTTCTGCTCCTTTGAGACGCGGAGACATCTGTGCATGGTCATGGAATATGTTGAAGGTGAGGGAATCCGATTCGGTTGCAGACTCTTATTACACTGAGGGAGGATTTATGATTCATGAGACCACTCTTGTTCTTTTCGCCCTTCCTTTTGCTGTGTCAGGCGTGTGAGGAAATGTTAGATCGGGTTTCCGTCCTTCGCACTTCATTTATTTGGTTTCGATAAAAGTGTTGGCTGGACTCCTGAATAGCCGATAATGATTTTGTCTGCTCACGTTCAAGAAAATGAAAGTAATATGCCGGAGACGAGACTCTTATTTCATTATCACAATGATTCTCCTCCACCATGAAAGTCGAACAAGGGCAGTCGAGGCAGGACATTGAGGCAGACCCGGCAGCGGCAGCTCTCTACATTGAGGCATGATGGGTAGTTTGAGTGAATTGTGCGATGACAAACGTGCTTTAGGTGGATTACAAGCCAACAGGAACACTATTATTATGAATCACATAAAATGATGCCATTCTGCTTAATCGGAGGATCAATTTACGTC
The DNA here is from genome assembly GCF_949748355.1 of Melanostigma gelatinosum. NCBI lineage: Eukaryota > Metazoa > Chordata > Actinopteri > Perciformes > Zoarcidae > Melanostigma > Melanostigma gelatinosum. The sequence goes on along the minus strand of NC_136644.1, from coordinate 7,422,836 downwards.
GTCCTGAAGACTTTCTGTGCTTCAGCTACGTTTGTCTGAATAGTTTCCATTCAACACTTCTCAAGCAGGAACACTGCCTTTCCTTTCTGAATTGTGACATGGATAAATCCACTCACACGCTTGAACACTAACTTGTGGTGTCTCTGTGTTCTCAGGTGGCGACTGTGCCACTTTGCTGAAGAACATCGGGGCTGTGCCTGTGGAGCTGGCGAGGATGTACTTCGCTGAGACCGTTCTAGCCCTGGAATACCTGCACAACTATGGCATCGTCCACAGAGACCTGAAACCGGACAAGTGAGTGTTTAAAGCTGCAATATCAACACATTGTTTTGGTTTTACAGCCAGCAACTTAACTGCTTTGGGTCAATCTCACCTCTCTCATCAGCATTGTTTGCAACGGCCCAGCAGGGGGCGACTCCTCTGGTTGCAAAAAAAGAAGTCTGATTGTGTCGAAGTCTATGAGTAAAATGACCCTAGTTCTCACTTGATTTCTTACCTCAGTAAACATGAGTTTATGGGGGAAAAAATCTATTAATGCTGTTCTGGAAATTCTTGTCTGGTGTCCATGAAGACAAGTCAGCATAGCTAAATACGGAAAGGAGAACTGTTTGGCACACTCCCTTTAAATAGGACAATAGATATGAAGTATTCATGGATCTAATGTAGCCGTCATGACGCGGGTAGTGCTGGTAAAAGCCTTTGTTTTTAGGTTGAGGGGATTTAATGGACACTTAGCCTTGTGGCTACAATATGTCTGAATGATCTCGGTTGCCACTCAAAAAGGGGAGGCAGGCCTCAGGCATCAGGTCTGCTCCAATGCCTGTTCTTGCTTCCGTGCACTGAGCTCGGTGAGCTCGGTTTGTGTCAGTACAGTTATGTGAGCAAACTGACAGAAAAGTAAACTGAAATACTCCCGGGATGAGGGTGCATCTCGGTCTCGATGTTAAGATTCTTTGTGCATTCGTCTGCAGCATGGCGCTCTCACGTGTCCATACCTCCACTTAAGCACACCCCCCCCCCCCCCCCCCCCCTTACCCCCTCCCGGCGTATTCTGCAGGACCTGCTCTCAAAAACAGTAAATGTCAACATGTGACCACGACACAGCTTTTAAAAATAACCACATAGTCTGTTAAATATGGCGAAATGCCTGTTTTCTCTCTCCTAACAGTCTACTGATCACCTCCATGGGGCACATCAAGCTTACAGACTTTGGCTTGTCAAAGATGGGTCTAATGAGCCTCACCACCAACCTGTACGAGGGGCACATTGAAAAAGATGCCAGAGAGTTCCTGGACAAGCAGGTACGCTGCCTATAACCGAGCAGCAGTGTGTTTTGTAGGTTTTGGAACATTAAGTGAAGTGCTTTATCCCCATGTAAAGTAGAAAGTCTACAGACTGACGCATGTAATTAGCGACCGTATGAACGAGGTGTTTGTAATTGTAAGAGAGGATGTTTGGTGGAAGAACAGGCGACTGGCATTCGCGGCATCTTTTAGTCTCCTCCCGCCGTGTGCACCAACCTGCCAAGTCATCTAGCAGAATCAATGGTCCTCAAATGATGACACTGCGTTACAATGCTTCCTGCGTATTCTGAATTAGTGAGTCATTAATCATCTCCATCACAATAACCGCTTTTAGCAATTATAGTTATTGTTTATGCTCTGAATGAAATCAGTCAGCTCTTCTGGCATGAAGCAGGCATCTGTTTATCTGCCAGGATCAAATCACATCTGCGGGTGAAACAGACCAGAGATTCTGATTTTGGAGAGTGTTTCTCATTCACTCACTCGTGATGTCATGAAGTGCATGTGCACTTGTGTGTGATTATTAGAAATTAAACCTTGAGCATGTCATCAATGTGGAAGTAAATGGTTTCCATTTTACTGCCCCTAGTGTTAAAGGGTTGGTTTGTTTGACTTCAGCTGCCGCACTGAGGAAATGGATTAGATTGCATCGTTCAAAATGTGACATTTGAAAGTTTCACAGACCTTGTTGTGAAAAGTTTTCACCGTTTTTTAGTTACTAATCAGTCGAAATAAATAGGATATTGTACTGTATCCGTATCAGGATAGACGCAGCTCCTTTCGACTTCATTGTTTTGGCACCGAGGCAGAACTCTTAGCGGCAGAGCTCTCAAATTAAACCAAAACTATCTGAGGGTACATAACCTTTTTAATGAGAGATAAGGGAGTGGAAAAACTATTTCAAAGACAAACTATTGTACAAAGCAGACCATTTTTACATGTCTTACATCATATCTGAAGGGGCCATTTAAAGAATATTTGAGGAAAATGGACAATGATGTAACTTGGACGAGTGAGATTTTGTCAAGCATCTCCAACCCATCTTTCTTTCCCTCTCCATTCCTCTCTTTTTCTCCTTCTGTCTCCCTCGCCCCTCCATCGCTCAGGTGTGTGGTACTCCAGAGTACATCGCTCCAGAGGTGATTCTCCGTCAGGGCTACGGAAAGCCGGTGGACTGGTGGGCCATGGGCATCATCCTCTATGAGTTCCTGGTGGGCTGCGTGCCTTTCTTTGGAGACACTCCGGAGGAGCTGTTTGGACAGGTCATCACAGGTAAGAAAACGGTGTTGGTTTATTTGTGTAGACACACACACAGACTGCATCGAAAGCTTCACAGAAATCTATGCTTTAATGATCAGAGAAGAGTTGTCATTCTTATTGAATAATATGCATCTCAAGCATGTGATGTAGTCGGAGCAGAGTTTTCAATACAGCACCGACATGCCGGTATTAAAGGCAATTTTGCAGTAGTTTGGACCAGCCGATGATTTGTCATTTTTAAAACTACTTCAAAAGAAGGCGATTTCTGTGTTCCTCATAACACCGACCTTTTGCTCTCTGTTTGTCGTCTCCGTCAGACAATATAGTTTGGCCAGATGGCGATGACGCCTTGCCTGAGGATGCCCAGGACCTCATCTCCGCCCTGCTGCAGACCAACCCTCTTGTGAGGTTGGGTACAGGTACTAACAGGAGTAAGGTTGAGAAAATATGAATGGTATTAATATGTATAGCATGTGGAGCCTCTATTTCTTTTCAAAATTAACAACACTTGTAGCCACTTTTCTACAATAAGTTATCAATATTTTTTATGATTGATGTCATTAAAACCGTGCACACACAGAGCACACAATTGGCATTCATTTATTTATTACATTTCTTTAAATTTGGCACAAACTTACACCTGGATGCAATATTGAACTGATTAGAATTTGGAGGTCAAAGGTCACTGTGACTTCAGAAACCACCTTTTTTGGCCAAAGCTCACAAATTCGTATGCTAACTATGACAATTTCACTCAAATGTCCAATAGGATGAGACGATGAAGTGATGACATTTCGGACAGACGTGGATGTAAACTGCAACTTGACAGGTTGTCGGAGGCAAACAACCCGCAAAAAATCCAGATAATGAAAAAATCTGAAATATGTCGGGATAATTTAGGATGTCAATCCAATACTGTTTTGGTCTCCACCAACTCCTGAGGGAAATATCTGGCTCTTCAGCTGTTAAATGCTCCACTATGTTCTACAGCTTGTTGTATTTGGGGTGAGGCCGACAGGGTGTGTTGCTTGTGCCACCAGGCGGAGCGTTTGAGGTGAAGCAGCACCCGTTCTTCACAGAGCTGGACTGGAACAGTTTGCTGAGACAGAAGGCAGAGTTCATCCCTCACCTGGAGTCAGAGGAGGACACCAGCTACTTTGACAGTAGGTTCCTCTGGGTTTATGTACCTGTAACGCACAGCTGTTGCACCAGAGGAACATTCATTTTCTGACACGGCTCCAGTCAGAAAACGTCTCCACTCACAAATGCCCTTTTAACACCGTGCCTTTTAACACCGTGCCCAGGGACAACGGTTGAAAATTAGCTTTTTTAGCTAACACTGTCACATTTACAGTCATGTTTTTATTAATGTGTGCTGTCGATTAATGTGAACTGTCCCTGTACAAATAAAATCTTAATAATAATAATGCAGTTTTAATGTTGAACTCTCTTTCTCTCTCTCTCTCTCTCTCTCTCTCTCTTCCCTGCCAGCCCGCTCGGATCGGTATCACCACATCAATACGTACGACGAGGATGACACCAATGACGATGAGCCGGTAGAGATCAGACAGTTCTCCTCTTGTTCTCCTCGCTTCAGCAAGGTTAGACTTTGTCTCTCTTCCAGCCTCTCCTCTGTCATCTCTCGCTTACTCTCTCATTCACTGGGCTTTTCTTTTTGTTCTCGCTGGCCAACATGTTTAGTTTCTCACTTAACACTTTTTTTTTAAGACATCACACTATATTATGACATATCACACTATACTATGAAATCACACCATAATATGACTCATCACACTGTACTATGACGTCACACTATACAAAGGGTATTCAATTTATAATTCAGCGAGGTCCATTTAGAGAGAATTTCCTCATGCAAAGGTCCGGAACATCACAATAAATGTCTAACTTGCGCTTTGATTTTGTCACATATATATATTGAAGTGGCCGAACAGTGATATTAACGTCTGTATGCCGTAAAGTCTAGAAAAGCTCCGCCGGTTAAAATAGAAGCGCACTGTAAAAATATAATAATTATCAATTATCAATCGGTTATAAGTCCAGGGTCCAGATACAACGGCGTCTGGGTGCGGACTGCGGTCCGCCTATTCGTGACCCCTGTATCCACAGCTACCTGGATCCAGGGAAGGCCGAGCCCTCCCTCCCCGTCCTCTGGAGGCCTCGCTCTACAGATGTGTGTTTGATGACAATCTTTCTATGGCCAAGTCTCTTTTAATTTGGAGCTGTGACTCTCTCTCCCAGTGTGCCAGCTTGTTCTTCCCGTCACTTCTTCACTCCTCAGAAAATCAAAAGTGCCTCATTGAGGTGCTCAGTTTCAATTAAATGGGATGTTTTTGAAGTTACGGTCGAGGGCTGTTGAGTCGCCTCTCTCAAGCAAAGCCTCTGCTGAATACATACACACACATAATGAGGACCGCAGTAAACGCACACATGTATTTGATTAATTCTCTTTTTTAATCTTTTATTTCATTTTTAACCAGGAAGTTTTGTACAATGTTTATATTCTTACAGTTGCAGGTCATGTTTTTACATCAGAAACCCATCCCCCCCCAACCCAACTGCAAATACAATAGCTATATAATAATAATAGGAGAAAAGAGAATAAGTAATAGTTAATAAAATAAATACAAATAAAGCAAAATAACAATAATAATAATGGGTGAATACAAAGTACTAATACCACATGGGAGCCCTGACAGTATGTGAGAAAGGGCCTCCAATTTTTCAAAATTCTTATCAGATCCATGTACAGTGTAGCAGGACATTATGTTCTCAAGCCATTGATAATGTGTGGCTGGGGCAGCTTCTCTCCATCTCAGTAAAGCTGAGCTGTAAGAGTGGCAAAAACCAGCGCATATTCAATATGATTTATTGATGTAGAGCTGCAATGATTAGTTAAATAATACATGATAGAAAATGATTACATTTTGAAGTAAAAAAGGACAGAAATTCCCAGGTTTCACCTTTTCGATTCACAAAAGACACATATGCAGTAGTACTGCCTAAGACCTGCAAAACAGACTTTTGATGTGTAAAATAGGAGTTCCCCACTGGTCAGAAATACAGGTTTATTTTCAAAGCATTCTTAATCCTAATACACCACAAACTGCATCTTGGTTCCTTGCACAGCTCTGTACATCTCATCCCTATTTCCTCAGAGCTATAAATAACTGCTAACAGGCCAAATGAAGATTGATCTGACTGTGTCCCCCTGCAGGTGTACAGCAGCATGGAGCATCTGTCTCAGCTGGAGCACAAAGCTTCCAACTCCGTGTCCCGTCGGGAGCACAAGGGCCCGCGGGATGACAAGGTGACCAAGAGAGAGAGCCTGGGCAGCTTCAGCATGAGAGACAAGAGCTGGAGGACCGGATCCCCGGAGATGTGAGTGGTGGGCGTTATTGAATGCTGGGTTGTAGAGGCATGTGGGCAATGAGGGGAGGGGGGGGCTGTTCTGTATACTTCAGATAGGACTCAGGGTGTTCACAAGGTGCTTCCCTGAAACTACCCCAGTGTGCCTGAATAACTTTTGCTTTCTATCTCACTGACACCAGTTATGACACTTCTTTAAAAAGAACTCGGTGCGAGAGTTCACACTCATTTTTATTCAACAACAGGCTTCAGATCCCACCTTTTGCACAGTTTGGAAAAGTGGAAGTGGATGACTGGTTTATATGACTCACACAATATGTCTCTGATGTGTTGCTTTTTTTCATGATTTGTTGATGAATATGCAAATGTGGCTGCTGTTCTCACTCAAATCCACTGTGTAACTTCCCAATTAAAATACACAAAAGGATAATTGCTGGTAAATTTAAAGCTATTGGTCACAGAGGTGGTTTAATGTGGCTATTTGAACCCTCGATAGTTAACTTCGAGTTATTATCTGTATGACTCTAATAGTGATATTACACATTACCTTGAATGAAGGCTTTCACTTTTTCAGCCCTTTTAAATAAAAAATGTACTCTGACCCTGAGATCTAGATTCATGAAACATAATTGTGCTCTGTTGCTTTTGCTTGTCGTGCTTTGAGGCAGCTCACAAAAAGTCCAGGCTTCATATTATTAATACATTTCCAACTGAGCGCACACAGCAGAGGCTGATTGCCATTTACTTCTCATAACTCCATTTCACCTCGATCTTTAGGAGGCATGCGTCTGAATTTCGATCTCTCTACATCCACATGTTAAATAGAATCATTCATTTATATATTCTGCATTCATAGTGCTTAGAGAATGTAATAAGGTGAAGGTGGCACATCACTTTTTACCTTTCATATTGGATCTTCTGTCTCCAATATCAAGTAAGAATTATCAGCAGCTCACCAGCTATGATTACTTTTTGGCTACAGCTCATGAAATGTATTCATTTCTTTAATTAAAGGAGCTTGTAAACCAAGAAAAGTTATTTTTACATTTAGTGTTACTCACCAAAATGCAGGGTGTGTATCCTTGAGCAAAGCCATTGTACATCCATGTTTAATAGCGAGCAGTCTTCTTCTTTTCCGCCTCTGCTGGCACATTGCAGAATATCTCTGCGCGCTAGATTAGATAACATCAGATTCAACTTTATTTTCACTGCTCAGTTCAGGTTCTGATACAACGAATTGCAGTTTAGCATCCAACACAAAGTGCAAAAAAGCTGCTAAGAGCAGAGTAATGTACATGCGGTAATATAAATAATGCATATAATGGACAGGGCTCGATATGAATCTGCTGGATATACAGTATGAACAGTATGGACAGTATGCTGGTCCTGGATCTGGTCTGTTTCTGGGGATTGAGGTTTTTTTTAAACTCAACAAGTTGATCATGGTGACTTTTTATTATCGGGATGATCATGAATATTCGAACATTTCCACCTCAGAATGAATTGTAATCACTTTGCCATTCACTTTTCATCCAGCCCCATCATCAGGTCAAAATGTGTGCAATACTTTGATTCATGACAAAATACCTCAAAACGAATTCCCATCAGCCTCAGCTGTACCTTGTCTGGTGCTAATTAGCAAATGTTGGCATGCTAACATGCTTCATGGTAAGTATTACACCTGTTAAACATCAGCATGTTAGCATCGCCATTTAGAACATGTTAGCATGCCGACATTAGCAGCTAGACTAGACTCTGGACTCCGAGCCTTGTTGGATGATGGATTCTTACAGAGAAGACACTTTTTGTCTTTTCTTTGTCCTTCCTCTTGTAGGAAGCGCCTGTCTTGTTCAGAGTCCCTCTACATGGAGGGGGATGCGAGCCCTCCTCTTGGCGCTCGCCGACGCTTCTCAGCACTGATGGACACACATCGTTTTGCCTCACCGCTCGACGGTGAGCCAGACTTCCTGTCCCGCCAGGCACCCATGAAGGTCCGTGGAACCTCACTGGACGGGACCAGTGTCCCCTCACCGAGCCTCCTGGAGCAGAGGAACGGTCTGAAGGAGATCAACGGAGCAGGTGTGTTATCAGGGGGATGGAGATAACAAAGCAGCCTGTAATACCTCATTAGATGACTACGTCATGCTACTTTAAACTAAAAAATCTATAATTTCTACATGACTCTACATCCTCACAGACAAGTCCCCTAGACATGGAGAGACAGCGGGAGTTACCACGGCCCCGTTAACCCCAGGTCCTGCAGTAGCCGGTCGTGATGTGATGACCCCTCTGTACGACCCTCTGGGGCCCCGGGCCACCAATGACCTGGTCCTCCGCAGAGCACGCCATCAGCATTTGTCTGGCGACAGCGAGAAACGCAACTCCAGAGCTGGAAACAAGGTCATCAAGTCAGCCTCTGCTACGGCCCTGTCTGTCATCATACCATCAGGTGAGCGCCGCAAGGAAAGAATCGAATGAAATCCTGTCGGTAATAATAGTTTCATGGCACGCTAATACGATACTTTGTTCCTCTCCAGTGGAGCAGTATGGCGGTTTCTCTCCGCTGGCCAGCCCCATGTCCCCCCACTCATTCTCATCCAACCCCTCGTCCCGAGACTCTTCGCCCAGCAGAGACTTTTGCCCGGCAGTCAGCGTGCTGCGCTCTCCCATCACCATCCATCGCTCCGGGAAGAAGTACGGCTTCACTCTCAGGGCCATCAGGGTCTACATTGGAGACAGTGACATCTACAGCGTGCATCACATTGTTTGGGTAAGAAACTTGTAGCAGTGTGTATTGAAGTCTGTGAACTCACATAAAGAAGGATGGCTTGTCCTGGGACTGAAGTTCTTCTGAAGTTAAGAAATTGTTGTTCAAATTTCACCAGTTAAATATGTTACTAATATTACTTATAAAATAAACGGAAAATAGTTCATGCTTTCCTCTAATCTAAGTCTTAATCTTAATCTTATCAAAGTAGTCGGTCTTATTTTTTGATTACTTGTATTTCGAAACAATTCATCGAATGTTTACATGTAATTGTTTTTGCGCTGTTCTGAGCTTAAAAAATTCTGTGTAACTGCAGCATGTGGAGGACGGCGGCCCCGCCCAGGAAGCTGGCCTGTGCGCCGGTGACCTCATCACCCACGTCAACGGGGAGTCTGTCCACGGTCTGGTCCACACTGAAGTGGTCGAGCTCATCCTCAAGGTAGGCAGCAGTAGGCTTATTCATTATCAGGTGTACTGTGTGTTTGGTAATATCCATAGTTCTCTGTATTTATTTTATTTCTGCCAATAATAGGCCACTTAGTTGTCTATTTATAAGCTGTCAATTTCAAGGAAAGGCTATTTGTGTACTTAGACAACGTGCTTGCAGCTCCCATGTACTGTAACTCTGAGCTTAGTTACTCTAAAGGTAACATTTTCCTGGTCGGTTTTCTGTCGGTAAACAAGCTTGACAGTAGATAATTACAAGGATCGGTGTAGAAATGATTTAATGTCACTGATCTGTGTAGAGTGGAAACAAGGTGACGGTGACAACCACGCCTTTTGAGAACACCTCTATTAAAGTGGGTCCTGCCCGCAAGGCCAGCTACAAGTGTAAGATGGCCCGACGAAACAAGAGGACCATGGGAAAGGACAGCCAGGACAGGTAAGCGCTTACGCACCTTTTTTCTGCAAGTTGATTCTCATTGTAACTGGGCAAAACAAAAACATGAAAAAAAGGCATCTTATATGAAATGTATTGATATAAAACGTTTACTGACATAAAATGTTTTATGTCAATCTCATTTCAAATCTAACTTTCCCTCCCTGTCTTTTCTTTGTCTGTCCGTCCGGCAGTAAGAAGTGTAGCTCCTTGTTCCGTAAGATTACAAAGCAGTCCAATCTGCTGCACACCAGCCGCAGCTTATCCTCTCTGAATCGCTCTCTGTCCTCCAGTGAGAGTCTCCCTGGCTCCCCGACTCACAGCTTGTCTGCCCGGTCCCCGACTCAGGGCTACCGCTCCACCCCAGAGCCCTCATACCTGGGTAGGACACTGGAAATAATGTACTTACAAGTATTAAAGCAACTGGTCAATTCACGCTCGAAATATTTGTTTCAAAAAATAGAATTGGCAGGAAAACAAGCTTTTGAAGCCAAAAATTGTACGAACCCTAAAAGCCCAAATTCTCTTTACTTCTAAATCAAAAGTGTGTCTGCTCCTCAGGGATTCTTTTCATCTTAATTGATCTTTTCTGATCTCTGTGTTCCTTTAGGTGCCTCCTCCCAGAGCAGCTCTCCGGCCTCCAGCACTCCAAACTCCCCCGCTCCCTCTCAGCACATGAGGCCCAGCTCCCTGCACGGCCTCTCCCCGAAACTGCACCGCCAGTATCGCTCTGCCCGCTGTAAGTCTGCGGGCAACATACCCCTGTCCCCGCTCGCCCACACGCCCTCCCCCACCCAGTCCTCGCCCCCGCCGTTGCCTGGCCACACCGTGGGGAGCTCCAACACCACCCAGTCCTTTCCCGTCAAGCTCCACTCCTCGCCGCCGGTGGTCCGCCCCAGGCCCAAGAGTGCTGAACCCCCTCGATCGCCTCTTCTCAAACGAGTGCAGTCGGCGGAGAAGCTGGGCTCCCCTCTGACCCAGTCCAGCTCAACAGGAGGGCTGGGCGGTCCGCTAAGGAAGCACAGCCTGGAGGTGCAGCACTCTGAGTACCGTAAGGATGCCTTCCTCTGTGAGCTCGGGCTCCAGAGCCTGCTGGAGACGGACGGGGAAAACTTGCCCCCTAATCCTCCACCCCTGCCCTCATCCTCTACAAACCCAGAAACCGGTGTCCTGAAGCCTGTGAGGAGACTAGGGAGGCAGGAGTCACCGCTCAGCAGGGAAACACTGCTGGCTGGGAGGGACAGGGAAGAGAGGGAGAGGGGACGGGAGAGGGAAAAAGAGAGGGATACTGATACCGGGACAGTCCTGGAGAGATTGAGTCGCTTTGGAGCAACAGGATGCCAGTCGTCATTAACAAGAAAATCTCATAGTGAGCTGTCCTTTAGCTCGCAGGCTGGCCAGAGCTCCAGACTTTGCGCAGAAACCACTAAAGCTACAAGTTCTTGCACCCCTAGCAAAACAACAGGAAGTCTAAGTGGTCAGAAGGGACCTGAAAAGTGTGTCCCTCAGAGTCCAGCGGACTTAACGTCAAAACAGCAAGACCCCATGGGAGCCAAAAGTGTGTTTTCTAATATTAAAGATGTCAAGGAGCAGCTGTGGGGCAGAACTGAACCAAAGCAGGAAGGAGACAACAGGGGTAGGCCTGGTGTACCTGGTGCTGCCTTCAACAGGAGCTCTGCTTCCACTCCGGATAAATCCATCGGCGTCAACGCGTCAGCGAAAGCCGGTCCTCTAAACATGAGCAAACCCTTTAAACCATCAGGTATGGGGGACAGCCTGAGAAAGGCTGGAGCAGAGAGTGCCGACTCGAGGACTCCAGACTTCGGCTCCAAAAGCCCCAAGCTACTAGCGCGGGTTCTCGCCCCCGTCGTCCCCCCACATGGGCAGCCGCTCTTGCTGGGCAAGGTGAGGCAAGGACTTGGGCCCGTCAACTGTTACCGGGGGACTCTTGACTGGGAGGACAAATGTCGCCTAGAAGTGGTGGAGGAGCATTCGCCTTCCCCCTCTCCCTCCCCGACGTCCGTCACCCCCTCCCTCTGCGGACCATTGCTCTGCAAGTCGCGGCCCGTCTCCCCTGGCGAAAAGACGAGCTTCGTCAGCCAGCTGACCACTGTGGCCAAAAGCGTCCTCGGGCCGATCAAGCTCGGCTCCCAGGAGGGGTCCAAGAGCAAAGAGCAGCAGACTAAGGCGGCGGAGGAGAGGCAGGGAGGGGCAGCGGGAAAGTCTGACACTCCCGCTGGAGGTCGAGTGGTTGTTGGGGCTGCAGTGGTGACCCAAAGTCCTGCTGCTTCACCGCTAGAGAGGGCTGCCATGGGAAGCAGCCAGTCGAAAATGTGACCCCATGGGGTCCCTAAATGGGACTTTAGTCAAAAAAAAAAGTTTAAAAAAAAAGATATGCCTTTTTTGGAAGAACAATGCAACAGAAGTCAAGCACTTCAAAACAATGTACATTCCAGTTTCAGAGTACATGAAATGTTATCTATTGATTCCAATGATTGATTCTAACTCAAAACCAGGAGTGAAACAATCGAATGTAAAGGTGCGTTCTCTGTTCATTTTCTATTATAAAGTATTTAATAACAGGATTCTTTAATGTAACGTGGAACACTTTACCAGATGTATATGTGTGTGGGTCTATGTGAACGCATGTCATATATGGTATGTACTGTACATGTATAATAGGTACAAGAAAGTCAAAAAGTGCTTTACCGATCAAAACATGCTGAAAACTGTGAATACCAAAATCCAGTCCCTCTATTTTGTCTTTCAAACCAGCGCTTTGTTCTCTCACTGCTTTCTCAAGCAAGACAATGACGAAGTGAGTCGTGGTCACATTGTAGTATTTGCATCAAACGAGGCAGCCGAGCCTCAGTTTGGCTTCAGCGGGTGAGCAAGCAGCAAGATGATGGAGCTCATTTCTTCTTCATCCGGTATAGTTTACAGAGTCGCTGGTGCATGGGTCAGACAAAGCCGAAGCAGGCACTCTGTCAGTGGATGTCATGTCTAGCTCTGACTGTCTGACTGTCGCAGGGGATTGTGTGTGTGCGTGTGTGTGTGCGTGCGTGTGTGTGTGTGTGTGTGTGTGTGTGTGTGTGTGTGTGTGTGTGTGTGTGTGAGTGAGAGCGTGTGAAGCCACCTTGGGTCTATTTCTGCTGCTTCTTGGAGGCTGTGTCGTCCTGCAGAGGAAAGCGTGTTTGACAAAGCTCCGGCTCAGCGCTTATCTCCCCTTTGCAGGAGGGCTGCCACAGCACCCTTTTTTTCAGCCTACACAAACACACAAACACAAACACGCACACCCACTCACATTGTCACAGGAGGCAGCACTGTCAGCAGCTGATTTTATTTTTTATGCATTTATGGCCCTACGAATTGGGACGCAAGTGTGTTTTGCAAGTGAGTTAAGAAGTGTGTGAGAACGCGCGTGTCTTTTCGTGGGGTAATTACACTCAGCGCAGGTGACTCAGCAAGGGTCACGACGGGGAACCAAACTGGAAATAAACAGGCGGCATTTCGGATCCAGTAACAGTTACAGGCTTTGCTGAACATTCTCCGACTTTACTAACAAATCACACAGGCTCAGTGATGGTAATGTGTGTGGATATAGCATACAAAAAAAAGGAATCGTAAGCACAGAGTGAACCTGTTGTTTCGAGCCCAAACGGGGGAAAGCAGGCCGTTATGGATGTAGCATACAGTTATGTGTTTGTTTAAGGGCTCTATTGATAAGGTAGGGGTTGTGGATATGGGTACAGTATTTGTTCTCCAACTGTTTTACATTAAGTAGGCTACTTCCTGTTGTGCTGGTAGCGGTTTTACATCAGCTGGCAACATTGTTTTGGTTTGGATTTGTCTAAAACAAACTAAAACAATGAGCTGAAAATGGTTAAAAGCTATGCAGAGCTACAAAGTGGGAAGTTGATTGTTGTGGTCTTGGCAGATCTTTTTACATAACCAGTCGGTAATATGTATATTAAATAAACATATATTAATGCAATTTTCCTTTTTGGAGGAATCCATCCTCAAATCAAACAATGTTTGAGGGTGTTCCAATGATTTGACATCCCTCATCAGAAAGTCTCATGCAGTTCACGCAGCAAACCATAGTTTTCTTTCATTCAGCATCGTACTCTACTGCCCTCCAGTGGTTTAAAACATCCACTGTAAGACGTGTTTCCATAACATGTTCATTATTAATCTGCTGGAGTGAGTTCCGACCACTAAAATACTGCAGAATGGAGGTTATTAGCCATAGGGTTACTGAATATGCATTTATGTTTATAATGACAAAAAATCTTTGCAGTAATTATCAAATGAACACTTGAAACATGAATTTATTCCTTTCCTGTTGTCGTGTTCTTCACGTGACTGTTAATTATATCTTCTGGGATAGGGATTGACATTTTTAATATAATATACTGTCTTATATATTCTACTGATAGGAAGCAGTTCTTTTATATCTTGATGTAATAAATGAGGCATCAGGTCAGCTCTGATAACCTGACTAAGAAAACTAACTGTAATGTAATCTTCTACAGATATTACGCCCACTTTCAGGCCTTTTTCCCAATCAATGGTGTCTATAGTGTTACATGTTTGAGAATTTCTTTTTTTCTTTTTGTGATTGACAGAGAGAGTAGTATAAATGCACTTTATTTGGAAATGTTGCTGGTAGTTTGTAAGTTACTTTGACGAAAAAGAAAATATAGCCTACTGTATACAGATATGTAGTCTAGAAATGAAACACGAAAGTCCAAGTATAAAAACATTCCACGTTTCTCTGTTCACTGACAGTGTATTTATTTGTACCATGGGGCATTTTTGTTTGTGATAGATGTGATTCAAATGCAGACACCTGAAGTGCAGTATGTGGAATAAAAATTCTGAGATTTGTTCCAAGACCTGCCACCTCTTTCTCTTTTGTGACTATAATCTGTGATAACAATGCTGAAGCAACTCTTATATTATCACAATAAACACTTGTTTGGCTGCATAACGTAAATATATATATATATATATATATATATATATATATATATATATATATATATATATATATATATATAACATACGTTTTTCACTACAACAATTCATAATGTCCAACGTAAAAAGGCCTATCATTTTAAACCTGTGTACATAAACTCTTCATTCAACATTAATAATATATATGAATATAAAATATACAATATTGTACAAATGTAGCACCTGTCACTCAAATCAAACATATATCGATACAAATACATATCAGTCATCTAGTTAACGTTACTATCATGTGATTATATTACATAACTTCAAGAGTTAATATTAGCCAATAGCACGCTGTTAATGTCTAATATATACTATAAATGATCCAATCAGCTTCCTCACGGTGCTCACTGCAACCAATGGTGGTGTGTCAGGAAAGGACAACAGGAAGTGAATGTCCGCTGCTGTCAGCGGAGACGCTACTGCGGCGGCCAGGAGAGCAAAGCCCCCACTATGTACTGGATTACCTTCACCTCGGGGTGCACACTAGCTTGTTTGTTGAATGGAGGAACGCGTACCATACTGCTGAAAGTAACATTTATTAATATTTGTGGTCAGTCCGGCTAGGTAACTTAGCTAACACCGGGGGCTAGCGTCTTGAAATGCTAAACTTAGCTAGCTTTAGCAAGCTAGTACATTAACGTCACATTTATCTGTGAAGACAAGTCGAGTCGTGGTTGAAGACTGAGGAAGTCGTTCAAATGAGTCAAAATACCACAAGGCACCGACCATCTTAGCCGTCGTTTACAGCAGGTACGTAACGTTAGTTGTTTGCTATTGTGTCTTTTAATAGTAACGTTAAGTGAATTACCCGTAGCCTAAAGGGGAGGTGTAACATACGGTCACTTGACTATTAGACTTAGATATTGTGTTAGGAGAACAATATCGTGGATATTATATTGCAAAATGACTTTGAGGATGTTGATCCTCGCGCAGGCGTTGACAGACTCATTTCTGCGCTGCAGCGAGTGATTGCTCAGGTGTTAGACAGCTTGATCTGCACTGAGACATGGTGACTGCCACCATAATCAGATGACTTTCACAGTCATTGGAAAACCCGACATGCCGGTTGTCAAATGCTAATCACATGACGTTTATTCTGCACATAACTGTTTCCTGTTGAAACTGCTACTCATCAGTTTCAGACAGGGGTGGAAAAGTCACTGGTACTTTCCTGTTGTGTGCTGTGTGCTGTGCACTGTGAAAGACTGATGAGTGAGGTGTACACTGACGATGTAGCAATTATTTATATTTTTCAGGAAGTGAGGACTTGCCTTTGGCCTACAGACTGGCTGCTGTGCCCTTTCCCTATGAGTATAAAACAAAGTTATTTTGTAGCATCGAGAATGTAATCTTGACTTTGCTTTTGCCATAAAAAACTTAAACAAGGGAGGAAGGAGGAAACCTCAGGAAGAGCAACAGAGGAGGATCGTAAATGACTACATGGCGAAACAGAATTATTAGCCAGCGTTAAAAAGCGCATGAGAGCACGTCAAGTGTAAGTTAAAGAGTTTCAAGCAGAGTCAATAATTTAACCTCCCTTTTCTTCCCCGCCCCCATCAGTTCTGCGTTTCAATGAGGAGCACCAACATTCAGCTCTGAGGGCTCAGAGGCATGAATTCCGTTTCCCCCAGCGCAGTGCAATACGTAGGGGGAGTGATGCAGGAGGAGCTGGTGGAGAGCCAGAGGCAGCAGCCCCTGGAGCGGCAGGGCAGCTTTGGTCTCAGGCCAGCACAGACTCCAGATCCCAGTAGAGAGGCCACCGGAGAGCCTGACGAGATGGACAAACTGAAAGCCAAACTGATGTCAGCGTGGAACAGCGTCAAATACGGTTTGTACTTGAAGTACTTGACCGTGTCGGTGCCTTGATCTTGTTCATTGTCTTTGTTGCCACTTTGACAACTTCCATTGTCTCTGCTCCTCTCTCTCTAGGTTGGACTGTTAAGTCTAAAACCTCCTTCAACAAGATATCGCCGGTCACTGTCCTGGGACACTCGTATCTGCTCAACAGTGAAGGTTGGCTCTAAATACAAAAACGTCTTTTAAAAAAATTGGCCAGATTGATCCCTTTCTAATCAAAAGTGCTTGTCTGTAGATGCTGCGTTTCCTCTCTACACAGAGACTCCAGGTGTTGGACTGATGTGTGTTTTGGTTCACCACAGTGGTGTAAACTCTTTTCCTTTGAAAGGTTGCCGGGTTCACATCAGAACACAACAACAGCAGTTGACCTAAAAAAAAAAATTTCCCCTTTGATTTCACAGTCCTGTAAACTGATGTTTCTCATGTCAGATACACATGAGATCAAATTCATGAGCAGTTTGAATCAACAAAGTGTAAAAGTTCTCTTTCTTTTTCTCCCTCCACCCCTTCACCTCCTCCCAGATGAGGTGGAGCGATTTCGTTCGGCTTTTGTGTCCAGGATTTGGCTGACCTACAGGAGGGAGTTCCCTCAGCTGGAGGGCTCCACCTTGACCACAGACTGCGGCTGGGGCTGTATGCTGCGCAGTGGACAGATGCTGCTGGCTCAAGGGCTCCTGGTCCATCTGATGCCCAGAGGTTTGTCTCACCGTTGCACGCAGTTGTACTTTCACGCACAGGAAGTATAGCTACATTTAAAGGTGGCCAATCTTTGTTCTCTCAGTAGTGTGACACATATTACATTTTACTGTTGGAGGCAAGTACTCCTTTTAAAGTGAAAGGACTTCAGTGAATACTTTTTCTCAAATGTTTATGTCCATTAACACTAGATCTGTCCTCTTTTCATCCTTTCTCTTTTATCTAATTCCTGTGTTCTTCATCTCACCATTTATATCTCCGGCAAGTTTTTATTGACTCAGTTTCACTCATTTGGGTTCTCTGCTCCTCGCCTCTCTCCTGTTGTCCTTTTTTTCTTTTTTTTAATTCATACTTTCTGAGCTTTACTTATCCTGAATTGTTTCTGTTTCTTTTCATTGCTGGCAGAGTTTGTCTCTCTTCCGCTCTCCATCATTCTATCTGTTTTTAGAATTTCTTAATAATTGTGCCCATTCTTATTTCGTTTGATATTCAAAAGATGTCTACTCTCAGATTGTTTTCATGCTGAGGACTGAAGAAAAATTGCCCAGATATTTTAGCCTGTCTCTACTTAGTTGCTAAGTGCAAGCCTTTTTCTGTATTCTGCAGATTGGGCTTGGCCAGATGTTCAGCAGCTGACCGAAGTGGACTTTGAGGTGTTCAGACCGCGTTCCCCAGCCCGGGCTGGAGGAGTCCCCATCCCTTCCTTTGGCTCGCCACGAGGGTCCAACACCCCGGAAAAGTCCTTGACGGGTGATCAGGCGCCCAAATGCAGCCAAAGGAAGAGACCGGAGTGTGTGCGGGACAGGCAGGCAGAGCCCATCCACCACAAGCTGGTCACCTGGTTCGGGGATCAGCCCCCAGCACCTTTTGGGCTTCACCAGCTGGTGGAAATTGGCAACAGTTCAGGGAAGAAGGCTGGTGACTGGTACGGCCCCTCTATAGTGGCACACATTCTAAGGTAAAGATGGAGGAAGAGGCTTTTTTTTACAAGCAAGGATTTAAAATGTCTTTGCATTGATTGGAGTTATGAATATTTTGTTTTTTCAGGAAAGCGGTAGCCAAAACCTCCGTGCTCCACAACCTGGCTATATATGTGGCTCAGGATTGTACAGGTGAGATTGACACACTAGATGTTGTGAGAGTCCAGTTCAACATGTATTCCTTTTGAAGTCTTCTCCATATTTACCGTCATGGTGTTTCCGTGCTCTGCAGTGTACAAAGAGGACGTGGTGCATCTATGTGACCTGTCACTGAGCCAGACGCCCCCTGATCCGTCCAGCCAAACCTGGAAGTCCGTCATCATACTGGTGCCTGTACGGCTGGGAGGGGAGGCCCTCAACCCGTCCTACATCGATTGTGTCAAGGTGTGAATACTCTGCGTTCACCCCACCCATCCACAGACCCCTCTCTGAGCTCACTAGAGTAATGTTTCCTAAAGAACTTTGTTGAAGAACTTGAGTTCTCTCTCACGTCTCTCAAGTCGTATTGAAAACATCCGTGTTCATTTCCAGAACATCCTAAAGCTGGATTGTTGTATTGGAATCATCGGGGGCAAACCGAAGCACTCACTTTACTTCATTGGCTTCCAAGGTGAGAGCTTTTTCTTTTTGTCGAAGGAATCAAGGGATTTAAGAACAATGTTGTTATTCCGAAGAAGGAACTTGGTGTTCTTTGGCAACGTCATGGACCATAGAGGACCATAGAGCTCTCGTCTCTGCTGTTTGTCTCATGGTTGTGTCATGTTGACGGTTGGTACACTAAGGACTGTGCACAGTGAGTCAGTTGCTGTAGGGCTCGGTGTACAACAAATGACTGTAGCTGTGTTATTGAGTGACTATTTATGCAACATTCAAAGCGCTTCTTTTCTGTCCTCTTGCTCTCTGTCACTTTTTCTTGAGGCGCCTCTTTCCCAAGGCAACAATCTTTGAATCGCTGATGAAGGCTCCATGACGGGGATACTTGCGTTAGCTGGTTAGCCTTACCTAACCATGAGTTAAACTGACTTAAACAATTTAAACACGGCATAGTAGAAGCACAATAATACACTTAACATTTTCACGATATTCAAAAACAACTGGGAGCTGACCAAACTTCTTTCAGTTCGTCCACTATTTTTTGTTTATTAGGACTCCTCTAAAGAGTTTTGTCTCAGTCAATGTTCTGCTTCAGCGATTCCCTCAGTACAGTCGGTAATAATAGTGCAGAGCCGGTCTCCTGCAGATGTTTGCTCATTGTGGATTGAACACCAGCTTGTTCAAAATGTAAACGTCAAATTATTTCATGTAGGATTTGTGAAGCGCTGTCTTCCTCAAAGCCGTGTAATTAAAGTCCAAACTGGCCGCTGCCTGTGACCGGCTTAGACTCTGTCGACCAAGCAATCAACTCTTCACCAAATATACTTCTTGGTAATCATTGATTTCCTCTTCCTGGAACAATGATTCTGAAAATCATCAACCATTCACACAATAGAAGTGACAGCTGCTTTAGAAACCAAACCGTGTTGCAGAAAATCCACATTCATACTTTTTTGTACCGCGGCTCATCGTACTTGATATTTGAATCTCTACTCATTCCAGGTAGTTGCAGCTTGATTCGGTATGAACAAGATCTAAGAATATTGAATCAGCAAAAAGATGACTGAGCCATTCAGCTGTTCCTGGTCACTTCACACTTTAATAGAGTATTTTGATTCCTCTTCCTGTCTGTTAGACGAGCAGCTGCTGTATCTGGACCCTCACTACTGCCAGCCCTTGGTGGATGTCTCTCAGGTCAACTTCTCACTGGAGGTTGTTTCATTATCTTTTTTATATATATATATATATATATATATATATATATATATATATATATATATATATATATATATATATATATATATATATACTGTATGTCACTCTCGCCTCAGTGTGTCTGGCTTTTTATCAGATCATAATATTGAACTTCTTGGACCGTGTGACTTTCATGCGCACTAGTGTTTTGTACGGGCCGTTAGAGATAACACGTCCCGTCATGAATTTTGATTGACCTTTTTATTGCGTCTCCTTCTGTCACTCTCTAGTCGTTCCACTGTAGCTCTCCCAAGAAGATGCCCTTCAACCGCATGGATCCGAGCTGCACCATCGGATTTTATGCCAAGAACAAGAAGGACTTTGAGTCTCTGTGTTCTGCTGTTAGTGTGGTGAGTTTGTACACCCTCCTGCCACTATCTGCCTCTAAATGTCATATAGCATTTACTAACAGCAGAGAGAATACCATTTAACTTCCGACTGTGTTAAAGGATGGGTAAGAAGAGATTGCCCAAACAAGGCCCTACCCAGGTCTGCTATGGATAATTGCATGATGCTATCTACTACATATTACAAAGGTGATCCCACGGGAGCTGGGGAAGCTGGAACTCACTCACTCGTCAGGCAGCATCCTTCGTTCTCTTCTGCTTGTAGTATTTTGCCATGCCGTTCTAAAACAAGAACATAAACAATGTGTCCTGAATGTAAGACCCAAACCCACCGCCTCTGTCAAACTAGCTGGACGTTGGGGAGCCTTGTTATTTATTCTGTCAAAGTTCAATCAGATTCATTCACATAAACGAAGGAGGCGCCGCATCACAGAGCGATTCCACACCGAGAGAGAGAGATCCAGCAGCACCCACAGAGGGGCTTAAAACGCAAATAATATGCAAATAAATAAATATATTTTCATTTCTATTCATCTGTTGAAATTATTTAAACGACACTTAAAATGCAGGCTTTCTTCCTCCCACTTGTATTTATTTTAACTGTAAAAGGAAGGTTTTCTGTTTTTCTTTATTTTTAAATGTACAGCACTTTGAGCTATAAAGTCTGTATGAAATGTGCATTTTATTATTATTATTATTATTATTATTATAATGTCCCTGTACATCCATTGGGTCGTAACAGTTAGCAGCCGTCTATTGCTTTGATCTGAACTTGCTTTTTCCTTCTTTTTTTTTTTTTTTAAATCTTTTGTTCATTTAATATCTTTAGATTTTTATGCTTTGTATCGAACACAAAATTAGCAATTTGAAGATGTCAACTAATTGGGAAAGTAAGATTCATAGAGAATGAAGATAATCTGTGGTTACAGTTCTTCAACGATGTCAAAAGCGCTTGATTTGACAGATATTCATGTACTCTCTTGACACGACATTCGTGGTGATTCTGAAGCATTCTGGGACATTTTTGTTGACTCGATTTTGTTGTCCTCCCAGGCTCTGTCGTCATCGAAGGAGAAGTACCCCATCTTTACCTTCGTGGAGGGCCAGGGTCAGGATTATGGACTTGAGGGTCACAGTGGCAACAACCACAGTGGACCTGCAGCCCACATTCTGCCCCCCGGCAACCTGAGCAGGAGTAACAACAGAAGAACCAGTGACGAGTTCGTCTTCCTGTAGGCACCGGGGAGGAGGCTCTCCTAGCTCTCACCCGTAGGGGGCGGAAGAGGCCGCCTCATTTCCTTTCAAAGGGAAGGACTTGATTCTCTTGATGGTGCAGCTGCAAGGTGGACATGACGTTTTAGTGATTTATCGCCTTTGCTGGTCAATGGAAATAAAGACTGTGTGGCTTCTGTTATCACCCTTTTTGTGTGGATGGGTATTATAAGCTAATGTAATGCGTACTGTCTGGATCATTAGTTCACTAAGCAAAGGCAGGATTTCAAATTGGTTCATTGTTGGACATGTTCCAACTACTTGACGTATTCTTGATTCACTTCATCAGATACCCTAATGCCTCGATGTCGAGCATGTTTGAGCAAAATCAAGCAGGTTGTGTTTTCATCCTGATCTGAGCTGGACTGGAAGGTGATGTGATACCCCACCTGTCTCCATTTTTGTTTTTAGTTCTTACATTTATTTATTAGGTTTATGAACATATTTCTGCGAGTGTGTTAGTTTAGCTTATCCGTTTGTCTTGAATAAGTGTACCGATTGTATTTAAGAGTCTGTCGCGTTGAGGTTTCAAATTCTTCCGAGAGCATCTTGAGCAGATGTAAATTCATTCTAGTGTGACGGTCTGTCCTGAGTGTCACACAAATGATGCTTCGGCGCTCCATCATTAAGAACAGGTAACCCTTCCAGGAATCTGCTCTGAAGAGTTACTCAAGCTTACAGTTAGCGGGTGAAGAGATTCCTTCAGCTGGAGCTGGATGTGGCTTGTGCCATGAAACAGGATGTTTAAGTTATCTGGATACATTTGCAGAGTAAAAACCCAGAATAGCTCTTTGATTTCCACTTGAGTTCAGGTTCTGGGTTCTACTTGCTAAAGTTCTACAGTCGATAAGACCGGCCCAAGCTGAATGGCGTTTTTGTTGCGATGTCATTTGTGTTTAGTTTGTCCCTTTTCTACGTGAAGGCGACTACTGCAGGTTGCTCTACTACTGTTATTTGATTTCTTGTCCTGATTAAACTTCATACACTGGAATCACATTTTATTTGCATCACATACTCTGAAGAGATGCACTGTTTTGTTCTCATCTGATCACTGCAGAAGAAGCACAGACTGTTCACGCTGAAACAAAATGCAATGTTTTGTCTTCACAATGTAATTCAGTGCAGTTCACTCCTGTTGATTTCACGGCACTGGAAGCTCGTCTTCCACCGTTCTACATTTGAAGCTAACCTGTGACCTGGTTTCTTGCTCACTTTGAACTCACCTGTGGATGTTAAATCTTCGTAACATAAAGTTAATATACTGGTAAACTATGAACTCCTATTTGTCAGTGATGACTTTCTAACAATTATTATTCACAGTGTGAAAGCCATCGTCAAGCGAAAGGCGCTGTAGTAAATGTTTGACAAAAACATTTTGTTCTTCAAAATACACTGACAGTGGATTGGCATAAAATGATGCATGCATACATTCATAAAAGTACAACAAAATTCAAAGACGTAATGCAATAAGAGTGAGAGCAAATCTGCTGTGTACAGTACATTTTTCACAGGGATGCGGCCACACTGTAAAATGTTGCTGCAGATTACATGCAGTCCATTGTTCACGAAGTAGGCACTGCAGCTTGTCATTGCAATGCAATGATGTGTTTATTTGTGGAGCATGTTATGTGAGATATGTGCCCCTCATTGGTAGATAGCAAATGTATTTTTCATTTCTTTTTTTGTTCTGTGAAAATCATCCTGTACAGAAAAAAAAAACATTGGTTCATGTTGCGTTAAGGCATCATAGTTTTCAACTCCTCAGAAATCTTAAAATACTTTAGGTTAGTTGTTTATTTTATCACTTCTGTTAAAAATTTGATATTTTTATTTAATCCGAAGTAGCCTACTGCATCTTTTTGTGCTTTATCATTAATCTACTACAATAATTACTATTACTCGGTTCATAGTCCCCAGTGTTTCATGATTTAACAGTCGTGTACACAAATTAATGAAAACAAATATTAACTGAACAAAAAAGTAATGAAGAAAATGATTTTAGCATTTAAATTATTTTTTTAAAGGCCTTATTTAAGCATATGCAGACTCTTATCCTTATATTCTTTAAGGTGTACGTTAAAACCTATATTTGAGTATAACTAAAGGACTCACACACATTGTACAGTACAGACTTCACAAAATGCAGAGCCTTACTGGAGCTGCACACGCATGCGCACTGCCGCACATCCGTGACTAGACATTCGGTCATAGAAGCGGCGCAGGGGGCGCTCGAGCCGTGCCGGCGAAACAAATCAACGCTAGAAGGCACATTACGAAGAGGGTGAGTAGACTAATTGCGTCAACCGCTGCGCCGTCTTTTTCATCCCCCGCAAATACCAACTCGGGAGCGCAGACATTCACCCGGGACTGCCTGTCCTGTTCATGCGGGTAGGTCAGTCGCACAAGCACAGTCCGCCATTCCCCTTTTTCATATTTAACGAGACACCCTTTCGTGGTCGGGGGGGGGAGGGGTTCTCAGTAGCATCATGGGCTCATGTGCATAATTGACTGTGATTGCCCCCGTGTTCAGTTCAAGTGCAGTGGTAGATCCTGCAGCCGTAATTGCATCTGCGCGCAACGGATGATTTGCTGCAGCGCAGTGAGAGAATGGAGTCTTCACCTGACAGGCGTTGGATAAGATTCAACCATATCTTGCAAGGATTGTGCAGCCACATCATTTATCAGAACGGCATAGTTAAATCAGATATGCAGCCTCACTGTCCAGCTGTTTCCAACAGTTCTGTCTAATCAAACCACTAAATGAATATGCTAATTCAGATCAATTACTTTTGCA
Organism: Melanostigma gelatinosum; assembly: GCF_949748355.1. NCBI lineage: Eukaryota > Metazoa > Chordata > Actinopteri > Perciformes > Zoarcidae > Melanostigma > Melanostigma gelatinosum. Next base: position 7,398,419 of record NC_136644.1, on the reverse strand, counting down.
TATTGCAAATGTGTTTCGCAAAGACCCCGCCCTCCTCTCTCTCACCTCTGTCATTTCTCTCAGGTCCCTGTTGCTCACCGAGGAGCAGGAGATCCAGGGCGATGTCAACGCCAGATCCCCCCATGGGAGGCACACCTCGCCCAGGTCCTTCCCCTGGTCCGGGTCCCTCCCCCGGGGCTATGCTGGGCCCCGGGCCCTCCCCGGGCTCCTCTCACGGTATGATGGGCCCCAGCCCGGGCCCTCCCTCCTCTGGACACTCCCAGTCAGGGCCCTCTGCATACGGCCAGGAGAACATGCACCCTCTGCACAAAGTAAGGATGGAGAGACCCCCCAATGTCTTGCTGAGACCAGGCCCGGCTCCAGGCACTGATTTGCAGGGGGGCCTTATGTTGCTTTGGGGGGGGGGCACGTTTTTTTTGTTTGTTTTTTTTACAGCCGATGGTAGCATAGTAGGTCAACTTGTGTATTGAAAGATCAGCAGATAGCAGATTCAGCCACAACAAGACATTTAAAAAATAGGCACATCCAGCAACAACATCAACAACAACAATAACAACACACTCTACAACAACACACTGTGCGGAGTTTGTCCGAAACGGAGCGGAGCACAGCAGCGCAGCATGCAGCAACAACGAAAAGGGCCTACCAACAGCGAGCCTACAACAGAAATTAAGAAAACATTGCTTTGCATCACATATTTGTTTGTTTTTCCAAGAAAGAACAAACACATAGGCCTACAACCAATCATTTAGCCTAGTCCATAGGGCCAGGAGGCTGGATAAAACCAGATAACTCACCATTAGTAGAGCGGGAGACGACGATTGGCCACCGAGTGAAATCTGCGTAGGACAGTGTCCCTCCATTCACTCCTGAACTTCTTTGTTAAGTCCTTCTCGAAAGCTAGCATAATCAGGTTGGCCTTTCGTTTGTGGAGCATCGACTGTCTGTGATCTGAGAAAACATTCTTTAAAGTGGAGAAGGAATTGTCACAGAGGGCCAGTGCACAAAAGTCAGTGCATGTTTCAGAGCAGTTATTACGCTTGGCATTGCCTCAAGAGGCTGGTGAAGGTATTTAAGAACTTTTGCCATTGTCCATCTTCCCCCGTCAGGTGGGGATGTGTCATCCATTCGCGCACGTAGGAACTGGTTAGCAACCGTGTACTCCGTATCCACCACGGACGTGTTGGTGAGCTTCAATAGTGGGGTGATCTTAGATGCGTTGAGAAAATCGGCGTCCTCTGGGTCCAGCACCTTTAATGCACCCATAACCGTGCAGTTGCGCTCTCCGAAGCGCTCCTTGATTTCCCCACACAACCTGCCGCTTCAACGCGCACGTCTGCGCCATAGGTCTTCTGGTTGTCAATCTCTTTGAGGAGGGTGACCAGGTCATCAAATGATCTTAAAACAACAGAGACAGTGCCAAAGTGACCAGTCCAGCGTTGCTCCAAGAGGCGTTTCAACCTCTCTCCCTTGTACAGGATGGCTACTGTTGGTCTCCTATGTTGTTTATTTCAATCTGCTTTTTTCCCTATTAGAACTATGTGATGTTTGCAGCTGAAACTACCAGGATGATAGTTTTGTTTCAAGCCCGTTTGATTTCTCCCACAGTCCATGGAGAGCCTGCATGAGAAGGGGATGGGTGAGGAGGGCCGCTTCAGTCAGATGAAGGGACTGTCTATGAGACAGGGCGGGCACAGTGGTATGGGCCCCCCGCCCAGCCCTCTAGACCAACACTCGCAAGGTAGGCGCTACGTAGACTTAGTTTACACAATTTCACCCTTCCCAGCATTGTGCAAGACCTGTTGTGCGGTCATGTGGCCTGGCCGGCTCATAGGGAGTGTCTCTGTTGTAGCAGGCCGTTACGAGCCGTTGTTTCAAACTCCCTAAAGTTTTTTTTAGTTTTTTTTTTTAGATCAAAACACAGCAGAGCAGCTTAGTGTAACAAAGGCACTGCTACCAGTCACGTAGCAACTTTGTGGCTTTCTCGTTTGCATGCAGCAATAAGGAAGGGACAGAATTAGCACTGTGAATCAGCGTTAACAACATTATGAAACAACAGTCTGATGGGATTTGAATAGTGTGAGGGAGTGACTCATTATCCATCGGGCTACGCTGCAGGCTTTTGTTAAAGGGATAGTTACGACATTTTGGAAAATCAGCTTATTCCCTTTCCTGCTAAGAGTCTCGTGTCGATGCGCTAAATATGAAGCTACAGCCAGCAGCCTGTTTGCTCACCTCAGCATCAAGACTGGAAAGTTCACGAATTAACACCTCATGTCTCGTTTGTTTAATATGAACCACAAAAACATCAATTTGTGGTATTACTGGGATTTTTTATGGGAATATTTCTTGGTCAGACAAATATTTCCCGAAATGTCAAATGTATCCTTCCAGGTTACCACTCTCCATTGGGTGGCTCTGACCACTCCAGCCCTGTCCCTTCAAATGGCCCCCCCTCTGGACCTCTTATGCCATCCTCCTCCTCCTCCTCTGGTGGTCCCGGCTCTGCCTCTGCACCTTTGGATGGCGATCAACACACCGTGGGTCCCAATAACCGGCCTGGCCCTCCAGGTAGCTCCGGCCCAGGCCCCAGCCCTGGACCCAGCCTGGGCCCCGGTGTCTCCAGCCTCGTTCCTGGCCTTGAACCTGGAGGCCTTCATTGCCCTGGAGGTCCTGGAGGTCCTGCAGGCCCGACTCCTTTCAACCAAAACCAGCTTCACCAACTCAGAGCCCAGATCATGGCTTATAAGATGCTGGCCCGGGGGCAGCCCCTGCCAGACCACCTCCAGATGGCTGTCCAAGGGAAGAGGCCGATGCCCGGGATGCAGCAGCAGCCCATGCCCAGCCTGGCTCCCGGAACTGGAGGCGGGCCAATAGGTGGGCCAGCAGGACCAGTACCAGTGCCTGGGCCTATGGGCTCAGGCTACAGTCGAGTTCATGGTGAGCATACACGGGAAAATGTGTGGAATACCAAGATATACCCTGTGGTCTGATGGGCAAATTATCTTTTTTTTTTCAAATTGTTTTTTATTTATATTTTGTGTTCTAAATGCACCAAAAGTCTTAGAATAATTTGCACATATTTGTTTCTTTAGGAATGATGGGTCCCAACATGCCTCCTCCAGGCCCATCGGGTCCAGCTGGGATGCAGGGACAAAACCCAAACGGACCTCCGAAGTCCTGGCCTGAAGGTATGAAGGTGCTGCTGCTGCGAGAGCTTGGACTCTCACTAGTGTGAGTGATATTGGTTAGAGGAAGAGGGGCTGAGTGAAAGCTGGTAAGTTCATATGAATTCCAGTTCAGACTCTTAATCCGGGTAAGAAAAGTAGTATACAGTTAGGAACAATATGTTCATATGCCAATATATGAGGCCAAGTGTGTCATCATTTAAGAATTTCTAAATAAGATGTTATGGTTTTAGCATTATGTTCACATTGTAGCCCCTGGCACATTATAATGTGTTGATACAGGCTGCATATTCTTACATTTATTCTCCCTTCCAGTATTTATCCTGATATTAATCCAAGCTAAATATTTTTGTTAAAGATGCTTGCATTCTTCAAAATGTGACCAGATGCAGTTGGGCATCCTAGTATTTTTGGCATACTGTGTTTGACTTAGTAAGTATTGGGACACACTAGATCTCTTTCTGGCATATTAAATAGTGTTTTATTATGGGTAATGAAACGCACGGCATGTTTATTTGCTGGCAGTCTACTTCTTCCCTGTCTTTGTTGGTGCATTAAAACGTTTCATTGGTGCCTTTATGGAATAGCGTGAAAACCAACGGCTGGTATGTGTACGCCGTCGCCCTCATGGTTGTGCACAATACAAACAATATTCCCACTCTTAAAAACATTGCTCTATAGTGCCACCAGTGGTCAATAACTCCCCAGACTACCTTTAAGCAGAAAATACATAACTTCCTGTGCAGCAGAAGATTTCATGTTTCAGTGTCCTCTGGTCGAAATTTAGCCAAAAACAGAATTATAGGGAGGGACACTAAAATAATATGTCATGAAAATAATACATTTTGTCGACCTTTCCTTCATTCCCACTCTCCACTTCCCTCCAGGTCCCATGGTGAACGCAGCAGCGCCCTCCAACGCACCGCAAAAGCTTATTCCCCCTCAGCCCACAGGTCGGCCCTCTCCTGCCCCGCCCTCAGTTCCCCCCGCCGCCTCCCCAGTAATGCCGCCACAGACTCAGTCCCCCGGCCAGCAAGCACAGCCCACTCCCATGATGCCTTACCACGGCAAGCAGAACCGCATTACCCCCATTCAGAAACCCTGCGGCCTCGACCCAATGGAGATACTGCAGGAGAGGGAGTTCAGGTACGCCAGGGGATTCACACGTTCCCTCATCTCATTTACTTTTTCTGGAGCGGAAAATGGCTGAATCTGAAGGGTTGAATGGTGACTGCACAATGTACTATAAACAGGACATTGCTGGAGAGTTTTCTTGCTGAATTTATTTTAAGCAATTCAAAACGTTTGAAGTTTTTTTCTTGTATACTGTGTACCAGAGGTACTCAGAATCCAAAGTAAAAAAAACACACCATAAATAATTCATAGTAAAATGCAACTTAGCACTCCCTCAGGTTACAGGCTCGTATGACTCATCGTATTGCTGAACTGGAGAACCTGCCGGGCTCTCTGGCTGGTGATCTACGTACCAAAGCTACTATAGAGCTCAAAGCCCTCCGACTGCTGAACTTCCAGAGACAGGTATGCACACACCAAATGGTCACCTTCAACCTTCTCAGCATCGCATTTCTTTTGCGTGTTTTCGTTGCCGTCGTTGGTGTTGATGATGTTTTTGCGTATTGGTCCGTGCGTGTTAACTATCCACAGTTGCGTCAGGAGGTGGTGGTGTGTATGCGCCGCGACACAGCTCTGGAGACCGCCCTCGATGCCAAGGCCTACAAGCGAAGCAAGCGGCAGTCTCTGCGAGAGGCGCGCATCACGGAGAAACTGGAGAAACAGCAGAAGATCGAGCAAGAGCGCAAGCGCAGACAGAAACATCAGGTGGAGGACAAATACAGTCGTGATGTCACCTATGAGATTAAATGTGATCTTTTTTTTTTCATGGCTCCTCTTCATCTGTGTTTCGTCTTCGGCGCATGCGCTCCGTTCTCAGGAGAACCTCAACAGCATCCTGCAGCACGCCAAAGACTTCAAAGAGTACCACCGCTCCATCACGGGCAAAATGCAGAAACTGACCAAAGCGGTGGCGACGTACCATGCCAACACGGAACGGGAGCAGAAGAAAGAGAATGAGCGCATCGAGAAGGAGAGGATGAGGAGGCTCATGGTAAGGAGGAACCACACGGGCGCAGTCACGCAAGCATGAACGTCACACACTTGCCAGTATACGCATGCTGCTACACACACTGTATGTGCGTCTATCCCCACCCCCTTTCCCAGGCTGAGGATGAGGAGGGCTATCGTAAACTGATTGACCAGAAGAAGGACAAGCGTCTGGCCTACCTGCTGCAGCAAACCGACGAGTACGTCGCCAACCTCACCGAGCTGGTACGAGCTCACAAAGCTGTGCAGGCCCTCAAGGAGAAAAAGAAGAAGAAAAAGAAGAAGAAGAAGAAAAAGAAGAAGGTATGGGGAACACCAGGAGCTGTGATCTTTGTTTGTGAAAATGAATGAGTTGTATGTGGGTCTCTGTTGTGACTAGTCAGCTTCTTGTCTCACAGTTGGAGATCGCTGAGGCTCAGACCGCTGCCATGGGCCCTGATGGAGAGGTGAGCAGATGCAACAGCTGTAGTGATGGCATTCAAAATAGTTGTAAATATTACTGTGTGTCTATTCCAGTGAGAAAGAAGTAGTTAAAGGGGATATTAAAAGTCAATGATTTTTGCTCTTTAAATATGTTGGGTTCACAACACTGGGAATCTTTGTTTATTTGCTTTCTGTGGTCTCCATAGAGACCTCCTTTTAAACACAGCATCGACCAAACTTCACACATAGCTTCAGCAGGGTAATATTTTTCTTTCGAGTGTTGTCATGGCAAAAAAAGTAAAACCTTTTTGCTCCCAAAATGATTTTTTTTGTTCACCGTGCAAATATTTACCAGCTATATTTTCATGGTGCACAAAGCGGCACAAACAAACATCACCGTATTATATGTACATATCTCAAACCAATGGCTATCTGCAACTCGTGACCACTCAATGCCATGTGTGCATACGGGTAGAAATAATATTCATGCAGCCTACACTCTACTTAAATTGGATATTTGCTCGATACTTATTGGTTGTTAAACTCAACTTTCACACACATCAGCCACCATTTAAACCCAGCCCACGGAAACTAGCCCCGTCCTAAAGATAACTTGCTTGGTCCCCTGCAGCCTCTGGATGAGACGAGTCAGATGAGTGACCTGCCCGTGAAGGTCATCCATGTGGACAGTGGGAACATCCTGACAGGAGTGGACGCTCCTGAAGCCGGACAGCTGGAGACCTGGCTGGAGATGAACCCCGGGTGAGACCGGCTGAAGAGAGGAAGAGTGGCTTGTGTGTGAGAATGTGTGTGTCTGTGGCTGTAGGTGCTGCAATGTCTGTCGGTCTGTCGGTCTGTTGATAGGTCTGGGCAATATATCGATATCTTGATACGAGACTAGATATCATCTTAGATTATTTTGGATGTCGTAATATGGCATTAGTGTTGTCTTTTCCTGGTTTTAGACGATGCATTACAGTAAAGTGATGTTCTTTTCTGAACTTAGCTGTTCTATCGTTTGCCTTTACCCACTTACTCATTAAGGCCACATTACTGATGATTATTTATCAAAAATCTCATTGTGTAAATATGTTGTGAAAGCACCAATGGTCAACCATAACATATTGTTGTTGACGTATTTGGTAAAAAATATTATATTATTATTATATAATATTATTATTGGATTTTTGATTTTCTCCTCATCGCCCAGCCCTATCGAAATACTGCATCTTGACAAGGGATGAATGTCCATGAAATTCAAGGTCCAGAGAGGAAAAAAATGATAAATATGTGATGACCCCTTTGACTTTTCATCTTGCACCATCAACTGGCTCGACTCTTAGTTGTAACTTAGATGCTTCAGTGCTACATAACATGGTAAAGGTGCTAACTGTATGCACATTTGCATGCTAAATGAACAACTTTACCTTTATTGTCCCCCAGGGTTCATTTGTCTTGCAGCAAAAACATCATAACTGTATGCTAGTTAGCTTAACATTACGTTGCTAAACATAAGCATGTTAACTTGCAAATATTATGATGCTAAAAGGCTAAATATTACCTGTCAGCATGTTAATGTCTGGTTGTTGTTACCACGTATGTCAGCTTTTATGCTAACTCATGCTAGCATGCTACGTTATCAATCACTTCAAAGCACAGCTGAGCCTAACTATACCGGAAGTTCCACTCGGTCTGATAAAAATTGAGTTGTACTGAGTTGAAGTTGTCCTTCCAGTTTTCAGACAGCATAATGTTTGTTTCCTGGTATGTTATGAACGGTATAGCCTCACAGGGCTGCTAGCATGGCTTCCGTTCGCTAGTTTATTTTATTTAATACGCTTTAGGGCTTTTGTGTGTGTGATTAAACATGGACTTGTGCATGAGGATGACTTGTACAGTAATAATGTGCAGATACAGGGTCCGTTAGTTGACTTAATTTGAGTATGCTCGTATTCTGTCCAGTTATGAGGTGGCTCCTCGCTCAGACAGTGAAGACAGCGAGGAAGAGGAAGAGGAGGAGGTGGGTGGTTTTTAAAGACATGTTGACATGAAGCCAGTTTCACATTCACTGCTACTGGTCACTGACAAGCTGTCTGGCAGGAGGAAGAGGAGGAGCCTCAGCCATCAGCTACCCAGGTGGAGGAAAAGAAGAAGATTACAGACCCTGACAGCGAGGACGTGTTGGAGGTGGACGTCCAGCACATCCTTGAGTGAGTACGCATATGGAGTATCGCACTTAAATACACTTTTGTACCAGTTATGTTCTCAGGGCCACCGTAAACAAAGCAAAAGCATGTGCTCAACAGGTATTTACAAAATGATCGAATAAAGCTGCTGTGTGTGTCCTCCGCAGAAACGCTAAGCAGGATGTGGATGACGAGTACAGCGGCGCAGCGTTCGCCCGAACCCTCCAGTCTTATTATTCAGTGGCTCACGCTGTCACAGAGAAGGTGGAGAAACAGTCCACCTTGTTAGTAAATGGACAACTCAAACAGTATCAGGTGAACACAGTCCAATGCGATCAATTACATGATGGTCACTCTCTTGCACAAAGACATGTTTAATGTTAGGACTTGACAAGGGAGGTAAATGTTTTGCTTGACGTGTCTGTCAGATTAAAGGTCTGGAGTGGCTGGTTTCCCTCTACAACAACAACCTGAATGGGATCCTGGCGGACGAGATGGGTTTGGGAAAAACCATCCAGACCATCGCCCTCATCACGCACCTCATAGAGCACAAACGGCTCAATGGGCCCTCCCTCATCATTGTACCCCTCTCGTTAGTGTAACCTCTTCATTTTGTTCTCGCTCGTCAGGGAAGTGATTTACACTACAAATAAAGAAAAAAAGGATGTTTTATTGTTCCGAATGAATTGCCAAATGACAACAGAGCTGTCTCTCATTGACAGAACTCTTTCTAACTGGGTGTATGAGTTTGACAAGTGGGCGCCGACGGTGGTGAAAGTGTCCTACAAGGTGGGTTTTTGCAGCCAAGAACATGTTTCTAAAGATGCACTTATTTTTATTGTATTAGTATTGCTTTTTTTGTAAAATATTGTCAATATTTCTTTTTTATTAGACATGCTATATATCTATGAATTTTTTTCAATATATCTGGAATTACATTCTTTTTGGCTTTCAGGGGTCTCCTGCTGCCAGACGAGCGTTCCTCCCCCAACTGCGCAGTGGCAAGTTCAACGTTTTACTCACCACTTACGAGTACATCATCAAGGACAAACAAGTACTGGCCAAGGTGAGAACGGATGTACAAACAAACACGAGCGGAAGGACCCGCACAAACAGACCCAGGCAGTCATAGTGTCATTCCTAGTTCTTAATCACTTGACTTTGAGGTTTCGATGTCTTTTTTTCGTTTGTCGTCTCACACTCCCTAAATCCCCAAAAGTCTGAAAGTGTTTCATCCTGGCCAATCTGACCCCCCTGTTTGTCAGTGCTTTCTCCTAGGTGCTGCCACACTGTAGTCATATAGGCTCATATAGGCTTCCTGACTGCTCAAAGGTGGATGTTGTAGTTCAGGCAAGAATCGCTCAAAAAGCTTTGGCTCGGGCCGGAGCCAGCGCGCCTCACGAGGACAGAGAGGACAAGAGATGTTTCCTTCTCTGTTTTTTGGTTGATTTGGATGCAGTTAAACAGTATAGCAGCAACTTTATCCAGACGTGCTCCTCCCCTCTCCTCAACCCCAACAGATTCGTTGGAAGTACATGATCGTGGATGAGGGCCACCGGATGAAGAACCATCACTGCAAGCTGACCCAGGTCCTGAACACCCACTACCTGGCCCCGCGGCGGGTCCTGCTGACGGGCACGCCCCTGCAGAACAAACTACCCGAGCTCTGGGCGTTGCTGAACTTCCTCCTGCCCACCATCTTCAAGAGCTGCATCACCTTCGAGCAGTGGTTCAACGCCCCGTTCGCCATGACCGGAGAGAAGGTGGAGAGAAGGGCTCGGTTGTAGCCACGTCACATTTGCTTATTTTAAGAAAAGCCTTTGACAGACGACGACAGGCACGAGGTAAAATTGCCAAATGTCTGCCTCTTTCACTCTGCAGGTGGACCTCAATGAAGAGGAGACCATCTTGATTATCCGTCGTCTCCACAAAGTACTTCGGCCCTTCCTGTTACGCAGATTAAAGAAGGAAGTGGAGGCACAGCTTCCAGAGAAGGCATGTTTCACCTAATTTAGCACACACAGCGAACTAATATACTAACACATGAGAAGAGACCAGCACATATTAGTCCAGATGATCTCCTAATGGATGGGAAAGAAAACCTCTAGTGGTCACTCGTATGTTTTAAAATAATATCATGATTACAATGCTGGTGAACTTCTTTCATTAGTTCCCCCTGTCTCTCCTCTCCGTCAGGTGGAATACGTGATCAAGTGTGACATGTCGTCTCTTCAGAGGGTGCTGTACAGGCACATGCAGGCTAAGGGGATCCTGCTCACTGATGGATCAGAGAAGGACAAGAAGGTGAGGACACAAACACTGTGTGGCTATTTGGCTCAGGCATTAATAGAACTCAACAACATCAAAATAACTCAGTTTTGTGTTTTAGGAAGTTGATGTGTCCCGTACTGTCCGTTTACTTTCCGTCATCGAAAATGTTCTCAATTTTGGAAATGACAGTTGTGAAACACGACAGCCGTGGCCGGAGGCATTGTGTTTCCCGGTTCGGTCAATTCGCGTGAAAGCAATATTTCATGAACGCCTGGCAATTTGGCAAAAAAGTCCACTTGGATTCAAGTTGACATTTCTAAAAAATTCATATGCTAATTATGAAAATTTCACACAAATGTCTTTGAGGATAAAATGATGAAGTGATGACAATTTGGACAGACATGGCTGTGAACTGCAACTTGACTGGTTTGTGGAGGTAAACAACCACAAAGTGGTAATTCTAGTTCATAATAGGCTCAACAATAAGTGGCACTACATCATTTATATGATCACACCTGGAGAGTTATTGAAGGAGACGGGTCTAGTAGATTATTGGGCTTTCACTGTGAGAAAAGACTTGAATTGCTTATTTGTCATTCATAAAGAAATTTCAGGAAATGTTCAAAATGAAAAGAAAATAGATCTTTATTTATTGGTGCTGGTGCTGAAGTTTAATTGTCATTCTCACTTTTAAATACGTATCGCTTTAATTGAAGCCCAGAGGGAGAATCGATGACTGCCTTTGGACAACCCTTTATGAATCAATGTTGAATGAAAGAATAACCTTGTGATTACAAGCTGTACGTTTTGTCTGGTTGCGTTTACCAGGGTAAAGGAGGCACAAAGACCCTGATGAACACCATCATGCAGCTGAGGAAGATCTGTAACCACCCGTACATCTTCCAGCAAATAGAGGTGATGCAAAAACATTTAGTCGCTCAGTTATTTCTTTCACTGTGTTCTGTGTAAATGTGTCAGGACATAAGGAGCTAGAGAGGTTCAATCCACTGCTGTGTGGTAGCTCTCTGCCATCATCGTGAATGGGTGAATGATCGGCAACAACCTTGTAAAGTGCTTTGGATAAAAGTGGCATTTACCGTGTGTAAAATCCAGAAAGCACACAAACCGATCCATGCAAAGAAATCTCTTTTCACACACTAGATTGACTTGGCAATTCAATAGGAAGCTTAGCGGTACAAGCTCTTCAACTGAAGCCTCATACTAAAGTGTTCAACTTTGTGTATATGACTGAATTAAAGAATAAGTTTTTGTTTGCTTTTGTAGGAATCTTTCTCTGAACATTTAGGATTCTCTGGTGGGATAGTCCAGGGGTAAGTGCTAGTTCCTCTTTAGGTCAAGATCACACACACACACACGCTGTAACCTTTGTAACCCACACCGCTTACCTTTACGTCAGCGCTGACCTGTATCGAGCATCGGGAAAGTTTGAGGTGTTGGATCGAATCCTGCCAAAGCTGAACGCAACAAACCACAAAGTGCTGCTCTTCTGTCAGATGACCACGCTCATGACCATCATGGAGGACTACTTTGCCTATCGCAGCTTCAAGTATCTGCGTCTGGATGGTGAGACAGTTCACTTGGAGATGGTTGTGAATTTCAAAACTAATTTTTCCCTGAAATCTTCCTGTGACACTTTGCTGCTTGTTTTTCCTTCATTTCCTTCATGTGCTCCTCTTCTCTCTTGTCCACCTCTTACATCTCAGGCACTACGAAAGCTGACGATAGAGGAATGTTGCTGAAGACATTTAATGAACCAGGGTCAGACTACTTTATCTTCCTCCTGAGCACAAGAGCTGGAGGCCTCGGCCTCAACTTGCAGTCTGCCGACACAGTGGTTATTTTTGACTCTGACTGGAACCCACATCAGGTGTGATGCATGTTTGTTTTAATTTACAAAAGACACCGTTTAATCAAAGCAACTTCAATTTGCTCTCAGATGTAGCAGAGGCGAGTGTCTGGAGGACACTTACTATACACACACAACAATAGACATGAACACAGCAGCACACAGACTTCAGGGTCAGACAATAAATGGTCAGTTTGTTTGAGTTCAACAAGAGAATAGTGTAAACCAAAAGAAAATGAATGTCTCACAGTATTATACAACGTTTCAATTGACTTATGAGTTTCTTTTTCTTTTTTTTGGATCACAGTGTATTATAATTCCCATAGTAACACATTATACTCTTTTTTTATAATGCATTGTAATCACCGTTTGTTGCATTATAATGTGATTGTAAGTTACTTTAAGTGGTCATTGTTTGATTTAAGTAAAGTGAAAAAAGATGAAATCTATGTTCTAAAACTGAGTAAAAGTTATTTTACAATGACCACTTATAATTACATTATAATGCATTATAACAGTAATTATAATGTAACTATAGGAATTATAATACATCCTTGGAAAAAAAGAAGTGTGAGTGACTGACCAGCAATTATGAAGTATCTGTCTTTGTCCTGCTCCAGGACCTGCAGGCTCAGGACAGAGCCCACCGCATCGGTCAGCTGAACGAGGTGCGCGTGCTGCGCCTCTGCACGATCAACAGCGTTGAGGAGAAAATCCTGGCCGCTGCCAAGTACAAACTGAACGTGGACCAAAAGGTCATTCAGGCCGGCATGTTTGACCAAAAGTCCTCCAGCCACGAGCGCAAGGCCTTCCTGCAGGCCATTCTGGAACACGAGGAGCAAGACGAGGTCGTGGGCCAGGAAGTGTGTCTACGCATTAATGTGCGTGCGTGCGTGCACCGGAAACACCGTTGTTTTTTTAAAGCGTGAGCTTGCTTATGCTCCGCTTGCCAATGTGTGCCTGCTGTGTTCAGGAGGAGGATGAGGTGCCCGATGACGAGACGGTCAACCAGATGATCGCCCGGAGCGAGGAGGAGTTCGACCAGTTCATGGTCAGTGTTCGGAGGCTGAATTACAGCTCATGCAGACGTAACTCCTCTCCCTACTCATTCGTTACGTTGCCCTTCTTTTCTTCGTCTCCCTCCCTCAGCGTATGGACATGGACCGCCGTCGCGAGGAGGCCCGTAACCCTCGGCGAAAACCTCGTCTGATGGAGGAGGACGAGCTGCCCACCTGGATCATGAAGGACGACGCCGAGGTTGAACGACTGACCTGCGAGGAGGAGGAGGAGAAGTTGTTTGGACGCGGATCTCGGCAGCGGAAGGAGGTGGACTACAGCGACTCACTGACGGAGAAGCAGTGGCTCAAGGTCAGTAGCCTCAATGGGGAAAGGGCAGAGAACCAGATGTCAAATTCAAATTCAAAATAAAAACTCTTTGCTTCATTTTTTGTGGTGTCAATACCTTTGCTTTAATCTTGCAGTCTATGTTTCCCGTGCAGGCGATAGAGGAGGGCACGCTGGAGGAGATCGAGGAGGAGGTGCGTCACAAAAAGACGACCCGAAAGAGGAAGCGGGACCGCGACCTGGATCTCCCCGGTCCCTCCTCTTCCTCGGGGGGACGAGGACGAGGGGACAAAGACGAGGATGGGAAGAGGCAGAGGAAGAGGGGACGACCGCCTGCTGAGAAACTCTCCCCGAACCCCCCCGTCCTCTCGAAGAAGATGAGGAAGATCGTGGACGCCGTCATCAAGTATAAAGACAGGTAGCTCGCACGTTTTCTGGTGCACTTCCCTGAACATTTATAGAAACTGAAAAAAGTCCCTTTGCATTTTTCACAACCGCTCACGCACATTTCCTCAGTTGATTTTGTTCTGCCCTCACTGAAACATCACCGATCAGACATTTAGACTGTCATGCTTATGAATTAACCTATTAGATGTCACACAAATGGCATCAAACACGGACACCACTTTATACCAGTACTCAATGAAAAAAATCAGCAGTTTTTATTATTTGGTTTTCATATGTTCGTTGACAGTGTTCTATGTATGAAGATGTGCGACTATGGTTAACAGAGAAACTAATGTGAAGAGAAAAATCCCACATTTTCAGCTAGAAACTGGCAAACAGTAGTTGATCTGAACTGTGAAGCTAAAATGAACACATTTAGTTCATAGATAAGAGTCCGTCATCTCTCACCCATCGTGTTTGAATAGAATAAATGAACGACGGGGGATTTGATGTGCTGAATTCAATCAGCTTTCAGGTGTTGATAAAAGTGTTTTCGTCTCATCCTGATGATGTCGTTTCCTGCAGCGCCAGTGGGCGTCAGCTGAGCGAGGTGTTCATCCAGCTGCCGTCTCGAAAAGAGCTGCCGGAGTACTACGAACTGATCCGCAAGCCTGTGGACTTCAGGAAGATCAAGGTTAATCAGAAGGAAACAAAAAAACACACACAACAACAACAATAAAGAAAATGTTACGGTCAAAGGATGTGGCGTTTCTCTTATATATTCAGTGTTGCACGTACTGTATCTTCGCTGTAGGAGAGGATTCGGGGTCATCGCTACCGCAGTCTGGGTGACATGGAGAGAGACGTCATGCTGCTCTTCCAAAACGCTCAGACCTTCAACTTGGAGGGATCGCTGGTGAGACTTACTTCACTCACGCATGCAGAAAAACAGCTGCTGTCCTCGTCTCGACTGTGTACTGTTCAGCATACGGCTCTCACTCGGTGTATGTCTGATTTTTACCCACTGCAGAAATGAATATTTGTCTTACTTTCATATCTCAGCCACTACTTGTCCTTTATTTAGGATACTTCGAGGTCATTATACATGTATTTACTGTGCTCTTTTGTTATATATATATATATACATACCCTGATTGACATGACCAGAAAGCTTTGAATAAAATCAATAATACATATTTTTTTCCTCTTACCTGTAGTGCTATTTATCAATCTAGATTGTTTTAGTGTGAGATGCCTAGTTTTGGAAATAAATTGTATACTATTACTCTCAACAAGGTCTGTGGATTATCTCGAAAATACCGCATAATCCCATTATAATGGGGAGAAATCGGCTGATATCTCCCAAAGTTGGCAACTCACACCGAAACAATCTAGACTTAGAATATATAGAAGACCTTAGAATATATGCATCTTATTCATGACTGGCCCAGCAGACGCCTACATCATGCATGGCGGATGGCTTTTGCTCTCTATCTGCCTCCATCATAAAACGCTGACAATCACACGTGAACTGTGGTCACTGAGAGCACCGTTGTTACCTCTATGCACTTGATGTTGATAGTAGGCGGTTCTTTTCTACCATGTGAGCAGATATACGAAGACTCCATCGTCCTCCAGTCAGTGTTTACCAGTTTGAGGCAAAAGATCGAGAAGGAGGAGGAAAGTGAGGGAGAGGAGAGCGAGGAAGAGGAAGAGGAGCTGGAGGAAGAATCGGAGTCTGAATGTAAGCTTCCATGTCCGAGTGAAGAGAGCGGCACAGGACTGTTGTTAAGTTTTAGTCTGTTGTTGTTTGTATAATGTAAGTTATCTTTTCTTGTTGATTTGAGTTGTACTTGTTGTGATGTCCTTTTTCCCACTGACCCTTTATCACATGAAACACACACTGTCTCCAGCTCGCTCGGTGAAAGTGAAGATCCGTCTGGGAAAGAAGGATAAGGGTGGAGATCGAGGGAAGGGACGCAGCAGACGAACAGGACGCACCAGAGCCAAACCTGTTGTCAGTGATGACGACTCCGAGGATGAGCAGGAAGAGGTAACTCCCTGTGTGTGTGTGTGTGTGTGTGTGTGTGTGTGTGTGTGTGTGTGTGTGTGTGTGTGTGTGTGTGTGTGTGTGTGTGTGTGAGACGACATTTCTTCTCCATTCTTAACTATGTCTTTCTACCAACTTTATCTTATCAGATGTTATGTAGCAGACATTCTCTAGTTGTCTCTTGTATCTCTCCTCCAGGAGCGCACCCCCAGTGCCACTGACGAGGAGTCCTGAACTGTACCGTGAGGTGGGAGAGAAGAGGGCATGAAGGGACACCCCACCTACTCAAGCCCTGCATTTACAGTAAATAAATCCATCCACCCTCAGTCCAATGTCACAGGACTCAAATAGAAAGGACAGTACCGTCCAAACAGGAACAGATGCGTATCGACATCAAGGTGGAAACGCTACACAGACAATATCGTGAAATGCACAAATGAATTGGAACACAGACGGATCACATCAGCTTTTTATCTCCGTGTGCAATTTCAGGAGCGTCTTTGGTCAGTTTCTATGAGAATGTTGTCAGTGTGCGGATTTTAAAAACGCTCCTGGGACTCAGCTCGACTTAGAAAATATACTGCAAATATCATGAAGCCATCTGTAATTGCAACAATTAAAACTGTAACACTTTCGTTAAAGTCCCACTATTTACCATTTATAAGCAGTATATAAACGCAGTTAATAAATGGTTGATAACATGCTGTAACGTAGTTGTACGCAGCTGTAAGGACATTTTCATTTTTACAGTAAATGTAATTCTCCTATGAAGACGTATTTTATATTATTACTTTTGTGTTTTACTATATTTTAGCTGACTGTAGGAGGAGTTATAGCTGTTGACAAATACATGAATGTGTATATCTGCTTACAAGTACAATATAGTGTGTTATAAACCACTTGTTCAATCTTTGTACAGTGTTTATAAATGCTTATAGTGTTGCCATTACAAGCATTCGGTAAGAGGAATGATGGTTTTGTCAGTTAAACTCTGACACAACAAGACATTTCATTTCCTGTATTTATCCAGATTTTGTCTTCCTTTTTTTTTGGGACAAATTGTGATCCAAAGTGAGTCCTTAACTCACCCGAGGAGTTAGAACTGGCGGGATCCAGTAAAGTGACGCAAACAACGTTGAATGTGAACAGAAAATGTTTTCAGACGGAGCTGTGTTTTCACCCAGCGACTACCTTCCCTTCCTCTTACCTGGACACACAGACCAGATGTTTTCACCTCTGCTTCACTGTTGGGATTTGTGTTGTAACAACAGCCAGCCAGCGTGGAGCCACTGTAATGACAGAGGTGTGTGCACATCGCATATCTGTGACCGGCGCGCACTGTTGGGAGTTGTGGATCCAGCCAGGTTGTTTCCAGACCTCTCAGAAGCTCTTTGGCAACTCACCACAGTTGACTGAGGTTTAATGGAGTTGGGTCCAGGTCACTGTAACAACCCTGCCGCTGCATATACTTCCAATGTAAGCACTTATAACTGTTGATCGTAGACTTAATGAATCATGAGGTCGTATTCCATCAATGAGTGCTGTAACTTTAATTGCTTCTCCTTCAGTTGTTGTGTGGTGATTTTAAGATTTCTGAACTGTTCAATGTACTTTGGCACTTTTTCTGTGTTTGATTTCAAGACAAAGGACCAGAGGGACAGTGGCTCCTCTCTGCTTGTGAACGCCTCACGGCTGTACGGTGTTGGATATACTGTATAGAATGTACTTTTAGGGCATAATGTCAATGCTGTGCTCATCGTCGCTGGAACTCGAAACGTAACAATAAATCACAGTAAAAGCAAATGTTTGTCGTTTGTGTGACGTAGTGCTGAATTCATAAACTGATTCGCCAGTTGACAGAAAATGAATCGGCAGCTTTTGGGATTTTTTTCAAGGAAAAATTCCAAAAATGTGCTTGTTCCACTTTCCAAATGATGCCAATTTGCTGTTTTTCTTTGCCTTGTGCGATAGTAAATGGAATATCTTTGAGTTTTAAACTATTAATTGAACCAAAAACAGATATTTAAAGACGTCACCTTGGGCTCTGGGAAATTGTGATATCCATCTTTACCATTTTCTGACTTAATATAATCAGCAGATTAAAAAAGCACTGCTGCATTGACATTCAGTGACTCTCATCACATATTTTCACAATCTTTCGATGAGAATAAAAGCCGTGTAGCGCCGACTAGGCTTTACATTTGAGGCCCAATAAACCTTAAAACAGCTCAAACTTCAATCATTCAATCTGTTGATGTACTGCCTGTGTTTGACCACTAGGAGGCCTCACACTGACACGGGTCAGTCTTGTCA
The DNA here is from genome assembly GCF_949748355.1 of Melanostigma gelatinosum. Taxonomy (NCBI): domain Eukaryota; kingdom Metazoa; phylum Chordata; class Actinopteri; order Perciformes; family Zoarcidae; genus Melanostigma; species Melanostigma gelatinosum. The sequence goes on along the minus strand of NC_136644.1, from coordinate 7,380,269 downwards.
TTTCACTACTGCCTTGTGAACCAGGACAACCTTTTGAATGAAACTGCTGAAACTTTCCCCCTGAACGTCCCAGGATTTAAATCTTTTCACAAAGGAAAAGTGTGACACTACAACGTAGAGTCACTTCGTTCAGATGTTGCTTTGCCCCGACCTGACCTTATCCCCAACTTGTCCGATACCTCCAACATAACATTAAATACAACATCAACATATAACCTTGACTCACTTCTCAGAAAGGTAATGCAAATAAATAAATACAGACGCTCTTCATCCAGGTGATATAAACAGCCTTGCTGTACCTCATATCCATGTTTATTCTGTACGCAGGTTTGGCTGCCACTGAGAGAAACATGTCGAATGTTTTACTTTTCATTGTTCAAACAAGTCCATGGCCACAGTTCCCTTAACTAGCTTCATAATGACCCTCACACTTCTGTGTTCCAGCAATACATCCACAGACTTCTCTTTATAGATTCAACAGAGGATCTTTTAAAGGAAGTTATTCTTCTTTAAATCAAGTTGTATTATCCCGTGATGCACAGACTTTGCAATGCAAATCTAGAGACGTGTACGTTGAAAAAGGCCTGAACGACTGAGGGACCATGAGTTGTGATTACGACACACAACACCTGACATAAGGACACACACTCTCCCACAAAAGAGTGTGTGACGTATTGAACGTGTTGTCCCTGAGACACTGGACAAGAAAACGTGCAGTCGGTTTTAGATAAAGCAGCGCACACTCTGTCCGTCTCACCAAGTCTTTGTTGTCCGTTTGGTTGAGAGACGCTCGTTGATAACGAGTGTGTGATAAGAAGTCAAGGCCCGTGAAGGCCGGCCTGCATGAAGACCAACATGCATTGAAACTGTGTAGTCCTCATTTAAATCTGTGTTTTTTTATGTTTTCTGCTCTGCAAACACTCTGTTGAGCAGCTGCTTGTGAGCGTAGGTGATGAAGATTCTAGTGTACGTGATGATGACTGTGGCATAATAACATATCTGATACTTTAATGGCTTTTGTATTGTTTTTTACGTACTTTTTCTGTGTCCTTTATTAAATCGTGAATCGTGTTTGTGGCTGTTTTGTTTTTTGGGGATCACCCACACCTGCTGTCACAGAGCTTGTTTGCATGTTGACTTGCATTATGTATAAATCTGCACCTACATATTGATGAATTCATACATTCTTCATACTTATAAATTGACCCACATCCAGCAGTTCACATGTGCAGAAGAACAAGATTAAGATGAGTACGATTTCTGTCAACTGAGCAAATCCTTGCATGTTTCGCATTCATGCAGTGTTTTGCAAATTACTCACAAAGAACAGGATTAAAAACAAAAACATATTCATGCTGAAATCGTGTGTCTCCAAAAATGTCAACTCTCCCGGGGAAAGCCCCCTCACAAAACAGCGTCCTTGTTGTAAACGTGGTGGTAGAAGTTGGTCAGATAATACTCATAAATCATGATATAACTCATGCTTCAGTCTCAGGGTTCTGGTATTGTGAATCCTGGTTCCCTGTCTCACTCTCATGGTTTACAGGGACTCTATGAACAGAACAAAGCTACCATACATAAATTAGGAACACCTTTACTTTTGCTGCGATGACAAATCAAAACGTCTCCAGTGAAAAATACCTATTATCTCTTATTCTTATAAGAGTCACAGATTGATTTTTCACACCAATGTATTTGTTCTATATGACTCACTTCCGTCCTCTTCGGAGGAGAGAGCTGTGGGCGTGGTAACAGTGTGTGTAGCATGAAATCCAGCCGCTTTTTCCACATTCCAGGAATAACTCCCACAGCTCATTCCCTGCCTCGACCAGGAGCCAGACTGAGGTCTTACACAAAACGAGGACTGGATTTTGGCCACATACACTTACTGTACTTACTGTGGGAAAACTAAACTAGTTGTGGGGAAGAGAGGCAGCTGCTGGGAACCATTTGCCTCCATGCCACCTCTGTGGAAAACAAAGCGACAGTATCACCCTTTAGTACCACCCACAAACCTTCCCATGTGCGAGCACATGCTCACATGTGGTTTCATGTAAACACAGGGTGTCTTTCTTCTCGCTTTTCTCATGTTAGATTATCACAGTGATCCCGACGGTGACTGTGGTTTGATGAATCTTAGTTTCTGCTGTGACGTCCCTAACTGCTGCCTTCTTAAATTCTGTATGCCAATTTCTCCACTTCCTTTCATTCATTCTACACTTTACACACACACACACACACACACACACACACACACACACACGCACACAGGAAGACACACTGGTTTGGGAGGAAGAGGATGGAGAGGATGGAAGGACGATACACACACACACACACACTCACACACACGCTCACCACACAATGATACAGCATACTTTGGCTCCTCCCCCTGGCGGTGCTCATGTCCACTTTCAAACATCACACCACTCATTTAGCCCCGCCCTCCTGTCAGCCTCATAGATAATCGTTGGATGTGACTCGGACCCCACAACATTTAGCTGGCGCTCGTCTTTTTACGCACTCTTAGTCTGCCCTCTCCGTCTGACCCAGAGCCTTTTGTTTTGCGCACAGACTCTTCATCTCTGCGCTCATCGTTCCTCTACTTTTAGCGGTCAAAATAAGGAGCTACGAGGAGGACTGGACATGTCGGGGATGTGGAGGGGACTCGTCGGGCTGTCCTCGTGTTGGTGCCTGCTGATGATGGCTCATGTTTCGCCTCAAGCAGGTAAGAAATGTGATTTCCTGGCGCGTAACCTTTTCTAGAGGGACGCACCGGTGTGGCGAAGTTGGCGAAGCTTATTTATCGCGGTTGCACTTATAACTATCACGCATATTCCACAAATCAATATGTTATGCGTCACGAGACATATTTGCATGGTGTCTTGTGGTATTGGGATTGTTTATATCGGCCGATTACAAATGTAAATGTTTCCGTGAGCTTCTGCGGGAGAATACGGCCGGTGAGTGAGGCGGATTCCTTTGAGATGAGAAACATTTGGTTCATTCGGAATTTCATTTCAAATTGAATCACTGTGCTATCTACATTAAGGGTGATACATTACTAAGAAATCCAGTGTGCTTTACTATTTCGGAGTTCAATGTACACACCGCGCTGTAATTGGTTTGTTGTTCCGAACAGCCAATCAAACCCGTCCGTGCTGCCGGCCCGGTTCCGGTTATGTGAGCGGAACAAACGCAGAAACAGGCGGTTTGTCAGCGACAACGGGTGCATCTTAAAACACCATCCTCTTTGCAGCGAGCTGGAGGAACTAGGATGCTGGAAAATCTCCATTTCTCTTTTAGCTGTCCAAGTCTGTGATGATATCTGAGCTTCATATTGTACATATTAAAGCCCCAGTCCACTTATAAGACGTGATACATGATGCACTTTCCACTCCGAAGCATAAAATAAAGGACAAATGGGTTCATAGGCAAGTCAACTTGATCTTCATGGTACTTGGAAACAAATGGCACGGTTCTCTACTGGAAGAAGTAAAAGGAGAAAGAGGGCGATAACAGGCCGTATAAAAACAAGCAGAATCAAGCCTGTTGAAGAAAGTAAGAGGACAAAAAGATGCTTGTTTTGGCTTCTCTGAGATAAACATACTGTATTATGGGCTATAACATGTGACACACAATAAGAAGTGATGAGTTATAGGCCGCATATAAAGTATTAATACTTAATTGACATGCACTAAAACATGTTGAAACCATCCTTAATTTGAGTCCCACATCATCACCATTCAGTTTGGCCACAAATGGATTATTTCAATATGCCATTTATTTTCATGGAGATGACACAATTGGGGAAGGAGGTAACCTAAGACCCCTTTAAGGCCAAAGAACATGCCGAAAATGAACCTGGCTTCAACCCCCATTCTGCCAGTAATCCCCCGATAATCTCAACTCTGCTCCATGAGTTTTTCAGATTAAAACTGTTCAAAGTTATTTTCTTTTTTTAGTTCATGGCACTCGCACGCAGTATATTCTCTTTGTGTTTTACATTCTCCTGAAATGAGGCATAGCCGTGCGCAGTAGTTTTTAAGCAAAAAAGCCACAGGTCGTTGTTTTTTTCCATAGGGGAGACCAAACGTTTAGACTGCAGTGACTCAGGGACAACACTTTCACCTATCAATCATTCAGAAAAGCCTCTGCAGCACGCTGTACAATTAGAGGTCTGCAGGGGTAAAACCCTGACATCAAGCGAATGCTGCACAGGAAATGTGCAGCAGTTTCATATACGTCGACAGACGATGACCTCATTATCAAGTATGGCATGAACTGTACAGTCTTCTAACTAAGATGGGTTGTTGGCGTATGGGAACCCAACTAAAGTCAGCCACATTACTGCACAGCATTATTCATGTACTACCAGAAACCTCTGAATCTGTCTTAATAAAGTACAGCTATAGGTTATTGCATGAGTGGCTTTCTCCTGGCACGTGCGTCATGGTTATCTATTAACTGCTGGGCGTGTGTTTGAGTCAATAAACACACGTCTTCGTGAGGGTTTTTGGTGTGTGTGTGTTTGTGGGTGTGTATTACATGTGCCATAAAAAGACAGGAATGCATTGTTGGGGGACAAAGTCGCATTTAGTCACAAAAGGTGATTGTTGTCATGCAGCGTTGTGATGATGAAGACTTGCCGAACCTCTTCTGAGTATCTGCCATTCATTCCACCAGTTTGTGCTGCCAAACAAGTATGAGTTTCTATACATTTTGGAGTGAATCGTGTGTGTGTGTGTGTGTGTGTGTGTGTGTGTGTGTGTGTGTGTGTGTGTGTGTGTGTGTGTGTGTGTGTGTGTGTGTGTGTGTGTGTGTGTGTGTGTGTGTGTGTGTGTGTGTGTGTGTGTGTGTGTGTGTGTGTACTCGAATGGCCTTACATGGTGGTGTTATGGGCGGTTTGCTGGTTGTCAGGTTGACACTGGGTATAAATAGCATCTGAAAGATGCAGTTTCTCTGCAGAAGCAATTGATGGACTCTGCTTGACATACTGTTTACCTGAAGTACCAGAAATATGCTCAACAACACATTGAAAGTGGTCTTTTGAAGTCGATCTTAAATAAATATCGATGATTTAAAAACTGTGAAGCGGAACCTTTCACCACAGAAAGCACTTCCCAGTAAAGAATGAAAGGAAACTTCCTCTTGCTGAACATTATTCTTGACCCATATATGGAAGCTGAGAGTTGCCCTTTTTTCCGTTGTGCATAGAGTCACCGCATATCTTCAGGAACAGCTGGAGCGTGCTTTGGAAAACTCTATTCCTGGAATCCAATTTATGTTTTCAAAGCAGTAGGGCTGTGACTTTTGGTAGTGAACCCAGGATTGAGAAAGCATCCTCTCCCTGTTAAGCATCCTCTCCCTGTTTTACAATTTCCTGAACGACCATTCTGTCGTAATCCATCAGACCTGTACTCTCCCTTTTTTTTTTTTTTTTTTTGCTGTCACCATATATTGACGCACTCAAGTTGACAGACTTCCTTGTGTTTAAAGACTCCGCCTCTTGTCTGTGGGTCATCGTGGTAACGCTGTTATGAGGAATGTACCAATCAGCAACTGGTGGTGTGATTGTTCGACTCCTCCCATGCTATTGTCTTAAAGCGAAAGCCTGTCATGTCCCCGGCCTCCAGGTCACAGAAGAGGCAGTGCCGAGGTGATGAAAGTCAGTTGAGCGTGAACTTCCTTCGTTGGTTTCACAAGTGGCTCGATGTCGACGCTCTCGTCGCTTTCACTGGCGGTTTTTGTTGAGGTGTGATCGTCTTGGGGCAAAGCCTCTGAGCCCCAAGTAAACCGGGGTCAAACTCGGAGGTCGTACCTCTTCAAACTTTCAAACCTTCAAGCAGGGAAGCGAAGCGTGACAACAAGAGGCGTGCGAGTCCTGTGCACAGAAATGTGTCAAAGCAATGAGTAACAGAGGTGTGTGTGTGGCTGGGTTGAAGCTGCTTTTGATCAAATGCGATTCCTACCAAAGCAGCAACATCAAATAAAGCACATCTTTGTACATCTAATGAATATTTTTCAGTCTGTTTCTTACTCTTATTTATGATCTTTTCTTCCATTTAATATTTTTTCCTCACTCAGTCTCATTTTTACATCTTTATTTGTTTTTATAAGATATGGACTTTACTTCATTATGACATTAAAGTTGTATTTGTTTGTGGTTATGACTGCATGAGTGTGTAATGGGGGAATAAGGAAAGACAGGACTACTAAATTTGTGTTCCCCCAAAGGAAGGGCCTGGTCTGTCCATAAACGTGACATTGAAGCCGTATTACTTCACATCTTTGTTCTGACATGAGTCGGGGAACCACACAGTGTTTATCGTAATTGGGAAATCTCCTCTGAGTTAAGCAAAGAGGAAAAGGTGTGGCTTTCACAGCTCTCTGAACGTCGGTGGCCTTCAATAGTCGTCCTTTTTTTTTTTGTCCCGTGTGTAATTTTCAGTGAATTATTAACCTCACAATGACACCAGTTTCTTTTGTGTTGACACAAGCTCATTTTTCTACAAGGTGCTCACGTGCAGCAAAGTGTAAATTCAGCAGTAAATGCTGATAATGTCAGTAGTTTGTCCTGATGAACTCTCTTTCTTTCACTCACAGATGCAGCCTATATATGCAGCGCCACTCAGTTGACGTGTGGAAATGGGAGATGCATCACCAGCAGGTGGATTTGTGATGGAACCGACGACTGTGGTGATGGGACCGATGAACTTCCTGCAACCTGTGGTGAGTTATTGCATCACTGACGACGTGCGATTTTGATCTATTAAGAAAAAATAAATGAATGTAAATAGTATTGGTTAATACTAGGGATTATTTTCACTACACTTTACCAATAATCTGCCATTGATTTTCTTCATCAATTGTTTTGATTATGACGGCATAAAAAAAAGGAGTGAAAATGTCTAACAGCCCAAAGTGACGTTCTTAAAATGTGTTTATTATATGACCAGCAAAAAACAAAGATTTTCAATTTTCTGTCATATACGACAAAGAAAAGCATCAAATCTGCACAACTGAGAAGCTGAAACCAGCAAATGTTGGAATTGTGCTGAAAAAATAAGAAAACATGAGATAATTTTCAACCGCACTTCCTGTTTCTGTCCTCAGCAACCAAAACATGTCGGCAGTCAGAGTTCAACTGCGGCGCTCCCACCAACCAGTGTATACCGGGAGCCTGGCACTGTGACGGCAGAGCTGAATGTGTCAACGGTGCCGACGAGAACAAATGCAGTAAGTTTCATGTACAATTGTTTCACACTTTTTGCTACATTCGAAATTCAGAGCGTATCTGGGGCCTCCGCAAGGACCCGCAAGGACCCCCAACGTGGCGACGACTGAGCCAGCGGCTCTCAGCTAACTGTCCAAACGGCATCAATAGCTAACAGTGTTACCCTGAAGGGTGAGGGGGAAACTGATTGGTGGGAGCGGCTCTTCCGCTACGATGCCCTCCGCAGTGCAGAGCGGCCGCCATCAGCTAGCCGGTGCGGCACGCTCACACGCACTAACATGCACTTAAATGCATGTGCGGCTGGCCCGGCCATGTAAACAAAGAATGGAGACGCTCTGATATCAACACGCGCAGAGGGAGAGTGACGTCATTGACTGCTTAGGTGGACATTACCCCACTTAATCTTTACATAAAAAAAAACTAGCTGTTTGCAGCTGTATCAATGCTTCGGTATGTATCACATGAACTCCTCTCTTCTCCCTCTCCTGCCTCACCACAGCGGCCAAACAATGCAGTGCTGGCGAGTTCCGTTGCGCCAACGGCCAGTGCGTATCCACCGACTTCATTTGCGACGGCGACAATGACTGCTCAGACAACTCCGATGAGGCCTCCTGCCCCAAGCCCAGCTGCAGCCCTCTGTCCTTCCAGTGCAACAACTCTGTGTGCGTGCTGGCCACGTGGCGCTGCGATGGAGACAAGGACTGTGCCGACGGGTCGGACGAGTGGCCGCAAAACTGTGTGGGACAGCAGCCGGACAAGAAGGCGGCGCGCTGCGGCGCCAATGACTTCCAGTGTGCAAACGGGGAGTGTATTGACGGCAGATGGAAGTGTGACGGAAGCTTTGAATGCCAGGATCAATCGGACGAGGTCAACTGCAGTGAGTTGGCTTTCTTGGAGTGTTACAGCTTCTTTTTTTTTTAAATTTCCATCCATCTTCCCTTCTGCAAACCTATGTTCCTCTGATAAACATTCTCCAAATCATATTTAGCTTTAACCCTAATAGGAAACTGAGCCTAACAGATGAACATATGTCACATAATACTGTTGCCGTTCATAGCCACCTACTCAGTATCATCAATATTGACACAAGATCCACAACAAATCATGTCTGCGAGGATTTTCTCCTCATTCTATGTCATGTAATTATTATTTCCCATGTCTCATTCCGCTGTCTCTCTCGTTTTCCTCCATTGCTCTTCTTCTCTAGGTCGGTCCACTTGTCGCCCAGATGAATTCCAGTGTAATGACGGCGCTTGTATCCATGGCAGCCACCAATGTGATAAAGAGCCCGACTGCAGCGACCGCAGTGATGAGAGTGGCTGCCAAATAGGTGATTGTCTATTGCCGCCAATATTTTAGGAGCCGTAGAAAAAAGCGGTAAAGTGTTTGCAGAGCAGTCTCATGCCAATTCGATTACGGTCGTATTCACACTCCCGTTCTTTTCCACAGAAAATGTATGCGAAGGCCCCACAAAGTTCAAGTGTCTCAGCGGGGAGTGTATCAGCATGGACAAGGTGTGCGACAAACGGACCGACTGCAGGGACCGGTCCGATGAGCCTATCGGCCAGTGCGGTAAGTGCCGTCTTATTTTACCAGCCAAAAACTCATCAGACCAGGAAGTGCATAACATTTTGGGAATAGCTCCAGAGCTCCGGCTCATAGAAATGAAACAAAGTGAAACCACATCACAACCTGGGAAATATGATCGGACCACCTAGCCTAGCAGACTCTGCTGAGTGGCCTAGACAGTTTGTGGTTTGAATGAGCGAGTTCACCGTGTATTTGAGCTACCATTAGGAAACTGGTTGTCAGGGATACTGAGTCAGCTCTGTTGTATCTGCGTCTCCACAGACAAAAACGAGTGTTTGACTGGAAACGGTGGATGCTCCCATGCTTGCATTGACCTGAAGGCCGGCTATAACTGCTCCTGCCCTGCTGGATACAGCCTGAAGACGGACAAGAAAACCTGTGCAGGTGAGAGGACGGGAGTCTGACATTTCAAATGTTCTCTATTTTAGAGGCAGGCTGTGACCAGCTTTGTGCACGACATATATCTGTATTAAACTTGACTTCATTTGCACAAACTGCTGTCTTTCAATTTGCACCGTGACCTTCTCTTCCTCCACCTGCAGACATTGATGAATGTGCTGAGGCGGACACTTGCACTCAGATCTGCGTCAACCTGCCCGGCAGCTACAAGTGTGATTGTGAAGAGGGCTACAAGATCGACCCCAGGAGCAAGACATGCAGGGCCGAATCAGGTAATGACAGAAAACCTCTCCTCGCCCAGAACCTCCTCTCAGGAGTAGCTGTCGTCTTCACGGCCTATAGATTTTTTGAGCGCTAAATTAAAAGCTTTCTTCCCGTGTCCCTCAGGCACCGTACCCACGCTGTACTTCACCAATAGACACGACGTGAGGAAGATGTCGGCGGACCGCAGCGAGTACGTCCTTCTGATCCACGAGCTGAAGAATGCGGTTGCTCTAGACATGGACATGCCGAACAAGATGATCTTCTGGTCCGACCTGACTCTGAAGAAAATCTACAGGTGAAATGATTTACTGTAGATTTGAACTTTATCTGTTTCTGTATCAAGGTGTGCTGCACCAGAAAAGCCTGAATCTATAACTCTGTATTGCATTTTATCTCGCTCTAAAGTCAAACTCCCCACCCTTGTATGCCTCCCGACAGCTCCAAATTAGACGTGGCCGGTAACTCCTCTCACCACTCGGTGGTGATTGGCAGCGACATTGAGGCCCCAGAAGGCATCGCGGTGGATTGGATCCATGGCAACATCTACTGGACCGACAGCGTTTTGAAGACTATCTCTGTGGCAACGACAGACGGCAGCAAGAGGAAGACCCTGATCACACAAAACCTGCAGAAGCCAAGAGCCATCACGGTCGACCCTGTGAATAAGTAAGTGAAGGATTTCAGATTTGTGAAATTGCTGAAATTCTTTTTATTTGTTGTTTAAGTTTTGAAGCTTTTAGTTGTGATGTCTTATTTGTAACTATTGATTGTCCTCTATAGCTTTATGTACTGGACAGACTGGGGTCAGGAGGCCAAGATAGAGAAGAGCGGGTTGAATGGAGCGAATCGCGTTGCCTTGGTAACAGATAACATCATGTGGCCCAATGGCATCACCCTCGGTAAGCAGAATGTCACGGACGCACGAAATGGAAACGTCAGACTGTATAACGAGCACACAGTTATATTGACTGGTCGAATCTCTTGAACATGTTCTGTGTTTCCTGCTCCCTCTGGACAGACGTGGTCAACCAGCGTCTGTACTGGCTGGACTCCAAGATGCACACTCTGTCCAGCATTGATGTGAACGGAGGGACACGGCACAATCTCATTTCCGGCAAGGAAAATCTGCCGCACCCCCTCTCTTTGACTGTCTTTGAGGTAAGTGATGAAGTCAATGCGTTCATTAGAAAGTAATCCGGTTCATGCATGGTGAACTTTATCCGGCTGAAATGGCTGAGAAGTATAAAGCTGACTGTGTACTTTATTTGCTTTTTTTAAATTTAGATCAGTGGTGCTAATTCATTAATCCTAAGGAAACTTAAAGCAAATGATGAATTTGTAATTAAACAAAATAATGTTGTCAAACTGTAATACTCAAGGTGCGTTTCTCTTTTGAACAGGACAAAGTGTTTTGGACAGACATGAGCAGCAGTGCTGTTTTCAGTGCCAGCCGCCTGACCGGGAAGGACATCACTCAGCTGGCGAGGGACCTGAACCAGCCAGAGGACATCGTGCTGTACCACAACCTCAAGCAGCAAAACGGTACAGACGTCACTCGACCGGACAGCTATCGCAACAAACAAACTGTTGAGGCCGTATAATGATTTCCAATGCCTCCCTGATCCACCCGTCTCTCTTGTAGGTACAAACTTGTGCAGAGAGAGTAGCAGTGAGAATGGAGGATGCGAGTTCCTGTGCCTCCCTGCCCCGCAGATCAACCAGCACTCTCCGAAATACACCTGCGCCTGTCCTGACCACGTGACCATGGGACCCGACATGAGGACATGTGTGACAGGTAGGCGCGCCCTTGCACATGGCACTGCAAATACACTGAAATGTAACATTAAATCATGACGGTAACCCTTTTATTTATTTACTTACTTACTCCCAGCAGCCTCAGTTGCCCCTCCTCCCGAAAACAAAACTGGTGCAGCGCTCCCGCCCAAAGCTCCCAACGAGCCTGCTGCACCACCCAGGCCGGCTGTCACCACCACTTCTACAACTACAACTACCACCAAAGAAGCTACACCTGCCTCGTCTGACCGGCAAAGCACACAGCAGCCTGCCGCTACTGCTAAAGGTACAGGAAGGGCTTCTGGATTGTGTCTGATGAAGTGATTACAAAATATCTGTCTCGAAAATTCCCATCAGAGTACGTCACTGCTCTTATTCTATGGCCACGTGGCAATGGAGAAAAAGGCAAGCTGAGTTTAAAGTGTCAGCCGAAAGATAAATGTTATTTGTTAGCATTGTGAACATGTTAGCATGCTGACTCGAGCATTTAGCTCAAAGCAGCGCTGTGACTGAGTAAAGCCTCAACGAGTCAGATTTAAAGATTATGTGTTTTTAGCTAGATAACCCATAATTAATAGTTTCACCAGTGAGTTAACCGGTACCATGTAGCACAAGTATTGTTGTTAGGTTACCTGCAGTTTGATATATCTTGCACAATTATTTCAAACTGCAGTTAAACTGTTGATTTGAACTATGTATTTGGTCTCCTGACAGACACTTCCCAGCATGCATCAGAAGCGTTACTGTTATGGAAGAATTTTACCTCACAACAAGAGAGAAGGCCGGAGCACATGTGTCCGGCTGCCTTGTGCCGTCGTCACACGCTGCAATAATAACTACCAAAACTGGTTTACAATTATAAGGAATTTAATTCCACTGATGTAAGCACGATTACAGTTATACATTGGAGTATATACTCCTATGACATATTAAAACAATAAAACCCCATTTGCAAAAAACTCTACTCAGCTCCTCAGATATAAAAAACACGTCTGTTCTCTGCGAGCATCCAGGTGAGAGAGAAAAAGGCTTTGAATTAAACCTCCCACTACTGTTCGGCACACCCCCTCTTCCATTTATCTCGATTCCTATTGGCCAAATTCCCCTATGCACTTTTAGCTACTTAAACCTATATCACTTTATGTTTATCTTAATTATGCATTCCAAAACCCTTATGATTATGACTAATTATGAATTATTAATTATTAAACACTTTTATTATATCTACTAACTACAGTTTTTTACTCAAATTTCTTACAATTCCCCCCTAACTCACAGTTCACTGTGAGTTAGCTACTCAAATGTAGTTAGTTATTCAAATGTAGTTGGTTATTCAAATGTCCCTGGAGACCTCCCCCCTACTCAATCCAGGGAGAGGCTTCCTATCTATCTAAACAGAGGCAAACAATTCATGCACACAGATATCATTTCAAGTATTTCTGTTCAGTTCGTTTCAAGATAGAGTGCGTTGAAAGTCACTGCCTTCCATGTCTTGGGGCTGGCAGGATCAGGATACAGCCTGTAGGCTAGAGAACACATACTGAGAAGCCTTGACTGTTCTTTTACACGTGACAAAATTACATTTCTTAATCTTTACACCCTAAAATCCCTTTATAACCCAATTAAACAAAAAATGTAATCTCCAAATACTCATCCAAAACAATCCGTCTATTTCCCAAATTTCCAACATCTCACTGGATGTTTTAGAAGTCCATCTGGGCCTTTATCAGGTCCTTCAGGATCTCCGAGAGGATGGTCAGGAACCGCTTGTGAAGTTCTGCTATGGCACCGCTGGTGGCCTCATCTAGACTGTGGCCATCAGAAGCTCCAATTCGTCCTCATCCTCGTCACATAACTGGTTGCCTGGACTGGTGTCTGGCTCATCGGTGAAGCAATAAACCCCTGTAGAGGTCCACGGATGCAGGGGAACCCCCATCCACAGACAACTCGGAGGCTTATGACGACAGCACACAGAATAATTACGATTGCCAAAATGTATGTTTTCACTGGCCAAGCATACTTCCCAACCAGTCGGTGAACGGATTCGTGACACCAGAGTTGTCTGCTAGCTCTTGGCTGAGTGCTGTCAGTCCCTCCAGAGCCCTGGTCACCGATCCATCTGGAGCTGTGTTATTTGGAATGAAAGTACAGCACGCAGACCCAAACATCTGGCACACGCCACTTTTCTCTGCTAAATCATATCTAATGCCATTCTGTTCTGCAAGGTCATTAAACTAGTCTTCGCCAGCTGTGCATGCAGTCCTGATATGGCGTCACTGGTGAAGTTTACAAAACGCTGTTGGTTATAGTAAATGTAGTTGATCCAATCGACATTTTTATTAATCATCACCCTCTGAGAGAAAACAGATTCTAAATCTGCTGCTATTTGATTTCTGGCTTGAAAGTCATTAGACACCCCCCTTGACAGTCTTATGACATCTTATGTACACTTGGTCATCAAAGGCTCCCTTCGGGCCACCGGCATCTCTTTTGGATCTTCTGTTAGCATGTGGGCGTGGAGGGATGAGTTCTCTATAAGTTGCATCAGTGACAGGCAGGATATAGAATGACAATACAAGTTGCATCAACGCACATCTACTGGTCCAATCTTTAGGCTGGATTGGATATATGGTTCTTCCTCCACCCCACCATCATAAATCAGCTCTAGGTGATGTCTGTCTTAACACACTGTTATATAGATAGTTGCTAGCATTGTGACTGTTGCTACAATTTGCAATAATTTGCAATAATACTACCTACATTGGGCCCTTAACGGTATCTGAGACTATACAATCAAATGGACCCTCTGTAACCTTGAACAGAGGTGGGGTATTATATTATACAGGTGGGTAATGCCAGTGTAGCCTCTGACAAGTGTGATGGAGAGGCAAAGTGTCATCAGTAAACAGAGTTAAAATACAACTAAATTCAGGACTTATGAGTCTGAATCTTGAAGGAACTGGTGTTGCTAGGGGTTGCTAGGTCCTGATCACACAATACAATCTGTACTACTGACTCGAAGCCGTCTATTGTACCCACCATAAATTCCCATCTGCCATTCCAGTTTCCACCCCTTACCTCATTCTCTGCGTCAGTCGTATGTCGAACCTGGTCTTTTTACAGGCTTAACAATAATCCTAATGAGCCCTTGTGGGGCAGGACTATCAGTAGCCTTTCCCTGCATTACGTAAAGTCCTCAGTCAGTCAATTTTGGGTCTGTTAAGGTAAGTCTTAAAGGATTACATCTACCCACCCCCTTTCTACACATCACAGGCATAATATGATAACAGCTTCCCATACTTATGTGTGGCAGGCCCACACTGGTCAGTTATGATGCACAAGGTTTTGGTCATCCACCCGCAGGCGTGTTCATACCTGGGACAGGAAACTACTTCACAGAAGTCGAACTGGACCGTTGATGTTGTACCTTCTTTGAACATAAGAGTGAGAGTTACATTTTCATAGGTGAGTGTCGTCAGAGAAGCCTCTCTACGTGGTCTGAGATCGGTTTGATTAGCTACTGAGGCTAAATGTCGAATCCTGATGTAGTCATGCATGTGATCTGGTTCCTGTCTGTGGTTAATTCCACATACTAAGAGGGAAGCTACTGAACTCAGGAATAAAATAATTACAGACTTCCATAACCCACTGACCCTAGAGTCTCCTAATGGACGCCCTCGCTTAAACTGTGGGGGAAACGTCATCTTCAGTACTGTCTTAAACCCCTCTTTTGAGGTGTCTTTGGCTTCAAATTTTCCCTGTTTGATGTTCAATCCTGTCTCTGCGAGTGTCTCACTCGTTACCTTCGCTGCTGCACAGTGAGTGAGGTGGTGCCAAGTCGCTCCCATTTTACCTTTTCTGCATGTGAGGTTGCCAATACTACCTCCCATGGACCTGTCCACCTTGGTTCACTCCACCTGCGCTCATGGACTCTTATCCACACCAGACTGCCTGGTGACACGTCAGCCTGCTTCCTTTCGTCAGCTGCTGCTTCTGCGTTTGTCACCTGAGAAAACAACACTCGGCTCATGTTAGTTAGAGCTCCCGTATATTTCTCAATTTCTAGAGTTAGCAAGTCTAGTTGTGGTTTATCATGACGTCATTAAATCTCAAAAATTGTGAGTAGCACCTTTACTGAAAACTATTCTAAATGTGGATCTACAAAAAATGTTTGACACCTTACCATAAATGTTTGACACCTTACCATATCCCCCCTTCACCTCGATATCTCTGCTGTAAGGGATCACATGGCAACCATCTATGTATCTTGGCTATACAGTGAACCTCCTCATGGTCCTGGTGACAGCATGGGCATCTGTTGATGTCTCATGGGAGGAGGTCCAGCTGGACCTGGTCGTAGGTACTGCTGATGTTGTGGTGGGAACGGAGCATGTTGTGGTGGTGCATTGGGCTGTCTTCCTCTTCCCATTTGCCTTGGGCAGTCTCGGGCCCAATGGCCCCATCTCCCACAGGTGTAGCATTCACCAAACCTGTCAGGGTTTTCTCTGTTTGCTGGTTGGCCATATCCGCCTGCTTGGTAAGCTCTGCCTCTTCCATATTCTCTGCCTCTGTTGGATGCACGTGCACGTCCTCTGCCTCTATAGGGCGGAGGCTGGTAGTACTCCACCATGGGGGCTGGCTCTGCTGGAGTTGGTGGCTGCTGGGCTTCTGCTGCTATCATCTGTTTCTTGGCCCAGATTCTCCGCATTGCTGACCAGAAAACTCCTCGAAAGTTGTCAAATGGGGTTTCATCCCCCCTGTTGGTCGTTCCTGTACTTACCTCCAAAATGTTCAATTTGGCTGTTCCTTCGGTGTGGATCATCACGGCACGGATGTCTCCCAATGCCAATTTATCAGCTGCTGTGAGTTTTTCAAAGACACGGATCCACGGATTGGCTCCACCTGCCAGCGGTGGCAACGCCTTTTTCAGTGCGTCCATGTCTCGATGTCCCCATGGCACAAACTCAGCTTGTCCGTTGGATTTTACCAGCTCTCCTACTTCCTTACTCTGCTTCTTTAATGTAAACATTATGCAGCCTAGGAGTATTCAAATGTGTGTATTACATGTGCATGCTTGTCATCACATGAATCAAAATCAACTCACCCTCTGTGCTGTATGGCGTGTGGCCGTTGACTCCAAAACTGGGATCCACTGCTTCACTTCCCAGATCTGGACCCACTCAACCACGCACCTTGACTAAAACAAACACAGAACTGCCAAAAGTTCAGCAGTAAATGTTAGCATACGTCTGTAGTGTAAGAGAGGTCAACGATCTCTCAAATATGTTTGCGCCGTCCGTGTCAAAATTGATTCTTAGGAACGATGTAAAATAGTAAATGTACCAAAATTAGTCAATACTGGATATGTGAAGGAATCTCGAATCCAAAATTGAAGCTAGAATTCCGAAATCAAACTCAACATTTAAATCAGAATCACAATCACAATCCAGTTCCAAATCAGAATTTGAAAGGTTTAAAATTGGAAGTAAAATGAAATTAAAAAACAATGAATAATTAATCAATTAAATATTAAATTCAACTTTAAAAATCAATAACTGTGTTCAAAGATATTCAATCAGAAATACCAATGCAAGTCAAACTGTTGAACTGCACTTACACTCTGGTCTGCACAATAATGAGTCACAATTAAGTTCAAGAATTGAAGAACACCTGAAACCATTAATCTTTGTTAAAATGCTGAATTAAAACCAAAGTCAACGACTAAAGTTATAATGCTTAATGAAAACTAAGGTCAGGATATAAGCTCACAGCTCTTAGACAATGAATCTCTGAAAAATTCACAGATTCTAAACACTTATTTACGATTATCTACCAGTTACGTGTGTTTTGCATTTATTGTACTATTTTTCTAGCTTCCTGTTGACGTTCTAACTTGCCAGAAGATATGCTAACGGGAATGCTAACGGCTGTGCTAACAGCAAAAACGGAGCTTCTAATAAAGCATACGCACACACAAGTTTCACCAAAATCCCACACATTAATTCCACACATACGCCTCTGTCTCCTCTCACAACCCACCGGTTATTTTCTTTTATAAATACTTTTATTTTACATACAGAGTACCGCAAAACCGGAGCTACACGTAGCTAGCGTTAGCTCCTCACGGCGGCTACAGATCATGTAATGTTATACCTCATTTTAAAACGTATTTCCACGCTGCTAAAACACAGACTAGACACACGTATTATTGGACTTACTGTCCGTTTTTTTAGTAACCTTAAATCCTCTGGTTTAACCAGACCCTACGATCGTCGTATACAGCCTTTCACCCAGTGTGTTCTCACAATCGTATCTCCCCACAACGCTATCGCCAACACGGCAACCACGCACATGACAAGACACAATTGTTACCGGACTTATTTATCTTTTACCCACCCGAACGTCCTTTAATATCTTGCATTCAAAAGCCTCCCAGCACCCCGCGGCAATCTTACCTTTTGCAGACTCGATTCCCGGCAGCAGTGCCTGGCTGCTTCCAAAGCTACCGAAGCTGTCCTGGCTCACCAGCTCCTTCTTGTCAGTGTCTTTATTCCATTTTGAACCACACCATCCAAAACTCAAACTCTAGGCAAGGCCGGCGAGGAAGTCCGCGGACATCGGGCTCTGTTAGTGCAGGAATCCCCGACCCCGACGGTCTAACTCCTTACCTATACCGAGCAGTGTTGGTCCGCCACTCCCAAAGAACACGCAGTTCGGCCTATCAGGGCTGCCGCCCATCAACGCTTATCGATTCAACGCTCCCAGTCCTCGCAGCTTACCAAACGCTCTGAATCTCAGTATTCACTGAACTAGTCCCCTCTGCTCACCATGCTAGTATACTTCAGACTGCAAATCATAGCTTACCTCAGTGGAACGAGGCCTCCTCCGGGGAACGTCCTCAGCGCACCTCAGAGCTAGCTGTTAGCAACGCTAGCCAAAGACACTTCCTCTAAATTTCCTACAAAACTAACTCACAGATTTCATGAAACGGCTCTGCCTACCGATATGATGGGCCCAGGAAGTGTGTTTGACCAGTGCAGCCTTCAGCTCACGCAGCGAGGCCGGTAAGGAAGTCCCATCTGGGGTGCCAAATTTGTTATGGAAGAATTTTACCTCACAACAAGAGAGAAGGCCGGAGCACATGTGTCCGGCTGCCTTGTGCCGTCGTCACACGCTGCAATAATAACTACCAAAACTGGTTTACAATTATAAGGAATTTAATTCCACTGATGTAAGCACGATTACAGTTATACATTGGAGTATATACTCCTATGACATATTAAAACAATAAAACCCCATTTGCAAAAAACTCTACTCAGCTCCTCAGATATAAAAAACACGTCTGTTCTCTGCGAGCATCCAGGTGAGAGAGAAAAAGGCTTTGAATTAAACCTCCCACTACTGTTCGGCACACCCCCTCTTCCATTT
Organism: Melanostigma gelatinosum; assembly: GCF_949748355.1. Lineage (NCBI taxonomy): Eukaryota > Metazoa > Chordata > Actinopteri > Perciformes > Zoarcidae > Melanostigma > Melanostigma gelatinosum. The sequence goes on along the minus strand of NC_136644.1, from coordinate 7,361,560 downwards.
ATCTTGATTCCTATTGGCCAAATTCCCCTATGCACTTTTAGCTACTTAAACCTATATCACTTTATGTTTATCTTAATTATGCATTCCAAAACCCTTATGATTATGACTAATTATGAATTATTAATTATTAAACACTTTTATTATATCTACTAACTACAGTTTTTTACTCAAATTTCTTACATTACCTTTCTGGGGCCAGTGAAGTGATCAGTAAACGTAAAAGTTTCACTGCACTTCCCATAATGCATTATGACGTTTAACGAATGTTTCAACATTAGGGGAAATACACCTATTCACTTTCTTGCACAGTCACATGAGAAGATCGATGCCACTCGCATTAGGTCATAGCCATGACCTATGCTAAGCTTAGCTTAGCATAAAGACTGGAAACAGGGTAAAGTCTGTGACCAAAGTCAGCCTCTCAGAGCCTCTGAAGCTCTACAACTTCAGTGTAGAAGGAAAATGGTTATATTGTATTTTCTGCTTTTTCAGGTAGCCGATTGGCAGCCTTGCCCGAAGAATCCACTCCATCCCAGCCGATTGCTCTCTACGTCGTGTTGCCAATATGTAAGTTCCATCTTTCAGCTCCTTGTGGCTGTCTGTTGAATACTCACCCACACATGCAACCCTAAAAGAGCTGAAAGCTGCACTCATTTTCACTACTTCGACCAGCCTTTGTGACCTTCCAATCTTGTTTTGCTCTGCAGTGGTCATGTCCCTGCTGGTCTTTGGAGCAATGATGCTATGGAGACACTGGCGTGTGAGGAACACCAACACCATCCACTTTGATAATCCAGTGTACCAGAAAACCACGGAGGACGAGTTGCAAATCTGCAGGAACAGCTCTGAGGGCTACGTTTATCCTCGGGTATCTTCACTTTGATGCCAAGTCTAAATATAGTCTAAATGTGTTGTTTGACAGCTTTAATTCTTCAGTCTTACTTTCTTTTGTTGCAGAGGCAAATGCTGCGCATGGACGACTTGGATGTTGCGTGACGACCCAGAGATGAAGAAGACACTAGCTGTATTTAAAGTGATTTTGTTTTTCTGATGCAAACATCAAGCAACAGAAGCCTTTTTTTTTCCTGCTTCTGCTTAGCCCCCCACCCCCCACATGAGCTAATTTTGTGGCTTATGTTTCTGACCTCAGCAATGTGCAGTCCAAGTCTGAAGAAAATACTGAAAGAAAATACTGAAAGAAAATACTAAAAGAAAATACTGAAAGAAAAAAAAAAGATCTTTAAAACTTTACTGTGACTAAATGGAGCAGAACAGCAGGAAGCTATTTCGTCAGACCACAAAATAACTTCAAAATGAAGGATTACTGCTTGCTTTCAGAAGTTGATGTTCTTACTCCCGGAGCCTTGACTCTTTTGAAGCTATCTGAAAATTGTCTGACTTTGCCACCAACACGGCCACGTCAGTATATTGATCAAACGCACCTCACACACGTTTAACTTGAACAGCCTGACTCATTCTGTCTCCACATTCATGCGCCTTCCATCCACACTCTGGTAGTTCAGCAAAGCTAATGGGACGTGCATGAATGCCTTACTGACCTCACTACCTCCCAACCGAATTTTCTGTGGCAGTTAGTGCTTTAGCCACACGCCGTGGCGGCCTTCTCTTCTGCTAAAGGGTTGCATCACCCATCAATGCAAACCCCATTTAAATAAGTGCTATCGTGCTGTTTTTTTTGTTTTGTTTTCCTTTTGTGACCCGTCTTCAAGAGTGTGGAGACTCACAGTGTGTTTACATTGTCAGTGGAAGAGCTGCTGAGTTTTCTGAAGTCAATGAAGATAGTCAAGTAAAAACCTTATCATAACACTGTAAATAGTTCCTGTAAATATTGTGTAAAACTATCTTCAGTTCACTCTGGTGTTGCCTTTTCACATTTGTACATTGTAATCAAGAGATGTTGTAAATATGTCAGATTCTTTTATTTATTTATGGAAAAACTTGAGGGTTTTTGAATGTAGTCATCTGACTGTAAATACAGTAATACGATATGTTAAGGACACACCACCGTGTGTTGTTTTGGTTCTAGCTAAGCCAGTATAACCATTACACTGTATAGCTGTTGCCTAACTTATGTTCAATCAAAACTCTGGTCAGCTGCTCAGTTACCGGTATGTATGTGTGTGTGTGTATGTGTGTGTGTGTGTGTGTGTGAGAGACATCCTGTACGAGTCACTACTGCAGCGTAGTGCTGCAACTTACTCAGAAATGCTTAAGAAACGGTCTTTGTCCCTTTACGCGTTTGTTTGTTTTTCAGTGATAAATAACATAATTTATTCAGCTTTTCTGTTATTATGAGTCTTTGTTTTCACTGTGAGTTTAAAGCACATACTGTAAGCAGTGTGCAAAAGCAGCACAATGTTTTGTTTTGTTAATGCACATTGCTTTGTTGTTTGGTAGTGTTGGTCTTTTTCTAAATGAAAATAAAAAAACTCTTTAAAAATCTGTCTTTGTCTTTACTGAGGGTTGGTTTTACTACAGAGTTGTGTTATGACTGAACAGTACTGGGACATATGAGAAAAAAGCGTTCTCATCCGATCCAGGCCTGATGATTAGATTATATGAGGACGCAAGATATAAACTGATCTCAGTGCTGAATGTCTTGCAGAGCTCTCCGCTGACAAAGCAGATTATCCCTGGTACAGTTGATGTCCATGAAACCTGTGTTGTCCTTGAAAACGCTGCCATTCTACAACACAATACAAACGCAGAGTGGATGAGTGCTTAAAACTGTTTTGAACTGAATTATTTGGTGGAGAATAGTTATTAAGACAAATAATCAGTCTTTCTTTTCATTATTTTTTGTTTACGTAGCACGCTTCACTGCTCCGATTGGAAAAAACCCAATTTGCATTTTACTATGACTTTTTTGACATGCTAAACTGACTTTGTTATGACTTTATTCAACATGGTATACTATGACTTTTTTATGACTATCCGACATAATCCATGACTTTTGACAAAGTACCATCTCATTCATCTCTCCTCCATCTCTCCGTTCAAAAACAAGTCAAAAACGGTCATAGTATGTCGATAAAAGTCAAAAACAGTCATATAGCAGCTGATTTCCATGACACAGTTTTCACAAAACTCCACTCATTATGACTCATCAGCAGTAATGGCATAACACTGTATATTACAAAAAAAAAAATTTTGTCGATTGCTCTGCAGATTGCAGATATTTTAAATCATGCATACAACAAGTCACAACAAAAGTTGAAACTGTTGCAAATAACTCCACAAATTATCCTTTTAACATTGTTAAGCTGTCTATGTTTGCAAATTCATATTCTGTATTCATACAGAATTCATATACTGTACGGTAACTATAGCCACACCCAAATCTCACCTGCACCTGAGTTTGGGAATTAGTCAGTTGATGAATTTAAGCCCTTAAACGTATCGCCATTAGACTCTCTGCCTTTGTCTAAAGGGCAGATTTGTGATCGCATGACGGGGGATTTGATGCTCTCGTGACTGGGACGACATAAACACAAATGTGTTTCCTCTCCTTTGAATCATCTGCTGGTTTCACCCGATGGTTTTAGCAGCATCCACAGCGTCTTTGCTTTTAAATCTCTTACAATGATTAAACTCTCACTATCCTGCTTTCATCACTCGACTACTGTATTTCTGCAGATGACTTATTATCTGGTGGTTTACATTCTGGTCATTTTAAATGACTAAAACTGATCTGTGCTTTGGGTTTGGAAAAGATGTCATGACCAGTTTTCTTTAGATCGCTATTTTCATAACCCCTTACTGGGATTCCCACCTTCAGTCGCATTTTTTTTAACCATGTTTCCCCCATTGAATAAAGAGAAATCAACCACTTGTGTAGAATTCAACACAAGTCGTGTAAGAAAGAGAGGTACACGGGTACTGCTTGAATAGTCCGGGATGGCATGACACACCGATAAAAGCAAACATCCTCTCAGTAATCTAATATCCATCCTCCATAATTCATGTTTAACAATGGTTCCTCTCTCTAGAATGACAGCAGTGCTCAGCCCGCTCCAGTGCATCAGAGAGCGGTGAGGGTGGTCACTGAGGAAGCAGTGGTGTGGCATCAGTAAGTAGCAGCTGGTAAGATACAGCCGTCCTAACAGAAAGGGAAGGTGAAACCAGGAACAAAGAGTCATTGCAAAAAGCTGTTGAGTGTAAAAGATAGAAACCGTGTATGTTGAGGTTTGGGTGACCCAGAGACTGTAGAGGAACAGGATTGTGATGCCAGAGGTCTCGGTGTGGTTTCACCTCAAGACACACATTCATTATTGTTTTTTCTAAAAGTTCTGATCTGATGACTGAATGTAAAGGACTTGTGTGTGTGTGTGTGTGTGTGTGTGTGTGTGTGTGTGTGTGTGTGTGTGTGTGTGTGTGTGTGTGTGTGTGTGTGACAGAGAGAGGGCTGGGTTTGACGTCAGTGACAGCTTGTTTCACAAGGAGGCTTTGGTATGTCGTCTTTCAGGACCTGGGATCCACATTTCCAGCGTAAAGGACGCCACGGCATCACATCTGTTGAAGGTCAAATGGTGTCTGTAGTTCTGCACATTCGCTTTACTTTTGACTGTGTTTTGACATTCTTATTAAAATGCGAATTTCAACAGTTAATTGGGCCAATTGCATCTGATGCTTATGTTTCTATAGCAACAAGCAGCATCATTGTTGACAGTTTTCTATTCAGAACAAATTAGCCTGAGGCCTGTGAGGCAATAAGCAGTTACACCTGAGGCTCAGGGGACAAATGACACCTGTCCCCGACTCACCACACTGTTTGCATATGCTGTCACCCTATTGGCCAGCTGGCAAGCCGAAGGGTGGAGCTGCATCTCACACCACCAACACGTAGGCGAAGGGGAGTGTCCTCACAAAATTGACAGCGGAAGGTGGAGGTGGGGGGGGGGGGGGGGAGAGGATGGATATTCCCCTGTCAGGTTGCTAAACAGGGCTCCAACCGTCCTGGATGATAAGGTAACAACAACAGCAGCCTGTCTGGCCCCTGCCTGACAGCCGGAGGGCCGAACCAGCTGAACCACAGCATCTCCGGCAGGAGGATGCAAGTGATACTCGTACTGTAGAATATCAAGCTGAGGCTGATCTGCTGTATCCCTGAAAGTCATGAGCAGCTCTGCTGGGTATCCAGCATCACTTCCAAAACTAGCACTCGAAAGCCGTCGTCGTGGGTTCATATCGCAGGAAATCTCACTAATATCTCTTTCGATCGAAGCCGCCATGCTGAGCTCAACTGCTCTGCGCCCGACAGTATCGCCCCACTTTAAACAGAAGAGCACTTAAGTGGTTCTCAGGAGACTAACCAGAGGTTACAGAGTACAGTACTGTCTTTCCCATGGCACCAATCTGTGATGGATTTAAGGTCGTCTTTGTGTTCAGATGTTTTAAGAAACCCAGTTCACCTCATCTGAGCCCATGAGGTCACCCTTATGAGCCGGGGCATGAATAGAGGTTCTCCCCCTCTAAATATATACCTCTCGGCCTCCATTTTTTATTCACTGTAATAATCCTCTTGGAATTACTGTGGAGCATCAAATGTTTGCCTGTGGAATTGACACTGTGGAATTGCAACTAACAATTATTTTCATTGTTAGTTAAATCTGCAGATCATTTTCTTGAAGTATCAAGCAATTTGAAAACCTGGAACCAAAGTGTGTTCGTCATTTTTGCTTAAAGATTATTGAAACAATCAAGCAATCGAAAAAAAAAGTTACCAATCTTTATGAAGCAATCGGCTTTTTATCATTCCATCTCCTCTGCCTTTCACCCACCTGTGCTCGGTGCAGTAGTTCATTTTAAGACCGAAACCGTACTGATTGCCGGCTAATGCTCATGCCATGAGCTAACTTGAATTCCAAAGGGATGAGTGTTAGAATAATATTGAAGTCATGTGTTTAGAGGAAGGAAACTGAAGGGGAACCTCCTGTTTAAAGTGCATCAAAGACAGTGTAATTCAGTTGGAGATGAATGAATGAATGAATGAATTTTATTTATATAGCGCTTTTCACAGACAGCAGTATCACAAAGTGCTGAACAGAGCAGACATTTAAAAGCATAAAAAAACACAATATGACCCAAGGGTCAATAAATGATCTACACAGAGAAAATTAAATAATTAAAAAATTAAATAAAAAATAATAAAAAATAAAATAAAAATGTAAAACATATTTTAAGAGCAGGTCTAGGACATGGGTTTACTTTTACACAAACGCCAGCCTAAACAGGTGGGTTTTGAGCTGGCTTTTAAAAGTATCCACAGTATCTGCGAGGCGTGGAGTTGCAGGCAGAGTATTCCAGAGCCTCGGGGGCCACTGCCTCAAATGCTCGGTCACCACGGCTCTTAAATCGTGTGCTTGGGACTGACAGAAGACCTCGAGCGTTTGACCTGAGAGTGCGGGCGGGTGAATCGGGGCGAAGTAGATCAGCAACATAAGCAAGAAAGAAAAGAAAAGTCACAGTTGTTGTTGTTTTTTTTCATTTTTGCTGACTTTGAAGTGTTTGCATATGTCTGTGTTGGACCTCAGCCACCATAGAGGTATCCCCTATAATCCAGATCACATGAGCCAGTGAGGGAGCGTTAAACCTACTACGGTTGAAGCTGAGGGGAATACCGGTGATGTTTACATTAAGAAAGCTCTTCTCTTAACTGCAGATTGATTTGGGCCGATGTGAGATCGACATTCAAAACCCTAAATATTTGTAGATACTAACCTCAACTGGAAAAGAAGTTATACAATGCTGACAAATTGGGAAGTGGGTGAAATGTCTTGTCTTTTTATAAACTGTGTCAAACAGAGCAACTGGTCTCCCGCAGCACAGAGTCAGTTTTGAATGTTGCTTTAGAAAGGTCTTTATGACAGTCTTACTGCAGCTCATTTCCTGTGTGAACGCAACATGTTAAAGGTGTAGCTATCTCATTTACAGCTCAGAGTGCAGATAAGGAGAACCAAACCTATATGGACAAAAGGAGTGGGATATTGGAAAAGACTGATCTCCATCTGGCCCTCAGAGACACACATTCACACGCCTCTGTTGTGGTGTGTTATTCTGAGTCCTTCCTGATAAGAACCGGACGGAGGAGTAATGGTCGGAGGCTGGGATCTGGGGCATAACACCACGCAGAGAGGCCCAGTGGCTGGTAATACATGGAGATCTTGTAGAACAAGTTGTATGGCTTCAGAAATACGCCGAGCATGTGATCAGTAAGTGCTTCTGCAACCCTGAGGCCTGAGGCTGTAGGTCAGTCACTCTCAGATGAAGGTAGTGCACCTTTCACACATGATAAAACACACAATGGCCTAAAGAAAGAAGTGTAGCCCATATGTGCTGCTTGTTTTACATGTATTTCTTCTTTGCACAAAGGGGAGGCACATTATTGAAGAGGGAATTTGAGTTTATGAAGTGCTGAAAAATAAAACAATATTGCTGCCTGTTTTTTCATTTTCCCCATTTCTATCAATTTGGTCTTATTTCACAATAGACCATGTGGATAAACCAACTAAGGAAGTGTCTAGTGTGACAAGGACGGGATCCAGTCAAGCCCGAAGCTCCACTCTTGTGTCTGTGACGGATGAGTGTTTTAAACTGTGCTCAATTAGTGATGAATGATTAATCAATAAATAATAAATAATTCATAAATTATAAATAATAAAAGATCTGAAAAAGGTGTACTTTCATGGTAAAAGAGATTGTATCTGCACTAACAAAGGATGTGCCTGATAAAGCACATCCAGAAAAATCCTAAATCTACTCTTTGTTCTGCAAAACTGCAAAAATGTTTGCTTCAGATACTAATGCGATGATCCTTTAAATCACCACACTATTATTGAGTTTCCAGGTAATTTACAATACAATATATATGTATGCAACTGGGTGCCATATGGTCCCATTAGATTAGCGAGAAGGCCGACATCTCTACGGCTGAAATCTCCCAAACTTGGCAACTCACACCAAAACAATCCAGACTGATAAATAGCACAACAGGTAAGAGGAAACAATATGTAGTTTTGATTTGTGGGTTGAACTGAGTACTTTTTCAACCAGACGCATCAGTTAACATGAACCAAATAGGAGTCAGCACACACTTTCTGTCCCCGCTATGATTTGTGCGTCTGGGGCGCCCTCTAGCGGATAGACTGAGCAGCACACCCTCCTCCTCCCTCCCCTCCCCTCCGCTCAGGTGAATGTTTCACCTGCGTCTAATGACGCCGCGACACCCTGAGGAAAAAGAAACGGAGGAGTCCATGATCACATCAGGCTGATGAATGTCTGTAGTTTTTCATGGCAACACGAACTTCAAAGCAGTGAAGACTCGAGTTGAACTTTAATCGGAGTTTGTGTGCTTTTGTAGACTCGCGCGTTCACCTGTGGGTGGAAAACACGATGTCTTCCTCCGCTATATTTGTGCTGGATCTGAAGGGGAAGGTAAGATGAATGCCCGAGCTGATTGTAGACGCTGATTATTGCGTCTTTTCGGCGACACAAGTTATAAACCACCGAATTTACTCCTACTACGGGCTGTTTGGTTACCGTTTTTAACTGTTGCTTTAACTGTTAAACATTAACGGCGCTTGCCTCGTTAAAAATTAATAAAGGACCTGCGACACATTCATTCATCGGCCTTTTCCGCTTTACTTCCGGATGCATGTCAGTGGAAATACACGCTGCAGCCTTGAAAGACTTCAGTGAAAGTGACCATTTGTGTTGCAGCACCTGTAGCCTTCAGTGATGGCATTTGTGGCACCATCTTTTTCTTCTTGTCGTCACAGTGTCTAGGGCACTAACAGCCCTTTGTTTCCAGACACGGGATGCAACCTGACACACAAGTTAGTGTTACTGAACGGAAAAGCATGTGGTTTCGGGTGTGTTGATTGTTCAACAAACACGTGTGACATTAAATATGACTTGATATGACAGTGAGCTGCAGGATGCTATAACTTCAGGTAGTTGTATCTTAAGCAGGTGACAGGTTTGACACATTTTGCAACTCCATCATCCACACCCAAGGGTCTGTAGAACAATTTTATACTGAAACAAACCCACATATTTGATTCACTATCACAATAGAGGAGGAAAAGCAGCAAATCGTGACAACAGAGAAGCAATTACTAGAAACTGTTTGGTGTTTTTCTTTGAAAAATAATTAGGATTTTTCATTTATCAAAGTCCATTAAATAATCAACTGATCAGTTCTGGTGATGAGTTGGGAATCAAATCAATATGGGATGATTCCTAATACCTAGAATCACCTCGTCAGTGTACTCGTGAGAAGAGTCAATCACACTAATATTGTTAATAAAACCTTTTTTTTTTTTACTTTCTTAAGTTAAATATTGTTCCATCAGCAGCCGTCCAGCATCAGGTCGCACATCTCATAATTTACTGTGACAAAATGTTACTTCAAGATCTGCAACATTATTTTTTGTAATTTCTCTCTGAATCTGAGCGTTTTATTTTTCTGTTTTTAAAGTTGCGTCACAAAAGCTGTCTTCTCTGGAACGCTTAAACCATAATTAGTTTAATGTTTGTTGTCTGATCCCCCGTGTGGTGTTATTCTCCCACACTCAGGTGTTGATTTGTCGCAACTACAAAGGCGACGTGGACATGGCGGAGATCGACCACTTCCTGCCTTTACTCATGCAGCACGAAGAGGACGGCCTTCTCTGCCCGGTACTGTCACGCGGCAACGTCCACTTCATGTGGATCAAACACAGCAACCTGTACCGTATCCTTCTGCTAGATGCGCCTTCCATCTGGTTATTGAGAGTCGGGAAGAAATAACGATAAAATCACAGATTGTTGAATTAAATCCTTCAATTTTAAATGTCAGCAAGTGAACAATAGTGCTGATCTTAACTGTGTAGAATACTCCTTGACCTGATCTCTGCACAGTGGTGTCCACGACAAACAAGAACTCCAACGCCTCCCTTGTGTACTCCTTTCTATACAAACTAGTCGAGGTGAGTCATGCTCCTGTATGTGACTTCTAATTGAAATGTTTGCGTGCAGTATTTGTGTGACGAGGCGGTGTTGATGGTGATAATCCACAGTGAAACCACAGATGAGGCTGTTATGTGTATTGTCCAGGTGTTCACAGAGTACTTCAAAGAGCTGGAGGAGGAGAGCATTCAGGATAATTTTGTGGTCGTCTACGAGCTGCTGGATGAGCTGATGGACTTTGGATTCCCTCAGACTACCGACAGCAAGATCCTACAGGAGTGAGGCTTCGCAAGATGCACACGTCATGCGCAGGCGTGCGTAAATATCCCGAGTATCGACAGAGAGCGTGTAGCTGAATCACAGCATCTTCTCTTCACAATCCTCGCAGATACATCACTCAGAAAGGCGCCAAGCTCGAGGTGGGGAAATCCAAGGTGCCGACCACCGTCACCAACGCCGTCTCCTGGAGGTCAGAGGGTATCAAATACAAGAAGAACGAGGTCTTTATTGATGTCATCGAGTCCATCAACGTACTGGTAAGACGCGATGTCGGGCTAATTCTTATTATTTGTGCGAAAATGTGTATCATGTGTGCTGCCCATATCACTTTTACGTCGTTCAAGCTAATTTAGTTTTGCTGTATAGGCCGTAATGGAGCAAGTAGTGCATGCACTTTCTGTGTTTTTTACTGCTTTTGTTACACCTAATCCATTTGCTGCTTCTTATTGAAGTACCTCGAGGAGTGGTGGTAGTGGAGGTACTGCAGTGGCTTCTTCATGTCACAGTACAGGGCGACGATGATATCAATTCATGCTTTTAGTGACGCTGTGCAAACTGATTTTATTGGCGCAGTAAGTCGGGGAAAAGTAGGTTCTGTCGTGTTTACTTATAGCCATAGAGACCTCGGCGCCGTGTGGTAGAGAGTGCACTCGAAGCGAGATGCTTTATGAGTGTCCATCGCACAAAAAACTAACATCTAAAAAATAATGGCCACCTTTTGATGCAAATATGGGTACTAATTTTCATATTATCATTATTATTCAGTGGGTTTTATTCCCCATCTTATGTTATGCAGTCTATTTCATCATTATTTTATCTTGTTATAGCAAGTGTGTTTTATTTCTCCATCATTTTTCTTATTTCACATTTTATTTAATGTTTAATATTAAGTCTATTTCCCCTTTATTGTGCTGCATTTCTTGTATGAAAGGTGCCGTACAAGTATTATTAACAATAATAAATCAGATTGTGATTTTCATTTCAACATTAATTCACCACTGCGTATTGTTTGTTCAGGTGAATGCCAACGGCAATGTGATGAGCAGCGACATCGTGGGCAGCATCAAGCTGAAAACGATGCTCTCTGGGATGCCAGAGCTGCGGCTGGGCCTCAACGACCGAGTGCTCTTCGCTCTCACTGGACGTACGTATACACTGTTGCCTCAGTTATCTAGCCGGATATGTAGATATGTAATTAAATAAATACCACTGACTGTATCGTTATGTGTTCAGGTGACAAGGGAAAGACGGTGGTGATGGAGGACGTGAAGTTCCACCAGTGTGTCCGTCTCTCGCGCTTTGATAGCGATCGAACAATCTCCTTCATTCCTCCAGACGGGGAGTCTGAACTCATGTCGTACCGCATCAACACCCACGTTAGTCCAGTTCAGCACCTTGTTATCTGACTAAAACGTTCATATTTGTCACATATTTATGGCTCGCACATTGCATTTGATACACGCTTTAAGCCCTGGAAATGCATGTATGTGTCGACGGTCTGAGTATAATTATTGCTCGTGTCATATTCTACCGGTTAGAAATGGCGATAGATGGATGGATATACACGATTTGTTCATTGTGCAAAAGCACAAATTGTGCAGAAATAATGAGTCAAGTATTGCAGTTCCGAAAGCCTTATTTAGCATTATAGTACTATGCATGTTAACATGATTTAAATGAACATAAATACACTGAATCATTTGCATATGTAACTCAAGAAAGCCTTTTTACGTTGTTTTGAATGTTTATTTAATGACATAATGTTTATTCTCCTCCAGGTGAAGCCTCTGATATGGATTGAATCAGTCATCGAGAAATTCTCTCACAGTAGAGTGGAGATCATGGTTAAGGTACTGACCGACAGTATTGGAAATGTTCTTTAGAAAACTGCACAAAAGTATTGAAGCAAAGATTCTCCATACCATGAACTAGCTTTTACAGTCACCGTTGTGTTGTATTTTTAGGCGAAGGGGCAATTTAAAAAACAGTCTGTGGCAAATAACGTGGAGGTGAGGGTCCCCGTCCCCAGTGATGCCGACTCACCCAAGTTCAAAACCAGCACCGGCAATGCCAAATATGTGCCCGAGAAGAACATGGTGGTGTGGACCATCAAGTCTTTCCCTGTAAGAAATTAACTCATTATGTACCATTTTAAAGCAAAGGCTTTGACTTCGAGTTGTATTACTTTCTTTAAGGTATTATTGCAGTTGATGTTCTGATGAAAGATTAGAACTTGTTTTGTATTTAACTCTTTGTCTGTCTTCTTGTCTGTCCATCTCTCTGCATGTCTGTCTAATGCATTTCTCTGTGTGTGCATCCATCCAGGGAGGTAAAGAGTTTCTAATGAGAGCTCATTTTGGTCTGCCGAGTGTGGAGAACAATGAGCTTGAGGGCAAACCTCCCATTACCGTCAAATTTGAGATCCCATACTTCACAGTCTCAGGAATACAGGTGTGTGTGTGTATTTGTACAGAGTCTCTCCTTTGATGTCAAACAATCCCAAAATTTAGCCTGTGGTAGTATGAGTCAAGTCCACCTGTGAACAGAAGACATTTATACTGGATCTGGAGCCTGTCAGAGCATGATGTATCGTGTTTATATATCGATATGTACAATTATAAAACTCAGTCACCTGAGAAGATCACAGCTTTGCATAGGGGCGTTTACAACCTGTGCATAGTCAAGTCATGTCCTGTTACAGCTGATATTGTGTGCTCAGACTGGAAAACTGGTTCTAATTTGAATTCCCGATGCACATTAATGTGTCTTGCCTCAACACGATTGTGTCTCCCTCACTCTTTTTCACCAGGTGCGATACATGAAGATCATTGAGAAAAGTGGTTACCAGGCTTTACCGTGGGTCCGGTACATTACACAGAGTGGAGGTAGCCTTCATTCATATTTTTCCATTAGACCTCAATACGACTTACTGTTTTCAGAACGTACTATACTATTAAAGCAAGTGGTCAGATACACATGGATGTGGAAATTGAATCATATTTCACTTTTATAATTCCGCCTTACATTTGTTCTCTTTGTATTTAGACTACCAGCTGAGGAGCAATGTGTAAAGCCTGCTGTATCCCACCAGGACCTCCAGAGGAACATCAATACTGACCACTGGACTGAAAGAATGTCTTGAAATTTCACCTACTCTATTTAATGCCAGCAATCTTGTTTTATGAAGTCTGTGTGCAATTTGATTTTAATGTTTATATTGTAGGATCACTGCAGATTATTTGAATGCTTAATGAAATTATTCCTTTAATAAACAATTTGGCATTTGTGACCTTTGTATTTTCATTGTTCCCCTTTTGTTTTTCTCATTAGTTTGCCATGCCATATATGGACTGATTTTGTCATCAGACTGTAGTCATACATTGTGCAATCACAGTCACGAAAATCCGCCTAAAATGAAAAACTTACACGCGCCTTTTTTCACATTTGCCTCTGGAGAAGTACAACCACAGGTCAGAAATGTGAATGAACTGCCATTTGAAGACATCAACGTATACACATCGCCCGCTTTCTCCGCTACGTGTTCTGATTGGTCGACTGCTGCTGTTACCACAGTGATAGTGTAGTAAAATAGTTGTAGCCCCGCCTCTTATACCATATATGGAAGAGCAACACCCTCTCGGCGAGCTGTGATTGGTCAGCATGTGTTCTCTCCAATGTTTGTAAATTGTAGTCTGGAGACACCGCTGTGTAGATCTCAGCGCGCAAATGTATTTTCTAATGTTGATCAACTTTCCCAGTTTGGATTTTATTTAAAAACTACCGGTTCTAAGAAACAGCGGGATTGAAGAGCATTGCGACGTTGTGGATATTAAGGAACCGAACGAGGTAGCGTGATGCTTAAAAGCTCCATAGTTTGTCTCTATTTGTAAGTGTTAGCGGTTAGCCTGTATGCTAATTGTTTGTGTGATTCAGTAGAGGTGACTTGTCTCTCTCTCCCGGTGAAGCTAATGTGTTCACAGAGCTCTGGTGTTAAAAGGCACGGTTTGTAAAACGAGCTGATGTAACATTATGCTAGCGTAGTCAGATAACATGGCGTCAACTGAAGCTTACGTTAGCCCGGATGCTGTAGTAGCTAGCTAGCGATGCCTTCCTGAATCCCGACTTAACGTTACCTCTACATTATTACACATTCATTGCCAACATGAGGAGCCCTTGGCTGACTTTCGGTCTAACTGTTGTACATCTCCCACCGACCAGGCCTAAAGAGAGACTATAATGGTCCTGAGTCAGATGGATGCCGGTAAAGCTTTGACGTCGGCAGCAGCCAAAGGGAATACGAGCGAGGTGCAGAGGATCCTGGAGGAATGCAGAGTGCACCCCGATACTCTCAATGAGTTCGGTAAGACTGCGCTACAGGTGAGTACCAAAACCCCAGAAACGTCGAGACCGGTTTCATATTTACGGAGGTAACGTTATTAACTCCATAAATACATGTTCTGTAGCAATAACTAAGAGCAAGTGGTTCGTTGGTTGAGACTCATCTCCTGTCCTCGTGACATAACATTACATATGGCTGCCTTGGATTTTTACCTGTTATGAATATGTTATAACACCGTGTATTAAGACGGTCTGTTTTATTTTAGAATATATATATATATATATATTGCTGTCACCCAAATCCCAGTCTTTTAGAGGCTGTATTTGTGGTGCTGTCTAACTGTGTTATAATGAGAGGACACTAAAGAGTAAGGCTGTGATTAACAATGGTTTCCTCTTACCTTTTAGTCTCTTGATTAACTTTTGAAAAGTTTAGTTTATAAAATGTCAGAAATAGAGAGAATCATCCATACAGATTCCCAGACCCCGAAGCAACAGTCCAAACCCCAAAGACATTGAATTTACAATAAAGTGACAACTGATTGTATAAAGATGGCTGTAATGTCATTAAAGTGTTTTATATTCTCATTAACACAGTTACTGTATTGAATTGACTGCGCTCTCTTCCGCTCTCCTCCGATATCTCCTGCAGGTGATGATGATGGGGAACTCCAAGATCGCCAGTTTGCTGTTAGAAAAGGGAGCAGACGCCAACATCCAGGACAAACACGGGATAGCGCCTGTCCACGATGCGGCCCGAACCGGATTCCCGGACACTCTGCAGGTTCTGGTGGAGTACGGTGCTTCGGTAAACCTCCCGGACCAGAGCGGCGCCCTGCCTATCCACATTGCCATCCAGGAAGGCCACCTGGATGTTGTGGAGTTCTTGGCACCGCGGTCTGACCTGAAGCACGCCAACAGAAGCGGCCAGACAGCGCTAGACGTGGCCCGGGTCTCATGTGTGCCCGATATGATGGACTTGCTTTTCGCTCACATTCATAGTTAGTCAGAAATCTGGGGGCCTTCTGAGTAACCCCTAATTTGACTTTGTTTTTGCTTCAAACCTGGTGACTTGAATTCATTGCTGTTTAAAGGATTCTTTTTTCTTGTTAATAGTGCCTCAGCATTAATATGTGACACGGGACAGCTGGCAGCTTATATTCAGTGGATGGGTGGCTATATACAGTAGACACCTATTTTGCACAGTGCAATTTAGGCACCTTATATATCTGTTTTCCCTTTTAATTGGGAGTGCACATTTGTAGATAGTTTCCCCAGTGTTTTGTAATTATTGCATTATTTCCATTATGAAACAGTTGAAACCTTATATGTGTTTTTTAAACACTTTTACAAAACTTGATGTGGTGCACCCTGATTGCTTTTCATAGTTTTGTTTCTATTAATTAGATGTACTTATGAATTAGATGTTGAATTTACTCTTATTTATTGTTGGAATAGGACTGAATATTCCCGTGACTTTGTAAATAGCAACTTTTATTGTGATTTGTTAAAATGTTATTTATATAAATAATTTTAAAACAAAAGTGAGATTTATTCACTTTGCTATTTGAAGAAGCAAACACAAAATAAAGTGTTGAACTTGAAGTCTTGAAGTTGGTTTTCATTCTATACCGTGTGGTGTTTTAGCTAACAGGAAGTTGTAAATTAGACCTAAAGTTGTTCTTTTCCCCCACATTTATTTTATTCCTGGCGGTGTGGAGAAGGCTTTGAAGCAGCATTCAAACCATTACGGCGGGCAGTGTTTCCCAACCTCACGATGGGGCCGCAACACGATCGTGATTGACGAGATATGAAAGATGACAAAAAATCACATTCTGCGACATATATGTGTGTTTTCTGACTTCTTTTTAACTGGCGCTTTTTCTTGGGAAATACAGGAAAGTTTAACCTCTTCTGTCCTATAATAAACATTTAAATGTAAATAAGCACAGGTGGTGCTGCTCACAACTCAATGACGTGTTTGCAACCAGGGGCCCCCAAGTAGCTTTGTTTTCAGGTGTCGGAAGGCCAAAAGGTTGGGAACCCCTGACTGACTTTAAGTCTTTACCGACTTAAAGATTCTATCAGAAATACTTCTAGCAATTAGATCCAAACAAACACTTGAAGTATAAAATCAATTTATGAAAACTGTCCTTCCTTAAACACATTTTCCTTTACATTTTTAATAATCTACTCTACCTGTAGATCAAGAGTGTGCTCTCTGTGATTGTGTTAACTCCATGTATCCTCAAGTGTTGAGCACTTCCCCAAGGTGATTGATCAAGGGCATTTACAATACCTGCCCACTGGAATGCACTGCGCAGTGAACACCCTCAAAGGTCGCGCAGATAGCTGGATTAAAACTGGAGATGAATGAGGGCCCTGTTGTGTTGAGGCTGGTAGGTAACGGTGGCACAGTTTGCTGATGTTTGTGGGGGCTGCAATATAGCACAATGGGCATTTTGTTTGCTTGTGTGCCATGAGCCAACTCCACCAGCCGAGGAGTGAGATGCAGTTCAGCTGCTGTGCTGCTGGGCCGCTGTGTGGCGACCACGCATGCTACTGTGGTTACTGTTTACGTGTGTGCCATGTGCACTCCTCACAAATAGATTTGACAAACAATTGCGGCGGAAAGTAACATTACTCTAGGACACCTTAAGTACCATTTTGAAGTACTTGTACTTTCCTTGAGTATTTCCATATTGTGCAATTCATTACTTCAATTGCAGAAGGAAATATTGTACTTTTCACTCGAATGCATTTTTTTTTTACACAGACTACGTAATCAGCTTATGAGATATGACTAATGGTTATACTTTTATTAAGTACCCTGGAAAACATGAAGTTCAATTGGGCTCATTGAAAATATCCTTATACATTAATAATAATATAACACTCCATGGTCCTATATTTCTGCCTTATGAGTACGTTGTTTGATACTTTTTGTACATTCAGCATATTATACCTTTGTACTTTTTGGTAAAAGTTTGATTACAAGACTTCTATGGAGTATTCTTTTTACAGTGTTGCTACTTATACGTTCAAATCCTGTTTCCACCACTGCAGTCTGCATTACTCATGTTTTTCACCTTCCTGTTTCAGATTTACATAGTGATGGACGCCAGCAGGGAGCTGCACGGTCCAGCCAGCCACAGTATTTGACTTTTGGGCATTGAACAACTCTACTGGAGCAGCTCAAGTTTAAATGCCCAATGAATGTACTTCAGCAGTAGTTGTTGAGGAGTCATTTCCCTTCTGTAATAAAGACACACAACTATGAATCTTATATACACACATATAAAACAGTTGTGATAGTGTCAGACCGACCTGCCTCCAGCCACTCGGTAGAGCTACCTTACTTCACTATTGTGAGTGTGTTGCTGCATGTGCAGATAGTCCCTGTATGAACACTGTTGTGGTTTGTTTGTTCTGCAGGTTGGGAGGGTTACAGTAACAGTTGACGAGTTTGCAAAAATAAGTACAAAAGAAAAAAGTCTCAGCCTTACACTCATACACATAGATGTGTGGGAATGCATGATGATGACAACACTGAGGGGGAGTACGGTATGAATAACACAAAGGAGTTAACTGTTGAACACACCCAGTTGATGGAGTGGGTGTCAGTGGTGATAGTTTCTTTTTTTATTCTTAGACCCCCCTCATTCAAAAGGAAGCCCCTTAACCTCCCCTTTAGAGCTGCATTAATAAGTAAATTTTCAACTTTTTCAAGCAAAAATGTCAAAGATTTGCAGCTTTTCTTCATCTTACTGTCTAATAAAAATGATTCTCTTTGGCTGGTAGACCGTTAGTCGAACACAAGACATTTCAAGACATCACCATGGGCTGTTTTGTGTTTTCTAGACGTAACGGTTAATCAAGAAGATAACCTGCAAATTAATAGAGAATGAAAATGATGAATTAGTTGCGTCTCCCACGCTCTGTCATCATAGTAAAAGTAATTAAAGGGTTAAGAGGTGAAGGATAGGTTTTTTATATTGTCTTAAAGGTGCAGTGTGTAGGATTTGGAGACCCCCTTAAATGCTACACACTGTTTCTTTAATACTCACAATACGCACATACAGTGAAAGAGTTGTTGGTGTAATATAACTACAATGTAAGAAAACGGGGAAAAACTCAACGGTCCTCTTTTTATGTAAGAATGCATTTTGACGTTGAGCAAAGGATAATATGTCAGTCTTTTTAGTCTGAAATGACCTCTTCTTGCTCTCCCACTTGACTGTTTTTCTTTTCTCTTCACGGCTCATGCCGACAGGAGCAATAATCAGTGACCAATAACCTGTTAATGTCTGCAGTGGTATGCTTGTGTTGTATAAAGATACAACACAACATCCAAATCCTTTCAGCTGCATAGAGTTCTCCTTCATGGGTGTTTAAGTTTAACAAGCAAGATAATCACTCAGTGGTAAAACAATATGAAGCGTTTGATGAGTTGTGAACTTTGACACCACTTTACTGTCATACTGAAAACTTGTGGTGAAATGAGAGACGGTGAGTCACTGTAAAACTGTCCACCCTTCAACTCAGTTCATCAAGCTGCAGGGAATCACTGCACCTGCAGAAAAACAACATCCGGACATTTCAGACCTTAAATCAGAGCTTCTCAAGGCAGTAAGGAGCTTCCCCATCTGATTTTAAAATGTAAATACTGCATCAGTAAAGGCAGACGTAAAAGGCACACTCCACAAGTATGACTCTGGCACCATTTCAGACTCAAGTCTGACTGAAGATATCACCTCTGACAACTTAAAGCAACGCTCCTGGAGACATAACATGTTGTTGTTTCCAGCCAAGCCTTAGTCACAGTGATACTATCTCATCTGTTTGGGTTAATGCTGGTGACACACTTGGCTGCCGCCTTCAGAGAGGAAAATACATAAACAAATGATTGACAAAGCATTATGACATTAGCAGCTTCTTTTTTTTTGGGGGGGGGGGGTCACATTTCAGTGCGGTACTCTGCTGAAATCCAACTAAATGATAAAATATTGACAAAACGAACATAATTCTTTCTTACGACCTTTTGGAGCGGTGTAGGCAGTGTATTCACTGAGGTATGTCTGTAAAATGACTGACAGGATCCCATTTTGTTGCCATGCAAGCCAGGACATGACAGTGCCGCAGGTTCAGGCGGAAAAGTGTATGCTGAGGCACAGAAGTACACAGAGGGAACAAGGGCGGGAAACAAATAAAGAACACTGGAAGAAACAGAGTGTGCACTTGTTTGTTTAATAGACTGAGCAGAGTAAACTCCAACTGAAAGCACTTAATGTATCCTTCATCCTAAAACTACACGCGAGCAGCTACAGTGACCTCCAGTTTAGCAGCCTTTAAGTCATTTCATTGGCTTGCGTCAGTGTGTTCAAAAGGCACTGTAATTGTATTTGGGCCAGAGTGTGATGTTCAGAATATGCAATCAGGTAAACATTGTATTTTTAGGTCACATTTACATCTCACTGTTTAAGTTCCAGCTGCTGAACAGGAAATCATTCTTAATATAATGAAACAGAGAAACAGAGCACTCAATCACTCATCCAAACGGTATTTTAAAAGACAGCAGTTTCATTATATTTCTCTCCGTTAATTATTGTACCACTGAATATCTTGCCGACTTGACTTCTGATTTATGATCCCACGAATGATTCCAGTCTTCTCTGTTCGACTGAATGTCTAAACAGAGAGATGAATACCTATTATTCTGCTACTGAAAGGCTATTTCTCCCTCCACTTGTTCAGAGTCTGAAAGGGGAGCAACATGAGCCACCGCACTGTGGGAAACACCTCCTCATGCCGCGCAAACCTGTCCAACGGGATACGGCACGGTTACAAATCCCATGACTTGTGCTCTGAAGAATCCACAACATATTCAGTGAACAGAGAAGACACTATTTTATTCATGTAAAGTGTTGAGCCCTTGTCTCGTCAACAGTATAAAAAAAGGCATCGTTATGGTTGATTTTTCACTCATTGACACACATTTGAATGCACATTTCACGATGACTGGTTTTATAGATGTGTTTTATAGTGTTTGGTTGTCCTTTCATGGTCAATCATGGTTATGGTTTCTCTTTTTATGCTGTTTTATATGAGATATTCCACCTAGTGGCATGGATCAATACTCTGTTAATGCTCTGTTTTCAGACCACCATAGACCACCATACACTGAAGATGAGTCAGCAAAAGCCCATAGCTCCACAAACTCAGCGATTCGTCAACTTGCTTCGTACATCTGATGGCAGCAGATCCAGCAGGTTGTCCTCCGCTATCAGTCCGCTGAGATTCAGCAGGGGACAGTTCCCTATCTCCACAGGTAGAGACTCCAGACGGTTCCCTTTAACCTCCAGCCGGACCAGCTGGGCCAGGCTGGCCACTCTGGAGCTGAGATCCGACAGGCAGTTGTTTCCGAGAGCCAACGTCTTTAGCCTTTTACAGGAGAACAGCTCCTCTGGCAGCATCTCTAGGGAGTTGAAAGCAGCGGAGAAGAACTGGAGGCCCTGCAGGATGCCCACCTCAGGAGGAAGAGTGGTGAGCTGGTTGTGGGAGACATCGAGGTGCCTGAGTTTGGTGCAGTAAAACAGCCGAGAGGGAAGCTTTCGTAGCTTGTTCCAGCTAACGTCCAGCGTCTCCAGGGTGTGCAGCTTACTGATGTGGTCAGGGATGTAAGTGATTTTGTTGTGCCACAGTTTTAGTGTCACCAATCGGTGGCAGTGCTGCAAGCTCAGGATCTCCTCCACAGTGGTGAGTTTGTTTTCCTTCAGGTCCAACTCCTGCAGATTGCTCAGGCTGAAGACGGCACTTGGGATGCGCTCCAGCGTGCAGTCCACCAGCTCCAGCGAGACTACGTTGGTTAACTTCTTCAGGCTGCTAAAAGCTTGGAGCTTGACGCCTTCGTTATAGATGCACAACCGCTGCAGCTGCAACGCAACATCCACTACGCTGGGTGGGATCTTAGTAAGGTTGGAGCGGATATCGAGGACTCTCAGAGCTCTAAGCTGACGAAGAGATTCCAGGGTGGCACTTTTGGACACCTCACTGACTAAAGGACCACACAGGTGTAACTCCTCCAAGCTATGCAGGGTGTACATCCACATAGGCACCTCTTCTAAACTTTCAAAATGTAGACACAGGACCTTTAAATGTGCCTTGAGGTGGTTCAGGGCAGAAAGCTGGAGCTTTGCAGGGCAGAAGACCAGCGATAACTCCCGAAGAGAGTCCAGCTTTGCTACACTAGCTGGGATGATGACATTATTGACTTGCTCCAGTTTAAGCGATTCCACTTCAGGAATCTCAAAGACGGTGTCGGGGAGCCCCGGCAACATGGAAAGGTGGAGCTCCAACCGGTTGCTGGAGTTCCTGGCGAGGCGGGTACGCAGCTTTTTGGCGGTCCACACGAAGTTGAGGTTGACCTGATGGAGATGGCTCTCGCTGACCTCGGAAAGAAAGACGGCAAATCTCTTAGAGTACAGAGCATCATATTGGTCCACCAGGTGCAGGAGGAACGCAAAGTCGTTCTTCACATCCGGTATGTCGTTGATGCCCGTCTCCAGTCGGACCTGCTCAAAGGAGTACTCCTTCAGAGGTCTATGAAACTGCCAGTAGAGGGTGTAGATGCACAGAACTCCGTACACTCCCACGAAGCAGATATAGCAGTAGGCAAGCTTGGAGAAAAGATGGGCTTTGGTGTGGTTACAGCAATAGATATCAAAACCAGTCAGCTCAGGAGGAACATGACAGCGCACTATTATCTCGATGTTCGGTACCAGCACCGCCGTGTAGATAATGATTACAAGGAACTTGAAAACTTTCAGTGACGTTTGCAGCACATACATGACATACAAGATGTCTGCTTCCTCTACATGAGTTCTGAACTTCTTCACCTTTTCAAACAGAGCTTTGGCCTGCTCTCCCTCCTTCTTATCCAAGACGGAGGGGGCCGACTGAAGCTCCGGGTTTTTCTTTTCTGGGTTAGACTTGACAGACGAGGAGCGAAGAAGCAGTCCCGTAGTCTCCTCGTCATCTGCTCTTTGATCCGTGGAATCTTTTGACATGGTGTTCCTCCTCCAACTAACCAGCTTCTCCTCTCCTCTTTCCTCAGAGACCTCACTCAGGGCCCTCGTGGTCCAGGGAGAATCGAAGCACTTCCCAAGGATGGTAACAAACAGGTCAAGTTTAGAAGACGTCCCGGGGAACTTGAACCAGAAGCTGCTCGCTACCATGAAGATCATAGTGTGGATCACAACGAGGTACGGGAAGAACTTTGCAAACCAGTGGACAAACTTCTCGTAGCAATAGTGGTTGACAAACACATACTGGGGGATTTCCAGGTTGTTCCTGCGACCAAACACCTCCACGATGACGGGCTTTTCAGGTAGGACCAATGGGTGCTGTGACGTCTCGTTGTCCCTGTAGGTCTGGATGTAGTTGCAGTTGACTGCTTCAGGCGTCTTGCTGGTGTAGGGGGTGGGCAGGCAAGAAATCTTGTCTTGGGTGAGCTGTGGAAGATAGATGAATGAAAAATTTGCTCCATATAAACCATATGTAACCCTAACCTTAGCCATGATAAAAGTATATCTGAGGCCTTGTTCACACGTACACAGGTATTTTTTGTAAACGGGGGTTTCCTCCTTCGTTCTCCAACAAAAACACTTTGGAGTGTCAGATAATGTAGCAGTGACCTGCACTGAGCATGCTGACACCTCTGTTCCTCAATATAGTGGAAGAGTAACTGCACATTTATGTGTAGACATGTCAAGACCTGTTAGCAAGGTTATTTAGCCACGTGCGCTATTCCGGGATGTATTTATTGCCGCCGTTGCGCGACATGTCGCCTCATGAATGACGCCTCACAACAGAGAAAACAGGGCACACGCTTGAACCTTTACAAGCTCAGTTTTCCCTTTCTCCACTGAAAACGTAGTTTCTGAAAATGTTCGGGCTGGTTAGAGTTTTACAAACGCTCTGTTGTTTCCCAAAACACCTGTGCACGTGTGAACTAATGGACAACAACAAGATCTCTGTGTGTTCCACCATCTTAAATTTTTTTGTAACATTTCAAAATGTTGATGTGTATTGAAACTGCTAAATACTAACAGGTGGCAAATTAAAGATACAACTTGAAAACCAGCACGGAAAGAAAATTAAAAAATTTCAATTTTGGTCCTGAAACTGTTCAAAAAGAGGGAATATCCTTTGAAAGAATGTCACCCGCCTGTATTTCGTGTCCGAAAAAGTTTATTGCATTTGTTTTTTGCGGTTGATTAACATACATTTGGTGCTGTAGTGAGTATACAGAGCAGCTGGACGGTGTATGATTGATTTAAATCACAATACATATGTTCATAGTAATGAATAAAGCAGGACAATTAACTGTCTCCATACTTTTGTTCCTTAAAACAGCAGCACAGACACCTTTCTCACTGTCTACAGGGAGACAGGGTGTAAATGAAACAAATAAATAAGAAGCAGAACTTATCTTTATTTCATTACATGTTATTTAATTTGCTTTCCTTCTGTGCTAGTTCTAATGTGACACAGAAATGATAATCAGGTGGTGAGAGACGCATTAAAAGTTAGTGGTCTGAATCTGCAGTTTTCAGGTGAGACACGTTAAATCAATTTGACTGTGGTTTTGCATGACTTGGAAGTCAGATAGTGTAGGAATTAAACAGAGAGGAGGGTGTGTGGGAACAAAAACATCCTGTGATATTCCACAGTAGATACAAATAATGCAAACGTTTTACCCTCATCTTGCAGAATCTTAGATTAGGTAAGTAATAAGTATGTTTCTAAATCGGTGTAATCATGTAAGGATTAATGAGCATATGATCACAAAGTGTCTGGTTTGTAGGTGCCCTCACCTGCAAGGTGCATCCAAAGACGCCAATCATCAGCATAGCAACGCACAGGTACTCTGAGAAAACATCCCACCACGGTTTCAGGACCCGATACTTTGAGTTCTGCTCCGCGCCGAAGTTTCTGAATTCCCCCACTGGGATCATCCTGGCTGCTGCTCCACACTGATGAAATAAAAGAGCGACGGTCAACACCGAGGCTAAAATTCACTTTCAAAACATTGCAGTCTCTGGAGGACAATTTTTGAAATGATATGACACAAAAAGACTGATGATGTACCAACACAAAACACGCAGGACTGTGGGTACAAGCTATAGGCATCGCTGGCCTTGAATGAATGATCGTGGGCGGATTTAAAGTGGATAAACTAGTTTGACAACAACGTCAACAGAAAGGAACTCCTTCTTATGGCAAGGGTT
Source organism: Melanostigma gelatinosum (assembly GCF_949748355.1). Classification (NCBI taxonomy): domain Eukaryota; kingdom Metazoa; phylum Chordata; class Actinopteri; order Perciformes; family Zoarcidae; genus Melanostigma; species Melanostigma gelatinosum. Next base: position 7,336,685 of record NC_136644.1, on the reverse strand, counting down.
GAGGTCATTGTTTTTCAATAGGCCTACTTTTCCCTGATACTTATAAAGTGATAGGGTAAAGACTACATGCTCTACCCCTGTAATAATACCAATAAATCCACATTTGTTTTTGAGCCTTTTTAGTTTCTGAAGAAATATGACACTTGGCAACAAAACAAATAGACAAAGCATTGCAGCAGACCATGCCAAACATTTAGTGGGACTTAAATCGTATTTATAAACGACGTTTTTTGTTTAGTTTATAATTATGAAAAAGTGGTTTCGAAATCACATCATGTCAGATACGCTACTGGACGTCATAGCTGCAAAACCACAAGAAACTTGATTGTTACACGTTCATAACCGTCCATCAACTTTCATATCTTAAAAATAGTTTCAGTTCATCTCGACAGGATCAGAATAACAGTTAAGTAAAATAAAAAACGGTCGTTTTCAGCTTTAACCAGGTGAATTTCACATACCTGCTGCGTCCGAGGAGGATCCACTAGTGTCCGGTGGGAGCCGGGAGCCGATACTCATGTTAAAGACGAGCACACTGACATCAAGTCACCAGGTAACACAAAACATCCGGACAAGATTTTCAAAATAAACCTATTCTTAACACGCAAGTCCAACCCCCTCGAGCGCTAACTTTACAAGCAATGAAGAAAAAGACTTTGGCCCTACTGTAGGCAGGGGCGGACTGGCCATCGGGGATACCGGGGGAATCCCCGGTAGGCCGACGGGGTTTGGGCCGGTCTCTGACATCGCCGGCCCCGACTATATTATATGCTTCACAGAACACGTTCAATTTACTCTACTACCGAAAGTCAATAATCAGTGAAAACTGTATCAACAGTATAGACTGACATTATACTACTCCTCGCGATCCGAGGACGCCATAGCACGGCTGGACACTACGGTGCTTTTAAAAACTTTTCTCCATTACCGCGGTCTGCGCCGTGCGCTCGTGCCGGGCGACGGTCGGGGCGGGGCCGGCGGAGGTGCGAATGGCCGCTGTAGACCGGCGAAATACAGGGGCGGCTCGACTGTCACGGCGTCCATGAATCGAGAAGGACTTCTTACTGGAACTGAAACGATGTACTGGGATTCAATTCTTTGTCAACAAAGAATTTGGTAAGTGACAAACTGCGTTTGTTTTTTTACATCTGCAGTAACGTTTTTATGAATAATATTTGATGGCTCGTGCTCTTGTGTGGTGGAATGCGTGGATCCACTGCAGGTCTGCTGGATTGATGTGCTTTGTTGTCATATGAATATATGTGACTGGTTCTTATGACTTTGTGGCTGTCATTGTGTTAATTACGTTGATTTGACCATGCGTTGTCAGTTATTGACGTAGCGTCCCGTCACGGATTCATGTATCTGCAGCTTGCGTCACTCGCTCGGAGACGAGCCGTTTTGAGTGTGAGCTAGCAGCATGGCACCGGTACCAAAACGTAAATCCTTTAAAGGTGGAGCTGAAAAGCTCAGGGAGAAAAAGAAGAGATATCTGGAGGAAGGTGCATCAAAATATTTAAAAATCTCTGACTTATTTGGGAAACCACCGACTGGTGACAGTGTTATGATGGTAAGTTGTGGCATTGACTTGGCCAATGTTAGCTTGCTTTTCACAGATGAGGTAATGTTCGGCTACAAGCTAGCCTAGCTAACGTTAGCTAGATAAATGATAAATGTCCAAAATTGAGACAGTTATGATCTGGTCAAATAAGCAAGCTGGCGCTGTTCGCATCATCGAGATTATCTAATTTAACATGTTAGCCGTAGTTACTTGCTTACAATCGATGAGCAAGCTATCCATGGTGGTAGTTGTAAAGAGGGCAATCTTATCATTTCTAATAATTTATGTCAAATAATGTTGAAGTTAACCAGCTCTCAACAGCACCTGGAGGCTTTTATGTTGATGGCTACTCAGACAGATGTTTTGCAGATGCTGGACAGTGAGAAAATCATAGACGGTGTTGCAGAAAAGAGTGAGCTGCTGCAAAAACTACTCGTGTAGTGAGGTAATAATAACACATGAGTATACTGATATTGTTTTTTATTACTATGTGACTATAATGCACCTGGGCTGGCAGAGTTAGTTTAGGTTCTGTTACTTAACTTATTGTTTTGTTATGCACCTTCAACACCCCTACACACACACACACACACACACACCCAGCATGCAACACTACTGATACCACTGATGTTCACACCCCATCGTATGTTCTGTTCATTTCAATATAGTTCAAACTAATTCTACCCTCTGATTCCAGTTTCTTTATTGTGTGGTCTTTCTCTGCTGACATTCATTCCTTAAGGCTCTGTAGTTATACGTATAACCATCTGATACTAGCCCAAAGTTCAGCATATTCATCGAGCAAACTACTACCTTGGAGTGTTATTTTATTCAATGTGTCCATCCAGGCAAATTGGTGGATCCAAATGTTATAAAAAAAAACATATATGATGTAATTTCTTTGTAATCATCGAAAATAATGTTAAGTGTATGGGTATTTTTCCAAGTAGGCCACTGACATCGATACGTGCGATGCATTGAGTGGGCCGGTCTGACAGTAAACTCCCGGGCCACTTTTTTCCCCCAGTCCGCCCCTGACTGTAGGCTACTACATTAAAGTATATTTATTCCCCAAATCTCTTCTCACAGCTCATATTACTAGCTGTAATGTCAGCGCTGTGACGTTAACTCTTTTACTTGTTGTACACTTATATTAACACACATTGAAAAGTATGGAAGAAAGAAAAATAATAATTTCACATCTATTAGCCAATGATTTCTTTAGACATCTTCGTGACATACTACACTAGGACTTTACTCTGTGACTTCAATGACAATATCTACTACTTACTATACAATGACATTTTAAGACTGACTTTATCGTGATACATTTTATAATATTTTGTGGTGTACGATAGGTTTAATATGCAATATAGTTGAATGTTTTTATGACAAATATATTTCATGATTTTCTAAAAGATTTTAATTTGGGATGTTTTATGACATACGCTTTTACGTCATTTTATGGCACTTTACTTTTTTATATTATATATTTTTTAAATTAAGTACTATATAATGACTTATTTATAATAATCTACGGTATACACTGACTTCTCAGATATTTCACTCGAATTTTCAATAAACTATACCGCCTTTTTCATGACTTTTTGCAAAATACTATAGGACTTTTATCATTATTTTTGAAATACTACACTGACTTTTACAACATACTATACGCTTTTATTACTTTTTCCAACATACTATGACTTTTTTGATATACTATACTTATGTTACCTTTTTAACATAGTGGCTCCTTTTTTTTTTTTTTTTTTTACTGTTTTCGACTTATAATACTAAGTCCTTTTAATGATTTTTTTTCAATAAACATTGCCATCACTTTTTCATGAATTCTTTCGACATGCTATATTTATTTCGACGTGCTGTCTCACACACGTGCATGAAGTTGTCTGCAGCAGGTGCTGATTGGAGGGTCATCAGCTGTATGAGCCACACCAGAGTCAGTGAGTCTGCTGAATTAAGGTATATAGATTTACAACATGAATTGATTTCTGTGAAATATTTAATATAAAGCATCCAGCTGAAAGATATTAAAAGAACATCTTTCCCTATATGACACAGTTACATCTCAAACTGTTTAAATACCGGTCCTCGGTTGAGGTCTTTCAATGTTTGACAGGATTATGTCTTGATCATCTTTTAATTAAACAAATTAAGAAAGTTTTTCCCTTGGAGAACTTAATATTTGTCTATATCCACCTTTCAGGTTTGGTACGAAAATGAGATGTGTTGACAGCAAACATGGGTGGTTGACTAACGGCACCCTTGACACAGGTTTACTCAATGGAACACAAAATAAAAAACCCA